>NC_069136.1:39877170-40593837 GCF_026914265.1 Mya arenaria
TTTTGCCTCATTCCCCATCTTATTAATCGTAAATCATTTTTTTAATATTCGATTAAAGATAACATCCTTTATACCATTATAAGCAGCTTGACGACATTACAGAAGCGAGACATGACTTGCGCTTTTAAACTTTCTTCTCTTTTCTGTTAAATTGTTATATTGTGTGCATACATCACGTGCCTTCTTTCATGTAATTCTACTCATACAAACATGTGTTCGAGCTCAAATTGTGTTCCAGGTTGTTATTGTAATATTCGAATACATTTTCTTTAAACCAAATACTGTTTCAAACTATCGATATTTTGTCCAAAGAGATTGAATAGTTTCTGTCCGCTAACTGATTCTTTATATTTTTCAAGTTTATGAATTGCATTACTAAAAGTGTTATTTTCGGTAAACCGAAATGTCCATTCCTTGAAAATGTAATAGAAGAAGTAACACTATAGCACTCTGGCCACACTATGTAGACTGGCTGGTATCTCAATCCACACTTTCGAACAGGGTTGAGAATCAAACTTGATTAAGCTCTAATATGTATATATCCTATATGTTTATATTCCCATTTAGATATATGAACAACTTAAAGTACTAACCATATCATTAGTTATTGAATTTAACTATTTGTTCTTAAACTGCAAAAACTGAGCGAACAAGCAGAATCAGTAGTTTATTTTTACGATTTTGAAAATGGCTGACCAAATAACAACAACCGTGTATAAGGTAATTGTACCTACTCGATTTTCCCCAGCTGCCAGCATGTTTAATATTCACTTTCTCATTAGGAGTACACTTAATATTAGCAACAACCTCTTTGCAAGAAAACGATCTTATTAAAGAAAACAAATAGCATTCGACAACCAATTATAAAGTACAAAATTTAAAGCGGAGACTAGTGTGATAAATGACATCTTATAAGTAAGACTAAGTTTTGTGCACGCAAACTGGTTTAACCCTCCAGTAAATATACCTTTTTACTGACCGTTCCAAGGCGGTACCTAACAATCCTTGATAAACATACTTAGTTTTTTTATATAGTATATATGCACTGTGCTGTTTGTGGAGGTTTGTGTGTATATATTGTGTGTGAAATTTGAACACAAGATTGCGATGACATATTATGTATTGATTTACATTTATTTTATTTTTTTATTAAATGACTGAAAGCATTTGGAATTATTATATGACTCAACATAAGACATGATTCCACGTTCTGTAACTACTTATGAGAATTGACATTAAATGGCAGAGGAAAATACGTCAAATGAAACATGGTCACTCCATAAAGATTTTAGATTATAACCAATCAATTTATGGATGCAAACATTAGATAGAGAGCATAACAAACTCGATTATACAAAACATTTTAGTGTGTTTTATTTTATTATATGACATTGCATGAACGGGGAGTTTAAACATATCTTTTTATGATTACAATAAAGTTGACATGATCATCATGTGGTAAATATCAACCGTAACTAAAATGTTCCTTTTGGACTGATATGCTCTGGACTGAGGTGTGTACGAAACCTTATGTGACAAAAATATATTGTGTGTTGGCAACCATGCAATTGATAGTTTAATATTGAAACACTCGTGAACAATTTCATAACAATTGAAACATTTGCATATGTCGATATTCATAGTTTTAATTATAATTACGATTTTGATTGCTTGATAGTAATGTTAGATATGTAATATGCCTGTACTTTTGTTCATTCGACAATAATGTCTTCAATTCCTTAACATACTCTCCGTAAGAGATCAGGTCCTATTTTGAAAAAAATGAATAAGACAAATAATAACTGGAGAAAATAATATCGGTTATTTGAGACATCTGGAAACATAAAGTAAAATAGAAAGATACTGCGATAAGTACTATATTCCGTGAACAAATGATATTCCGTCAACTAATCGCACTCTAAAAAAGAATATTATGTCTTATTTTTATTAAATGGTTTTGGTAAATATTAGATGTATTAACATTTGACAAAAAAGAACTTTGTTGTAAATACACATTCATTTCTCTCACGATATAAATGTCGAAAGGTTGATTTTTCAATATCTAGTTAGATTGAAGACAATCATAATGCCAAACACAGATAGATAAAAAATATATACAATAGCATTGTTATTTCATGGACCGGAAATAATATATGTCACATCTGTTCACTATTTAGTAATACGTCGTAAGTCGATGATATTTGCGTGAAAACAAGACGGATGCAATACGAAATAATATACCTTATATGTCAGAGCAATTTTGATTGGTCGAACGTGGTCTAGTTCCTTGGAAAGAGATATACCGAAGAAAGATAATGATCTTACATCGGTTTAAACGAGAAATATAATCCTTAAAACTGACATAAATACTGAAAACTGACAATAAAAAGTACACTAGAATTAAGCAGCACAAATCACCGCCAGGCCAAATATTAAAACAAAATAAGTCAAATCTCAATCTCAGACTTAACTCATTTAACCATATAAAAGCATAGTAATATTCTTAATATTGCATGTACTTTTTTAATGGAATGGGTTGATAAAAACGACAATTATAGAGCAAAATATATTTCGAGTATTTGGAAAATAAAGGATTGTACTCAAATACTATGTTACAAATAGTTTACATCTTATTCAACAGTCTTAATCAACACATGATAGAATGCGCTCTAGAAGGGTTTAAAAACAACATATTCATATTAATACAGGATGGCATGTTACCATGGCAAGTATTAAACAACATTGAAAAGAGGACAGTATTTAAAGGGGTTTTGTTATGAAGGATATAACACAATTAAACAAAGGTTTGACCAATATGTCCCACTTTACGTTTCGGGTAAATAGACATATTCAAATACTGTTAAAAACAAATATCAAATTTATATGAGGGTACTTCAAAAAGTACTAGTAGAAATAATATTACATAATACGCTATCTTCAGTTAGCATTTCAAAGCATTAATAGTATATTATTTGCGAACAAGCAAACATGTGACTTTGTCAAGATAAACGTATGTGCAAATAACGACTTGAAAACAATTATTATAGCAACAACAATGTCATATTATGACCCCATCTAGATTGGAATAAATATACCTGTTACAAACGTCGCTGAATGTGTGATCAATGACTTTCCATCCTTTCCACCTTCGGAAATAAGCTTTTTACTCATTCGAATTTCAAATGAGTTGGATATGAAACTAAGGCAGGTAAAGGGTAAATGTCGAACTCTTAATTATATTGCCTTTTTGTTGAAGTGTGTACGCGCGGTTGCGCGCTATCATAACTGTTGATTCAAAACACAATTATATTTAGCCGAATGTGCGAAGATGTCATCACAAATTTACGTGTTGTGGCATTGAATTATTTGTAGTAGTTTATTACATTTCCAAGCCTTTTGACTGTAGATGAGGATTGCCCACGTAATTGCAACGGTATGTTGTTGATTTTGTTATTTGTCATCAAAGAACTCCAAACTCTTTGAATCAGATTTCAATCAGCATTCAAACATGATATTTAATACATTTAGCTTAATGCTATAAAATAATATATTTGTTTTACTATTTGTATTTAGTGTTCTTCGCTAAAGCCCCCAAGACATGTGTGTCTTCATGTAAACCGTTTCATAAACGGTAATGACAATACCGTCTACGATTCATTTAGAGGTCCAGATCTTTTATAACACTAGTTTTTAATTGAACATACTTTTTAATGCCAAATTTGTAAGAAACGTCTTGCGAGTTTTACCAACACAATTCTGTCATTATATACCGCCTCTACTCAGGTGCATACGGATCTAGTAGGGACACTAGAAAGGTCGCGACGTCGGTCGATCAATGCTGTACTGGACATTATTCATTTGATTGTCTACTACTTGGGCTAGTATCGCTAAAACATTCAACTAACTTCACTTGTTATTCTATGATGGTCTTTCATTCCAATCATAACTGATTTTAATAATGCGTTGCTAAGGATATCTCTAGCGACGATTTGACGACTATATGCAGATATATCCGCCAAGGAAGCTTATTATCAGGACGTTATTATTTTGTACATACTAACTACCTACCTTAGATATGCAGATTCTAATAATGGCTCAATATTAAGTACAATTCATCCTCGCAGACAATAGTACGCCAGTTGCAATGTATCATTTTACAATACAGTTTACTCTAAATTATCATATTGCGGTACACTTGTGTCAAACATGAATAAGGACTATTGAGAAATGAAAATTAACAACAGGAAACAAGCTAACCATTCTATACCGTACACTAACATGACAACATTCAATACAGTAAACTAACCTGACAGCATTTTATGTATGACAAGATTCTATACCGTTCGCTATCATGAAAACATTCTATACCGTACACTAAGATGACAACATTCCTAACCGTACAGTAATGTGACATCATTCTATACCATACACTTAAATGACACCATTCTATACCGTTCACTAATATGATAAAATTCTATACCGTACACTTACATGACAACAGTATATACCGTACACTGACATGACAACATGCTATACCGTACAATAACATGACAACATTCTATACCGTACACAAACATGTCAACATTTTATAATGTACACTAACATGACAAAATTATATACCGAAAATTAACATAACAACATTCTATACCGTACACTAACATGATAATATTCTTTCCCGTGCACTATCATGACCACATTCTACACCGTACACAAACATGATAGCATTTTTTACCGTTCATTAACATTACAACACGTTATACAGTACTCTATCGTGACAATAATTTAAACTGCACATTAACAACAGCATTTTATACCGCTCATTAACATGACAACACGGTATACTGTACTCTAACATGAAAATATTTTATACCGTACACTAACATGACAACATTCTATACCGCATAATACATATTAACAATAAAATAAAGTTACACTAATCATATTCATACATTCCTGTCAATTACAAACTATCGCTCGTGACATATCGAAATATATTTTTTAAGAGGTGAAAGGCTTCTTATATTACATATATTATTGAGTAGTTTATATGCAATTTCATGCATGCGCATGTTCAACAGTTATATCCCTTATCAAAGAGTTTGTCTTATATTGGGTGATTTAATCATATAGTTTATTGTCCATGCTTACCGGCTGTCTTGGTATGAGTGGAATGAAACATAATATTTTGACATCAAATCCGATGTGAAAAAGCTTAGCGGAAACACTTAAACACAATCGTAGACAATCCACAATCTTGGGTTGTTCCCTGACTCAAACGATTTTTCTGTTTTTCTGTTTTTCGAGTTTGTTTTGTTATTTTCAAATATGAAGTTAAGTACTAAATTACAAGTCCTGATTTTATTTTATCCGAAATTTTAACTATTCTTGTTATAGCTCTATGCGTTTAAAAGACATATTATATTTTCTATTACATTTCATGAATAGTTTTTATCTTACCCTTAAGGTCTATAAAAAGAAAGGTGTATGTGTGCCTACAAGCGAGGTATTCTATTTTAAGGAAAATACAATGTTATCATAAGCGACCAAACAAAATAACTAGTCCTCCAAATTGATAGCAATTGTTGATAGATATAGTTCAGAGTTCGTATCAACTATTCCTCTAGGAAACATGTAGATGTTTACTGGACCCTGCCTGCTGTTCGAATGAATATCGGTGAATACTTGTGACCTTCCCTAGGAAAATATTAAAGTTATATATTCATCAGTTGGTAATAAATAAATTTAAAATGAATGGAAATACCACATATATATATGTTCCATTTACAAACAACACACCATAAAACCAGTTGTTTTTAGAATGTTTGAGTGATATTCCAATCTTCAAGAAAATTAGGATTGGCGAAACTTGCCAGAAGGAAATGTTAGACCGCATTTGAAACATGGAATAAAAATGATTTTAAACGTTATTTATTCCTTTTGGCACATGAATAAGTCAATGGTTTTGTCAAAAGTTAACGAAAAGATTGTTCCTTTGGGTTTACAAAAGATGTTTCCTCCACACAAGAACATAGGCTCACTTTCTCCAAGTCTTATCTGATAGTTCCAGACATTCCTAATTCCAAACAAATGCATCGGCTCTGATTTATTGAATAAATGAACAGGAAGGGGTCTAAGATTACCATATGTCATTTACCGGAAACACCTGTCAATAATATTATCGATTCCCTTTGGCGTACAAAAATAGACGGATTGATAGAGTTTTATTTACTATTGTTTTGCAGAAACAGTCTCAATCAGTATAATAATTAAATAAAGATACGGTCGCAATATAGTGTATACATGAATTGCAGTTCTTAAGACCAGGTAACTCAGGTCAGGAGCGGTTCAATGATTTTGATGTTCGAGGGGCGCATTTTGAAGTAACACTTCATACATACGCCAGTCCGCCAAATACTAAAACATAGACTCATAACGTGGCTTTTAAAGTGTTCCCAATGAATCTGCAATTTGGTGTTATTTAAGCATACTGTTATTATATAGGCAAATGGTCACATTGACGTGTGTTAAGGGAGTTGGTTGGGGCCGCGGTTGCCGCAGGTTAGCGCCGTTTCCCCTTAATTCAGCTAGTGTTATTTATTATGATTAAACAACTACTTCAAACACCCGGCTACACATAATGAAAAAGACCTATACAAGGAGCTAGTTTTGTCACATTAAACAACAACTAACATTTTCAACAATAACTCACAGGACGTATCATGCTCAGACCGCGCCAAAGCAATTTCCTTTAATTCCAAATTGAATATTAAACTGAATGTTACGTCATCGGGGAGAAATTACTTTACACACATTTGGTGCTACAATTATTTCGATATCTTGATGCAAGTGTCGTCTGTCTGTGATGTGTTACTAGTTATGCGTTTATGTAATTAATATTACATTCGATTAACATTGCAACAGAAAGAAGCAATTTTGATTTAGAATAACGGTTTTGTCTCGGTGTAACATTGCTAGTTTTAACTACAAATATCATTATTTTGAAGTACGTTTCATCTCTTTTGATATCTATGCAAAAACCCTTCAAATCCATTCAAGAATTTATACTATAATATGCTATTTAGTTGTTGGCATTGTGATTTAATGATAATAACTGATTACATCTCATAAATGAGCTTTATGATGCAATTAGTGTAGGTGCACTTCTTTCACAGGTTAAGGCGAAATAAAAAACTAAGCAAAAAAGAACAACAAACTACTGACTAATAGTTTAGGAATTCAAGGGCAGTAACTATTGATTGACCAAGTACAATTTCTAACAACATATAAGTGCTTTATTAACCACACTGGACAATACGTTACATTGAACCACATTCCTATGAAGTTTTATTTGTAGAGGTACAATACATGAAATGTACGTGACTCAATATTTAAAAGCGCATCTATTACTAAGTAAAAGGTACCTACTTTTATTAGATATATATCATATTATACGTATCTTATCACTATACAACTGGTCTGTCACATTGTATTCACTAAGTCCAAATTGTGCACACTTTGTGACACTGCCTGGAGGGGTACTACTAGTATTTGATGAGGGGTTGGTCATGATATGCCAAAATAAACGCACCACGCTTAAGACATCGAAAATGTTTACTGACTTCATTTGGAAAATGTTTATTTTTTCCAGACGATCCAGTCAGTTCTTTAATAAATAATCCGTAGCGTGCGCCTCAAAGTCTCCCACGACGATCCTTCAGTGATTTGCGTCGAGTATGATAAAGAAGTTGTTATGAATTTTGATGATGTTTTATGGCCGAAATGCGTGTAAAACGTCTCGAGAAAAGGCTGGCGTTCCGTCTGCGCACTTTAAGTTATGATACCTCTCTCCCGGCGTTAGATACAGTACTGTGGCAACTGCGACAAATCATAAACGCACATCGACATCTTTACAGCATTGTCCGATTTAATAGATGTGGGAAAATAGATATCCCGATGTACATAAGTAATAGAAAACTAGCTCAACTGATTTTTTTGTCTCAAATTTAACAGATACATATATATCGGTCTAAATTAGATACTTCTGTTCCAAATATACATATACTCAAATTGAGTATACAGAAAGATACTGTCACGGTTTTGGTTAAGCTTGTTGGTGAAAATACCATTGCTTGTTTGTTTGTACTGATTTACGAACTGCTGATTATTAAAATAGATTAGCCCTTCTATCCATCTTTTGATATGCGGTGGTGGTTTTTCTGTAAATTGTCTTTACACTTTTCATTGTGTACTATCAAAAACATTTTACATTTCATTTTTGTAGACAAAAGAACTATAACACAAACATTTATATGACTTAATACTTTGTTATACTCACTTATGATTTTTTCCGCAACTTTGAAGAAGTGATCGAAAAACAAAAACAAATTAAGCACGCCCTGTCGAATCTTATTGCGTTTCAGACGATTTTATTAAGAAATATAATAATAAATATTATTTTCTATTATTCATTTTATAATAAGTGAGATTTTCATTAATTTCTTCTTTTTACATCAAAGAAAATAAAACAGATGTAAGGCTTTGGAATTAATTTCTTCCCTTTGTGTAACATATCTTTTTGTCGAATAAAGATTCAGTTAAGTTCTGTTGCATAGTAAATATATTGCATAAACGAACCTTTAGCTCGGGAACTTATTGATAAATGTATTATCATAATTGCAATGTTAAGACAAACTATTTGAAAAGGCACCCACTGTCATTCTTTTTAACACAAAATAGCAAATTTACAGAGATTGTGAAGGACTTCTTGTACGAGAAATGTTACGTGTGGCTAAAGGTTCAAGTTAGGATGCAGAAAAGATGTTTATAGCCTTTGTAATGACACCTTTTGCAATAGGATCAAAACTTTTTTCCTTCCGTAGTTGTTGCCCGGTGATAAATTGGTAACTTTCAAGGAAATTACTCATCTCATATTTAAGAAGCAATTTGAGTTTTATTCCTATTATCTATTATGTCGGCAAGTATCTCAACAGCTGTTTATTTTCCTCAATTTGTTTCAATGCATGTTTTTAGCATTGATATTCATGCATTATTTCTTGCTTGTACACACAATTTTATAAACGAAGTTTAATGACTGATATCTGCTTTTTGAGTCAAGTAGGAATAAATTTAACCTATTTTGACGGATGATGTTTTCAGCCTTCAAGTCCATTTAATTTATTTATTCAGCGCCGATCTTGTAACGTTTCAAAGCATTATCACCATTAGTTTCTTTAATATATGAGAGGTTGGCGTGTAAGCCATAATTAGAAGATCAAAGGTTTGTAAAAGATTGAGTTATATTATATGAAAGAAATTATTCGCAAACCTCTCAAATCTCAATAGAACGATTCCTTACTATTAGTATGGTATACTAATGGTATTTATAATATTTTTAATAGCATATTTCATCATATTATTATTTAAATAGCTCCTCTAATTCTCTTTTATTCACTCCCTTCTCAATCATCCTTGCTTTGCCGCTCCAGTCCGCATAGATTCTGCTCACCCTTGGTTATTGATGATTATGGAATAACCTAATGATAGTTGAATAATGTGTATATCGGGTAAAAGTAGGCCTTTCTGTGCCATATCATAGGGGCGTAGCCAGCGTGACGACCTTATGCACGTGCCTAACATCAATTTGAAAAATAAAAAAATAAATATGCCCCAAAATGGCATCTAATTTGAGGGCTAGGGGTTGTTGGCCCCCTAATGTTATATCGGATTATTAACATGAATACGGATCATTAGCTATGTATGCTTTTTTCATTTTTTATAAAAATAATAAATTCCAGCTGTCTAAAACAAACAACAATTGTTCCGTGTTATTCCTTTACATTTTACATAGTTAAAATAATACTTGGAAAAACACAAAACATGTACTGTCCGAAATAGCGCAGAGGTAAAACAACCGACAGCAGACCTCGAGTTTCCAAGATCGAGCCATACTGCATACAACTTTTGTTTCCTTTTTGATTTTGATTCAAGCCTGTAGATACAAGGAGATCGATTCGCAAACAGTGGAATGTAGAACTAATATAAAACTGCTTTACGGACAAATCTGGGATGTTAACTTTATATCTTACGGTCCTTAGCTTTATACCTCATAACTTGTCTAAAATAATGTATTGGGCGAGTTTATGTAACCGTATTATTCCTGTTCATGTAACATAGTTTAAAATAATATTTTGCAATATCTATGCGAAAAGCTACAGAAACAAGCTCAGTAGCAAAAAGTTATGAATTGTACTGTGCGTAAACTAATAACAATGAAGAGCACATTCGAACCGTACTGCATGTTACTTTTATTTTTTTTTGCAAATGTTTGTTTATAATCTGGTATGTTGGTGAGAAATTCAATAACAAACAAAGTCACTGTTAGCAAAACCTGGCTCCGCTTTTCGCAGAGCAGGAATGGTCTGTACTGTGCTCCGTGCTATCTGGCGGGCGGGAAGAAGGTCGCCTCCAAACAAATGTCCCTGACAGACCCTAGCAATATCAGGAAACTGATAAAAAAATCCATGGACTGTCATCACTGTACTCAGCCTCGGGTGAAGCAGCCCATAACTTTCTAGCTGAGTTTGACGGCAAACAAAAAAAAGACACAGTGAGTAGTCTTTCTTGATCGAATGGGCAACAGATGATAAACAATAAACAGATCCTAGTTGCTATTGTAGAGACTGTCATACTCTGTGGGGAAACAAAACATTGCCAACCGTATCCATGATGAAGAAAAAAATAAAATTATTGCGATTATTTAGCTTTAAGTTTGATTGCACTAATTAAGTCAATATTTGTGTTTTTTGTAGTGACAAAGATAACGTCTTGGCGTAAACATATACGTAATATTTTCAATGGGCATGTATGTCAATTAATTTAGAACTTACATGTGTTATTCCAATTGTTTAGAAATGATAATAGAAATAGATATGATGAATAAATATGTAGACTTTTTCCATTTAAACATTGGTTTTCATTGACCTTTTAACTAAAGAGTAGTTCGTATATTATCTGGAAAAGCTTTTTATTATATTCACAATAATTACTTTATCCGGTGAGCTATTTGTAAAATGACGTATCACGATCAAATGGACTAAAATGTTTGATTTTACTGACAATTGTTAAATTATTTTAAACGCGGTCCGTGTGAAATGGATTGTGGATCTTAGCTGTTCAAAGACCGTTTGGTAGTACCCCTCAACTCTGTTTCACTTCTTGATCATTTCAGGTGTATTGGGCAATAATTGAACGAGGTATTTTATACTTTCTTATGATGTATATACTTAAATATGATTCACAACCCACTACTAATAATGTCTCGTATGAGTACAAGCCCGCGTTGAATTTATACTCCAATCGTACAATATAAATGAGGACAGCTGTATTGGCCCGAGCCCAAAGTCCGAAGGTTTTGACGGCCTTAAACAACTGTTTTGAGAATAAAGTCCTTTGAATGAATGGTATTTAAAATCTGAGTGAAAACGAAAAGGCGCCCCCAAAAATTAAACAGAATTTTCTAAGTCGATCAAAGTCGATTACATTATTTGAAATTATTATATATAACTAAGAAGTTTGTTGACCTAATTTATAGGATAGCCGTCAGCAATTGTGTGAAGTATCAAGTAAATGAAATCAAGGGTTAAGCAGATATAAGTGATCATCGCCACTTGCCCTTAAACTCAGGTTTAATTAAATATTTTGTAAAATGTTCGATCTCACTCAGATGCTTTTATATAGCACTCAATATGTAAAGGGTCACAAACGCTCCATTAACCTGTATCTTAAACTACCCACTGTTGACTGGTACCCTGAAACCAAGATAGGAAAAAAGAACATTGTTTTATTTGATTTGGCTTAGGTAAAAAAAAAGTTGTACCGTAGGGTACTTCGTTCTAACAGTTTATATATGTATCGGAATTTTAAAGTAGCATACATTAAATGAACACACATGTACAAAAATGCAACACAAGCCCACATCACAAGGGTCCAGAGCTGTGAAATAGCAGAAGTGATGTCTAACAATACACAACGCGTGGTTCTATGGCTGTGATCGGCACTCTTCCTCAAACAAAATCAATCACTGGCAAACGAGATAATGAATGATACATTATAATTAAGTTGCAAATCATCTGGAATCTGCAAGTGGCACTAAAATCAATAAGTAGAAGCCTAGCGGAAACTTAATATTATTTAGGCGTTTTTTTTATTTATTTCATTTAAGTTCGTTATCTTGAATAAAATGTATGTCTTAAATTGAGTAATAATTTTATTTATATTTCAATTGAAAAGTGAAAAACTACAGAAACAGTCAAATTACTACTTCAGTGTGCATACTAAGCTCTACGTGCGTTTTTATCCGCTTCAATACACCATTTATATAATTGTATGTCATACAATGTTGTTATTAATGTTGCATAGAACACATTTTAGATAATATATATGCTGTTGTAAATATGTCGGTTGATCACTAAGTTTGGCAAAAAATAAATTGATATTATGTGTAAGTTTTTTAATAAACCATTTGATTTTCAATTGCCATGTTAATCTTTTTGTGTATTCGCCGTGTAATGTGACCAAAGCTTCTTAATTTTATACGACTGTAAAACCTCATGATGATCGATAATTCAACAGCATCAATTGTTCACAATTTTCCGTAGTATCGATAGTATCTGTAACATTACTTCAATTAATTAGAATATGCATTTGACGCTTATACAATGTATTGAAACTGGTTTTAAAGCCCGTTTGATGTCTTTGACTATTGTTTATCAGTATATTGCGTCTCATTATTTATCCATTAGTAATAATAAAGGTTTCCTTGGAATGGGAGATCATTGAAACAGAATAAATAAACAAATACCTGTCTTACCGAACCACTAGTTAATGTTTTACATGGTGACACCGAGAGCATAAGCGCGTGCAGAACAATTACAAGGCCACTTGTCAGTATTGTAGATCATAATGTGTTCGCTTTCCATTGGCTCATCAATATTTGTGGCATTTTACAAGAGACAACTCCGTAGATAAATTGACATATCTAGACTACATAGTTTTTTTTTCATAATATTGAATTTTTAAACCACATAAACAACACCCGGTCTTTGGATTGCTTAACTGAAAACAAGATATAACTTAATAATGTTGTTCGTTTAATCATGACCCATATACGCTAATATACATAACCAATCAAATGCATTGATCTTACTCTTTCGAGTTCTTTTGTTATTTTTCTATAAAATTCTTCTTTAAAGAAATCATGACCTGCTGCATGACATATAATCTTAAACAGGCATATAAGTAAAGAATAAACAGAATTATTATTTTTTTACTAAAAATGCCTTGTGGGCTTATCAATCAGAGTACGTCATATAAAAACTGGCATGTGTATACATTTCATGTATCAAAATAAATGTTGACATCATCAGGGGAACATAATTTAATTTCATTAATCTAGTTCCCATAAAATAAATTTCTTAATTTAAAATACATATTTATTGTTACAATACAAGGTCGCTGCCTTCAATGTTTGTGACTTGTTTTAGCATGTATTTGCTGTATGTGTCTATAAAGACACCAGGACGTGAGCTAAACTCCTGGACGTGAACTAAACAAAATGGATGAATCACATAAAGATATTGCCTAAAACCAAATATCAAAACCATATACATTCTGGTTAATAATATATTTTTTTAAATCTATCAATACAAAAGTACATTCACTAGCTCAATGAGTATAATAGGACTAGCGTATGAACAATTGACGAAGATAAATCAACTAAATCCGATTATCGCTACGGTTGACTTGACCGATTATGCTGGTAAAACATTCGTCGAATACATCTGATAACATTTGCAAGAAAGCATAATTTTGATGTTTCTATTTATTACAATAGGTTTACATTTTATGTTTACACATTTACCACAAAACCTTTGTCTTAACATAATGAACAAAATACAACATCCATTATATATAATTAAGGAAATTTAAACTAACAAATACTAAAAAATGGAAACGAAAAGCGTTAAAAATATAAGGTATACACAACCAAAACATGAACATAGTTGCTTCAAACACCAATATAATCAACATACACAAAGTAAACTATACATGTATACATTTTTTTACACATAAATTGCTCATCTATCTAATTGTTAGTTAAACACAGGAACAAGAACAATAATAGCATAGAAAACAACTGTATGGACTAGTCCAGTACTTAAGTTCTAAGCCACCAGATAGGAACGTCGCCTGGAAAAGACTGTGTCCAGCTGTACCAATAGTGCCAACTCCTCAAATATACGATAGAGTCACTCAAATACAGTTATCCGACGACGCCCGCAAAAAGTAGATTTAACGTTTTATATAATTTGTCATTATGAATCATCATTTGTCCTAAACCATTCCAGGGGGTCAAACAGAATTAAATATCAATATTTATATTTAAAAATATAGAAACAAGCAGAGAAGTCGAAAGTCGAAACCCTGTTAAATGGCACAGGGTCAACGCCAAAGACATAGATCACAAAAAAACAAAAACACACAAAAACAAACCAGAAACATGAAACAACAGCACAAAACTCCACAAACAACACAGTACATATTACTTATATAAAAACTAGGGGTGTTTAATTTAAAATAAAAAATAAAAACTAATAGTTAAACCCCAAGTTCTTCTAAAATTAGGGATCCCGACTCTATCTGCAGACCCAGGAATAATAGTACCTGATGCAAAAACTTTTCAAAGTTATATACAGAATATTTGTTTAGTTCCGTGTGTCACAAGTGTCATAGAAAAACATATTCACGATTGAAAAATTGTTTTTCTATGATCATGAGTAAAATAAAATACGATCTTACGCAGAAATAAACGAATTCTCTGTTTCTTTTATGGTTTTTTTCCAAGTTGGATAGTTTTTTTAATTTGTTTTCTTAATTACCCCCTTTTTTGAAAATGGTGTTATTTACGCTGCAACCCGTGGGACGCCCCTCACGCAATATTATAGCTAATAACGTAGCTTTCAGTTTATATTTCCAGCTTGTTGAGAAAATGTTCTCAGATATTGTTTTGTTTATAGTTTATTATTCGCTCGTATTTTATTGCAACGATGTTATTAACAGTTAACAATTAAATATTATGAGTGCATCTATGTTCGAAAAAATAGCGAAACACTTTTTATTAAAGCGGGGCATACATAACCAAATTACAAGCAGCCATTTATTGAATGAAAATATGCAAGGTGTCGAACGTGTAAGCAAACCAATTCGTTAATCATAGGTTATAAAACATTTTCCTTAGTTTAGAGTATATTTCATTATACATGAATATTCAGTCATCTTACTGTCAACGACCAGTCTGTTTCGCTTGAAGACATGTCATTTTCCAGGTAATGAATGGGACTTCGCTAGTTTGTTGACAACTTTTGAGGCGTGGGTCGGGTAAAAGAATATCAGTTCATCTATAATTTGTTGTGTGAATTTTACGGGAAGTTCGTATTACGTATAACAGTTCCAAGTTCATTTGAACGATGATATAACTTTTTATTCATATTTGAACAGTTGTTTTTGTCTCTAATTTGTTTGGTATGAAAGCAAATGTTCGAACATTCAGCTTCAAGAGTAAGAACACGTTTGAAAAATGGGATTACCTTTTTTCTAATAAACGATGAGTTGTTAATTTCTAAATATATCTTTATTTAAACTTATGTAATATTTCTTTAAAATTTAAAATACTTTTTGCCAACATTTTCTTGTTCAAAGGGAACTGTTCTGTTTTGATCAAGGGGAAGTAACTACAATTGATTTAAAAGTTGTTCTGAAAGATGAAAAAACTCATAATTCATTGAAAAGCATAAAAGAAGATGCAGGTATTGTTTGAAACTATAGAATATCACGGCGATGTTAACCCTATCGAAATTGTTTAGAGCTGCCCTGTGTGAATGTAAATGATTCTCAAACACTCGTGAACATCCCTTATATTTGGAGGGTATTTGTTGACCTAATTTCTTCTTATGTTTGTTGCGTTTAATTTGCGTTCTGAAGTATTTTATTCGGCAACAATGTCATTTTTGTGTGTCAACGGGCATATGTTAAAAACGAAATTGAACGTTCAGTTTTCAGGAAACAGTTAACATTTATAGAAATGCAAGTTAATATAGTCTTGTATGAGCCTTTTTTTTTAAACAATAATATACGATAGAGAATACGTATGTGAATTGGATATGAGAGGTTTTGACTGGATTGAATGACACCTTTCTGCCCGCATATGGATCTTTTTCATGTCATCATTTAGTTGCTAAGCAGCAGGCAAAGGGTCATCGACAGTGGTAGTATTATCTGCAAAAAGACGTAGGGGTGATTTTATTTCCATGACGATATCATTTTTATGGTCAGGATAGGGAAAGGGTCCGTGATGCAAACCTTGTGGAAGTCCGGCAGATACTGAAAACGTATCTGACATATTACAAGACAAGAAAACAGGCTGTTTTCTTTCACTAAGATAGTCAGTATGCCATAATAATAGGGAACCGGAAATATCACTTTCACGAAGCATGAAATGAAGACCTTCATGCCACACGCAATCAAAGGCTTTCGGGTGTCACAGAATACTGCCCTTACTTCTTGTACTTCATTTAGAGCAAGACAGAAAGAGGGCAAGATATTTATAAGCTGATCAACAGTGGATTCCTGTGTAACTTAGCCTGACTGGAATGGGGTTATGAAATCGTTAGGGTGGAAGAAGTGAACGTGTATTTATTCTATTTAGTACCTTACTTATAACACTCAACATGGATATTGGACGTAAATTAACGACACCTGCATTCCTAAAAACACGCTTACATGTGCAGTTTCCACTGGTTTGGTACTGTACCAGCACAAAGAGAGTAATTAAAAAAGCTCTCGAAGGGGATGTGAAATAACAGTTGCTAACTCCCTTAGACCAAAGCTTGTAACACAGTCCTATCCTGTTGCCTTGCCTGGTTTCGGAATCTTTTTTAACATCAAAAACACCTTGATGGGAAATATCAAAATCCTTCAGAAATGGTACACCGGAGATAATAGGAAAAGGTATGTTAGGTGCAGCTTAAAAGCTCTGTGTTTGAAAAAAGTTGTTCAGAAGATTTGCCTTGTCATTCGAAGATGGTGCCGTTGTGGATGAGAGTGCTTCGATACCGACGTAGAACTAGTATAACTTTTAATAGTTTTCCAAAGTTATGAAGGTCATTATGAAGTGTCTTTTTGCCGTAAAACTCTGCATATTGTAATGTACTTAACTTAAGCTACCAACGATCGCAGGTAGAGGCTTCAGAAAAGGTGGTTGACAGTGGTGATGTTGGAAAAGGACTTTTATGAAAATCACCAGAAAGGATAAGAGGCATAACCAACAAACAAATTAGTTAAAAATGAGTTAATTGTACAACACCTTTAGCTTAAGCTTGATAATAGCATTTCCAACCGACCCCCATTCGATATGTGCCTATTTCAATAGACATTTATTCTTTTAATATACCGGGATCAAAAGGCTCTTTGATTGAGGGATATCTGAATACTGACTGACATGTACCAAGGAAGAATACAGAAAAGAAAAGCAAAGAGGGAAGGAAAGATGTATGGGAATCGTTTTATTGAGGTTATACAATTATTTATTTCATATATCATAACTCGATCTGTTAGATACCTTTGATCTTTAAATAACGGCTTACACGCCAACTTCCCATATATCAAAGAAAATATTAATTATTTTGAGATATTACACGATAGGTGCATAATAAATAAATTAAAGGGACTTGAAGGTTAAAGATATCATCTGCCAAAATGAATTAGATCTCTTCTTTCTGGGCTCGAAATCGAAATCAAGCAGGACACAAAGCAAATTTTATATCATTAAACTTCGTTTACACACAATACGTTGCGTGTAAAGCAAGAAGAATCAATGCTTAAATTTTGCATTTAAAAACAATGAAAATAATGAGCCCATGTACCTGTGGACAACATAAGGATTTGTTACACAAATAGAAGATATTAACTTCTAAGAAGTATATCTGTTTTATTCTCTTTGATGTAAAAAGAAAAAATAATGAAACTTTAACTTGTCATGATATGAATTATTGAAGATCATACATTTAAATTTAATATTTGTTCAATTAATCTTTCCGCTTTTATCCTCGATTGATTTTTGACATTCATTTCGATATTTGAGCACGGCTAGGGTCGATCTGCCTAGGACCATTTTCATAAGAATCTCGGCTTGAATGACCCTAGCCAATTTGCTGGACTAATATAAATTTCTCAGCGGATAAAAAAAAACTTTTTCCACAAAATATTTCCTTGTCTCACTGCTTTTTATCCTCCACCGAATACAAACATCCGGTACCGTTCGAGGGAGTACTCTTTACCGAAACACGGAAGGTGCCACTTATGGTAATACTCATTTCACTTTCCATGCACCGATAGTTCCGTTTAGTTTCCTTTTAATAGTTTCGTTTATAAATGTTTGCATACCTGGTATAAGTCGGCAATTCTTTATTTTGTGAAGATGACGTTATGGTGCAGGTGCTCGTCTACTATGCCATATCGCCCTCACGTGCCTTGATAATCTGCCGGAAACGATTTTTACAGTAAAATGCCATTAGTAGCATGTTTATGATTGTGTTATTATTACTAACAGGATATTCTTAAACCTGGCGACAACAATAACACAGATACTTATCGTTGGTAACGAGTTCAACCTCTCGTAAATCGAAAGTGAGACAACGGCAGCAAAACTCCTGGCTATCGTGACGGAGGACATATCTCTGTTTGTGGACACGAAGCTAACAGCATTGTTATGTTTATGGTCCACATCGAGTCGACGGAATGTTAGAGAGCATGGAAACGCTCTTCTTTCGTAACAAAAGCCGACAACGTCCTCTTCATCGTTTAAGACTTTCTGTAGTGTGAAATCGTCATTCCTTCTGCAAGATATATATTGAAAGCGCCACTTGTACACGAGCATTCGCTTCACTGGAGTTTCACTCAATGCTTCATTCATCAGTATAAGTGTTTGCGGTGGAATTTTTCCTAGGTTCACACCGAACTGTATCACTGCCCGTTTTTTCAATCTGTCTTTTGGCGTCATTTTAAACAAAATTTAACCATACCGTTCAGTCTAAAATACTTCCTTTGAAATAAACAAACAAACGCACTGACTTAAAACTTCACGTCATCACACGTTATTGACCTCACGTCAAATGTGCAAACTTTCGCGCCGTTATATTGGTTTCAATGTGAGTCGTCAACAAAACAAGATATTGTCATGGGTTATTTTAACAACTGCGGAGGAATGCATGACCACCTGTTTCCATAGTGATCACTACGTTGTCGTAATAACGTGTTATACGATGAAAATCGCATTCCTAATTTCAAATTACCTAATTAATATTGTATGAAAGTTTTAAAGATATGCTGCATCTTGTTTTCATTTTATCAAGCTTTTCCACGAACTTCTGGCTATGCCCTGGTATTATATGTATCTTATCACTATACAACTGGTCTGTCACATTGTGTTCACAAAGTCCAAATTGTGCACTCTTTGAGACACTGCCGAAGTGCCTGGGTAGGTACTATTTGATAGGGCATGGTCATTATATGCCAAAATAAACGCACCACGCGTAAAACATAGAAAACGTTAACTAACTTCATTTGGAAAATGTTTATTTTTTCAGACGATCCAGTCAGTTCTTAAATAATTAATCCGTAGCGTGCGCCTCAAGTTCTCCCATGACGATCCTTCAGTGATTTGCGTCAAGTTTGACTTAAGGCAAAGAAGTTGTTATGAGTTTTGATGATGTTTATAAACGACCGAAATGCGTGTAAAACTTCTCAATTCCAAGAGAAAAGTCTGGCGTTCCGTCTGCGCATTATGCGAGGTCGCTTTATAATACCACTTAGACACAGTACTGTAGCACTGCGACAAATCATAAACGCACATCGACGTCTTTACTGCATTGTCCAATTTAATAGATGTGGGAAAATAGATACTCCGATGTACATTAGAAATGGAAAACTAAATCAACTGATTGTTTGTCTCAAATTTAACAAATACATATATATCAGTCTAAATGAGATACTTCTGTTCCAAATATACATATACTAAAATTGAGTATACATAAATACACTGTCACAGTTTTGGATAAGCTTGTTGGGGAAAATACCATTGCTTGTTTACTGTACAGATTTAGGAAACGCTGAAATAACGTGTTACCAAAAAGGTATTATGACAGGAGTGTTCTGTAAATTGTATTTACTTTTTTTATTGTGAACTAACATTTTTTTTTTTCAAAGTTACCAAAAACTCTCTGAAAACTGTCATCCTTTTTTTTACACGAAATTCCAAAATTAGAGAAATTGTGAAGCAGTCATTTTACGAGAAGTGTTACGTGTGGCTTACTGTACAAGTACAGATGCACTTGGATCTCGATGCACGTTTGTAACGACGCATAAAAAACGGAAATTATCATCCGTATGGGAAAACAATACATATTCAGCAATTGAATAATGTATTATTAGACGGATTCATCATCGAAATACTCTAAGATAATACAGTTGAAGGGAGTCTCGTGTTTTTACTTTTAAATGGTGACATATTGATTTTGTTCTACTTTAGCTCATAACTGTTACTTTAACCTCTTTAGAAAAGTGAAAAAGAAAACATGTCTAAAAGCTCATAAGAAATTTGCTAAATTGAATTCTGACGCTTCATCAAAGTAAGGTCTGTGTCGATCAAGGTCTTACACCAGGACAACATTGAAACTAGTTTGCAAACATTAACACATTCCCTCACCTTGAAATTGAAAATAATTAAATGTATTTTTTTGCAATTTCAATTGTGACGAAGAGCTAAGGAAAATACATTTAGTCAACTGTGAATTCAAATTTCAGTGAAATTATTAACCGATGTGTCTTTTACCTCAACTTTGATTGCATAAACAAATTAAAGTTATGCAAGTATCTGTGAATGTGCCTACGAGAATATAGGAAATTTTCGATTATTAGGCACGCCAAATATGCACCCAGAATAGCTTTCCCACGAACTCTCGGGTCGGAGTTTCAATTTGCACCGAAAAGATGGATTTCAACGTTAAGTACTGTTTCAGTTCCCATCTGGCGAATTATACAAACAGCAGACATATAAATCATAAATAAACATACAACGTCAAGCATGGAAGGCTCTGAAAACGAAACATGATTCAAGGTTCATTGTATCATTAACTTTTGGGGAAATTGAATAGACAACAATGTCATCATTATTCCTATCATACTTTCTGAGCATTTGTATTGACGAAATATCTAAATAACGTGTATCGTCTGGGATTTTTCTATTTGTTTTCTTAGGAACATTGCTGGCAATATGTGTATTAACATAAAAATAAAAAGTTTTGTTTTCCATTGTCGAAAATACGAATAGGTATATCTGACTTGTACTAAGTACAATAAACTATTTCATTGTGTTGAAATTTGTATGGAACTGCCTACATTAAATGGCAATATTAGTATTTATTTCATTGGTCGAATAGTTGTATGCACATTGAAAACACGTTTGGTTTGCTACACCATGAAGCAACAGAAATGGTCAACATGTCGCACAGTTAGCCCAATCTTCTATGACATTTTCTTCGCAATATGGTTTATCGTAACCTTTCCCTTAGGTTGCACGATGGGCGTAACAGAAAAGCATTTAGGATATCCTGAAAAAGACATATATGTTATGTTATGTGGAGGAAGAAAAGGGCCAATATACCGGTCCTGAAAACTCCCTCTGGGAATTGTAAGCACGAATCAAAACAAGTCGTTTATAGATATATTAAGTATTGTTGAAACACAAGAGTAATTTATAGATACAAAAGAAAATTTTACAAGTAAATGCCATTATTGAACAAACAATATCTTAAGATGAAGTCATATCCTATTCTTTAGACATAAGAGGACACGGACAATTTTAATTTCTTATGATTGTATTTATCGAAATGTTTGTTTTAAATGTAACAATTTCCTTGTATTGTATCATACATCTGCCTGTTATATTTGCGTTACACTTTGAAAGGCAACAATAAATAAATACCTTTCTCACCTTTATTTCTTTCATCACACAAACGTAATGGTGCTTTACCCACTCTATGTGAATAAATTGAAATGATCATTTATCAATTTAAAAAAAAATCGCGCTCTATTTATCAATACTTTGCGCCAGACCATTGTTTGTTTGACGCTTATTCCACGTCCATTTGTTCCTTTCAAATATAAATGTTCATCTCCTTATTGGATTTTTTCTGTCTCATACGAGATTCGATCTGTTTGTTCAGTGCCTGCCTTTTCCAATACCTCCACAACAATTACATTTAGATAACATCTAACAATCTGTGCGATAGCTGTAGAAGCCGCATCATAGGATGGTGATGATATAAACGGTTATTTGTTTGGATAACCAAAGTTATGGTAATTATTCTGTTTATCATTTTATTAAACAAACACAATAATTGCATTGTGTGTTCTTTTTTTACTTAATCATAATACAAATGATTGTAATTAAATGATAAAAAATAAGTATTACGAAAATCTGTTGAGTGATAATTAATGTGCATTAAGTGGTATAAATGTCTTTACGATACATTTCTCTTCTTCAAAGATAAATTTTCGTCGATTAAAGTCAAATAATTTGAAACGTAATATTATTACTAAACATGGCATAAACTTCCTAATTTGTGAGGCGAAACGGAAAGATGAGGGATACTACACAATTCAACGTTATCTTGTAAATTGTATATGACCGAAGTCTTATACTTGCGCTCGGTCATTTAGGCAATGATGTATTTATTGTTCAAAATAAGCACAAATCAAGCAAACGCGATGCTTTTAAATCATCAATCTTAGAATTCTATTAGAAATAATAGCTTAAAACATGTCAATTGTGAGTCATTGGTTCATTCCATCATGTCAAACATATTTTGGGCCTTCTGCCATAAATATTATGTATATACTAGTAGTTTTATTTCTTTAAAGGATTGTTGTATGGTATCATTTACTTGTTGCTCAATGGCATAGTCCATATAATTATATCCGAATTCTTTTCCGCTGCAATTATCAGTTTCAATCATCAGTTTAAAAAATGCTAAAAGGAATCCGCAAACTATATGTTTCATAATCAGTCCTTTGATAGAATAAAATAACTAAAATTATAAGCTAGTTATAATAGTAATACGTTAATTATGCCTGTCTTTTCCAAAGATATTATATATGTTATAATAACATACTTTTGTTGTTGAATTAAACATTTGACAAGTGCAATGCTTGTATTACCTTGAAATTCACTGTTTACGCAATTTTAGAGAACTCAATATGAATTTTCACTATTGATTTTTGAAATATAATTGAATTGAATTATGATATAAAATGATAAGAAAACAAATGTAAGTAATGCAAATAACTCGCGCGGTACGGATCTATTGCTGCAACTAATGCTCTGTTACAAAACAATTAATTGTTTTTCATCAGGATTTTATACTATTTATATCGTTGATATTTAGGTGACACATGTACTTGATAGCCGGTGGAAGATTTCTTATATGTTGATATTGAAAATATCAGTATGTGATATACACTAGTCAATTTAATATAACCTTTATTTAAGTACCCACTTATCGCATTAGCCGCTTGCAAACTTATTTCCTCACTCACTCACTCACTCGCTCACTCGCTCACTCGCTCACTCGCTCAATCGCTCAATCGCTCACTCAATCGCTCACTCAATCGCTCGCTTACTAACTTTCTCACTCACTCACTAACTCACTCACTCACTTGCTCACTAACTCACTCACTTACGCAAATACCGCGATAGTAAATCTGGTAAGGATGTGTGCCGCTAGGACTGCATAGCTTTTTAACCGTAAATACGAATGTACCTTATTTAGATCGACATGACATTCTTAACATTTGACGATTTAATGCACACACGGGCGTGTCAACCCTTGTGCTATTAGAACTGCAGTGTTTATTGAACTCATTTACATCAACATTCTGCTACAATATCTACTCTACGGAGCTGTTTATTGAATAGCTTGCTAAAAGTGGCGCTGTAACGTGTATTCATAGTATGTAATGCGGTAAATATAGTGCGATTAAGCAATATTTTTCAGCGCAATTTTAATCATAGAATACGCAATTACTTTAATATCGACATGTTACAAAACGCAATATTAAAATGCAATATAGGCAAACTGGTTTCAAACTGACCGCGTATTGAATCTAAATAAACACATGAGTTAGGGTTAGATCGGTGTTTACAATTTTGCCGCGGCCGGGCAAAGAGATACCAGCATTTAAAAATGAATCTGGATCATCTGAATTGGACAGGGTTATTCCCCGGAAATTTACCCCCCGTTTAACTCGTTAAAACACGGAAAATGATCTTATTGAAGATGCAATTAAAAGCTTATTTGGCGAAAGATATCATTTCATGTTATCCTATAATCAGATATTTTGGTAATTTTAATTCATTTATAATGATTAGTATATTTATTTTGCTCAAAATAGCTTTAATCAGCTCTTCATGACATATTTTGATTAAGATTGTTAGTATATACATGTACTTACACATAACAAATGGTTATGCAACTGTGTTGTATCAAACCATGTACTTGTGTAGTACATACTATAAACCTTAAACAACAATTACAATATGCATTTTGTACACTTTTACAATTGCAATCAAAACGCTCAAAGCGTTGACAGGCTTTTGACCTGTTACGATTTGTTAGTATAGTCATGTACAACTGAATATAATGGAAATGGTGTGAATACTTCCGTTTCTCTCAATAATTTAAGCCCCGACTCTTGAGCATGTTGCATATGCATATTTATCAACCACTGATATAAATCCGCCCATTTTGTCCACGAGTGACATAGTTTGAGAGCAATATTAAGATACATCAATACATACAGAAAATATATAGGAAGTGGGTGAATCGATCCAGAGGAATTTTGCAAGATAATCTGGTCATCGTTGACAAAAACTAAACATAAACTTATTTAATATGTCTACAGCATTTTTGTTGAATGCATTTGGCTAAGTGGTCATATCAAGTTAATCAAATAGTCATGTTGTAAGTGTCGAGAAGATTTTACTGAATAAATGCCTAAATGTTTTATCCGTTCCAGGCAAGATTTCCAATGCAGCTGAGTATTACTCTATGCTTTAGTAATTTTTTGATATTCTACATATTAAATGAGTCTTTAAAGTGACTGATACTCCATGGTTTTGATTTAGTCTATTAACCGCATGCATAAACAGCATTAGACCGTACCAAAATGATTCTGTGTTAAGCATCTGGCTCTTATTTCAAAACCTGCCAGACAATAAGGAGTGAATTTGTGTACCTTTAATGCTCGTAAAAGCATTGAATTGTAAAACTTACAGACAGAACCTCGTGTGTGGTTACTTGCAGTGCCATAATGTACTTAGCCAATTCGCATGATATACATGACTATATCTGGATTACAAGGAAATCCAAGTATCTCATCAAATCTCTGAAAAAGACTAATTGTAATGACACTTTAATAATGTACAAGTAAGCACCTTGCATTTATACCTCAACATGTTCTTAAAAAGCCTTCCGTAATATTCCATTTCTCTTTCTCTAATCGAAATTTAAAGAAGTGAGTATGGCCTATGAACAGGATCTTGGTGAAAAAATGCATGATAACTTGGCTTCCCTCTGTAGATTCCATTAAATCCACGGTATGCTGAAATCTGCATTTCTTACACAATTCATAAAGAAAACGAAAAAGTTCTGGCGAAAATTGCAGACGACTAATTGATTGTTTATTAGATAAAAACAAGATAAATTGCATTGATAAAAATTTTGTGTGTTGTTATAACATCTAAGGCAACTGGCCATAAATAACCGTAATAATATCAGTGTTAGATCAAATGCCCCCGACGAAATCGGCCAAACTAAAATGAATGACTGTACAGTTATTAATCTATATCCAACGTTGCTACCTGCAATAGGATTCAAATTGTTAATCAAACAAAAATTAATTTGAAAGTTTAATTTCCGTGAATATGTTGATTCACAAGAACGCAACTAATTCACGAAAAAGACAGCAGTATAGTGCGAATAAAGCTCGTTTATTACAAATAATTGAAATATAAACATCAAAATTGTACATGGTCAGTATTATTATCTTTACGTTACAGTGGAAATCAATATTTTAAATAAAGATACTTTGATCATTTTCTTGGGCCCAACATACTCAACGGAAAGAGGATGTTAACTGTTTTTCTAACGTATCCTTTTATGCGGAAACAATAGTTACATATTTTCACAGTCATATTAAATTATTTTGTGTTCATAATTTCCTATGTTTGGTTTGTTAAGATTACCATTGAAAACCAAATAGCATTTGCTGCCTTTGATAAAAGTGACTCCGGAAAAATTCAATTAAAAAAATAATTTATTTTCAGGATAAATTCCTGCTTTTCGAGCATTATTTCAGTACAGCTCAGACCTCTTTCAAAACTCCAGGAAACCCGTTAGCACATTTTTTGTATAACTTGAACCCTATTTACGATGTCTAACCCGAAGCTTGCCAATAGATGGCCGAGTTGTAACAATTACAAAAGCCATGGTGGATCGGTCGTAATGCTATTGTACGGCCAATGTAATGAAGTCAAGTGATGTTCGTTTATGAACGTTTTTAACAGATAAATGCCTGATTATTGCCCGTGATTTGTTCCAAATGTATCCGTTATTGCAGTGATGTAGGAATGTATAAGCATTACTAATAGATATATAACGCTGCGTTTCAAAATTCCATGAGAAAATCAAACCGATAATTACCTTGCATTGCTTTCAGCCAGCCACCTCAAAAAATAGCGCCACTCAAAGTTTATCTTTAAATTATACAAAATGAACAAAATTCGTGTGGTAATCCGTCAGCTAAAAAGCGAATTCGCACCACAGAAAGCGAGAGTTACACCGACTGACAGTCTTTTCAAACTTAAACTAGCTAATGGCATATACACATCTGGGTGGTTACTGATGACGCCACGCAATTATGAAATTGCCCTTCTGATGGAATTAAATAAATTGAATTATGTATTTATGTTGTTTTTAAGTGCAATTTATGAAAACCCTTTGATAACTGAGGGATAATTTATGTGTTTTCTTATAAATAAAATGTTTTACGTGATACTATTTTCTTTTCTGCGGATGAAGCAGACTTATAACATCCAATGTTCTTTGCGCGCTACGATACGTTAATGTGTATTGATGAAAGGTTCAGCTTGATATTTAACGGAAATGTAGTAAAAATTTAATCCCAAATGTGCGTTTATCAAAAACAAATAAAAATCGTCATTGTATCGCCTTTAAAATGAACTCATTTAATAAATTCAATACGAAATAAAACCCTGATTTGAGGTCCTCTATTTATTCAGACACTTTTTCTGGGATTCAATACTTACAAGTATCTGCGAGAACCCAAGTTGAATTATTGTATTTGTTTTGTGTGTGTGTGTAAACGTATACAAGTCAATACATGTAAAAATTGAGACATTAGACATAGGTGTAAAAAACCGAGCTCATGATAAGTCTTTTACCATTGGGGAAATGACCCCGCTTGTCCTGTGTGAATACAGCAATGAAAGAAACAATGACGTTATGATTACTTGCAGTTTAATCAAAAACAAATTATAATAATAGCGTATTACTGACTGACATATTATTTATTGAATCATTTACTTTTATGAATGTACTAAACCTGATAAATTATTTTTCTCCAGGACTCCTCGACATCAGAACTGAATGGGAGGTACGACGCCTTTGGGAACAGAAACGATTATATAAATGGATCAAGAATTAACACAAGTATACCTACAGCAACATTGCAATATGAAGACCCCATTTACAATGGAGTGATAGTTGTTGAAAAAATAACCATACCAGTTATATGTGTGTTTGGACTTGTTGGCAACACGCTGTCCACGTTGACTTTCCTTCGTATTCCTCTTCGTAGGGCTCATTGTTCTATTTATCTAGCAGTAAGGGGAATGAGCGACAATGGCTTCTTGATAAGCCTTCTGATGACTTGGATTTCAAGTGTATTTGACCTAAGACTAAGTCGGCTAAAAGGTGTGTGCCAAGCTATCATTTTTACGACCTATGTTTGCGGCTGTGTGTCGGTGTGGTTGTGTGTGTTCATAACGGTCGAGAACTTCTTCCTTATAAAAAGCCCAATTATGGCTAGACGAATGTGCCGAGATGTCATTGCAAAAGTATGTACTGTGGCATTGATTTTGATTGCAGTATGCATTTACAACAGCACAATCTGGATAGTAAATGAGGACTGCTCACATAAAAAAGAGTTTATAATATTGACAGAAATGTTGGTTTACGCGGACACTATTTTAACTCTCGTTATTCCAACAGTATGTATATTGATTTTGCTAGCGGTCATTTCGTACAAAGTGCTCCAAATTCTTCGCATCAGAAATCTACATTCCAACACGATACCCAAGGAAAGTAACGTTATGCTACAGCAAAACATATTACCCATTGCGAAAGTAACAAAAATGTTATTTGTAGTGTCTTTAGTGTTCTTTGCTCTTAACCTCCCAAGCCATGCTATCCGTTTATGGCTTCTTGTGAATTATTTTATAAAAGGACAATCGTCGACAACGACTACAACTGCTACGATTCAGTCAGCATTTCAGATCCTCTATTACACTAGTTTTTCTATAAACATAATCGTATACGCTATTTTTGGTTCTAACTTCCGGCGACTGTTCCGAACAACCTTCTGTCGATATCAGCCGCCGACTGTCTCTACCCAGGTGCAGACGGACGTGGTGGCCCTAGGAAGGATGCCACGTCAGTCGAACAATGCAACATCGGTAATCATATCGAATAGTTGTGACTGTCAACTACTTGTGCCTGGTATTTCTGAAAGGTGTTATACCAAATGACCGATTTTTTTTTCTTTGCTACAATTGCCTTTAATCCAACCACGCTATTGGCATAGATAGATGACGCAAATAAAACTGATTGTAATTATGCTATATAAAAGACGTTTAAACATGCTTTGAGATATATATTGTGTACAAGTATTGTACAAAAGCAAGAGAATGGTAGAGATAACTAGCATGATGCTTTTGTGACACATAAATGTCGCTTACTTTATAATTATTCAGTGCTTAGGATTTGATATTAAGGCCGTATAATGACACAGGGTAAACGCCAAAGACATAGGAAACAAACACAAACATTCGCAATACTTATGTGAAAAACTACAGAACTAAGCACAGTAGCCAAAAGTTTAAACATAGACCCCGTTTAATGGCACAAGGTTAACGCCAAAGACAAAAAAATCACAAACAAGAAACATGGAACAACAGCACAAAACTCCACAAACAACACAGTACATATATACTATATAAAAACACTAGTAATGTTTATCAAGGATTGTAAGGTACCGCCTTGGAACAATCAGTTAAATGTAAATTTAGTGGGGGTTTAAACCAGTTTACGTGCACAACCTCACTCTTATTCCAACAATCCCGAATAAAGTAAAAAAATAGCTTAAAAAACAGGACATAAAGGTGATGGAACCAGTATTTTTCTGTTCATAACCCCTATTGAGCGAATGAATGCCGGACACCAAAATTTTATCAGAGCGTGACGAAACTGCGACCCGGCCGTTTCCGTATTTTTCTAAATGGAAAATGAAACCACTAGACGCAAAACGTAGTCCTCTAGAAATTATCAAAATATTTTCTAATGTGCTGATAAACAAAGAATATGAAAACACTGGGAAAACTAAAACCAAAAAACAAATCATACCTCTATATGTTTTGGGAAATATTTTATTTAAGATATTATAACGCATGAAACGAAAGTCACTGTCTAGTAAATGTTCTACGGTAGTCGGATTTGGCATACATTTCGGACATTATTTGTCATGAATTATTCCTGCTTACCGATTTAATTTTGGTTTTTACACATAGTAGAGCAGGTCACGGAAAAGGTATTGTATGATTATTTTGTAATCTATTTCGTCAGTTTGACAGTTGCTATTGTTATGTTATGGTAATGGAATTGATAAAAACGATGACGTTCTCATGTTGTTTTTAAATCACTATGACTGAATGAGTGACCGAGTGAATGGTTTCAAACACATGTCACCCACATCACGAGAATGCTTAATAAGTGAGGCAATCACTTAACATGATGATGATGATGATGATGATGATGATGATGATGATGATGATGATGATGATGATGATAAGGATGATGATTGTGGATCCGTGCTTGGGTTTTGGCGGTCATGTGTTTTAGACCAATACTGGACACATTTTCCTCCCAACTTTAACGAGGGTAATGTCCCCTTTTGTCATGCAACACCGTATTTATGTGACAGAGTGTAATCAAAAACTTTGACGGGCTGGTGCGCGAGAAGTGTCCCATCCCGCAAAGGAACAATGTGCCTTGTATGAGAGTTGTCACTAAAATGGTGAAAGATGTACTGTAAGTGTAAGTAAGAGCTGGCCCATGGCTGCTTGGTAGTTTGGGGCACCGTTCTGGTGTTCTGGCGTTTATTCGAGTCCCATACCTGGCAAATATTTCCTCTCTTGTTTACTTTAATGGGATGTTGCCCCCCTTACCTGCATTACCGTGTTTGAGCGACAGATTGTAAATAATAGGTTTGAAGAGGAGGGTGCGGGAGGGGTGTCCCCTCCTGCAAATCAAAACAATAGTTGAGTGCGAGTTTGTGACTGAAAAAAATGGATGCTGCTTGTGCGAGTCGATACCAGGTCTATTGGCACCTGTCAACAAACAATATTGCTGATAACGAGATCTAAACTAAAAAGTTTGGCGAAGTTTTGTTCAATTTTTAATTAAGTTAATCTCGTGATTGAGATATTTCAGTACAACCTTGCATATTAGCGCTCTGGAAAAATATCGTTTTTTCAATTTGTAATATCCAAACAAAAATTTGGCTTATTTTTATCTTAAACCCGGCCAATAAGATTCGGTATTCAAACAAATTGTGTCAAGGATGTAAAATCCACATGTATTGTTTGAAATTTAATGCAAGTTCCCCTATATACGCTTACACGGTTCATTTTTAACCGAAGTTGATTTAAGAAAAGACCAAAAACTGTGAGTTTTAGGATTCAATAGTGAAAAAAATTGTCGTAAAGATGCCTTTTTATTCACTGACAGAGATGTAAAATTCATTTGTTTTAACTTTAATGAAAATTACCCTACACGCGCTTCATAGTTGACCAAAGTCAACCAAATGGTTTATTTTGACCATTTTTCCTTTACAATTTTTTTTTTTTACGGAAGAAATATTTTAGGGTAAGTTTGAGAACGAGAATTATTAAGCGGTCAAATGTATTCCTATTCATATACAAAAGATAATCATTTCAGTTTATAAACTGTACTAATGGTACGCACCAACAATTAGAGTGTTTTAGATTATACATGAGCGCTTTAGTGCGTGTGAACAATTTCATGAGGGTTGCGGGTTTTGTACCTGTTTTTACATTGTTTTGACGGACAACATTGAAAATATCATTGTGGGTATTGGTGAAAAGCGTTGTAATAATTAACGTAATGGTATAACGGTTAGGCTTGTTTTACTTTTTTATGTTTCGATATTGGGGTTATGCGTAGACAGAAGAAATTAAACACTCAGACAGGGTAAAACTTATAACATCTTTAGGTCTGTCAATAGTTCTTGCAGAACCTTGCCTTGCATCTGACGGTTAAAAATCAGAGCTTTCAATGTGGTTGTTTAATATAATCCAACCCCTGAAATGGAATTTTAAATTCGTGGTGTTGAAGTCATTTTTGGCATCTAAATTCATTTGAAAAAATAGAGCGAGGGTTGCATCGGGCCTTGATAAATGAATTATTCCCATCTATCCAGAATCATCGACTGTCCTATATATAGACCTGCCGGCAAGAATAAAATATGTGAATATTTTGACAGAAATGTTTTCCCGGAATAAATATTTACCATGATTAAAATGTTTGCACCAAATGTCACGTCATGAACTTGCACAGAAAAAAAATGCTTCACCCGAGCAGTGGCATTTTAATGAAATAGTTCGTATTTGTCATAACTGAAAAACATTATGTAAATGTTAAATTTTATTTTGGCGATCTACAGAAATGGAACGATCGAAATTAGCGATTTTTAAACGAATGTTTTAAACAGTTAAGGCATGTTATCATATGGGGCTGTAACCGGATATGGATATAGACCGGTTTATGAGCGTTTTACACTTCACTCTTGTCCAAATATTTTCATATCAGAACGCGCAAATGGAAACGTTTTAGCGGAGGCAGCATGAACAATACGCATTGTCACATAAAGGATAGTAACACATTTATGAGCATAATATTAAGAAGTGACGCGGCGTAAATAACTCGAAATTGTACATTGGATTGGTAGTACTTTTGAGTGTTGAAAATATTTTCAATATCTTAGCATTAGTTCGAATAAATTTGAATGTTAAATACAACCCATACCTAAAACATGACATATGTGTGTCAGTATCAATCCTTACGAAATCGAATTCATAAAATAGGACACCGATTTCATTTTCTGCTGATCTTATACGCGTTATCCGTCTAGACCAATACTTGGTCGGTCATGATATCAACTAGCTGTTACTGTGAACTGGGTGAAGCTGGTATTGTGAAACACTACACAACAACTGACGGCCAATCATTCGATTGATCTAACTTGTGAAACTGTCTTTTTTCGAACAGTGCGGAGTGTATGTAATGGTAGAAATTGTGTGACGTCGATACAAAAAAAAATGAGATAACGTGTCCTTTATGTTGATTGGTCAATACATTGTTGGGAAATTTTACTAGATAAAACAGAAATGTATTAATGGTAGCGGTAAGAATGGTAAAGTCTTAAGAAAGTTTCACATGACATTAGTTGCAATGTATGTATAAAGACACTTGGCTATGCAGTAACTATGTCTTGCAAATTTAATAAAATCTGTAGGTTATGAAGAATTCACAGTATCTTTCAAATTAAATTATAAATTCAAAACCGAGCAAATTGTTGTAAATACAACCCAAAATCTCAAGCGAGTATTCGTGTCTGCAATATCATAAATTTGCGCAGATCTTTCTTCAAAAGTGGCGTGTTATCTGGCTTCATTTTGTAGTGCATACAAACTACCTTATTAATTTCTTAGATGTCTGGTGTAAAAATTCCTTGCTTACGATAAAACAAATGTTGCAATGATAAACTCTGGCCTTTAACAGTATGCGTATTAGCGTCCATAATAATGCGGCTTTATATAAGATAAATATAGCATGAAACATTCGACAAAATGCTAAGCATCGCGGTTTTATAATAATGGTGGTTGAGCAGGCAAGCACGTTTGTTGCATCTTGCACACGTTTAGAAATGTCATTTTCACGAATTCCATGCAGACTACAACAGCGTATAAAACCAAAGGCAAGTCCATCTCTTATGCAATCATATTTAAACATTTGTTTATGGTAGTGAGATGTAATAATCCTAATGGATTAGATATTGACATAGCACTCAAAACTTTGGCGAACAATTGATCAGAGTTGAACTTCTTGATGTGAATCTGTGTCTCAATGTTTCGGGAAAATGCTGCTTATGACTGTTATAATCATTCATGCATTCATTCATATTTGTTTTATGATTTATTATTAACGTGTTATGTTTCGTAATGCTATTAAATATGGTTGTTTATCAGCTACTGTCAACTGCGCTTATCTGGGTTTCTATATTGTTTTTTTTATGTCCGCGCTTACTCTTAGTTTGGAGCTGTAGCTAGTTGTAGTAGTAATAAAGCTCTCCGTACCCGTCATATGTGTTGGTCGTTTGTTTAATTCAATGATAAGCATATCTTCTACAAACATGGAGACTCGACTTTGCGATAAACTAGAGTCCCAAAAGTTTTTGGCGTGAATAATTCTTATAACGTTCATTTGTATAATTGTGTTGGGAAGCGTATGGTTATTAAGCGAGGGTGACACGAGGGCATCATGAATGTTACCATGTTGACGTTCGGAGGCGGTAATTCGATTGTTTATCGGAAAAGACTTTAGCTATTGTTGATCCATGTTTTGTCTGTGTGTAGTGTTTGTGTAGTTTGAGCCAATGCCTGGCCCCTAAAAACAGGATTAATATTTAATATTTTATATTTTGACTATTAGACTTGTCCTCATATTATTTATCGTATTTTTACTAAAAGTATTTTAACTTACAACATTAGCATAAACATGCATTAACAGTAATATTTGTTAAATAAGGTTTTATACGCACATCAAATTCTTCAGCTCTGACTGGGCGTTATGTTTGCCAACATGTGGTATATGCGGTATAGCGTTATAGCCATACTGTGCTATGTTGGGCACTTGTTTCTTAGAACCTTTTTGTAGAATGTTTGTCACACAATGGAGAGTACAAAACGTTATGGTATACAAAATAGAGTAGAAAAATGTGATTTATATATGCCGGAAAAAGAATACACTACCAGTACCACACGTCATTACTTCGTTAGACTCAATGTTAGGAAGCTAATGTTTGGCACGGCCTTATTGCGCAAGGCCAGACCGCTAAGGTGGCCTGTGCATTCGTTTATGTTCCACATGTAAGATAATAGCTAATGCTTTTTCGAACAGCGTACCTTAAGATATACAGACATTTTGATAATAAATATGTGAGTCCATTCTGATTGTATCTTTTTCCTTACATTCTTTAGACATAGAAAGCAACTGCATATCTGTCAGTTGCAGGGTTGTGCCATCACAGATATCGACCCCCTGCTTTGAGTCCATTGAGAGCAGAGTCACGTTAACGTACAAATACCCCGAGCTGATTCCGAACACATGTGCGGCTATGTCGTATGCATCCAATCTGATAGAGCTCGCCCCTCCTGTCTGTATGAGAGGGAGCTGTGATTAAGACTAGATGATAAAATGCACTGGAGACAGAAGCTGCTGATAAGGCTGAGACGTAGCCCATGTAATGACAAAATACATTAATATGTACATTCGCTAATTCAATTATAACTGCTCTACGAAATTAACTTGACATGTACAGCTTCTCCTGCCTTTTACGCTAAGTTCTCCATCGGGTCTCGTCTGGATTCCACCCTCGAATTGTGCGTGATAATTTGATATTTTTATTAATATTTATTTGTTTCAAATTGAACGCGTGTGCCGTCGGCATTGACTGACGGAAGCAGACTAATGCTGGGCGAGTCCTGTGAAATAGATACTCGGACGCATCCCGGATAAAGGTCTGGATTCTGCGTTATTACTAAATAATAACTAGGAATCATTTCCGCTAAGTACGTGGACTCATAATTTCTTTCGAAAGAATTTGCCAGGTATTCTTTCTTATAACGTTAACAAACGGTACAACGATTTTGAATGAAAAATGACAAAGGAATGGTCAACAATAGATGATGATTTACACTAATTTCAAATAGTGTTAATTATTCCACCACAAGATTAATAGCTCCTGATATTTACCTAAAAATATTTAAAATGTAATACTTTTATAAAAATGACATACTTGACTCCCTGTTTGCTTTCATCAGCCAGTAGTGATTTAAAAGTGAACATATGCTCAACATCCTTAAGTGTGATGTAGTTGCGCTTTCTCAGAAATATAACAATACGTTTACATACATAAGCTAGATCATACATATTGTTTGCCGATTTTAAACTTCAATCTTATTTGTCAAATGTTAATATAGTAAAATATAGGTCTGCTTTATCGAGAATAAGAGTATTTGCACATAGACTAGAAATAGAAACCGGTAGATGGCACAAACCAGTAGCAATACCACAATGTGATAGAAAATGTCTTGCATGTAATTTACTTGAAGATGAATTTCATTTTATTCTTGAATGTCAACAGTATAAAGAACTAAAAAGCAATACTTTAAAACATATATTTATACTGCACCGAAAATACCTAAATTCATTGCATTATTTAAATCGCAAAATGTAACTGTAAACAGAAACCTTGCCATTTATGTGTTTAAGGCAATGGATTTAAGAAAAAGATATTTATTGTTTTACGGGTAATTTTATTTGTCAGCATTAACTACTTCACGCTTAAATGTAAGTTTATTGATGATATATCATTTTGTCGCATAATTTGATGTATTTATTATTTTGATAAGTTGCTTATATGCATGTTTTGGACCTTGACTATGTTTAGAATCATGTTTCGTAATTATATTATGTATACGCATCGGCAATTTTGTCTAGATGTATTTTGAAATAAAACTGTAAAACATGATGACATTTTATGATGATATTATATGGATTATCCTTCAGAATTTAAACTTAATAAATTAAACACGTCCGATCAAAATGCTTCGTTTTAAGAGTTTAGACTTCTTAACAGATGAAACATTAACCACCAAACTTTATGTGGATTACAATAATTTTAAACTTGTAAATAATATAACTTATCAGGGTAACAACATTATCTAAAAGCTTCGTAAAATTAAAATGATGTCTCCAATAACACTAACTAATCATTTTTATGGCATTTTTAGTAGTAGTTTTAGCGTAAATTGGTACTATTTTACATGACACATGCTTCTAGATATTTTAAACAGATTTTCTCGGAAGATAAAATTCCTTTCGATGACCTTAATTGATAAACATTTATAACACTTATGCCATTTTGTTTAAAGTTTCACAAGTAGTGCTCCTACTATCTTCTTCTAAAGGAACGATTGATTTTTAAGTCATCTGCAATTGAACTTATTAACTCTATTTCGATAATATAATATTTCTTCAAACCGTTTTCGATCGAGGTGAGCATTTTAGACCGCGAATGGTTTTCTTGGCGATCGAACGTTATCTTCAAGACCATTTTAGGTGTTTTTTTTGGTTAATGCGTCTGCCTCATATATCAATTAACTGTCCGTTTTTACATCTCGAAGAATAGTTCACAGCATTTGAATTTTTTTATTGAATTATTATATTTTCAAAGTGTTTTTCCTCCTACTTGTACAATGATAATTTAATTAGACTAAATGAAGACATAATTTTAAACCTTGCTAAGGCGAGCTAAGTCTGATAGTTGTATTTGAGTGACCTTATGGTACCTCTTAAGGGCTGGCACAATTGCTCCGGCTTGATTGGAACAGGTGATGTTGATACCAGTTCGTTGAGTACTTGTAATCAGAATACAGGCTAAATTCAACAGCTAATGAAATTGCAGATTGGCAATCATTAAGTACTAGGCTTAATCATTAAGAATTAAGATTTTTCGATACATTGCGTTGACAATGTGTCAGCCAATGATGTTGTATTCAAAGTCATTTTGATGACCTGACCGCCCAGTCTTAATCATTAAGATTTCAGTATATGTCATCTAACTATTCCTTAATAAATTAGTTTATGTTGTTTTTTTGTGTCATTCTACATTGTTTTAAAGAGCATGCGTGCTCTGATAAGACGTAAAAGGTTATGGTATACTATCTGATTTAATATATATGTACAAAGCTACAGAAACATGCTCAGTAGCAAAAAGTTTAAACATAAACCCGGTTTATTGGCAATGGGCAAACGCCAAAGACATAGAACACAAATTCAAACCAAAAACTACCGATCACAGTCTCTGTAAAACTGGAAATTATGACAACATTAAATGTAAGTGCGGGGCGACTTTTTACAGCTTCCACACGGCACTCACAAAACTGCTGTAAATATCAATATATATGCAAAAAGCTACAGAAACATGCTCAGTAGCAAAAAGTTTAAACATAAACCCGGTTTAGTGGCAATGGGCAAACGCCAAGACATAGAACACAAATTCAAACCAAAAACTACCGATCACAGTCTCTGTAAAACTGGAAATTATGACAACATTAAATGTAAGTGCGGGGCGACCTTTTACAGTAAACTGGTCCAAGGCGGTAATGCCATCTTTCAACGGCCAAGCACTTTTAAATGGTGGTATGAAAAGTGTTTGGTGTTCATTCAAAAAATAGAACAACAGCAAACATGCATTTTACTGGTAAAACAATGGTGACATCAATTAATTGCGTAGGCAACATTTCAATGTTTAATAAAGAAAACACAATTATACTAAGAAATGCTAAGATGATCATGAAAGTAATTATTTCCATATTATTTCTATTATATGAAAATGCTAAGTAAACATGTACTAACAATTAAGTCCTAAACTTATGTGCCAGGCATACTATATTTAAACGGACATTTCAAATTTTCCTTCCCACTCACTGCCATCGTGCCCCCCGTATCATCTTTCTTATTATTTCCATATTATTACCCACTTAACTTCACCATTATTTTGCCTCATTTTCCCCATCTTATTAATCGTAAATCATTTTTTTAATATTCGATTAAAGGTAACAGCCTTTACACCATTATAAGCAGCTTGACAACATCACAGAAGCGAGACATGGCTTGCGCTTTTATACTTTACATTCTTTTCTGTAAAATTATTATATTGTGTGCATACATCACGTGCCTTCTTTCATGTAATTCTACTCATACAAATATGTGTTAATGCTCAAATTGTGTTCCAGGTTTTTATTGTAATATTCGAATACTTTTTCTTTAAATTAATATCGTTTCAAACTATCTATATTTTGTCCTAAGAGCTTGAATAGTTTCTGTCCTCTTATCGATTCTTTACATTTTTCAAGTTTATGAATTGCATTACTAAAAGTATTATTTTCGGTAAACCGAAAAGCCATTTCTAGAAAATGTAATAGAAGAAGTTAGAACACTATAGCACTCTTGCCACACTATGTAGACTAGCTGTTATCTCAATCGAACAGCGTTAAGAATCAAACATGATTGAGCTTTGCTATATATATATATATCCTAAGTGTGTGTATTCCCTTTTAGATATATCAACAACTTAAAGTAGCAACCATATCATTCACTATTGAAATTAACTATGTTTTCGTACTGTACAGACGAACTGAGTGTACATGCAGAATCAGCTGTTAAATTTCGTGATTTTGAAAATGGCTGACCAATTAACAACAACCGAGCTAAGGTAATGGTACCTACTCGATGTTCCCCCAGCTGCAAGCATGTTTGATATTCACTAACTTTCTCATTAGGAGTACACTTAATATAAGCAACAACCTCTTCGCAAGAAAACGATCTTATGCAAGAAAAAATAGCATTCGACAATCAACTTTCAATTATAAAATACAACATTTAAAGCCGAGGTGTAATCTGAAAGCGGAGTCTAGTGCGTTTCTTGTAATGATACATGACGTCTTCTTAGTAAGACTTCGGTATGTGCACGTAAACTGGTTTAAACCTCTAGCAAATTTACATTTTGATGACCGTTCAAGGGCGGTACCTAACAATCCTTAATAAACATACTTCGTTTTTTTATATAGTATATATGCACTGTGCTGTTTTTGGAGGTTTGTGCTGTTGTTCCATGTTTCGTCTTTGTGTTTTTGTTTTGTTTTTGTGTTTATGTCTTTGGCGTTTTACCCTGTGCCCTTTAACGGGGTTTATGTACAAACACTAGGGTGTTTCAGTAGTTTTTTAAATAAGTATTATTGGTGTGAACGTAATTTTACTAATTATTTCGATAAGATTGCGATGATATATTATACATTGATATACCTTTCTTTTATATTTTATTTAATGATTGAACGCAAGTGCTTATGATAATTGACATTAAATCGTAGTGGAATTACGTCAAATAAACCATTGTCACTCCATAAAGATTTTAGAATATAACCAATCATTTAAGATAGAGAGCATAACAAACATGATAACACAAAACATTTAAGTGTGTTTCATTTTATTACATTGCATTACATGCCAGGAGGAGCTTAAACATATCCTTTTATATTTACACCTCAACGTCCATTGAGTAAATGAACTGCCTTCCGACAATTGCGTTTATCAATCGATGAACGCAACATCTTCGGATATGTTAGGGTTTTTTCCGGGCACATATTTATTTTATTTTGCCAAGAAACTGTTATATAACATATTTACGACAATAAACATTTTTGTCTGTCGGATATAGGATGCAAAAGTACCGCAAAACTCTTGGGGTCGGTCATTTATTCTTTTACCAAGATCAATCAAAAGCAGACAAACGTTTCGGTATACTTCGTCATCTTACGATATGCATTGATAAGACTGAAAGTGGTTAGGAAAAAACTGGTTAACGGTATCCGATACACAGAAACGTAAATTTGGTTAAGTTAAATGGTGTATGAAAAGATAATAAACGTATCGTGACAAGGCAAATTCGCAGTACGTTTTCAATGTTTGTGCAAAATTCTCGAGATAACCCGGAATAAATCAGTTCCTCTTTTTAAAACTATAAAAAATAAGACAAATTATGACAGGAGAAAATAATATCAGTTTCAGGAGACATAAATAGCGTTAAGTAACTCCTTCCGTGAACAGATGCTTGCAATAAATCACACTCTATAGAGAAATATTATGTTTTATTTTTATTAAATGGTTTTTGGTTTCATATTCAATTTATCAACATTTGACAAAAGTATAATTTAGTTAATACAGTTTTCTCTGTCGATATAAATGTTAATAGGTTGATAATTCAATCTCTAGTGGAATTGCAGACAATCTTAATGTCAAATACAGATATATAAACATGTGTACAATATCATAATTATGGCATTTAACGGAGGAATATCTCCACATCTGTAAATTATTAAGGTCGTTAGTCGATGATACCTACGTGAAAACTAAACGGATGCAAAAAGTAATAATATACTCTCAGAGCAATTTTGATTGGTCGAAAGTGGTCAATTTCCTGGTTCCAAAAGAAACAGTAATATCGAAGAAAGAGAATGATTCAAAATCGTTGAAATAGAGACAATTAATCCTTAAAAATGACATAAAAACAGAACACTAACAATACAAGAGTATAGTAGAAGTGAACAGCACACATCACAGCTTACTCAAAACTTCATACCGTTCCTTTGAATGATTTATGTAGTATTCTAATATGCAGAATTTAATTTTAAAACCGTATTTTTCATCATGAAAATAATTATTCGACTGATTTTTAATCAGATATCTTTTTTCAATATAAAGTGTCTATACTTGAAAGCAAATCCTATAAGTGTATAAGACTACTGCAGAAAGCTCCAATTGCAAAGTGCTATTAGTCATATGTGTATCTTGGGTATGGTAGTCCGGAAACCGAGCAGGGAAGTGACACGTATCAGTCAATGGAATTATGTTGTATCGCCGCTGATAATGGTTTACAGGCTTTCATGTTGCCTGCAAATATTAAACAACAGTGGAAAGAGGACGGTTTTTAAAACGGTTCTGTAATGAATGATATAACACTATTTAACAAAGGTTTGACCATAATGTTTCACATTACGTTTCGAGTATATTGACAAACCAAATACTGTTAAAAACAAATAACCCATTTACATGAGGGTACTTCAAATAGTACTGGTAGAAATAATATAACATAATCGTCAGTGATCTTTCGCAGCATTAGTATCGTATTATTTCCAACGAGCCTTTGATGATAAAATGATAATTAAATAGTTTACTATTGTTCATATGATCTTTATTAACTATGATCGAGATGCAAAGATTAAATAAAATTATGAATTTATGTGCTAACAAATAAAAGAATAGGAATATGTCATGATAAATGCATGCGAAAATTAACTTATAACATGATCAAAAATGTATAGACACAAACAGATGCAATTAGAAAGAATACAAAATAAATACATTTTTAAATAATATGTTAATGTCAAAAAGGAGAGAGGAAATGCATTTGCGTACAAGCAAAAATGTGACGTTGTCAAGATAAACGTATGTGCAAATAGAGAATAGAAAGCCATTATTCTAGCAACAACAATGTCATATTATGACCCCATCTAGATTTGAATAAACATACCTGTTATAATCGTCACTGAATGTGTGATCAGTGACTTTCCATCGTTCTCACCTTCGATAATGAGCTTCTTACTCAGTCGAATTTCAAATGAGTTGGATCTGAAACTAAGGCAGGTAAAGGATATGTGTCGTACTCTTAATTGTATTGCCTCTTTGTTGCTGTGTGTAGGCGCGGTTGCGCGCTATCATAACTGTTGAGACTCTAATGATTCAAAACCCATTTATAGTAAGCCGAATGTGCGACGATATCATAACATTAGTACGTTTTATGGCATTGAATTATTTGTAGTAGCCTATTACAACTCCTCGCCTTTGACTTTAGATGAGGATTGCCCTCGTTATTGCAACGGTATGTTGTTGGCTTTGTTATTGGTCATCAAAGAACTCGAAACTTATTGAATCAGATTTCAGTCAGCATCAAACATGATATTTAGTACATGTAGCTTAATGCTATTAAAAAAACATATTTATTTTACTATTTGTATTACGTGTTCTTCGCTCTAAAGCCCCCAAGCCAAGTGTGTCTTCATGTAAACCGTTTCATAAACGGTAATGACAATACCGTCTACGATACATTTAGAAGTCCAAATCTTTTATAACACTAGTTGTTTAATGAACATACTTTTATATGCCAAATTTGTCTGAAACGTCTGGCGAATGTTACCAATACATTCTGTTATTATTTAACGCCAATACGCAGGTGCATACGGACGTAGTAGGGACATCAGAAAGGTTGCGACATCGGTCGATCAATGCTATACTGGACAATATGCGTTTGATTGTCGACTACTTGGGCTAGAATCGTTAAAAAAACATTCAACTTACTTCATTTACTATTCTATGATGACCTTTTATTCCCGTCATATCTCATTTTAATGATGCGTTGCTAAGGATATCCCTAGCGACGATTTGACAATTGTCTGCAGATAAACCGCCAAGGAAGCGTATTGTCATGACGTAATTATTTTGTGCATATTAACTACCTTATCATCTTATATATGCAGATTCTAATAATTGCTCAAAATTGAGTACAATTCCTCCTCGCAGACAATAATACGCCAATTGCAAAATTCTCATATTGCGGCACACTTGTGTAAACAGCCAAACATGCATAAGGACTATTAAGAAATGAAAAACAGGAAACAAGCTAACCATTGTATACAGTACGCTCACATGACAACATTTTTACCGTACACTAACATGACAACATTCCATACCGTACACTAACATGACAACATTCTCATTCATTTGTCTGGTTTAAAATATGGATATAAAACAGTGAAACAAAATCACTAAAAATATTGAAGTGAAAATTTAGGTTACGAAGTGAACTGAGTGAAGTCGACTGGTAGAATGACACGCTAATATACCAATATAGCACGAAATCCTCGTGCAAGACTGACCACTACTGTATTAAAATACTATCATTTCGTCAAGACAAATATTGCACGCTATACTAACGAAACGCGTGAAATGAATATTTTTAAGACCAGGTAACTCAGGTCGGGAGCGATTCAAGAATTTTGATGTTCGAGGGTCGCATGTTGAAGTAACACTTCATACATACGCCAGTCCGCCAAAAACTAAAACAGAGACTCAAAACGTGGCTTTTTGGTGTTCCCAATGAATCTGCAATTTGGTGTTATTTAAGCATACAGTTATAATATAGGCAAATGGTCACATAAATGTGTGTTAAGGGAGTTGGCTAGGTTCGGGATTGCCGCAGTTAAGCGTCGCTCCCCATTAAATCAGCAAGTGTTACTTGCAATGATTAAGCAACTACTTCAAACACCAGGCTACACATAATGAGACCAACACAAGGAGCTACATAAAACAACAACTAACCTTCTTTACAATAACTCCCATCAGGCTCATACCGCGCCAAGCCAATTTCCTTCAATTCCAAATTGAATATTAAACTGAACGGTACGTCATCGGAGAGAAATTACTTTACACCTATTTGGTGCTACAATTATTTCGATATCTTGTTGCAAGTGTCGTCTGTCTGTGATGTGTTACTGGTTAAGCGTTTATGTAGTTTATATTACAATCGATTAACATACCAACAGAAAGGAGCCATTTATTTAGAATAACGGTTTTGTCTCAGTGTAAGTTTGCTAGTTTTATCTACAAAAATCATTATTTTGAAATTCGATTCATCTCTTTTGATATTTATGCAAAAACGCTTCAAACCCCATTCAAGTATTTATACTAGTATATGCTATTGAGTTGCAGGCATTGTGAACTAGTCAAAAAACTAAGTGTTTTTTTTTTTAAATCTTATATATGAACATGTGAACACAAAATCATTGCTTTATAATGCAGTGAGTGTAGGTGCACTTCTTTCCGAGGTTAAGGCGAAATAATAATGAAAAAAATACTGACTAATCGTTTATGAATTGAAGGGAAATTACTTTTGATTGACCAAGTACAATGTCAAACAACACATAAGTGCTATATTAACCATACTGGACAATTCGTTATATTGAACCCCATTCCTGTGAAGTTTTGTATGTTAGGGTGCAAAACATGAAATGCACGTGACTCAATATTTAAAAGAGCATCTATTACTAAGTAAAAGGTACTTACTTTTATTAAGTATATACTATATGTATCTTATCACTATACAACGGGTCTGTCACATTGTTTTCACTAAGACCATACTGTGCACACATTGTGACACCGCCGTGGTGCCTGGGTGGGTACTGTTTGATAGGGTTTGGTCATGATATGCCGAAATAAACTCACCACGCGTAAGACATTGAAAACGTTAACTCACTTCATATGGAAAATATTTAATTTTTCAGACGATCCAGTCATTGTTTTAATAAATAATCCGTAGCCTGCGCGTCAAGTTCTCCCACGACGATCCTTTAGTGACTTGCGTCCATTATGACTTAACGTAAAGAAGTTGTTATGAATTTTGATAATTTTTGTAAATTGTCTTTACACTTTTCATTGTGTACTATCAAATCATTTTATATTATTTTTTGTAGACAACACAACTATAACACTAACATTTATATGACTTAATGCAACGGTTTAAGTGAGGTTTTGGAATCTGTTATGCAAGATGGCGGCGAAATAATAAAAAAGTAGGATTTTTGGGAAATGTTGTCGCCTGGTTAGTAGTATAAAGTATATATTTCCAAAATATTATTTCATGCTTCTAGGTTACGGAATAAAAAAGTTATTGAAGGGAAACCTTCGACCTGTCTGTTGTTAAGAAAGGTGAAAAGCGAGAATTTGAATTTTAAGGACTTTTCAGCTCCAAAAACACTTTTTTGCAATGGTTTCTACTTTAACATTATTTAAATGTGGTATTTTAATTTCCTGCCGATTCCTTTGCTGTACCCCCATGTATGGTATAACCTAATAATAGTTAATTTATGTATATATCGGGTAAAAGTAGGCCTTTTTGGACCATACCACTGGGGCGTTGCCAGTGTGACGACCTTACGCATGTGCGCAACATAAATTTGAAAAATTAAAAATTAAAAATGACACAAAATGGCATCAAATTTGAGGGCTAGGGGTGTCGGGGGACCATAACGGGTTGCCAGTTTTATGCCGGATTATAAGTATTAATACAGATCCTAAGCTAAATATGCTTATTCATTTTTATAATAATAAAAAAAGTCCACCTGTCATGTGTTATTCCTTTCCAATGTACATAGTTTAACATAATATTTGATAAAACACAAAAAATGAATTGTTCGCAATAGCGCAGAGGTAGAATGACTGTAAGCAAACCTTGAGTTTCAAAGATCTAGCCATACTGCATACAACCTTGTTTTTTGTTTTTTGTTTTTTTTTTAATCCTGAAGATAAAAGGAGATCTATTCGCAAAACTGTGGAATCTAGAACTAATATAAAACTTTTTTACGGACAAATCTGGGATATTCTCTTGATGTCTTACGGGTCCTTGATTTTATACCTCATAACCTTATATATCTAAAACAATAAATTAGGCGAGTTTTAGCAACCGTATTATTCCCATTCATAAAACAGAGTTTAAATTTTTTTATTTTGTAAGCCATATAACTTGTACTGTCCGTCAACTAATAGCAGTGGAGAGCAAAGACTGCAAAACTCGAAGTTTCCAGTTCGAACCGTACTGCATGTTACTTTTTTTCAAATGTTATTTTTATATAGATGTGTTGGTGGGAAATTCAAACAAATACAAAGTCACTCTTTTGTTAGCAAAATCTGGACCCTCTGTTCACAGAGCAAGAAGGATGTGTTCTGTGCTCCGTACTATCTGTTTGGCGGAAAGGACGTAGCCTCCAAGCAAAAGTCTCAAACGGCTGTATCTGTGACAGACCCTAGCAATATCGGGAAACTGATAATAATCCATTGACCGTTATCACTTGACTCAGTCTCGGGTGAGTGCAGCCCATAATATTTTAGCTGTGTTGGACGGCAAACAGAAAGACATAGTAGTAGTAGTGAGTAGTCTTTCTTCATCGTATGGGCAACATATGATAAACAATAAACAGATCCTAGTTGCTATTGTAGAGACTTTCATACTCTGTGGGGAAACAAATCATTGCCAACCGTATCCATGAGGAAGAAAAGAAAACAATTTTATTGCGCTTCTTTAGCTTCAGGTTTCATTCCACTAATTAAGTCAATATTTGTGTTTTTGTGGTGCCAAAGATAACGTCTTGGCGTAAACATATACGTAATATTTTCAATGGGCATGTATGTAATTAAATTTAGAACATACCTGTGTTATTCCAATTGTTTAGAAACGATATTAGAAATAGATATGATGAATAAATATGTAGACTTTTCCCATTTTAACCATTAGTTTTCATTGACCTTTAAACGATTAAGTCGTTCGTTTATTATCTGGGAAAGCATTTAATTATCACAATGATTACTTTATCAGGTGAGCTATTTGTAAGATGATGTATCACGATTAAATGAGATAAAAAGTATGATTTACTGACATTTGTTAAATTAGTTTAAACACGGTCCTTGTAAAGAAGTGATTGTGGATCTGAGCTGTTCAAAGACGGTTTGTACCCCTTAACTCTGTTTCAATTCTTAAACATTTCAGGTGTATTGGGCGATGAGTGAACGAGGTATTTGATACCTTCTTATTATGTATAGTGTAATAGTAGGTTTGTCATTCGTCCGAAATGCATGTCCGAAATTTATGTAACTCATAAATCAATATACCTGTTTGAAGTAAGTAGATGGAATTTCCACTGCTGCATCACATTATTATAATCCTTAGTAATTGTATGAAATGTCTAGAAAATGCTTTCTCCATAACTCTACCAGATTAACTCGTAGTTTTGAGTGCCAGCATTGAGTCAACGCTGTGCACTTGTCAAACTTGTCCGCCATTTGCATTTTGTAGGTTACAGCGTAGTAAATTATTCAAATCAGTAAATCGAGTCATTTCTAACATTTAAAAAATGTGATGTTATATTGTATTTATGTATCATTTATTGCATTGTTTTAAATTCATATTAATATGTTGTGTGTTATTTAAGGTATCACCCCAGATCTCTAATGCTGGGGAGCACTATTTCACTATTGTTCTTGCGGAATGCTGGTGTAATGCTGGGCTCACTTATCTTATAAGCATCACTGTTTTACTTCAAAGAAGTTATTGCTGCATTGTATTGTTAAAGAGTATATGTTAATTTCTCTACTTCTAGACCTTATATTCACCTTTTAAGTGAATATTATATTATTTATGTTTCATACAAAATATGAGCCGCATTACTCAGCCAGCGTTGCTGGTGAAAATACCCAATTCTGATTGGTTGCCAGCAACGCCAGCATCAGCAACCACTATATAAGGCGATGAATTTTTGCGATGGAGTCAGTTGTCAGTAGTCACTCGTCTGTAGTCAGTCATCAGAGTAACCTACACTTAACTAAACCAGCCATGAAAAAGAGCTTTGCTGGTAATTTCTACATTATATAAAATTCTAACTATATTTAATACCTTAATTAACTACATATATACCTACAAAAATACTACTAGCATACTTAAACAATTAAAATACAAAACTGACTACTGGTTCCATTGCTGACTCATGTAATAAGTAATTGACTAGAGAACGTGAATAAATTAATAGAAATCCTGACAAATCTTGAGTTTCAATCTTGAATGATTATAAATTTGAACCGCCCGGCTTACAATATACTTATATATGTTTCACGACCCCTTACTGATAATGTCTCGTATGTGTACAAGCCCGCGTATAATTTCTACTCTAATCATACAATATAAACAATATAAATGAGGACAGCTGTATTGGCCCGCGCCCGAAGTCCGAAGGTTTTGTGTGACGGCCTTAAACAACTGATTTGAGAATAAAGTCCATTGAATGATGGTATTTTAAATCTGAGTGAAAATCTGTTCGATTATTTTTCTACTCTCACTGAGATGCTTTCAGACAGCACTCAATATATAAAGGGTCACAAATGCTCCATTAACCTGTACCTAAAATTTCCACTGTTTACTGGTATCCTGAAACCCAAATTGGAAGAAAGAACATTTATTTTATTTTATTTGGGTTAGGTTAAAAAACGTTATATCGTAGGGTACTTCGTTCTAATATTTATCGTTATTTTAAAGTAACATACATTAAATGAACATGAATGTACAAAAATACAACAAAAGCCCACATCACAAGGGCCAGGGCTGTGGAATAGCTGTAAAGTGATGTCTAACAATACACAACGCGTGGTTCTAGGGCTGTGATCGGCATTCTTCCTCAAACAGAATCAAGCACTGGCAAACGAAATATTGTAAAATATTGGTGTGAATACAGTTTAACATAAACAATATATTCGACGTTATTTATGAATCTGAATCTCTTGAGGTCATTTTAGATTCTAATGAAAGCACACTGATACACAAACTTGCTATTTCACAGCAAATGATATAATTGAGTGTTTCGAATTTCCATACAGACTACGGATTTGACATGTGTATTTCGATCCATTCAAGATTGTTCATAAATTGCTCTAAAGTAGAAAGATACTTTACAGTTAAGTGGCAAATCATCTGGAATCTGCAAGTGGCACTAAAATCAATAACAAGAAACCTAGCGGAAGCTTCGTAATATTGAGGTGTTTTTTTACACAGACCAATTACACGGCCAATAATCAATATTGTAGGGCATAATGTGCTCGCTTTCCATTGGCTTATCAATATTTGTGGCATTTTACCAGAGACTACTACGTAGATAAATTGACATATCTAGACTACATCGTTTTTTCATAATATTTATTTTAAAACAAGATATATACTTAACAATGGTTTACGTTTAATCATGACCCATATGCACTAATATACATAACCAATCAAAGGCATTGATCTTACTCGTTCAAGTTTTTTGTTGTTTTTCTACAAAATACTTCTTTAAAGAAATCATGACCTGCTGCATGACATATAATCTTTTACAAGTATATGCGTAAATAGAAAACAGATATAAATAGTATTTCTCAAATTCTAAAATGGCATGTGTGTGAGGTCGGCAGATAAGAGTTGGGATCTCTAATCATTGAAGATCATTGGGGTGTACCTATTAGTTTATTATAATTTGTTTTGTTATCAAGTTTCCTCAAGTTAATGCATACTTTGATAATATTTACCTTTTACGTTTTGTTTTCTTTATAATACAAGATTGTTTAGATAAGAGTGAGGTTTGTGCACGTTAACTGGTTTAAAATCCCAGTAAATTTACATTTTACTGACCGTTCCAAAGCGGTACCTAACAATCCTTGATAAAAAATACGTAGTTTTTATATGTGACGTCGTCAGCGAAAATGAGTCCTGTTGAGGTAATCACGTTACCGAGATAAAGCGAGATTAAAAAACACAACACGTTTTCTGAGCAATTATCGTTTTGTCAATTAACTAATTTGGCATTATTTTGCAAAGTATTTACATAATCGAAGTGTATAAACAATATAAAGGCACATCACTCTGCTATCAGTTGATTATTGTCGATAATATTCATGCTGTCTGACCTTAAATCATGATTAATCGCCCTTGATCTGAAGGTGTCGCTCTCCGCCATTTTGATGGAAACATGTCGAAATCCGTACTGAAGATATGACGGTTTTGCCGGTTTATCCACACGGCATTAGAATGCTTTTCGGATTAATTACACGGAAACAATTATCTGGAAGGTAATGTATGCAGTTATCTATGTTGTCATCCTTTATTTAAATTGTCATTTGATGTTTATTTTAAATAACCTTTTGACAGTTTGACCCGGAAGTATTTTTCCGTAACAAAATACGGTTTACTAATAGCAACAGATATTATGGCGGAAAATTTGAAAAACACTTGAACATTTTATGAAAATGTCCCAGTTGAGTCAAGCAAGCACCATCCCCTACGAATTAAGCCAAGACCATTTATTTCGCGAAGAGTTATTAGAAGTTGATAGACTTTATTTTCATGTTTTGTGTCCAGAGAGTTCTGGTGCAAGTGAGATAGAATTTAGTCAGTCTGATTCAGAAAATTATTCTAGCCATGAAAGTAATGCTGTCAATGATGAATCAGATATATGTAATGCAGAGACTGTTCAGTGTGAAAGTTTTGACCATGATTTAGAACCTTCTGCAGAGGATTTAAGACAGAGAAAGAAAACTGATGATTTCTTTGCTCAGACCTGCAAGTGTGAAAAACTTTAGGCAAACCATGCAGTCAAGTTGTCGATGGTAATGATATTACTGACTTACGTATGTATTCAGCCGGTATGCAGACAGATGAACTTGATCTTGTTATTAAATCAGCCATGTTGTGCCACAGAAAAAATGGCCAACAAACTGACAGTTGTAAACATAAACGGCAGGTGAGGGTTAGGCCCAGTCAGTAGTTTTATATTAAGGGAGTTGAAGTTTGCCGTGAGGTATTCTGTTTCGCATACAACATCGGAAAGGAGAAACTAAAAAGAATTGGTCGGTCTCTTGACAGTGATGGATTGATTGCTAGGACTCATGGTAATACCAAAGGACTACCTCATAATGCAATCACATTTGAGGAAAGAGAACACATAAGAAAATTCCTCATCTGCTATGCATCTGACAATGCAATGCCCGTTCCCGGAAGACTTCCAAACCACCGCAATAGTAAAGTGTTGTTGTTGCCATCTGATAAAACACAAGCAGACATTCATGTTGAATATGAAAAAATAGAGGGTGCTAGAAGCTATGGCATGAGTTGTGCCCACATATAGTCTTAGCTAAACCAAAAACAGACTTGTGTTTTAGATGCCAAACCTTTTCTTTTAATATTTCACAAAGTGGTGCCCTTTCTGAATATGATAAAATGACACTTCTTGATCAATATGAAAGTCATGTTGAAAGTGCTAGACATCAGAGGGAGCAATATAGAATGCAGTGTGATTACTCTAAAGTTACATGTAGTGAAAACATTACAGTTGAAGGTGTGCTTTGGTTAATAAATTTCTATGCGCTATAGTTTTAGCTGTCTTATGTCATGCTTCAATATTTTCTAGTCTAAAAATTAAAATATATGTTAAATTCTATTTATATTTTAGGTTCAGAGTCATGTTCCTTAGATGCAACCGTCCAATACAGCTGGGACTTTGCACAGCAGGTTCATATTCCACACCATAGCCAACAGGTTAGTTGATTTTTTTCTATCAAGTACAAGCAAATAATCAAATGGTTTTTTTTTACTGAATTTATCAACTTATTGCAAGAGATTATTTTTTTTTAAAGGATTTATTGTGCAGTAATTTGCATGTGTATCATACTTGTGAGTGCCTAAGGTTTACTGCAGTAAATGTATGCTTCTACTTAAATGGTTACATACCTGGTAGTGTATTCATTGAATGTAAAGTGTTTATGTTAGAATTCTTTTTACATGATTTAGAAATTGAATCTTTCAATATTTAGAATAAAATGCTGGTTCTAATTACCAGATACTGTTGTCAAATTTAATGCAAGCTTTTATCTACTACAGGTTGGACCCCTGTATTTCAAAACTGCCGGAGGAGATGTGAGGTATTTGGAGTTTGCTGTGAAGGATCTGGTAAGCTTATTCATTTTGACTGAGACTCACTACTCATATATAAATCTGAATTCACTTTTTTACAGTTTTAAATTGCAATCTGTTCTGTGTCATTATAAGATGTCCTGATGTCAAATGTTAATAATTGAGAATTGAAGGGGCACTTCTTAGCAATAAATGTTTTACTTCATTAAAACAAACTGATTAAGAATGTAACATTTCCATTGGTCAATAGCCATCATGCACATCTCACAATCTGGAATTGGATGTGTATCTGAACATTTATTTGGTATATGTTAGTTATGAGAAATGTTTTAAATGTTTTGTTGTATTAATGTTAAATACTGGTGCTGTTAAATTTTTGCTTCTGTTGCTGATGATGGTGATGACTAAGAATAGTGATAAGAAGGATAAATATTTTTCAGAGAAACAGGTGTTTTGCCTGGGTGAGGCACATGCTCAGTTCCACTTTGACAATTGCCAAGGACAACAAAAATAATGCCGTTCTTGGTTATGCTGTGTGGAGAACATTGACAGGTGAGAGTTGTTGTGTTTAGTGGGAAAAAAAATATGTTTCATGATGTAAACTAAATTATGTTATTGCTTTTTAAATATCTCACAAGGTTTTCAGTAACTCTTTAGATGAGTGAAACAGATGTGTAGCTTTAAAAGCTTTTGATTTGTTGTACTTAAAAAATAAACAACATATATATTTCAGAGCTTAATTTGAAATAAAGAGATCTTATTAACAATTAACTATTCTATTCCAGGAGGGCATAAGACAATCCAATACTCACTGATGCTAGCCGGCCACACCAAATTTTCATGCGACTGGCATTTTGGAGTTTGAAAAAACAGAATGAGATACATGGATGCAGAGACAGTTGAGGTATTCAGGGAGTTAGATTTTTACCACACAAATAGTTTAAAACAATTATAGACATAAATTACTTACACATGTTTCAAGATTGATTAATTTCCTTCTTTTTAATACAGTTATAAACTAATAAGAAGTGGCATGAAGAAAATGGGATTTTTTATAGTTAAGATTGAAAATAATCATATATGACTAATGTTATATTAAATTGATTATTATATAAAATAAGTTCATTTATTATCATGTATATTTAGACATAATAGGTAATTAATAAATTCACTGATGTTATATACTTCATGTAGGCATTACATAGTGCAAGGGTACTGCTCAGTATAATCACAATAGTGAAATAAGACGATAACTGCATATAGAAATTGAAGCAGATATTGAGTTCTTGCACTAAGGTGACAATATAATATGTCATATTGGATCGTTTCTGTCTGAAATTCATTCATCATGTAATGCTTTTCTTCAATACAGGAGGTGGCTTCCACAGAAGCCATGTCATCCCGTAATGGCCACAACATTCCACATATTGTTGATGGCAACAGCAAACAAGTGTCGTTCTATGACTGGAGCACCTTCTTCAAAGGCATTTTCAAACCATTGAAGAACATTTCGAAATACCATTCATTTGAGGTGTCTTCTAACGAGCCTGGGGTTTTAAGAGTAAGGAAGTTTGTTGATGCCCCTGGGGAGAAAATTAACATACTGAAAAACTGCCAAGTGGATATTGGTGTTCTGCCAGAGCAGATCTTTGGTGAGGGAATAAGTGCAGAAAGGCAATGGTACTTGCATGATGTAAAAAGAGACTTTTGCAGATCAGATAATGCTAAAAACACAACATGCCCATTGCCATTAGTTGCAAAAGAAGGCTATTCAAAGGCCAAAAAACAAAAGTTGAAATAGGCAACTTTATTGAGAACACTTTCTGTGTGTGTTTCAGCAAAAGTTATAGTTTGTTTCTTGCTATAAATATATTGGCATGTGTAAGTGGAAGTTTTATGTTTTCATTTACATTCAAAGAATATATTTCTTTGTGTTACATTGATAAAATATTCATGATCTTAGGAATGTATGGTTTCCTTGGCAACCAAAAGTAACACACTTGATTGATCATTAAATACTTATGTATAAACATGTATTTCAATTATGGGAATATCATTGAACAGTCGGCCATCTATAAGTAAAGTATGATGGCATTCATATTTTCCATACACGAATGCAGTATAATGTGAAAGTGTACATTTATAAGTCTATATGTTAATAGTTATACATTAATATAGTTTCTATAATCCTTGCATGCATATGTTTGTTGTCAATTTTGTCAAATAAGGCATGTGTCAATGCTTGTAAATACATTTCATTCTGTGTCATCTTACAACTCCAAAAGAATGAAATGAGCAAAAAAAAAGAATGATTCTAGGTATAAGTCAGTTGCTATGGCAACCAAGTATAACATTCTTATTGATTTTAAAAATAATTGATTTCACCAGACAAGTTACATCTTTTAAATAATTGCTTGTTTTAAAATAATATGTTTTTTGTTTTGATTAATACAAGGATAAGCTGCACTACTTTTGAACAATTAACCTTGTGGCAGATTTTCTTTACAGGGTCTATGGAAAATTGCTGTTAACATTCTATTTTACTACATAGCTGGCTGAAATTTTAATGCTGTACTAAAATATTTCCTGCAAACATAATCTATCAAATTAAAATGTGATTTTATCTATTCTCACTGCTTTTGCGTTTATTTGGATAAATTTCTCGTGAAAAAATTGTAGTCATGGCAACCGTTTCTATGAAATGTACATGTAGTGTTATATTTTCCATAAATGATGTTATTGATGTTATGATAATGTTTCCACAGAAATAAAAAATGCTGTATTCAATTTTAATGGAATACAGACTCTTAAAATCAAGGACGTTGTATTTACTTATGTTTCCATTTCCTTCATTTTTTTCGCCATTTTATAACAAATAGTGGTATTGCGAAATTTGTCCTCAATCCGTCAATTTTAAAGATATCAGCTTTAAACTTCAGGACTTTATTTCTGAAACATAGCACGTTCAGAAAATGTAAAAACCTGAAAATGTCATTTTTCCTCATTAGGACCCATTTTCGCAGACTTGGTCACATATATGCACTGTGCTGTTTGTGGGGTTTTGTGCTGTTGATCCATGTTTCTTGTTTGTGCATTTTTTTATTATTCTATGTCTTTGGCGTTTACCCTGTACCATTAAGCGGGGTTAATGTTTAAACTTTTGGCTACTGAGCTTGTTTCTTTAGTGTGTTTTTTTACATCAGTACAGTTTTTAGCCTGTATTTGCTGTATGTGTCTATATTAGACACCAGAACACATGACCGTGAGCTAAACAATTGGTTGAATCACATTAAGATATTGCTTAAAACCAAATATCAAAATCATGTACATTCTAATTAATGATAAGATTATTTTTGAAATGTGCTTGCTATACGAGTCTACAGCATCAGTCCTAACCACAGAGGCACGACTTGAAAATATTTGCTCTATATGTTTACTGTATTTTTTTATGTACGCTTATGTGGGTTAGGATGTCAGTTGTGGAAATTTCAAGTGATTATATGCTGGTAATTGTAGCAACATATAGTCGAATTTTGACCCGTGATCTCTGACCTTTTTCTTTCATTTCCTTTTCCCCCTTTTCGATGGAAGGGGGGGGGGGGGGGTGTATAATAATTAAAAAAGAAACTCCATACAAATAGATACATAAATGATTGATCCGAAATCAAACGTATTGGTGATTGAAGTTCAACGCTTTATCGCCATGCCATTCTCTCCTTAGTGAAAGATGTAATTAGTTTAAACACTGGCCCAAAAATCTAATAATACAAAGGTACACTCACGGCTCATTGCGTTAAATAGGACAAGCGTATGAACAATTAACAAAGATAAGTCAACTATAGCCGCTTCGGTTGACTTGACCGATTATGATGATAAAGCATTCGTCAAATGCATCCGGTAAGATAAGCAGGAAAACATAATTTTAATGTTTCTATTTATTACAATAGGTTAACATTTTATGTTTACACATTTACCAAAACCCCTGTCTTAACGAAAGAAACAAAATACATCATCTATATATTAAGGAAATTTAACTGATAAATAATTACAATTGAAAACGAAACGCGTTAAAGATATAAAATATATACAGCCAAATAATAAACATAGTTGCTTGAAACAGCAATATTATCAACATATACAGAGTAGTAAACTATTTATGTATTCACTTATTTACACATAAAGTGCTTATCTATCTATATAGTAAGTTAAACAAATAAACATGAACAATAATAACATAGAAAACAAATTCATGGACAAGTCCAGTACTAACGTTCTAAGCAAAAAGATAGGAACGTCCCCTGCTCCAGCTGTACCAATAGTGCCAACTCCTCATGGCACGATAGAGCCACTCAAATACAGTTATCCGAGAAGCGACCGCATAAAGAAGATTTAACTTTTTTAAACAATTTGTCAAATAGTCTCATTATGGGTATGTCCTAGACCATTCCAGGAGGTGAAACAGAATTAAATACCAATATTTTTATTTAATACTATAGAAACAATCATAGTAGTAGAGAGTTTAAACATAAATCAAATTTAATGGCACAGGGTCAACGCCAAATACATAGATCACAAAAAAAACACAAAAAACAACAACCAGAAACATGAAACAACAGCACAAAACTCTACAAACAAAACAGTACATATTTACTTTATAAAAAACTAGGGTTGTTCATTACAAAAAAACTAGTAGGTTAACCCCAAGTACTTCTAAGATAAGGGTTTCCGACACTATCTGCAGACGAAGGAATAATATAATTCAGAGTACCTGATGCAAAATCGTTTCAAAGATATAAAGAGGATATTTGTTCATTTCAGTGTAGGATCGTATTTTATGTCGCAAGTGTAAAAAACAAACATATTCACGAATGAAAAAAATAGTTTTTCTATGATCACAAGTAAAATAAATACGATCAAACGCTGAAATAAACAAATTTTATGTTTCTTTTATACTTTTTTCCGAGTTTTATAGTATTTTAATTTATTTTTTTTAATACCCCCTTTTTGAAAATGTTTTTACTCCGCTACCCGTTGGACGCCCCTCACGCAAAATTATAGCTGGTGACGTAACTTTCAATTTTCTATTTCCAGTTTGTATAGAAAAAGGTATCTTTTTATAGTTTATTATTCGCTCGTTTTTTAGTGTAAATGTGTAACAGTTAGCAATAAAGTATTATGATTGCACCTATGTTCGAAAAAATAGCGAAAACACTTTTATTTTAAGCAAATTATTTGAATACATAACAAAATTACTACGCAGCCTTTTATTGAATGAAAATTTGCACGGTTGAAATTGTAAGCAAAACAATTGCGGAAACTCATAGGATATCAAAAATTTTCCTATTAGCTTAATAATTTGCGTTCTGAAGTATTTTATTCGGCAACAATGCCATTCTTTAAGTGTTTACGGGCATATGTTAAAAAAGAAATTGAACACTCAGTTTCCAGGAAACAGTTAAAATTTATAGATTTGCAAGTTTATATAGTCTTGTATGAACCTTTATTTTGTAAACAATATAATACCATAGTGAATAGTATGCAATTGAACAAAGGTAGGCAAAGTTGTGATGGGAGTTCATTCTTCTTAAAATTTAATATAACGTAAATTATTATTCTTTGTTGTTTATCTTCGATACGTTGAGGTGGAAACCGTTTGTTTAATATTTAATGCAATTGGGTTTTTTGCTTGTATTGTTACGTTGATTGTGAGGTGTTAATTCATTGTGATCCTTTGATTTACAAAACAAGGAAATAAACCATTTCCTGAAAGACATATTGAAATATCCATAAATTACGGGGTTTACTGCGGCTGTAATATAATAGGAATAGAACGACAATGTATACAAAATTAGTGAAAAGCTAGACCAGGTAATTTTATGGAGTATCAAAGACATGTCAAGAATATTGACAAGTGAAAAGGGAATAAAACTGACACTAAATGCTACGGTAATTCCAAGCATAATTTTGGTGACTCTTAACTCGATTTGGTTAATTTTTAGCTTAGATTTATCGTCCGAATTACCCCGATCAGCGTGTCTTTCCGTTCCCAACGACGCCCTCATCATAATCTTTCGTTTTCGTTTTTGCGAGAATAAACAGTATATGATACGTCCATAAGCTACCAATAACGATACGTTTTCCATTACAATTATAACCAAGAGAAAAGCATAATAGTAAAAACCAAAAGTTGACCACACGAAGAAGCAACGCATACCGGTATTTGGCAGAATCCAACCTTTATAAAAAGTAAAGACCGGTAGCGTCAGAACAAGACTGACGAGGAAAGCAGCGCCACTAATATATCTTATTTCTTTCAATGAAAATTGATTACCAAATGGGCGACAAATTCTCTTATATCTGTCTACTGCAATAACAGCCAAACTCGAACAACTACATGTTGTAACGAAGCTTTCAAAATATCTTGACATCTTACAGAAGGCATTGAAACTGGGTTGAGACATAAAGACGGTAATCGGTCTTTCTATAATGTTCAACGGGATGACGATGGCACACTGCATGAGATCGTAGGTGCTTAGCAGGACGATGAGATGATTATTCGTGGTGCGTTGTGTATCTATTTTTCTATAATAATACAACGTCAAAATGTTCCCAATCAATCCAGTCGATCCAGTGACGACCATAAACACCACCAATGCTGTTAGCTGCGACTCCACATACGCAGCTAACCCTGCCGTCACGTTAACCAGGGGATATACTGACGTTGTTACATTGTCGAAATACGTGCGGTTGAACTCGTACCCAAGGGTCGTTGTTTGATTCATGATTTTGCCGCCGCCAAGAGAGAAGAATAACCTGTAAATAATACTTGAAAAATAACCTTTGCAAATGACAGTAAATTAAAGTATGTTATAAGAAATTGGATAAAACAAAATCTTGGCCGCCTTGTTTGTTCATTCAGATTAGCATATTTTCAAATACACAAGGCAACGCCATCCTTACATAAGCAGTAAAACATATATCTGATAAATCATAAACACATGTCATTCACAAATTAATTTATTTAAGTATATCAATTAACAAGAACATGTTAATAATAAATACTACATATAAGCGTGTAAAGAGTACATGTACACCTAAACTTTATGTATCCGTTATAATTATACAATGATATTTAATATGAAGCCTACACATCTTTCGTTTTCTATTGACATTGGTGTTATGGGTGTTAAATAATCTGTAAACGATAATGAGCTGAAATATGAAAATGAAAGAGATGATTTTAGTGTTTCGTACAAAGTTCATTAGTTTTACTGTCAGTGATAATAAAGACTTCATGAAAGGTTAATTATATTTTGAACAAACAACCATTTGGTGCCACCTCTCCCCTCAAATTTGAAACAAATCTACTTGCATACAACTCTTTAAATACAACGTTTGATTGGTTTGATATCTACACCAAGATCAATTAATACAGCGACGCAAAACAAATACTGTTTTTACTTACATATCCGAAACCGGACTTTTGCATTTTTGCCCCGAAAAAGAAGAAAACGAAATCGCAGTTTTCAAACAAGACATTATTTTATTCTGACCTTGTCCTGTGTATTTATTACAAATTCTTTTTGATAATTCACTTACTTTGTAATTGTCACAACAAAACCTACATATATTATATATATATATATGTTCTGAAATAAGATGTTACAAAGGAGAAGTTTTCACGTGATTTAAATGGTACAATGACTTGTTTATCACGTGTCGTCAAACTAAATCAACAATTTAGCTTAGTGAGCGGCTTATTCTTAGATGTTCTCTAGCATTATGTTGTTTACCTTACTGTTTGGGTAAATACGAAGCGAAGAAGTTTTTACTACTACAACATTAAAATGTGTCATTCGAACTGTTTTATAGACAACGTTTGGATACTGCAACAAATATTAATATAACTTGCATTGGTAGTTCTTTGGTACGTATTCCACTTCAAATGTGTGTGTTATGAAATAGGCGTAATAAATTGTTCAAAGAAAACCACCACTATAAGCCAGTTGTTTAGCAGATTCGTAGGTATATACTACAATGGCTTACGATAAACCTATAATAGGTATACTCCTCTTAATCCTATAAACACGGCTTAGGTAATCATGAGCGATTTCGGGTACTAGTAAATTAAGTATTTTTTTTATATGTCACTCACTAGACTCTATATGTTTTTCATAAAGGAATCCAGCCGAATAAAATAACACAGGACACTGCAGTCTGCTGCTAGAATTTGTTACCGCCTAGTTATTATAATTAGATCCTTCGAATCTTTAGAAGTATCATTGAAGCAGCGTTCCATTGAAAAGGAAAAAAAAACAAGTGTATATTTTTTGTAATAAGTAGAATTGTCCTGAGTAAATATATGGAAACATACCTTGCTGTGCTGTTTGTGAACGCCTTTGCTCTTCTAAAAAAAACATGGATACTTACTTATAAAGCACGTCCTAACGATTATATTGCGTGTTAGAGCACGTTAGAAATTATATAAGATGATTTAATCTATAAGTAATTATTTGATAATTGATTTTTTTTATAATTGTCTTTGTACATCAAATAAATTAAAACAGATATATTTCTTAGAAGTATATTTCGTTTCTTTTTGTTCCGTAATGTTTTTGTTGATTGGTAAACGGACACCTGTAGATTACTGTTGTATCATAACAAAAATGAACAAACTAATTGTTTTACTTTAAAGGCGCCTACATGCATCATTGAAGCAAAATATAAAAACATAAACTCTTCTGATATTAGAGCGACCGGGAAGAAATACTTGCAAGTGAATTTTTGCGTGTAGCCTACTTTCGGGAAAGGTTTCAGACAGACATAAAGTTCGTCTGCGAATCTCGCAAAATGCTTGTAGCGGTTGTACTGACACCTTTTGCAATTAAGCAAGAGGGGTTGTACTGATTGGTTATTGCACGGTTTAAATTACGGAATATTTAAGTAAGTTAACCATGTCATACTTCAAGAGTCTATTTAAGTGTTCAGCCTTGCGCAAGAATAATCCATTATGTATACATATATCAGCTTTTTATGATTTTCAGTTTTCAAATGCATTATTGTGTCATATCTTAACCTTTAAACACAACTTACATTTAATACGAAATTAGATGATTCAATTCCAGCGTTTGGTATTTTTTTTAATTTCGAATTAAAGCCCAAAAGTCTAACATTAAATTATATTTGCAGATAACAGTTGAAGGTCCCTTTACTATTATTTTTTTTATTTGCACTCATCATATAATTATCATCAAAACTTACACACCATTGGTTTGTTTGATGATTCAGAGGTTGATGTTGATCAAAGGTTTCTAAAAGATTGAATAATTCTAATCTAAATTTAGTATTTTATTGCGTAATTAATCAAATATTCCTTCATTTAAAATTTTATAAATATCATTGTAATTGCTTGAAAAAAAATTCTTTGGTATTTCGTATTAGAGTTTTATTAGAGAATATTCTTGATCAGTTAACATAAAGAATGGTTTGAACGTGTGTCTATATGATTAACTGGCTTTTAATAATTTCCAAAAACATTTCGCAAAAAAACACCCACCAAAACCATACCTAAATAAAGCCTTCTAACAAAATCTTAGGCTAGTATTTTATTACATCCTTATTAAAGGGTACTTGAGTTTGCAAAATCAGAATTTGCAATCACAAATGGGAGGTCGTTTAAATTTTAATACATATCAGTCTTAACATAACGTTGCTTTAAGTTTACAGGTATAAAGACCAATGCTCTCATACGCAACGCCACATGACAACATACACGAATTGCATACCTTGTGATATATCGAGTTCAACTAATTTCGAGGTTACTCCTTCATGCGTCAGTTAACACCTTGTATGAACTTACTGGTAATTAAAACAAGTTTATGAACAGCTGCATATTCCAAAGTTGGCCGAATAAATGTTTTATATAAAATTTCTAGCGATTTGCGATCAAGGACGAATTGAAAAAATCTCATGAGATAGATACGTAGCAATCCATTGGTTCTGGTGGATTTAATATGCAAATGTCATAAGCAGTTACTGGCGATTGTGGCGTCCTGATATTTATCAGTAGTTACTTCCTCTATTGAAACATTATCCATAAAGGTAGGCGGATTTGCCTGTCTGTTTGTTGAGAAGTGAATCGGCTTGGGCTGGGTTGAATGCTACAAGCCACCTTTATGCCCAAATATATATTTTATTCATGTCATCATTTAGTTGCTAAGCAGCAGACAAAGGGTCATCGGCAATGATAATATAATGGTAGTATCATTTTCAAAATCACGTAGGGGTGATTTTATTTTCATGACGGTATCATTTATATAGTCAAAAAAGAGTAAGGTTCCATGATGCAAACCTTGTGGAACTCCGGCAGATACTGAATACGTATCTGACATAGTACCAGACAAGACAAAGCTCTGTTTGCCTTCACTGAGATAGTCAGTAAGCCATAATAATAGGGAACCGGAAATACCACTTTCACGAAATATGAAAAGAAGACCTTCATGCAATACGTAATCAAAAGATTTTGAATGTCACAGAATACTGTCCATACTTCTTGTCCCTCATTTAGAGCATGACAAAAAGAGTGATATATATATATATGACTTGAATTGAGTTAAGAACTCGTTATGACGGAAGAAGTTGAACATGTATTTATGCAAAACTCTTTCCAGTTCCTTACTTATAACACTCAACATGGATATTGGACGTTGATTAACGACTGCTTTGGATCTAATTCTTAAAAACACGCGCTGATATGAGCCAGTTCCCACTGGTAAGGTACTTTACCAGAACAAAGAGGGCAATTAAAAAAGATCTAGAAGGGGCTTTGAAATTTCCGTTGCTATCTCCTTTAGAACAAAGCTGTTAACAGAGTCCTATCATGCTGCCTTGCTAGTTTTCAGAATATGTATTAAGTCAATAACACATTGATAGGAAATATCAAAATCCTTCAGAAATGGGACACCAGAGACAATAGAAAGAGGTATGTTAAGTACAGTAAAAAGGCCCTGTGTTTGGAAAAAAAGTTGTTCAGAAGATTTGCCTTGTCAATGTCAGATTCGTATACTGTGCCGTCGTGGATGAGAGGGGGAATGTGCTTGGATACCGACGTAGAATTAGTCAAACTTTTAGTAGTAGTAAGAGAAAACGAGTAGCGTCACAGATGACTTGTGACAGATTTAATTATTGACATTCGGACTCAATGTTTTGTCCAGATATTTTTTTATTCGTATCAAGGTTTAACTCTCCTGTAATGACTTTATATTTTATACCAGTATCAACCGCTTTGGCACTGAGTTAGTAATGGATGCAAGTACATATGAAGTAGAATGAGGAGGTCTGTAAAACGTACCCAACAGAAGGCGTTTCATTTTTATGTGTTATTCGAGCCAAAGAAATTTTACATCGTTAACTTCAAGATCACCTCGCTCCAATATGTATGTGAAAAACTACAGAAACAAGCTCAGTAGCCAAACGTTTAAACATAAATCCCGTTTAATTGCGCAGGGTAAATGCCAAAGACAAAGAACACAAAAACAAAAGGAAACATGCAACAACAGAACAAAACTTCACAAACAACACAGTGCTTATATACTTAAGTAAAAACTAGATATATTTATCAATGATTGTTAGTGTTAGATACAAATACAAAATATGTCAGATTGAATGTAGACTAAGACACCTCCATTAGAGTCAGTAGATCTGTCTCTTATCAATGGAGGATAAAAGGCAATACATAGCAACTCAAAAGATTCAATGATAGGCGCGAGCCATGTTTCAGTAAAGACTAAGAAAGCAAAGGTCATTATACAAAGTGTCTTTTTTGCCGTAAAACTCCGCACAGTGTAATGTACTTTATTTAAGCTACCATCGATCGTAGTAGAGGCTTCAGAAAAGGTGGTTGACAGAGGTGATGTTGGACTTTTTATGATCATCACCGGAAATAATAAAAGGCATAAACAACAAACAAATTCATTCAAAATGAGTTAAATGTTCAACACCTTTTGCTTGAGCTTGATAATCGCAGACCCAACCGACCCTCATTCGATATGTGCCTATTTAGACATTTATAATTTTCATATACCAGGATCAAAAAGCACTGTGAATGAGGGATATCTGAATACTGACCGACCTTTATCAAGGAAAAATACAGAAAAGAAAAGATGGAAGGAAAGATGTATGGGAATCGTTTTATGGAGAAAGATTATAAAATTCATTATTTCATTTATGATAACTCGATCTCTGAAAAACCTTGAATCTTCAAATAACAGCTTTCACGCCAACTTCTCATTCATCAAAGAACTTGATAAGAATAATGTTTTGAGATATTACACGATCGGTGCACAATAAATAAATTAAAGGGACTTGAAGGATGAAGACATCATCCGCCAAAATAAATTAAGTCTCTACCTTCTGGGCTCGAAATTAAAATCAAGCAGGACAAAAAGCACATATTATATCATTAAACTTCACTTACACAATAGGTTGTGTGTAAAGCAAGAAGAATAAAAAATTTTGTTTATTTAAATAACAACGGAAATAAAGAGCCGAGGTACCTGTCGACATAATAGATTATATGTGAGCTAGGAAGAAAACTCAAATTGCCTCTTAAAACATTTGATGGGTAATTTCCTTAAATGTTACCAGCACCACAACGCGCATCAACCGCGGAAGGAAATCACTTTTGCCTAAACGCAAACGGCGTCGTTACAAACGTGCATCGAGATCCAAGAGCATCTCTTCTTGTACATTTAGCCACAAGTTACATTCTCGTACAAGGAGTGCTTCACAATCCGTCTAATTTTGGTATTTCTTGCTAAAACGAATGACAGTGGGCGACTTTTCAGAGAGTTTGTTGTAACATTGAAATTATGTTAATACATTTATCATTAAGTTCCCGACGTAAAGTTTCATTAATGCAATGCTTGAATATGCAACAAAACTTAACTAAATCTTTATTCAGCAAAGAGATATGTTAAACAAAGGGAAGACATTTAATTCTAAGAAGTATGTCTGTTATATTATCTTTGATGTACACAGAAGAAATAATGAAACTCTTACTTATCATAACATGAGTAATAAAACTCAATACATTTAATATTATATTTTTAAATAAAATAGTCTGAAACGCAATTTATTTTGACTGAGCGTGCTTATAGGAAGCTGTCCTTGTTCTGTCTTTTTTTGAGAACGAGCGCCGCTCGCACACAACTCAGTAAGTTACGTTTTACATTTTAATAAGGAATATTTCACAGAATACAATAATTGTATACAGAGAAAACTGCGTCATTCCTGTACAGGCAAATCTTCTTTGTCAATCCGTTAACTTATATTTACATACCCCGTTTAATGGCACAGGTTAAACGCGAAAGACATAGAACACAACAGCACAAAACTCCACAAACAACACAGTGCATATATACTATGTAAAACAAACTATGTACATGTATTTACGATTTGACAATAAGAAGACAATAACCGCCAACTCTCGTATTATTAATATATTAAATATTATGTACAATAAGGGGGGATAGTTTAACAATACTCTCAGAAGAAAAAATATGTTTTGTGAAATCATAGTGTCCTTTGATAATAGCATGTAATAATAACAGCCGATCAGATAGTCCAACAGTCAATGCGTAGGCTGTTATACGATTGAAGTGTACTGCATATGTGTAATGCGTTCGACGATAAGTATAATCTTATTTTTTATTTTAAACTGAAATAAGAAAGAAGTAGATAAATAAGATTTACTACGTAAGACAAAATGTGATAACATTTATAAAAGTATTCACCTCTCAAAATATCCTTGTAAATAAAGATTTATATATTAAAAGGGCCTTTAACAGTGTAAAAGTGGGTGGGAAAGGCCAAAAAACGTTTCAAAAGTGCATGTCTTCTTAAGTTTTAAAGAAATATCGTTTTAGAGTAATATTATGCTAAGGGTAAAAATGAGTTTAACAAATTTTACGAAAGAAGATTTTTTAAATTTTGGAACAAAACGCACCTGCATTTTTAGCGGAAAGTCTGTCGACAATTTAATTTAGTTTCTATGTCAAAATACCCTAAAATACCCCAGACTACATAATCAACAATGTATTGTGAGTTCCTTATGCTATTTTTATATATAAGAAAGTAATTCAATGAAATAAGAAAAGTAATGGATTAAATTTATTTCCTGGTTACAAAAATGCAAATATCTGTCTTAAAATAGCTGCAATCACCACAAAGCCTCAAGACATTGTTGACCTGGAAGAACTGACTTTTTTACACAAATAAATACTCATTTTTTATCGAAACATTTCCGGATTAATAGAAATGCTTTTTGAATAGAAATCTGACAAAACTACACATGTTGCAACGGATACATTTTTTATGCTTGCAAAATATTGAACATCAAAACTATTTTTTTTTACTTGTTATGCTTTGGTCTTTTAAACAGCATGCAACTACAAATGTTCGGTACTTGTAGTATCGAAAAAACTGGACTTAATTAAATTCATTTTGTTTTATCACAAATATAAATTATTCAAAATATATCTCATTAACCATCCTTGTGTAAAGGTTATTTATAGAATAATACATGTTATTTATAGAATAATAATAATAATAATAAAGGTTATTTATAGAATAATACATGTTTGATAATGGGTTTTAGTTGATAATTGCCCCCAGTGTCAACCATGTATTATCATATATAATTCATATGTTTTGTCATTTTTCAACAATTTCAACTTGTTTTGAAAATAATCTTGTGGAATAATACAGGATGTGTTGAGCTTAAACTCTGAAAGTTTAACTAATGAGACATAGCAAATTGGTTTTGAAAAGCATTAGCTGTGAAAAATAACGAGTGACTGGACGTTAAGATAGCAACCCTTGACAGCATCCTTTTCTCACGTGTTTTCGGAATACGACTGCAATAATTCCATAATATTCCAATATTTTCTCTTCGATTATTTCCTGATTTTACTTCGGCTGATTTTGACGTTCATTTCAATAGGTGAGCACAGCTAGGGTCGATCATCCTAGGATCAGTTTCATCAGAATTTCGGCTTGAATGACCCTAGCCAATTCGCAGGACTAATTAACATTTCTCAGCGGATAAAATAAAACAAAATGTTTCAACAAAACATTTCCTAGTCTCACTGCTTTTTGACCTTCACCGAATGTAAAAATCAGGTACTGTTTAAGGTAGTACTCGTGACTGAAGCAGGGAAGGTGCCATTATTGGTAATATTAATTTTGCTTTCATTGCACCGATAGTTCCGTTTAAATTCCTTTTATTATTTTCATTTAAAAATGTTTGTCTGCCTAGTATTAGTCGGCCATTTCTATTTGCGTTAAGATGACGTCATGGTGCATGTGCTCATCCACCTCGGGCTATTATACAATTATCGCCTCGCGTGCTTAAATAATCTGCCGGAAACGATACTCATTTTTGCTAAAAAGATATTTTATAGTAAAATGTCATAAGTAGCATGATTATGATTGTGTTATTATTACCAACATGTTATTTTTAAACCTAGCGACAACAAAAACACAGATACCAATCGTTAGTAACGAGTTCAACCTCTCGTAAATCGAGAGTGTGACAACGGCAGTAAAACTCCTGGCTATCGTGACGGAGGACATATCTCTGTATGTGGACACGCAGCTTACAGCATTGACGATGTTTATGATTCATATCGAGTCGACCGGAATGATAGGGAACATTAAAACGCTCTTCTTTTATAACAAAAGCCAGGAACGTCCTGCTTATCATATAAGTCTTTCTGTAGTGTGTCATCGCCATTCCTTCTGCAAGATATATTTTAAAAGCGCAGTTTGAACCTGTAGTTTTTTGGTGGGGTCTATTATTGTAGTTAACATATATAAACGCATTTGTCACTCATTTGGATAAAGAATTAAATGTACGATGTGGCTGCTTACCTCATCAGTCTGGCTTTGATGATACCGGTATTTGAGGTTTACGAAGCATGGACTCAGAGGTCAGAGTTTTTACTATAATGTTATTCTCTTGCTTCTAGTTATTATCGAGAACGTATCGTGATTGGTAGCTTATGGACGTATCATATGCCATCAGCGAAAACGAAAATGGTTATATGGGTGTCGTTGGACCCGACAGGGGACATTATTCGAGGTAATCATGACGACAAACCTAAGTTAAACAGTAAACATTTGGAGCTAAAATTATGCTTACAGTTACTGTAGCATTTACCACCAAATGAACTTATCGATGATCAACAGCAAACAAGAAATTTACGTTAGATCTTACAATCGTATTTTAGCGCAAGATCCACGCGATGAAATAGTAACTCATCAATGCAAACGTTCGTCCATTTGCAAATGTATCCTGACATAAATACGTATTTTACCAGCAGTGTCGGTCAAGTCAATCAAAGCAAAAATCGATCGTATTTTCCTTTTCTTTTTTATTGCACACGTAGTATATATTTCAATGAACCTTAACACGGTAGTATCTGTTCTCTGAGATAGTACAATGCAATTACAAGCCCATTTAAGTTAAGTTAACAAGTGTATTGACAGTAATATGAACTTAAATTTTCATGTGTTCCAATATTCATCTTTTTACATTCTATAAGAGCAAGACTATATGCAAAACAATACAATTTAGTAGATATGCACATTACACAGTTTACAGGAAAACCAATTGTTTATACATATGCATGATCCCTGTATAGTTTGACGTACTGTCATCCAGTATATAAACAGTTACGTCAACCATATATTAAAAATAAAGTGAGTTAACCTTGTCTATGTCGTACGAATAGTGCGTCCATTCAAGAAAAATGCTATCAAACAGTATCCACCCAGTGGCCACGGCCGTGTCACAAAAAGTGCACAAGATGCACTTAGTGAAAACAATGAGAGTGATAGACCACTGGTCCAGTGATTAGATACATGAATGAAGGTTACTGTGATCTTTTCCAATTTTATTTATGTACCCTGATATATTCTATATTTAATAAATGTAAGTATCTTTTACTTAGTAATGAATGCTCTGTTAAATATTGAGTCACGTGCATTTCAAGTATTGCACCTTTACATCCAAAAGTTTACAAGAATCGTGTTCAATGTGACGAATTGTCTATATGTTATTGGACATTCTCGGTCTCTTAATAGTTAAGGCATTGAGTAAGTTTAAAGGGTTTCAACATACTTGCTAAATGTTGGGCAGTATGGTAGACAAAGACACTTATATTTTGTTTGACAGTTTACTTACTCAATCAATAATTTTGGTTCAATTCATAAATAATTAGTCAGTAGTTTTTTGTGTTTTTTTTTCGCCTGAACCTTGAGAGGTATTGCATATTTATTGCAAATTGCATTACAAAGCAATGATGTTTTGTTAACCTGCTCATATATAATATCCAAACAGTTATTATAACGAGTTCACAATGCCTACAACTAAATGACATTATTTTACTATTACTATTTTATTCATAGTATTCTGAGTCCAAATATCTCGTTTCTTTTGGTATGTTCATTGAATGTAATAGATCTACATAAACACTTAACGTGTTACACATTACAGACATACGACATTTGTATCAATATATCGAAATAATTGTAACACCAAATGCGTGTAAAGTTATTTCTTTCCGATGACGTTGAGTTTAATATTCAATTTGGAATTTAAGGAAATTGTATTGGCGCGGTCTGAGCGTGATAGTTATTGTAAAGAAGGTAAGTTATTGGTTTATGTGACAAAACTAGCACCTTGTGTAGGCCACCTTCATTATATGCAGCCGGGTGTTTACAGTTCTTGTTTAATCATTGTAAGTAGCACTAGCTGATTAAATGGGGACCGGCGCTAGCCTACGGCAACCCCGACCCAGCCAACCCCCTAAACAAACGTTTATGTTGTCTACATCATTACACTTTGCTTAAATAACACTAAACTCTACGTTTTGAGTACATGTTTAAGGTTTTGGTGAAATGGCGTATGTATAAAGTGTTTCCCCAAAATGCCCCCCTTCAACATCAAAATCATTGAACCGGTTACCTAGTCTTAAGAACTACAAATCATGCAAACAATATAATATATTCATTCCAGTGGTTGATATTGAGAACAATATTGAATCCTCTTATCGTAATCCTTTTATTCCATTTTATCTGTAAAACAATAGTGAATCAAAACTATATCAATATGTTTATTTTTGTACGCCATCTAAACAATATGTTCTTGCAAAGGGAATCGATAATAATAATGTGTTTCCGGAAAATGACATATGGTAATCTTAGACCCCTTCCTGTTCATTTATTCAATAAATCTGAGCCGAGGCATTTGAATGGCATTACGAATGTCTGGAATTATCAGATAAGACGTGGACAAAGTGAACTATTAACGTACATACGCGTGTGTACTTAAGCCGAGGAATCATGTTTTGTAAACCCAAAGGAACAATCTTTTCGTTTTTATAAAACTATTAACTTATTCAATTGCAAAAAGGAAAACATTACGTTTAGAACTATTGTTGATGTTTTAAATTGCGGTGTTCATATCATTTTTGAAACTTTATGTTCAAACTTTATTCTCTTGAAGATTTGAAAAGCACTCAGACTTTCTAGAAAATAATTGATTTATAGTGTATTTTACAAATGGAAGATATAAATGTTATATTTCCTCTCGTTGTAAATATATTTATTGTCGGCATTGATGCTGTGAAATACGGTCGTGCTATTAGGTTGGTACGTAACTGCAGACTATATAAATATAATATTTTTCTTCGGAAAGTTAAAGGCATTCAGCGGTATTCATTCGATAAGCAGGCAGGGTGCAGTAAAGATCTACATGTTTGTAAGAGGAATAGCGTTTGTTTCTGCAATTAACGTAGAGTATCAGTTTTTTGTGCATAGGTTGATACGTTTGTTTTTTTTTTGTGATATTAACGTGTATTTATTGTTTTAGTTTTATATTGGTTTATGTTACCAATGCAGGAGCGGGAGGGTAGTCTTGTTAAAGACTGTGAGTGGTGTGGATTCCGGACATTACAAATATGCTACAGTATTACATCCACTATGTAAAAGAACAACGAGCCATCTTTCTCTATAGCTATACATTCGGTGATAAGTCCTTATATTGTCATTTATGATAAAATTGTATGGTCGTTTATGATAAAATTGTAAGTTTCCGTAAAAAAATACACCGCTTATAGACACAGAAACATAATTGATGTATTATATTGTCTTCCGAACACAAAGATAACACGTATAATAAGTTTTCGGACAAGATATCGTTAGGACTTGTAATTTAATGCAAAACTACACAAAATCGAACAACATAAAAAAAATTCAGGAAGGTACACCCGCAGATTATGCTTTGTCTACGATTGGTTTCAAGAGATTCCGCTAAGCTTCTTCACATCGGAAACAATGTCCAAATAGTGTGTTACTGCCTACACTTACCTACACAGCCGGTCAGCATGAAACATAAACTATATATAATTATCTCACCCAATAGAAGACAAACTCTTTGAGAAGGGGTATAACTGTTGAATATGCGCATGCATTGTATTGTTTTTAAACTACTTGAAATATAATGCGTAATATTAGTAGTCTTTAACCTCTCAAATATTATATTAAAATATGTTACGAACGATAATTATTTTGTAATTGACCGGAAATGTATGGAAGCGATCAACATTACTATATTTTATTGTCATGTAAGTGTACGATATAGAATATTGTCATATTAGTGTACGGTATAGAATGTTGTCATGTAAGTGTACGGTATAGCTTGTTTCTTGTTGTTCATTTTCATTGCTTAATATTCCTCATGAATATGTGGTTATAAACCGCAATATGAGAATTTAAAGTTAATTGAAGGACAAAGTAATTTATTTCAACTGGTGTTTTATCGTCTGCGAGGAGAAATTGTACTTACTGTTGAACCATAATTCGATTTTGCATATATAAGATAGTTAGTTAATATGCGCAATATAATTACATCCTGAAAATTCGCTTCATTGGCGGATATATCGTCAGACAGTTGTCAAATCTTCGCTAAGGATATCCATAGCAATGCATCATTACAATCAGTTATGATGGGAATAAAAGGCGATAATGGAATAGCAAATGAATTTAGTTGAATGTTCTTTATCGATACTAGGCACAAGTAGTTGACAGTCAGACGCATATTGTCTAATGTAGCATTGATCGACAACTATTGCGACCTTTCTAGTGTAACTACGTCCGTAATCACCTGGGAAAAGTCGGTCGGCGTTAAATAATAACAGTTAAAAGTTTGTTGGTAACACTCGCCAGACGTTTTTGACAAATGTACCGTACAAAATTATGTTTATTGAACAACAAAAACTGTAAAGGAACTGGAATTCCAATTGTATCGTAGCCGGTGTGGTCGTTATCGTTAATGAAATGCATAACAAGAACACACAAATGACTTGGGAGGTTTAGAGTAAAAACACTTAATGCAAAAAGTAATATTTGCTCCTATGATATTAAGCTACATGTACTTTCTTAGCATGTTTGAATGCATATTTCTAAATCAAGGATATTGGGGTACTGACCGTTAACAAAACCAACAACATACCGTTGAAATAACGTGAGTTAATGAGTGTTTGTGTGAATAAATAGTTGAGGGAGATATAATACAATACAATCAAGGGCTTGGAATTGTAAATAACTACTGCAGTTAATTCAATGCAATAAAGCGTACTTTTGTAACGACATCTTCACATATTCGGCTAAGCTTTATTAGGTTTTGAATCATTAGAGTCTCAACAGTCATGAAAACGCGCAACCGCGCCTACACGCAGCAACACCAATGCCAATTAAGAGCTCGACACATACCCTTATCCTGACTTAGATATCAAACAAACTCCTTTGAAAGCCGCTTATTTGGAACCTATTGGTGCGCATTCCTCGTATAGCGAGATATATTGATCAAAACGCCCACCGTAGGTGAGTACGATGGAAAGTCACTGCTCACACATTCAGAGACGCATATAACAGATATGTTTATTCCAATCTAGGAGGGGTCATCATATGAAATTGTTATTGCTGCATTAATGGTATAATGGTATAATTTCTGTATCCATCGAAAAAGGTGTTTCATTTCAAGATTCATCCACATTGGTTGTGTTTTAAGGTAAAATAAATTGTGTCAGAACATGAGCAATAGTAAACGATGTTATCATTTCGAAAGTGGCTGATATATTTTTATTAGAATAACTGTAGAAGCTTCAAATAAAATATTTGACTTCAAATTCAAAGATTTAACTGTGTTCATTTTTTTTTTATATTTAGTATTCATTTATGAATTAAAGAATATACATTAAGGACACCATTGACATTAAATGAGCGATACAACAGAACTCCAGTGACGGATACGTGTCACTTCCCTGCTCGGTTTCCGAACTACCATACCCAAGATACACATATGACTAATATCACTTTGCAACTGGAGCATACTGCATTCGTCTTATAAAATAATAGGATATTCTCAGGCACTTTATATTGAAAAAATAAATATCTGATTACAAATCAGTCGAATAATTATTTTTATGATAAAGTATACGGCTTTAATATTAAATTCTGCATATAAGAATATTACATAAATAATGCAAAGGAGCGGTATAAAGTATAGAGTACCAAGCTGCGATTTCTGCTGTTCATTTCTACTATACTCTTGTATTGTTAGTTCTCAGTATTTATGTCATTTTTACGGATAAATTGTCTCCCTTGAAACGATTTTAAATCATTTTCTAATTTCGATATAACTTTTCGCTTGGAACCAGAAACTATACTTCTTTAGACCAATCAAAATTTCTATGACATGCTAGAAATATTACTGCATCCGTCTAATTCTTACGTAAGTATCATCGACTTACGACGTAAATAGTTTACAAATGTGGCTGGTATAACATATTCACATTAATAACATAAAACAATATGTGTTAAAAGATAAACGTACCATATACAGACATTTATCATACAAGACAAATATCAACACCATATTTTACAACAGTTTGAACTAAAGTTTAACAAAATGCAGTAAGTTGGCATGCTACGAATTCATTTCCTACCACTGTCGTATTAAAATGTTATTTCGAGGTGAAATTTTTAATGTTTTTGTTATTTAAGAAATAAATTAAACGCGTTTTACGTATAGTATGTTAATGTATGCAAGACATACTTGTCTCGAATGTTTCGAATGAAAAAGCGTACAGTCATATTATCATATCTAAAATTCCTATCAAGCAATTGAAATAATGAATTTCGTCATACAACTGTTTCAATGGTTATGAATTGTTCATGTGTGTTTCGATATTAAACTATCAATTTCATAGTTGTCAACACACAAAGGATACATTATGTTATTTGTCACATAAGGTTTCGTACAAACTTCAGTAAAGTGCATATCAGTCAGAAAGGAACATTTTGGCTACAGTTAATTCGTACAATAAGATTCTCAACTTGTCAATTGTGTCAATTTGTCAACTTTATTGCAATTGTAAAAGAATATATGTTTAAACTCCTGTTCATGTTATGTCATATCATCAAATGAAACACATTAAAATGTTTTGTTTTAACCATCACGTTTGTTATGCTCTCTATATAATATTTTCATGTGTTAAACAGTGGAGCTCTTTTACCAGAATTACAAATGGTCTTTCTTCCATATATTGATCGATTATATTTTTCAATCTTTATAAAGTGCCCATGTTTCATTTGAAGTAATTTCCACTTCCATTTAATGTTCATTCTCATAAGCAGTTAGTTGGTTAATGTCTTAAATTGATTCATACAAAAATTACTTTCACACGAATAACACTTATAAGACGTTATTTATCATTTAAAGAAACACAATAAAACCAACTTTCAAATACACCACAGCTTTTATTGGGCATATTATAATTGGAACATTGACTGTCGAATCCTATTTTTTATCCTAGGTTGTTGCTTATATTAAGTTAGTGAACATACTTGCATCTAAATGCAGCTGACCAGTATCGAGAAGGTACAAATACTTTCACCTTTAAGTTGTTGGTTTATATAAATGTGATTATTGATATGCATAATGCATATCTCAATCAAGTTAATTCTCAACCTAGTTCGAATGTGAGAGGATTGAGTTACCCGGCAGTCTGGCCACAGTGCTAAAGTGTTCACACTTCTTTTATTACATTTTCTAGAAAGCGACATTTCGGTTTACCGAAAATAACATTTTATTACAGCGGATAATTAACTTGAAGAATTAAAAAAGAATCAGTAGTTATAAGAGGAAGAAAATATTCAAGCTCTTTTGACAAAATATAAAAAAGTTCGAAACGGTATTTGGTTTAAAAACATTTATTCGGATTTTATTTTAACAACTTTAAACACAATTAGAACATGAACACAATCATTGGTATGAGTAGTTTTACATGAAGGAAGACACGTGATATATGCATAAAACATAAATATACAGAACAGAGAAGAACTTTTAAAGGCGCAGGCTATGTCTCGCATTTATGATATTATTAAGCTGCTTATAATTGTGTAAAGGCTGTTAGTTTTAATCGCATATTAACAAAATGATTTATGATGAATAATGAGATGGGGGATATGAGGAAAAAAACTGTGAAGTTGAGTAAGTAATAATATGGAAATAATGAGAAAGATGAGACGAGAACACGATGAGAGTGGGGATAAGGAGAATTTGAAATGTCCCTATAGCGATAGTGTGCCTGGCTTATGAAGTTTAACCATTTATGTCACCATTGCTTCGACATCATTTTAAATGAAAGTAACGTAGACGGAAAGAGACATTACATAAGCATGTTTACAAACAGAAAACGTTGCTTTTCGAATCAAACGGCTGTGCATAACAAGTCTGGCTTGCAAATCATTGTACAAATTGGTGAATAACAATTGAACTCTAAACACCAAATGAAATCAAATATTGGCGTGATAGGACGGCATAGTTTGTCGAATTGGCAATATTTGGTTTATAACGTTAGCCCTGTCTCCTCAATGCAAATTACCTTTGTATGAGTGTAGGGTGTAAGTAAACTGCCTTAAAATGATTAATAATAGAATGAAAAATACAGGGACAAGCCCAGCAGTCGAAACTGATCCCTGTTTAGGGGCAAAAGGCAAGGACCCAAACGGCTATAAATTATAAAAATAAACATATTTACATCACATACACAAATACAATCACCAAGAACACACTTACACAACATAAAAAAACACTACAAATAAACCATACATTCATAAAAAGCTTGTTTTACCGTTTAATGACGGGATTACCGCCTTCCAACGGTCGATGAAACAAACGGTCACTGGAACTCCAGTCTACTATGGGCTTACACTAGTTAGTAAAGCCATAACCACATAACTTTCCCATCATTTATCAATCATTTTAGTTTAAATATATAACCCTCATCCGAGCAGGCATCAAGTTGAAAACAAAGTAGAATGACGCAAAAAAAAGAACATGAATTAATAGATTAAGTTGCAGTTAGATGACATGAGCTAAAACCATAATGATTTAAAATGGGTTGTTTATGATCTGCATTACTAAAGTATTTAGGTAATCAAATGAGTTAAAAAAGGGTTTGGGGATATCTTGAAAATATTCTGTACATTTTAATATATATCTTATTTTCATACCTATCATGGTCTCGTCTGAATATCAGCTAATTTGCTTTGGCAATTGCCAACTAATAATATAAGGCATAGAGCATATTTGTTTATTTCAGTGTAAGATCGTATTTTATTTCACGAGTGTCATATAAAATATAGTTCTTCTATGATCACGAGTCTGAAATAAACATATTTTCTGTTTCTTTTATGCTTATTTTCGGAGTTTTACTAGTTTTTAAATTTATTTCTTAATTAAACCCTTTTTTGAAAAGGTGTTTTTTTACGCCGCTACCCGTGAGGCGCCCCTCACGCAAAATTATAGCTGTCAACTTTTCTATATCCGGTTTGTTTCGAAAAAGTTCTCTGCAATTCATTTTTATAGTTTATTATTCGCTCGTTTTTTAGTGCAAAGCTTTTGTGAACAGTAATCAATGAAGTTTTATAAGCGCACATATGTTCCAAAAATAACGAAAACACTTTATTTTAAGCGGGGCATGAATGCATAACCAAGTTACTACGCTGCCATTTAATGAATGAAATTTGGAGGTCAAATGTGTTAGCTAAACAAATGCGGATAATCATTGGATTTTGAACATTTTTCTTAGTTTTAGACTGTGTTACATGATACATGAGTATTCAGTCATCTTACTGTCATAGACCAGTCTGTTTCACCTGAAAACAGGTTTGTTTTCAGGTAAAAAGTGAATGCCACGCAAGTTTGTTGACAATTTTTGAGGCGTGGGTTGGGTAAAAAATATCCGAGTATATGTAAATTGTTGTGTAAATTTTCCAGGAGCTCGTTTTACGTATTACAACGACAAACAGTTCAAAATATATTTAAACGATGATATAAAATTTTATTTATTTTCGAACAGTTGTTTTCGTCTGTATTTTGTTTGGTATGAAGGCAAATATTCGAACATTCAGCTTCAAGATCAAGAAAATGTTTGAAAAACGGGATAACCGGTAATAAACGGTAAGTTGTTAATTTCCAAATATATATTTTGTTTTAAATTTATAAAACATTTCTTTAAAATTAAAACATTTTTTTGCCAACATTTTCTGGTTCAAAGTGAACTGTTCTGTTTTGATCAATGCGAAGCAAAGGATTTTAAAAGTAGTTCTGAAAGTTGATATTTTTACTACTCCTTATTTTGCAGTGAAAATATCAAATTGATATTTTCACTGTTGTTATTTCATTGATTAAAACCCATATTTCATCGAAAAGCATGAAAGAAAATATCATTCTATCCAAAACTGCACCTTGTATTGACATAACAAAGATCATTTTTCCTGGTTTATGGAGGATCGTATTTACATCTAGAAGTTCAACTCTGATCAATTGTCCACAACTTTTAAGGGCTATATCAATATACTGTCCATTAAGATAATAACAACTCATTACCATAAACATATGTTGAAATAGCATTGCATTTCATAAGAGATAGACTTGCATTCGCTTTTATATGCGTGTTGTAGTCTGCATGGAATTCGTAAAAAATGGCATTCCTAAACGTGTACAAGATGCAACAAACGTGTTGGCCTGCTCGCCAACCATTATTTAAAGACGGCGATGATAAGCATTTTGTCGAAATTTCATGCTATGTTTATCTTATGTAAACCCACATTCTCACAGACGCTTATACCCATACTGTTAAAGGCCAGAGTTTATCATTGCAACTGTTGTTTAATTGTTAGCAAGGAATTTTGCACCAGACGTCTGAGCAACCAAGTAGGTAGTTTGTATGCACAACAAAATACAATTCAGATGACATACCGCTTTTGGAGGAAGATCTGCGCACATTTATGATTTCGCCGACACGAATTATCACTAGAGATAAACTTTAGGTTGCACTTACAACAACTTGCTCGGTTTTGAAGTTATCAATTTTATTTGTAAGGTACTGTGAACGCTTCATAAACGACATATTTTATTATATGTGCAAGGCATAGTGACTGCATACCCATATGTCTCTATATACACTACATTGAAACTTATGTCATGTGAAACTTGGTTATGGCTTTACCATTCCTACCGCTACCAATTATACGTTTCTGTCTTATCTATTAAACTTCACAACAATGTATTGTTCAATCAAAATGAAAGACACATAAACACATTTGGTTGTATTATCGCCAGACAATTTCTATAATGATTACATACACTCCGCACAGTTAAATAACAGTTGCAGAAGAGTAATCGAATGATTGGCCGTCAGCTGTAGTGTAGTGTTTCACAATACCAGCTTTACCTTGTTCACAGTTACAGCTTCGTAATAGCATGACCGACTAAGAATTGGATGGGACAGATAACGAGTGTAAGGTCCGGAAAAAAATGAATATCCTTTTTTGTGAATTCGATTAAGTAAGGATTGATACTGACAAAACATGTCATGTTTTAGGTATTGGTTTTATTATATCCGAAACAATGCTTAACAATTTAATACATTTTTAACACTCAAACGAACTTCCAGTCAAACGTGTAATTTTGAGCTATGTAGGTATTGTCACTTGATCTTTCTAAGTTTAAAATTATGATAATATCCGTCATATGACAATTCCTTTTGTTCATGGTGTTTGCGCTAAAACGTTTAAATTTCCGCGTACTGATACGAAATATTTGGACAAGAATGAAGTGTAGAACGCTGATAAACCTGTTTATATCTACAGGAAGTCGATGTTCACAAACCGTTCCCAGGTTGCAACCCCAACATTTATTTATAACGATTATTCAATAGAACTGTAATTTGTGCGTGCTATTTTGAGACGCTGTGTGATTCTGGTTGAGTGTTTGTAAGGCATTAGTCCGTGTGATCATGGCTTATGCCCCTTAATAGGGCTTATTTTGGAGTGTTTCTCATACTGGGCTTGTCCCTGTATATATCATTGTATTATGATTAATGTAGTATGCGGACTTGTTCCTGCAGTGCCAATTGTGTCACTTGTGAATGTGTGGCCTATTGAGTGTGCACAACGTCATCAATGTGTGTGCCAATTGTGATCGTGTGTGCTATATAGTGTGCCCAACGTCACCAAGCTGTGTGTACATTGTGATCGTGTGGGCTATTGAGTGTGGACAACTTTATACAGGTCTGTGCAACTTATGATCGTGTTGGCTATAGAGTGTGGACAACGTAATGAAGGTCTGTGCAACTTGTGAACGTGTGGGATATAGAGTGTGGACAACGTCATAAAGCTCCGTGTAACTTGTGAACGTGTGGGCTATAGTGTACACAACGTCATCAAGCTCTGTGTAACTTGTGATCGTGTTGGCTATAGAGTGTGGACAACGTAATGAAGGTCTGTGTACATTGTGATCGTGTTGAATATAGAGTATGGACAACGTCATAAAGCTCCGTGTAACTTGTGAACGGGTTGGCTAATGAGTGTTCACAACGTCATCAAGCTCTGTGTAACTTTTGAGCGGGTTGTCTAACGAGTGTTCACAACTTCATCTAGCTCAGTGTAACTTGTGATCGTGTGGGCTTTAGAATATGCACAACGTCATCAAGCTCTATGTAACTTGTGATCGTGTTGGCTAATGAGTGTTCACGTTATCAAGCTCTGTGTAACTTGTGATCGTGTGGGCTAATGAGTGTTCACAATGTCAGCAAGCTCTGTGTTACTTGTGATCGTGTGGGCTATAGAGTGTGCACAACGCCATCAAGCTCTGTGTAACTTGTGATCGTGTGGGCTTTTGAGCGTGCACAACGTCATCAAGCTCTGTGTTACTTATGATCGTGTGGGCTTTAGTGTACACAACGTCATCAAGCTCTATGTAACTTGTGATCGTGTGGGCTTTTGAGTGTGCACAACGTCATCAAGCTCTGTGTTACTTATGATCGTGTGGGCTATATTGTACATAACGTCATCAAGCTCTGTGTAACTTGTGATCGTGTGGGCTTTTGAGTGTGCACAACGTCATCAAGCTCTGTGTTACTTATGATCGTGTGGGCTATATTGTACACAACGTTATCAAGCTCTGTGTAACTTGTGAACGTGTGGGCTATAGTGTGTGTAAAATGTCATCAAGGTATGTGAACTTTATGAACGTTTAGAATGGCATGTACGATTCCACCAGGAGTGATACACTACTGTCACCGGTTAAACAGAGTTTAGCTGAATGTTTAAAATCTGTGTTCGAGTAATAACCACTGCTAACGTTTGTAAGACTACAATAACAAGGTTACCATTTGATAAGGAAATATAACACAATAGACTATCATTTTATAAAAAGTGCGTTTTCGGTCCGATATGGAGTGTTTTCACGAGCAAAAACCGGGAGATATCGGTAGAAACCTTCCTCCCGACTGTTGTTATTTCTGCCGATGTGATTCAGAACAAGCGACTAATATGGACATGATTCCATTACGTCGATTGCAATGAACAAAGACATTGTTTTCTTTTCACTGATGCTGAAGATACACAGATGGAAGTTGTCAATCCAAAAATGGAATCACTTAAGCTAGGCTCAAGTGGCATTTGTATAAAGTTTTCTTATAGATAGAGATAATACAATATAAGGGGAAGCGCACTATTAATTTTACTTGAACGCTGAGTTCGGTGAAAATGGCTTGCCTAGCGATATGTAAAAATTAAAGTGCGCTTGCCTCAAAGTGTCACTTCTCTAAATATTTAAAGTTATCATGAATAAAACAATTTGTATATTCAAGCAGATGTTTGCCTAATGTTGAAACATCGATATTACATCGATGAAATAGATAATGCATAAGTGATGCACATTCATTTCGAACTTTGATATTGATGGGGTTTTTTTTCAAAATATGTATTTATCAAACCTTCCGTTCAAATCTATTATCATCGTGCGATGTTGGTGTGTACCGATAACGCTTGTCAGCGTCCGACGGTTTTACGTAAACGGTTTGAATACCGAAGGATATTAAGTAACGCAGATATGATCCCATATGTAGAAAAGAATGACATGCATAAATATATATAATTTTCGTCAAACGTAAATGCCTGTCCGCCAAACTTTTCTGCAAGCGACGTAACTAAGCGATTTGTCGCATACAAAATGCTATAACCATAGACGTCGGCCGCAGCAATTATGCTATGGTAAATAATGCACAGCAATAATGTTAGGAGCTACACTGGTTCTTTTACAAGCGCAATTGAATATCCCTTCCACCTGCAACCAATGTTTAACGTTCTTGCATGAAGACGGTTAGTTTTTTTGTATTGAATGCGGGCATCGATCCTAGAAATATGTCGGCTCAATATCAAGGGTATAGACACCCGCCAAAAAAATGAAACTAATTTGAGGTCTGATGAATAGTACCTCAATTTGCTTTATAAAGCCCATGAATAGAATTACAAGTAGTTTACTTATAAATCCGAGGACAATAATACTTACTTTGTATATCCTTTCTTTATTAATACGTGCTCATATCTGAACTGATTAAATTTGAAACAAATTATGACAGATTTTAAGCTAACTTTGACTCGAAACCTACTCAATGAATAATTATAAACTAATTGAATATCAATGTGTCACAAAAGCATTACGCTAGTTAACGCTACCAATATTCATATGAAAAACTAGAGAAACAAGCTCAGTAGCTAAAAGGTTAAACATAACCCCGTTTAATGGCACAGAGTAAACGCCAAAGATATAGAACACAAAAACAAAACATCACAAAAAACACGCTCCGGTAACAATTCTTGAACAAAATGTATCTCTCGAAGCATTTATATACTTCTGTTCATTTGCATAATTGCAATCCATGCTATTTGCGTCATCAATCTATGCAAATAGCATTGTTAGAAAAGGCAATTGTAGTAAAGCAAAGTGAATAATTCGCGGTCAGTTGGTTTGACACCTTTCAACAATAGTAGGCGCAAGTAGTTGACAATCACAGCCATTTGATATGATCTCCGATGTAGCATTGTTCGACTGACGTCGCATCCTTCCTAGGGTCACTACGTCTGTCTGCACCTGGGTAGAGACAGTCGGCGGCTGGTAACGACAGAAGGTTGTCCGGAACAGTCGCCGGAAGTTGGAGCCAAATATAGCGTATACGATAATGTTTATTGAAAAACTAGTGTAATAGAGGATCTGAAATGCTGATTGAATCGTAGCAGTTGTTGTCGTTGTCGACGATTGTCCTTTTATAAAATAATTCACAAGAAGCCATAAACGGATAGCATGGCTTGGGAGGTTCAGAGCAAAGAACACTAAAGACACTACAAATAACATTTTTGTTACTTTCGCAATGGGTAATATATTTTGCTGTAGCATAACGTTACTTTCCTTGGGTATCGTGTTGGAATGCATATTTCTGATGCGAAGAATTTTGAGTACTTTGTACGAAATGACCGCTAGCAAAACTAATATGCATACTGTTGGAATAATGAGAGTTAAAATAGTGTCTGCGTAAACCAACATTTCGGTTAATACGATAAACTCTTTTTTAGGTGAGCAGTCCTCATTTACTATCCAGAGTGTGCAGTTGTAAATGCATATAGCAATCAAAATCAATGCCATAGTACATACTTTTGCAATGATATCTCGGCACATTCGTCTAGCCATAATTGGGTTTTTAATAAGTAAGAAGTTCTCAACCGTTATGAACACGCACAACCACACAGACACACATCCACAGACATATGTCGTAAAAATAATAGCTTGACACACACCTTTGAGCCGACTTAGTCTTAGTTCAAAAACACTTGAAACCCAAGTCATCAAAAGGCTTATCAAGAAGCCATTGTCGCTCATTCCCCTTACTGCAAGATAGATAGAACAATGCGCTCTACGAAGAGGAATACGAAGGAAAGTCAACGTGGACAGCGTGTTGCCCACAAGTCCAAAAACACATATAACTGGTATGGTTATTTTTTCAACAACTATAACTGCATTGTAAATGGGGTCTTCATATTCCAATGTTGCTGTAGGAATACTTGTGTTATTTCTTGATCCATTGAAATAATCGTTTCTGTTTCCAAAGGCGTTCTGCCTCCCATTTAGATCTAATGTCGAGGAGTCCTGGAGGAAAACAATTTATCAGGTTTAGTACATTTCTTAAAGTCATTTTTTGCAATGAATTATATGTAATTCAGTTATACGCTGTTATTAGAGCCAAATAGTTATATGGTCACTAGTGTTCTCCCCCAAACATCTAATTGATCTGATTAAAGCGTTTGATAAACGTTTTATAACTATTATACTTTGATCACACATTCAATAAAAATTTCACTGGCTAGATAAAGCAAATCCATAGAATTAAGGCTTTATTAGACGGTGTTTGCCGAAAAAATGTAAACATGAGGACTGATTCGCACTGTTCCAATGTTAACTTAGAATCGACAGTTCGGCGCAAATTTTAAAAGAAGTGCTAACGCGGAAAGAGGTCCGACCTATACTACTGAATAAACTTTCGATTAAAAAGGAATAGATCCTGAACAAAAGTATTATTTTCAATTATTTTTTTCAAAATTAATCTTTCTTAAAGTCAGCAAATGCTATTAGGTTTTCAGTAGTATTCTTAACAAAAAAAAAACAAGAAAATTATGAAATCACAAAATTAACTTCATGTGACTGTGCAAATATGTGACAGATTGTATTTTCCCCATAAAAGTATACGTAAGAAAAACGATTTACATCGTCTTTCCAGTGAGTATGTAGGGCCCAAGAAATACCCAAAGTAGTTATATTTTAAATATCGCTTTGCACTGTTACGTAGAGGTATTCATCCCGACGATGTACAGTTAAAGGTTATTATTTTAAATATTTATAATAAACGGGCTATAATTGCACTATACTGCTGCTTTTGAGTGAAATAATTGCGTTCTCATAAATCAGCATGCTCACATGAATTAAATCAACTTAATAATTGTATAGATATGCATTTGTGTTTGGCCAACTTTGTCGGGGGCGTTTTATCGCATACAAATATCAGTATGGTTAGTTATGGCCAATTGCTTTTGATTTAATAACAACCCACACAAAAATGTTATCAATATAATTTATCGTTTTTTATATAGCGAACAATCAATTTATTGTCTGCAATTTCCTCAAGTACTTTTCGGTTTTTATGAAATGTGTAAGAAATGCAGAATTCAGTATACCGTGGATTTTTCTGATTAAACGGAATCTATAGTGGGAATGCAAGTAACCATCAACTATTTCAAGTTCAAAGGCAACAACACCTTCTTTGAATTTCGTTAGGCTTAATTGAAGGCAAATGAAAATAACGGAATCATTTCAAAGAACATTTTGTGATAGAAATGCAAGTAGCTTACTAGAACATTGTAAAAGTATTATTATACTTGATATACAATATTAGATTTGATTAGATTCTTGGATTTTTTTGGAATCCAGATATATTCATGTATTTTATTAGCATTGACTAAGTACAGTATGGACCTGCAAGTGTACACACACACACACGGTACTGTAAGTTTTACATTGATGATAGGTTTTTACGAGCATTTAAGATACATATGTTCCCTCCTTCTTGTAGGTTTTGTCATTAGGGCAGGATGCTTAACACAGAATTAGTTTGGTATGGTTTAATGCTGTATATTCAAAGCATTAAAAGCGTTGAAAGGCTTTCGGTCTGCTACGTTTGTGAGAATAGTCATGTAATTGTAATCAGAAATTTACATAAACATCTAAAGATAGAATATGCATGCTCGCCAATTCGTTTGTAAATACTTTTAGATTTGTATGCTGAAAATGGATTAAATCAAAACCATGGAGTATCACTCTCTTGAAATACCTATTCAATATGTAGAATACCAAAATTGTTACTGAAATATGGAGTAATTCTCAACTGCATATGAAACCTTATCTGCAACGGATAAAGCATTTAGACATTTATTTAGTAAGATCTCTTCACTTCAGACATGACTGAGTCATTTTTGATTTACTTCCAGGGTATGACCGCTTTACCAAATGCATCCAACAAAATGCATTGGACATGTTAATTAAGTTTACGCTTAAAGTTTATTTCTACAATGATAGGATGCTCTTACAAAATTCCTAGGGATCGAATTCCACATACTATTTATCTCCTGTATGTATTGATGTATCTTAATATTGCCCTCAATCTATGTCACTCGTGGACAAAATAAAACAGATTTATATCAGTAGTTTTATAAATATGCATATGCAATATGCTCAAGACTCTTGGTTGGAATTACTGAGAGAAAGGCGAAATCATCACACACTTTCCGTTCCAGTCGGTATCAGATGACTATACTCACAAATTGTAGCAGGCCAGAAGCTTGTCAACGCTTTATGCGCTTTGATTGTCATTATATACGTGTATGAAATGCATTAAGTAATGGTTAAAGGATGTTAGTAGGTTCTTACACAAGTAAATGGTTTGATACAACACAGTTGCATAACCATTTATTTTGTGTACGTACTTACTAAGAATCAAAATTTGTCAAGTAAGAGCCAATTCAGGCTATGTTAAACATAGAAAATATACTTATTAATGAATTAAAATCAACAAAAGAACTGATTATACGATAAAATTAAATATTTGATATATCACGCCAAATGAGGGAAATAAGCCTGTCAAATACGATGACCCAGATTCTTTTTTTATCCGATAGCATCTTGTTGCCCGGCTGCGGCGAAATTGTAAACACAGATATATACATGTATTTGTTTTGATTCATTTTAAAAGCATTTGCGTATTCTGCTTTTTATATTGCGTTTTGTAACTCGTCGATATTAAAACAATTTCTTATTCTATGATCTAAATTTGGTAATTACGCAACAATGCAGCTTATTCAAACTATATTAACCGCATAACATATTAGGAATACTCATTACAGCGCCACTTTTAACCTCAAGATCATTCAAGAAGAAAGAAAAAAATGTCTCGCAACTGACACTTATTTCTGAGTTGCCAATCTCACGACCTTACATTGAGAATGAACAAATGTCTCACATTTGATTCCTATTTATTCGCATCAAACCGCACGGTGTAACAGCAATACATATTTCATTATTTTCTATTCTCTTTGATTGCCATACAAAGTTTCTATTTTACTTCAAAGCATATTCAATTATCACATGTCACAAGCTTCCTATAAAAGTCTGTGTCAGTGTTCTTTGCAATTCGCCCAAACTCACGCCTGACTAAGATAGATCACGTTAGCCAATGAAATAGATAAGTGGTTTAACCAGCGGAAGACAGTACAATTATCATTTTTGCATACCGGACGTGTGTTTCCGGTCATGTGACCAGTACTGGAAAAACCCTTCTTTCATACCCCATGTAAGATGAGTCACAACATCAACGTGCCACTTCTTATTTCATTTATTGTATGGTTTATGAAAAGTATATTATACCTTTTCAATATAGCGCAGTCAAATATATATGTTTGCAAGACTTTTAGTTAAAATTGAAAATAAATAATCGTATAAAAACGCTATTTTTAGTTATTCAAAATTACTGCGCTCTATGACGTCAGCAAACAACGTCGCACGCGCTTTTTGGTGTAATTATACAAAAGTTCGTTTTGAACGGAATTTTTTCCACAAATTGATAAATTTAGATATGCAAGAAAAAATATCAATCATGAAATATATATCAGGTACGAATAGAAAAATCTGACACTCGGGCACTCGGCAAGCCTCGTTACCGGCTTACGCACGTGCCCTCGTGTCGGATTTTTCTATCCGTACCGGAAACACATGATGGATACGTATATTCCTTGGAAGAGTTATTGTTAGTTTACAAACTTTCGAACTGAACTCAACTAATATATTAAGTATATCAGTCCTCAACACGGAGGCTATTCGTTTTGTATATCTCTAAAAAGTGTGATTCTTAAAAGTTATCACAGTAACAACTTCTGGATTCCAACAATGAGAATATCGTTTAGTTATTTAATTTATCATATTTAATACAATTTTAAAGTTGATAAGCTAACAGCATCGCGTTCCTTCCATTTGTGATTTATATCAACGTTAATGTAATGTAAACATCCTCGCTCAAATCGAGCGTAAGGATAACACATCCGCTATGTAAAATTTACAAAGATGACGTTTATTGTGTAGTATCCCTCATCTTCCCATTTCGCCGCACACACTAAAAAGTTCATGCTAGGTTAATATTTTTTTATTTAAAAGAATTGTTTCATTTCCTTCCAGTTCAATCGACGACACTTTAGCTATGAAGACGTGAAATATATCGTAAAGACATTTGTCATACTCACTGCAAAATAAGTATTACTCTTTAGGATTTTATTGTACTGATTTTCATCAAATGATTACAAACATTTGTATTAATAAGTAAAGAACCCACTTAAAATATCGTGTTTGATTAATGAAAATTATTAACAGAATACAATGATTACCATGACTTTGGTTATCCAAACAAAATCCGTTTATATCATCACCATACTATGATGCGGAATTTACAACAACGCACAGTTGGTTAGATGTTAGCTAAATGTAATTGTTGTAGAGGTATTGGAAAAGGCCGGCACTGAACAAACAGATCGTATCTCGTTTGAGACAAAAAAATCCAATAAGGAGATGAACATTTATATTTGAAAGGAAGAAATGGACGTGGAATAAGCGTCAAACAAACAATGGCCTGGCGCGAAGTATTGATAAAAAGAGTGCAATTTGTTTAAATTGATAAATAATCATTTCTTTTTATTAACATAAAGTGGGTTCAGTTTGTGTGTTGAAATAAAAACGGTCAGAAAGGTCTTACGTTTTTGTTGCATTTCAAAGGGTATCGCAAACTAAGCAGGCAGTTGTAAGAAACAATACAAGGATATAATTAAACTGAATCAAACATTTCGATAAATACTATCTTTAGATTTTGCAAATTTAATTTGTTTATGTCCACTTACGTCGATAGAATAGGATATCGCGTCATCTTATATTCTTTGTTCAATAATGAAATTTACTTGTAAAATTATCATTTTTATCAACAAATTATACTTGTTTTCAACGATACCCATGATACTATATAAAGACATGAATGTTTTTTTTAATTCCTGTTTTAATTTCGCTTTAGAGCAAATAATCAGGACCGGTATATTGCCAATGCTTTCCTCCTTAAAAAATAAGAAATGTTTTCTTGTTATTTTTAGATATATCTGAAAGCCTTTTTTATAATGCCTATTCGCTCAGCCTAAGAGTAAGCATGCGATAGGCCATATCGCGAAAGAAAAATCAGGCGGGATTAACTGTACGATATGTTAGCCATTTCTGTTGCTTCATGGTGTAACTAACCAAAGTTACAACAACAATTTGACATATCAAATGAACAAACATATTGCCATTTTATTTAGGAAGTTTCAGACAAATACCAACACGATTAAAACAATTAAATGTTCTAAGTACAAGCCGAAAATACCAAAAATCATTTGTCCACATTAGAACACTAAACCACTTTTTTATGTTAATACACAAAGTTCCAACTATATTCTTAAGTTTGGTAAAATGAAAGAAAAGAGAAAAGGCCCAGACGATACACATCATTTAGATATGTTTCAATAGAAATGCTCAGAAAACTTTTTAGGAATAATGATAATAATTATGATGGTCTATGCATTCCTCCAAAAGTTAACGATACGATGGAAGTTAAATCATATTTCGTTTTCAGAGCCTACCATGCTTGACGTTGTATGTTATGTACCGAGCATGATTTATATGTCTGATGTTTGGTACCATTCGCCAAATAAAACTAAAACCAAATTTGCCGTTGAACCATCTGTCAAGTGACAAAAAAAGCTCTTCAGTTATGTTTGACAATATTTACTGTAAGCTGTTTCCGGTGCAAATGGAATATCCGACACGAGTTCGTGTGAAAGCTGTTATGGAGGCTTGTTTGGCCCTATGATGGGAATTTTTCCATCCTTACCAGAGGCACTGACGCATATACTTTCATAACTTTTATATGCAATCACGGTTGAGGTTAAATACACATCGTCTGCTAATTACACTGAAACGCGCATACATTTTGTCAATTGACGTCATAATGCGAGAATTTTGAGGCCACAGAATATAATAATTATGTATTTGCCTTTGCTCTTTGCAAACTAGTTTCAATAATGTCTTAATATAAGACCTCCGTTGACACACACCTTACTTTTAAGAAGCTTTAGCATTCAATTTATCCAATTTCATAAGAATATCTTGTTTGACCATAAAGATTGGCATTTATTCAATGTTTTCAGTTTTGTAAACCAATCTGAATATAGCCTTCAATATAATCTTATTGACATTTATTTATGTGCTTATCAAAAAAGTAAGTGATATTTGTTGTGTCACGGCAATATTGCCTCTCGGTTTGTGGATTTTAGGCTTTTCGAACATTGTCGTTTGACAACCTTAACCGATAGCTTTTAGTTTTATATTCTTATTTTGGAAGATACTTAATTGAAGTTTCAACATTATTCACAGTTTTGCAAATACATTTCATATAAATGAAACAATTAATAAGTAATAACATTACATGATTTGAACTTTTGTTGACGTCTCATTGTAGAGAGCATTTTGTTTCCATTTAACACAAACTTCTTTCGTTTCAATGTGTTTCCCATAAAAGAATGTGTACGAATCTATCAATGGCCGGTGCTTGTTTAATTTGATAATCCCTTACCATAAGGACATTGAACACATATCACTATTCAAATATGTATATATCATGTACTGTTTGGAGATGAAAATAAGAATTTATCAACTTAGGAAAAACAATTTTGAAACAAAAATATTTTTAGTGTTAATAAAAGAGAATCCTTTCAACTGCCTTGTCTAAAAGTTTTCCGAGGATGAATCTTTATAATAATGCATTCTTTAATCACTGAATACGTGTTTTTTTTTCCCCAAAAGGATGAGTTATTCCATTTTAGATGCATTGTCTGAGTGTTTTTTTATATCTTACTTTTCTTATGTGGCTAAAGAGGTTTTAATATTTACATACTCGACTTATCCCATAAGCTTTAATTGTATTGTTAGCTCCTTCACACGAGCACTTACTCAATTCAATCACGTTAACGTATTAAATCCCTTGAACACTACTGCATATTCAAATATTTGCTCTACACTTGCTTTAACAATTCAATCTTAAGGACACTCATTCACGCTGTTAAGGTTTAGATATCGAAATAAATCAATTCTATTGAAATACGACGGAAAGGCTTGTTTTAGATATCAAACATCGTAAAACGTGCATATTAGAACTCTTATGTGGATACGTCTCACTGAAATAGCTCTATTGTGTCGCAAATAAAATGTAAAAATGTTTGGTTAATGTTTGGAAAAATACAAACATTCCCAATGCGGTTTTGCCATTTGCCATTTGCTGTTTGTGCGGGTTTATAGAGTATGTAAAGAATGTAAATCAGAGCTTAAAATAATATATAACAAAACTTTCCAACATTTATATTGCTAACTATAAAGCAATATGATTATATTGTAGTGAAACCCTTCCAATCAAAGATTAAAAATAATACAATGAAAACAATAATCCAAGTATTCATGAAAAAGTTATTGAACAATCTGTAAGAGAATACGAAACAAAAGTTGTACACAGATATTATTTAAATTGTTATTTATTTGTTCTGATAGAAAGAAGCATCTATTGATACAAGACCAGTTATTCCCACTTAGGCGATCGTTTTTATCATCAAATAACGCATGCAATAAACCGCTAAAAATGAAAGAATGTGAACACTTTTCAGTTGTTTCAAAGAACTATTGTGTACTATATAATTTGTATTATTTCAAGATTGTTCAATATATTCTTAATGTGGCAGGCCTTTCTGCACATTTTACAATTATAATGAAGTATCTTTAGATACGCATAATTTAAAATGAGTTGAATCCATCCCGCATAATTGTATCTTACAATTATTAGTTGAATAAGACTATTATAGTTTACGTTTTAATCATCAAACAAATCTAGAAGCATGCACTTTCTGAACAGTTGAAGAATACATTTCTAGAACAGTGCAAGAACGTTAAATGGCCGGTTGCAGGACCTTAAGTTTTAGACATTTATAGAACCTTATCTGTACCTTATGAACCGGTCATGTTGCGTTCTTGTACTGTTCTCAAACCCGTAGTGCAAGTATTAAGCATTTGCCTAATTCCAATTCAGACGCAAGAATAGCAAAATCACCCTTTCGACGTAGGAAGAAGACATGTTTTGTATGCTTCTGCAACGTTATATATTTTCACCGCTTAATACTGGTTTGAAATAGCACACACACATAAATCACACTGCTTGTAAAATAACATAGTGACGTCCTTGTTTTTTATCAACTCCTATCGGCTTTATTGAATATTTATATGCAAAACTACAGAAACAAGCTCAGTAGCCAAAACGGCCAAATACATAGAACATAAAAACAAAACACCTCAAATAAGAAACATGGAATGACAACAAAAAACTCCACAAACAACACGGTGCATAAATACTATATATAAACTATGTGTGTTTATCAAGGATTGTTAGGTACCGCCTTGGAACGACCAGTAAAATGTAAATTTACTGGGGGTTTAAATCAGTTTGTGTGCACAATCTCACTCTTATTAATGCAATACATGTACTATATTGTATTTTAATTTATACTATAGCTTGTTTAGCTTGTGAGCTTCTAAAATTTCTAATTGATATCTTGTCTCATTTTTGATATTTCGCATATAAAGGTTACGTTTAGTTTAATCAGAAGTGATGGCCAGTGCTTTTTCTACTGTTTCTTGTTATTGATGTTATACAATTGTTTGTTTTTTTCTAACTTCATGTTCGTTCGATAATTGTGTTTTAAGTTTCAGAAAAGGTGCTTATTGGTCGGCGCGCTGACAATATTACCTATTGTCCAAAATATAGATTCAGTTAGTGAACTGTTCACAAATTGCAAAAGAATGCTGTTGATACTTTCAACATTTCACGATAAGATATAAAGGTAGAATGTTTTTAAAAAAAATGTAAAATTCAAATGATAACGAACTCCTAAATTATAACGGTCCTGAATATTGTAGTTCTTGAAATATTGATATACATACTAGCTTTTCTCTGAATAGATGGAGTTTGCACGTTGCTATTACATGTTTCTAAATCTCTAGAGTAGTAAACTCCCTTAGACGTACAGGTCTAGAGGTAGTGTTGAAAAACTGACTTGTGGCTTGATTTTCGCTTTACAATGCCATTCAGGAATAGATTCCATTTTTTCCTCAAAATGTGTTGTTTTCTTATCCCCAATTAATTTACTCATAACTGTAGAGTCTCCTACAAAAAACACAATACAAAAAACAAAACAATATCAATTATGATTTCAATAAATACCAGTCCTTTTATTTCATCATTGAAGAAAACTATACATATTTATTGGTGATCTAGTTGCTATGAATTTTCTATCGCATCGAGTAAATGCTTTCAAGTTTGTACTTGTATATTCCTTCGAAAAATATGATTTTAGAGATAGCAATTAATGTTGTTGAAGAGAAAATGTACAGAAAGGGGACTCGATACATTGGCACATTTTAGCCGGACATGTCACTATTAGAAAGGACTTGCAGGCTCGATAAGAAAATCAGTTAAAATGGCATCTTCATTTGTTTCATGGATCAACTCCATTTCAAAGATTATTAAGAGTGGGGACATTGAGGTCAGAAAACAAGACTCGACGCAATAGATTATAGTTCCTACAGTACGAAATGAGGTGGTCTAAGGTTTCAGATTGGCCACACGACGGTAAGGATGAATCCATAAGAAAACGTCAATGAAGGTGGTGTTTCAGTGAGGTACAGGCCAATGTTGAAAAATTGGTTAGATTGATGACGTCGAGCGGGATTTAAAACTGATATGAAAGCAGCAGGTGTATATGTCATTGGACATCATCCCAAAATAACTTGTTTTGTTTATCTTCATCGGGAGGTACCAGTCTTTGGTTAAGCAGAGTTAAAGGATTCACACCGTGCCCTTGATGGGTAAAGATTTTGACCCAAATCAGATCGTTCACAATTTTAAATATGCTAGAGTCATCATCAAAGTGTTTGACATTTTATCACGGTGAAGAATGACTTGATCATTGATGAAGATTAGAAATAGTGAGAAGCAAAGAATGGGTCATTGGGGGACTCCGGATGACATGTTCTGCAAGCTTGAGTGCACGTTAGCGAGACTACTCTTTGTGTTCAAGAAAACAAAAACGAGTTAAACCAATTAAAGAAGATTTCCTTGAATACCGAGATGATGTTGCTTGAAAATTAGATCCTTGTACCAGACTTGGTTTTGAGTATATTGCAAAAACATCACTGACCTCCTTACCTTCGCCAATGGCCTTACAGATATCACTACAGATGTAAATCAGTTGATGTTCCGTTGAATATAACAATATTCGTGCAACACCACATTTGCCAGCTTAGATGAGACATAGGCCAGTAGTTCTTGGTGAAAACGTGTCATTTCTGAATGTGCGTAGATACATTCGCATGTATCCAATTTGAAAGGAAGTTTGATGACGATATTAATTTAGTAAACAATGATAGGGAAAGCGCAAGAGTAGCATGTTCGACCTACATGACTCTTACATTTTCTTAGGAAGTAACAGTTGAAGATACTTTGAATTTTGCACGATGAACAGTCTCTGGAAAAGTTAATAGTTGTTCATCCTAAACAGTGTATCGTTGAAAGAAATAGCTCAAAAGATTTACGTTGTCGAAATCATTGGTTGCAGCTATTAAGGGTAATAAATGATCTTTAATATATAGTTTTTCAGTAACAAGCTTGAATACTTACGATTTCACTGTTGCACTGGGTTTGTTTTGAAACTCGAGTCGAGCTTTGTTTATCATTTTTGTGACCTCGTAACGTGACCATGACCATGCGATTTCAGTTTTTAGTAATTTTAACTTTTTAAGTCGTTTACGTTTTTGTTTACGGGTTAATTTGCAGAGGTTAGAATTGAACCAAGGAAAGTTGTTTAGGCGAATAGTTATAACTTTCATTTATTTATTCCATACCACGGTCGATGTTGTTACTTTTTTATAAATAGGTTCAATTAACATGTATTTAAGGTGTATTCACTTTGCACAAAGTAACAGTTTGACAGTGGAAGCTGAAATTTGTCTTCAATTTACGTCTTTTTTTAATCTTATACATTGCCACGAAAATCCCCGGTTATAAGCATGTTGTTTAAATTACGCGTGATGACGTTATCGGTGCTCAAAATCAACGAGTTCTATATTGGAATACACGGACACGCTGATGTCGTTTGTGTGGGACTTGAATGGGGATGAACATTTCCTGCTTTGCTTAGTAACATTATGATAAGGTAAAGAACAACTTAACCCTCAAAATACGAGAAACATTTTGAGTGAGGGTTATCTAAAATGAGCAGAGACGTGACGGCAGAGCCTGTAAGGTCAGCTATGGAAACAAATAATAATATCAAAATGTAAGTGAATATGTCAACAGTGGACATTTTTCATATTGAAAAGTAATTACCATAATGCCGTCCTATAGTCTAAATCAAATGGTATTTTAAGTTCAATAAATGCACAGGGCAAACGTTAGTTCGTTAAACGTGTGGTTTAATTGTATTACGTAAAACCCCTTTCTTTACCCGAATCAGACAATAAGTTGTATATTCATCGAACTACTAACCAAATTTTTTAATGAGCACACTTTTAAAAGTTTCACATAGACTACTTACAAGAGGCAACTAAGTATTGTGCTAATTTAAGCTTTTCTCTAAGAAAGCCACAGCCTTTGACCTCTATATCGGATTCCTTTTCATTAAGCGCCTCTGCTATCCCATCAAATATCAAGCTATGTATCATGCGTTGTGCCTTCGAAAAGTTATTTTAACCTTCAGATTTAGCTACTCCATCACGTCTACTTTTGACTGATTCTATGATTGCCTGAAGTCTAACTGCTCAACCTTTTCATCCACTTTGTCTTATTTTTATCAAAACGTTTATCTGAATTGTGCACCAAATTTAATAGTTTTTGTTAGATTGTTATCGAAAATATCAAACTCTTTTTTCAATACACTGAACGTACTTATCTTGATTCTATATTCAATTTGGTAATTTGGCTTTGAGTCCTTATCAAAACATTGTTGAGAAGCTTTGGAAACGTCAGGGGAATTTTTGCTAGCCATTATGGCCACATAAAGTCGGATTTTGCCCCGTCACCTGTGATATATTGGAGTATTCCGTTTTAACAAACCTATATAGGTAGCGTATGTTATATTACATGATTATCTTCCAAGACTTACTTGTCTATTCCAACTCAGTTATTATATTAACTAATTTTGACGGTTACTTATATCGGTGCTATGAAATAATAATGTTTTTTTTATCTATTTATTGTTTTCCTCTCTTTTTCCCCTTTTTGAAGGGAGTGGGGGTGTCTCTGTTTACAAATATTAAAACAAAAAGCTTAGAATTTTATATTCTTGAAATGCTGATTTAATTTTAAACTTTTATTTCTTCAATGTTTTTTTTAAACCATTTCTTTCATTCAACCATAAAAGCAGTTTACCGCACATTCAATAGAAACATTTTTTCGGACTGCATCCTATAAGACTGTGTATGTTTCAGATCGATCACTTGTATCTGAAAAGGACTTGTTGGAATTACATTAAAACGACGCCCACCAAAAGAAACTTGGTCTGTTTATTCAGACAAAATGGTTTGCAGACCTAACTGCAAGAATTTACAGATGGGCATTTGTTTGTTGTGTGGAATATCATTTTATTTCAATGTAAAAAAAATACAATATCAAAACAATTAAAATTATATGACGAATAATTAAGTCCGACGCTCTATCGCCATGACCATTCTGCCCTTAGTGAAAGATGGAATTAGTTAAAAATCGATCAACACAAAAGTATATTGACGGATAGGACTAGCGTATGGTTCGGTTGACTTGACCGATGATGCTGGTAAAACATTCGTCAAATGCATCCGATAAGAGAAACAAAAAAGCATAATGCTGATATTTCTATTTATTGCAATTGGTTTACATTTTATGTTTTCACATTTAACCCAAAACCATTGTCTTAACCAAAATCATCAAAATACACCATCTATATATTAAGGAAATTTTAAATGATAGATAATTAAAAATGAAAATGAAAAACGTTAAACATATTAAAATATATACAGCCAAACAACAAACATAGTTGCTTAAAAGGTTAATATAATCAACATATTCAAATTAAACAATAAATGTATACATTTACTTACACTTAAAGAGCTTGTCTTTCCGTAAAGTCAGTTAAACAGATGAACAGGAACAATAATAAAATAGGAAACAACTCTATGGACTAGTCCAGTACTTAAGTTCTTATCCACCAGAAAGGTACATCAGTTGCAATCGAATGTGTCCACAAAACTCCACAAACCAAAAGAGTACATAATTATACACAATAAAAAAGGGGATTGTTAAGTGTTTATTAAGGACTGCTAGGTACCTTCTTGGACAAGTCAGTAAATTGTTAATTTACTTCAATGGTGTTAAAACTAGTTTGTGAGCTTACACTTATTCCAACAGTCCCAAAGAAAGTAAGACCGTAAATCGCGAGTCTGATAAAAGTATGCATTACCTTGAGAACAGTTAATAATAAAACAAAATATAATAAACTAAGTCTTATAGGTAAACCCTAAGTAATTCTATGATTAGGGATCCCAACTTTATACGCAAACGAAGGAATATAATTCAGAATACCTAATGCAAAAACTTTTAAAGATATGATGCAGTTATTGTTTGAATCTATAAAGATCACGTCGATCAAAAAGCTATCGAAATTCTTTCGGGCAGCCCAGTCTGAATGTAAATGATTCTCAAACACTCGCGAACACCCCTTCTATGTGAAACATGATTGTTGAACTGCTTTTAGCTTATGTTCTTAGTGCTTGATTTGCATTCTTAAGTATTTTAATCGGCAACAATGTCATCATTTTACGTGTTTAAAGGCGCACGTGAAACAAAGAAATTTAACGTTTAGTTTCTTGGAAATAGTAGTATTAAATAGAAATACAAGTTAATAAAGTCTTGTTTGAACCTTTATTTTTAAACAATAGTATACAATATCGGATACCTATGCGAATGGATAAAGTTGGTATATTTGTGATGAGATTTCCTTATTCTCTTGATTTACAGTGCCATTTGTAAGATTTGACCTAACTTAAATATTATTCTTTGCTGTTGATCTTCGATACGTACAAAGTGTGGAAACCGTTTGTTTAATATTTAGAGCAATCGTTTTTTCTGTGTGTATCGTGACGCTGTTTGTGAGGTGTTGATTCATTGTGATCCTTTTATTTACAAAACAAGGAAATTAACCATTTCCTGAAAGACATATTGAAGTATCCGTAAATTACGCGGTTTACTGCGGCGGTAATATAATAGGAATAGAACGACAATGTATACAAAATTAGTGAAAAGCTAGACCAGGTAATTTTATGGAGTAACAAAGACATGTCAAGAATATTGACAAGTGAAAATGGAATGAAACTGACACTAAATGCTACGGTAATTCCAAGCATAATTTTGGTGATTCGTAACTCGATTTGGTTAATTTTAAGCTTAGATTTATCGTCCGAATTACCCCGATCAGCGTGTCTTTCCGTTCCTAACGACGCCCTCATCATAATCTTTCGTTTTCGTTTTTGCGAGAATAAACAGTATATGATACGTCCATAAGCTACCAATAACGATACGTTTTCCATTACAATTATAACCAAGAGAAAAGCATAATAGTAAAAACCAAAAGTTGACCACACGAAAAAGCAACGCATACCGGTATTTTCGAGAATCCAACCTTTATAAAAAGTAAAGACCGGTAGCGTCAGAACAAGACTGACGAGGAAAGCAGCGCCACTAATATATCTTATTTCTTTCAATGAAAATTGATTATCAAATGGGCGACAAATTCTTTTATATCTGTCTACTGCAATAACAGCCAAACTCGAACAACTACATGTTGTAACTAAGCTTTCAAAATATCTTGACATCTTACAGAAGGCATTGAAACTTGGTTGAGACATAAAGACGGTAATCGGTCTTTCTATAATGTTCAACGGGATGACGATGGCACACTGCATGAGATCGTAGGTGCTAAGCAGGACGATGAGATGATTATTCGTGGTGCGTTGTGTATCTATTTTTCTATAATAATACAACATCAAAATGTTCCCAATCAATCCAGTCGATCCAGTGACGACCATAAACACCACCAATGCTGTTAGCTGCGACTCCACATACGCAGCTAACCCTGCCGTCACATTAACCAGGGAATATACTGACGTTGTTACATTGTCGAAATATGTGCGGTTGAACTCGTACCCAAGGGTCGTTGTTTGATTCATGATTTTGCCGCCGCCAAGAGAGAAGAATAACCTGTAAATAATACTTGCAAAATAACCTTTGCAAATGACAGTAAATTAAAGTATGTTATAAGAAATTGGATAAAACAAAATCTTGGCCGCCTTGATTGTTCGTTCAGGTGAGCATATTTTCAAAGACACAAGGCAACGCCCTCCTTACATAAGCAGTAAAACATATATCTGATAAATTATAAACAATTGTCATTCACAAATTAATTTATTTATGTACATCAATTTACAAGAACATGTTAATAATAAATACTACATATAAGCGTGAAAAGAGTACATGTACAACTAAACTTTATCTATTCGTCGGCAGATACTGAATACGTATCTGACATATTACAAGACAAGAAAACAGGCTGTTTGCTTTCACTAAGATAGTCAGTATGCCATAATAATAGGGAACCGGAAATACCACTTTCACGAAGCATGAAAAGAAGACCTTCATGCCACACGCAATCAAAGGCTTTCGGGTGTCACAGAATACTGCCCTTACTTCTTGTCCTTCATTTAGAGCAAGACAGAAAGAGGGCAAGATATTTATAAGCTGATCAACAGCGGATTCCTGTGTAACTTAGCCTGACTGGAATGGGGTTATGAAGTCATTAGGGTGGAAGAAGTGAACGTGAATTTATTCTATTTAGTACCTTACTTATAACACTCAACATGGATATTGGACGTAAATTAACGACACCTGCATTCCTAAAAACATGCTTACATGTGCAGTTTCCACTGGTTAGGTACTGTACCAGCACAAAGAGAGTAATTAAAAAAGCTCTCGAAGGGGATGTGAAATAACAGTTGCTATCTCCCTTAGACCAAAGCTTGTAACACAGTCCTATCTTGTTGCCTTGCCTGGTTTCGGAATCTTTTTTAACATCAAAAACACCTTGATGGGAAATATCAAAATCCTTCAGAAATGGTACACCGGAGATAATAGGAAAAGGTATGTTAGGTGCAGCTTAAAAGCTCTGTGTTTGGAAAAAAAGTTGTTCAGAAGATTTGCCTTGTCAATATCGATTCGAAGATGGTGCGTATGTGGATGAGAGTGCTTCGATACCGACGTAGAACTAGTATAACTTTTAATAGTTTTCCAAAGTTATGAAGGTCAGTATACAAAGTGTCTTTTTGCCGTAAAACTCTGCATATTGTAATGTACTTTACTTAAGCTACAAACGATCGCAGTAGAAGCTTCAGAAAAGGTGGTTGACAGTGGTGATGTAGGAAAAGGACTTTTATGAAAATCACCAGAAAGGATAAGAGGTATAAACAACAAACAAATTAATTAAAAATGAGTTAATTGTACAACAGCTTTAGCTTGAGCTTGATAATAGCAGTCCCAACCGACCCCCATTCGATATGTGCCTATTTCAATAGACATTTATTCTTTTAATATACCGGGATCAAAAGGCTCTTTGATTGAGGGATATCTGAATACTGACTGACATGTACCAAGGAAGAATACAAAAAAGAAAAGCAAAGAGGGAAGGAAAGATGTATGGGAATCGTTTTATTGAGATAGGTTATACAATTATTTATTTCATATATCATAACTCGATCTGTTAGATACCTTTGATCTTTAAATAACGGCTTACACGCCAACTTCCCATATATCAAAGAAAATATTAATTATTTTGAGATATTACACGATAGGTGCATAATAAATAAATTAAAGGGACTTGAAGGTTAAAGATATCATCTGCCAAAATGAATTAGATCTCTTCTTTCTGGGCTCGAAATCGAAATCAAGCAGGACACAAAGCAAATTTTATATCATTAAACTTCGTTTACACACAATACGTTGCGTGTAAAGCAAGAAGAATCAATGCTTAAATTTTGCATTTAAAAACAATGCAAATAATGAGCCCATGTACCTGTGGACAACATAAGGATTTGTTACACAAATAGAAGATATTAACTTCTAAGAAGTATATCTGTTTTATTCTCTTTGATGTAAAAAGAAAAAATAATGAAACTTTTGTTCTACTTTAGCTCATAATTGTTACTTTAACCTCTTTAGAAAATTGAAAAAGAAAACATGTCTAAAAGCTCATAAGACATTTGCTAAATTGAATTCTGACGCTTCATCAAAGTAAGGTCTGTGTCGATCAAGGTCTTACACCAGGACAACATTGAAACTAGTTTGCAAACATTAACACATTCCCTCACCTTGAAATGGAAAATAATTAAATGTATTTTTTTGCAATTTCAATTGTGACGAAGAGCAAAGGCAAATACATAGCAGTTTTAGTCAACTGTGAATTCAAATTTCAGTGAAATTATTAAACGATGTGTCTTTTACCTCAACTTTGATTGCATAAACAAATTAAAGTTATGCAAGTATCTGTGAATGTGCCTACGATACGGATAGGAAATTTTCGATTATTAGGCACGCCAAATATGCACCCAGAATAGCTTTCCCACGAACTCTCGGGTCGGAGTTTCCATTTGCACCGAAAAGATGGATTTCAACGTTAAGTACTGTTTCAGTTCCTATCTGGGGAATTATACAAACAGGAGACATATAACTCATAAATAAACATACAACGTCAAGCATGGAAGGCTCTGAAAACGAAACATGATTCAAGGTTCATTGTATCATTAACTTTTGGGGAAATGCATAGACAACAATGTCATCATTATTCCTATCATACTTTCTGAGCATTTGTATTGAAGAAATATCTAAATAACGTGTATTTTTTCTATTTGTTTTCTTAGGAACATTGCTGGCAATATGTGTATTAACATAAAAATAAAAAGTTTTGTTTTCCATTGTCGAAAATACGAATAGGTATATCTGACTTGTACTAAGTACAATAAACTATTTCATTGTGTTGAAATTTGTATGGAACTGCCTACATTAAATGGCAATATTAGTATTTATTTGATTGGTCGAATAGTTGTATGCACATTGAAAACACGTTTGGTTTGCTACACCATGAAGCAACAGAAATGGTCAACATGTCGCACAGTTAGCCCAATCTTCTATGACATTTTCTTCGCAATATGGTTTATCGTAACCTTTCCCTTAGGTTGCACGATGGGCGTAACAGAAAAGCATTTAGGATATCCTGAAAAAGACATATATGTTATGTTATGTGGAGGAAGAAAAGGGCCAATATACCGGTCCTGAAACTCCCTCTGGGAAATGTAAGCACGAATCAAAACAAGTCGTTTATAGATATATTAAGTATTGTTGAAACACAAGAGTAATTTATAGATACAAAAGAAAATTTTACAAGTAAATGCCATTATTGAACAAACAATATATTAAGATGAAGTCATATCCTATTCTTTAGACATAAGTGGACACGGACAATTTTAATTTCTTATGATTGTATTTATCGAAATGTTTGTTTTAAATGTAACAATTTCCTTGTATTGTATCATACATCTGCCTGCTATATTTGCGTTACACTTTGAAAGGCAACAATAAATAAATACCTTTCTCACCTTTATTTCTTTCATCACACAAACGTAATGGTGCTTTACCCACTCTATGTGAATAAATTGAAATGATCATTTATCAATTTGAAAAAATCGTGCTCTATTTATCAATACTTTGCGCCAGACCATTGTTTGTTTGACGCTTATTCCACGTCCATTTGTTCCTTTCAAATATAAATGTTCATCTCCTTATTGGATTGTTTCTGTCTCATACGAGATTCGATCTGTTTGTTCAGTGCCTGCCTTTTCCAATACCTCCACAACAATTACATTTAGATAACATCTAACAATCTGTGCGATAGCTGTAGAAGCCGCATCATAGGATGGTGATGATATGAACGGTTATTTGTTTGGATAACCAAAGTTATGGTAATTATTCTGTTTATTTTTTTATTAAACAAACACAATAATTTCAGTGTGTGTTATTTTTTTACTTAATCATAATACAAATGATTGTAATTAAATGATAAAAATAAGTATTACGAAAATCTGTTGAGTGATAATTAATGTGCATTAAGTGGTATAAATGTCTTTACGATACATTTCTCTTCTTCAAAGCTAAATTTTCGTCGATTAAAGTCAAATAATTTGAAACGTAATATTATTACTAAACATGGCATAAACTTTCTAATTTGTGAGGCGAAACGGAAAGATGAGGGATACTACACAATTCAACGTTATCTTGTAAATTGTATATGACCGAAGTCTTATACATGCGCTCGGTCATTTAGGCAATGATGTATTTATTGTTCAAAATAAGCACAAATCAAGCAAACGCGATGCTTTTATATCATCAATCTTAGAATTCTATTAGAAATAATAGCTTAAAACATGTCAATTGTGAGACATTGGTTCATTCCATCATGTCAAACATATTTTGGGCCTTCTGCCATAAATATTATGTATATACTAGTAGTTTTATTTCTTTAAAGGATTGTTGTATGGTATCATTTACTTGTTGCTCAATGGCATAGTCCATAGAATTATTCCCGAATTCTTTTCCGCTGCAATTATCAGTTTCAATCATCAGTTTAAAAAATGCTAAAAGGAATCCGCAAACTATATGTTTCATAATCAGTCCTTGAAAGAATAAAATAACTAAAATTATAAGCTAGTTATAATAGTAATACGTTAATTATGCCTGTCTTTTCCAAAGATATTATATATGTTATAATAACATACTTTTGTTGTTGAATAAACATTTGACAAGTGCAATGCTTGTATTACCTTGAAATTCACTGTTTACGCAATTTTAGAGAACTCAATATGAATTTTCACTATTGATTTTTGAAATATTATTGAATTGAATTATGATATAAAATGATAAGAAAACAAATGTAAGTAATAATGCAAATAACTCGCGCGGTACGGATCAATTGCTGCAACTAATGCTCTGTGACAAAACAATTAATTGTTTTTCATCAGGATTTTATACTATTTATATCGTTGATATTTAGGTGACACAATTGATAGCCGGTGTAAGATTTCTTATATGTTGATATTGAAAATATCAGTATGTGATATACACTAGTCAATTTAATATAACCTTTATTTAAGTACCCACTTATCGCATTAGCCGCTTGCAAACTTATTCCTCACTCACTCACTCACTCACTCACTCACTCACTCACTCACTCACTCACTCACTCACTCACTCACTCACTCACTCACTCACTCACTCACTCACTCACTCACTCACTCACTCACTCACTCACTCACTCACTCACTCACTCACTCACTCACTCACTCACTCACTCACTCACTCACTCACTCACTCACTCACTCACTCACTCACTCACTCACTCACTCACTCACTCACTCACTCACTCACTCACTCACTCACTCACTCACTCAATCACTCACTCACTCACTCACTCACTCACTCACTCACTCACTCACTCACTCACTCACTCACTCACTCACTCACTCACTCACTCACTCACTCACTCACTCACTCACTCACTCACTCACTCACTCACTCACTCAATCGCTCACTCAATCGCTCACTCAATCGCTCACTCAATCGCTCACTCAATCGCTCGCGTACTAACTTACTCACTCACTAACTCACTCACTCACTTGCTCACTAACTCACTCACTTACGCAAATACCGCGATAGTAAATCTGGTAAGGATGTGTGCCGCTAGGACTGCATAGCTTTTTAACCGTAAATACGAATGTACCTTATTTAGATCGACATAATATTCTTAACATTTGACGATTTAATGCACACACGGGCGTGTCAACCCTTGCGCCATTAGAACTGCAGTGTTTATTGAACTTATTTACATCAACATTCTGCTACAATATCTACTCTACGGAGCTGTGTTCAGTTTATTGAATAGCTTGCTAAAAGTGGCGCTGTAACGTGTATTCATAGTATGTAATGCTGTTAATATAGTGCGATTCAGCAATATTTTTCAGCGCAATTTTAATAATAGAATACGCAATTACTTTATGTTACAAAACGCAATATTAAAATGCAAGATAGGCAAACTGGTTTCAAACTGACCGCGTATTGAATCTAAATAAACACATGAGTTAGGGTTAGATCGGTGTTTACAATTTTGCCGCGGCCGGGCAACTAGATACCAGCATTTAAAAATGAATCTAGATCATCTGAATTGGACAGGTTTATTTCCCGGAAATTTACCCCCCGTTTAACTCGTTAAAACACAGGAAAATGATCTTATTGAAGATGCAATTAAAAGCTTATTTGGCGAAAGATATCATTTCATGTTATCCTATAATCAGATATTTTGGTAATTTTAATTCATTTATAATGATTAGTATATTTCTTTTGCTCAAAATAGCCTTAATCAGCTCTTCATGACATATTTTGATTAAGATTGTTAGTATATACATGTACTTACACATAACAAATGGTTATGCAACTGTGTTGTATCAAACCATGTACTTGTGTAATACATACTATAAACCTTAAACAACAATTACAATATGCATTTTGTACACTTTTACAATTGCAATCAAAACGCCCAAAGCGTTGACAGGCTTTTGACCTGTTACGATTTGTTAGTATAGTCATGTACAACTGAATAGAATGGAAATGGTGTGAATACTTCCGTTTCTCTCAAAAATTTAAGCCCCGACTCTTGAGCATGTTGCATATGCATATTTATCAACCACTGATATAAATCCGCCCATTTTGTCCACGAGTGACATAGTTTGAGAGCAATATTGAGATACATCAATACATACAGAAAATATATAGGATGTGGGTGAATCGATCCAGAGGAATTTTGCAAGATAATCTGGTCATCGTTGACAAAAACTAAACATAAACTTATTTGATATGTCTACAATATTTTTGTTGAATGCATTTGGCTAAGTGGTCATATCAAGTTAATCAAATGGTCATGTTGTAAGTGTCGAGAAGATTTTACTGAATAAATGCATAAATGTTTTATCCGTTCCAGGCAAGATTTCCAATGCAGCTGAGTATTACTCTATGCTTTAGTATTTTTTTTGATATTCTACATATTAAATGAGTCTTTTAAGTGACTGATACTCCATGGTTTTGATTTAGTCTATTAACCGCATGCATAAACAGCATTAGACCGTACCAAAATGATTCTGTGTTAAGCATCTGGCTCTTATTTCAAAACCTGCCAGACAATAAGGAGTGAATATATGTACCTTTAATGCTCGTAAAAGCATTGTATTGTAAAACTTACAGACAGAACCTCGTGTGTGGTTACTTGCAGTGACATAATGTACTTAGCCAATTCGCATGATATACATGACTATATCTGGATTACAAGGAAATCCAAGTATCTCATCAATTCTCTGAAAAAGACTAATTGTAATGACACTTTAATAATGTACAAGTAAGCACCTTGCATTTATACCTCAACATGTTCTTAAAAAGCCTTCCGTAATATTCCATTTCTCTTTCTCTAATCGAAATTTAAAGAAGTGAGTATGGCCTATGAACAGGATCTTGGTGAAAAAATGTATGATAACTTGGCTTCCCTCTGTAGATTCCATTAAATCCACGGTATGCTGAAATCTGCATTTCTTACACAATTCATAAAGAAAACGAAAAAGTACTGGCAGAAATTGCAGACGATTAATTGACTGTTCATTAGATAAAAACAAGATAAATTGCATTGATACCAATTTTGTGTGTTGTTATAACATCTAAGGCAACTGGCCATAAATAACCGTAATAATATCAGTGTTAGATCAAATGCCCCCGACGAAATCGGCCAAACTAAAATGAATGACTGTACAGTAATTGATCTATATCCAACGTTGCTACCTGCAATAGGATTCAAATTGTTAATCAAACAAAAATTGATTTGAAAGTTTAATTTCCGTGAATATGTTGATTCACAAGAACGCAACTAATTCACGAAAAAGACAGCAGTATAGTGCGAATAAAGCTCGTTTATTACAAATAATTGAAATATTAACATCAAAATTGTACATGGTCAGTATTATTATCTTTACGTTACAGTGCAAATCAATATTTTAAATAAAGATACTTTGATCATTTTCTTGGGCCCAACATACTCAACGGAAAGAGGATGTTAACTGTTTTTCTAACGTATCCTTTTATGCGAAAACAATAGTTACATATTTTCACAGTCATATTAAATTATTTTGTGTTCATAATTTCCCATGTTTGGTTTGTTAAGATTACCATTGAAAACCAAATAGCATTTGCTGACTTTGATAAAAGTGACTCCGGAAAAATTCAATTAAAAAAATAATTTATTTTCAGGATAAATTCCTGCTTTTCGAGCATTATTTCAGTACAGCTCAGACCTCTTTCAAAACTCCAGGAAACCCGTTAGCACATTTTTGTATAACTTGAACCCTATTTACGATGTCTAACCCGAAGCTTGCCGAGTTGTAACAATTACAAAAGCCATGGTGGATCGGTCGTAATGCTATTGTACGGCCAATGTAATGAAGTCAAGTGATTTTCGTTTATGAACGTTTTTAACAGATAAATGCCTGTTTATTGCCCGTGATTTGTTCCAAATGTATCCGTTATTGCAGTGATGTAGGAATGTATAATCAATACTAATATAACGCTGCGTTTCAAAATTCCATGAGAAAATCAAACCGATAATTACCTTGCATTGCTTTCAGCCAGCCACCTCAAAAAATAGCGCCACTCAAAGTTTATCTTTAAATTATACAACATGAACAAAATTCGTGTGGTAATCCGTCTGCTAAAAAGCGAATTCGCACCACAGAAAGCGAGAGTTACACCGACTGACAGTCTTTTCAAACTTAAACTAGCTAATGGCATATACACATCTGGGTGGTTACTGATGACGCCACGCAATTATGAAATTGCTCTTCTGATGGAATTAAATAAATTGAATTATGTATTTATGTTGTTTTTAAGTGCAATTTATGAAAAGTCTTTGATAACTGAGGGATAATTTATGTGTTTTCTTATAAATAAAATGTTTTTACGTGATACTATTTTCTTTTCTGCGGATGAAGCAGACTTATAACATCCAATGTTCTTTGCGCGCTACGACACGTTAATGTGTATTGAAGAAAGGTTCAGCTTGATATTTAACGGAAATGTAGTAAAAATTTAATCCCAAATGTGCGTTTATCAAAAACAAATAAAAATCGTCATGGTATCGCCTTTAAAATGAACTCATTTAATAAATTCAATACAAAATAAAACCCTGATTTGAGGTCCTCTATTTATTAAGACACTTTTTCTGGGATTCAATACTCACAAGTATCTGCGAGAACCCAAGTTGAATTATTGTATTTGTTTTGTGTGTGTGTGTAAACGTATACAAATCAATACATGTAAAAATTGAGACATTAGACATAGGTGTAAAAAAACCGAGCTCATGATAAGTCTTTTACCATTGGGGAAATGACCCCGCTTGTCCTGTGTGAATACAGCAATGAAAGAAACAATGACGTTATGATTACTTGCAGTTTAATCAAAAACAAATTATAATAATAGCGTATTACTGACTGACATATTATTTATTGAATCATTTACTTTTATGAATGTACTAAACCTGATAAATTATTTTTCTCCAGGACTCCTCGACATCAGAACTGAATGGGAGGTACGACGCCTTTGGGAACAGAAACGATTATATAAATGGATCAAGAATTAACACAAGTATACCTACAGCAACATTGCAATATGAAGACCCCATTTACAATGGAGTGATAGTTGTTGAAAAAATAACCATACCAGTTATATGTGTGTTTGGACTTGTTGGCAACACGCTGTCCACGTTGACTTTCCTTCGTATTCCTCTTCGTAGGGCTCATTGTTCTATTTATCTAGCAGTAAGGGGAATGAGCGACAATGGCTTCTTGATAAGCCTTCTGATGACTTGGATTTCAAGTGTATTTGACCTAAGACTAAGTCGGCTAAAAGGTGTGTGCCAAGCTATCATTTTTACGACCTATGTTTGCGGCTGCGTGTCGGTGTGGTTGTGTGTGTTCATAACGGTCGAGAACTTCTTCCTTATAAAAAACCCAATTATGGCTAGACGAATGTGCCGAGATGTCATTGCAAAAGTATGTACTGTGGCATTGATTTTGATTGCAGTATGCATTTACAACAGCACAATCTGGATAGTAAATGAGGACTGCTCACATAAAAAAGAGTTTATAATATTGACAGAAATGATGGTTTACGCGGACACTATTTTAACTCTCGTTATTCCAACAGTATGTATATTGATTTTGCTAGCGGTCATTTCGTACAAAGTGCTCCAAATTCTTCGCATCAGAAATCTACATTCCAACACGATACCCAAGGAAAGTAACGTTATGCTACAGCAAAACATATTACCCATTGCGAAAGTAACAAAAATGTTATTTGTAGTGTCTTTAGTGTTCTTTGCTCTTAACCTCCCAAGCCATGCTATCCGTTTATGGCTTCTTGTGAATTATTTTATAAAAGGACAATCGTCGACAACGACTACAACTGCTACGATTCAGTCAGCATTTCAGATCCTCTATTACACTAGTTTTTCTATAAACATAATCGTATACGCTATTTTTGGTTCTAACTTCCGGCGACTGTTCCGAACAACCTTCTGTCGATATCAGCCGCCGACTGTCTCTACCCAGGTGCAGACGGACGTGGTGGCCCTAGGAAGGATGCCACGTCAGTCGAACAATGCAACATCGGTAATCATATCGAATAGTTGTGACTGTCAACTACTTGTGCCTGGTATTTCTGAAAGCTGTTATACCAAATGACCGATTTTTTTTCTTTGCTACAATTGCCTTTAATCCAACCACACTATTGGCATAGATAGATGACGCAAATAAAACTGATTGTAATTATGCTATATAAAAGACGTTTAAACATGCTTTGAGATATATATTGTGTACAAGTATTGTACAAAAGCAAGAGAATGGTAGAGATAACTAGCATGATGCTTTTGTGACACATAAATGTCGCTTACTTTATAATTATTCAGTGCTTAGGATTTGATATTAAGGCCGTATAATGACACAGGGTAAACGCCAAAGACATAGGAAGCAAACACAAACATTCGCAATACTTATGTGAAAAACTACAGAACTAAGCTCAGTAGCCAAAAGTTAAAACATAGACCCCGTTTAATGGCACAAGGTTAACGCCAAAGACAAAAAAATCACAAACAAGAAACATGGAACAACAGCACAAAACTCCACAAACAACACAGTACATATATACTATATAAAAAAAACTAGTAATGTTTATCAAGGATTGTAAGGTACCGCCTTGGAACAATCAGTTAAATGTAAATTTAGTGGGGGTTTAAACCAGTTTACGTGCACAACCTCACTCTTATTCCAACAATCCCGAATAAAGTAAAAATATAGCTTAAAAAACAGGACATAAAGGTGATGGAACCAGTATTTTTCTGTTCATAACCCCTATTGAGCGAATGAATGCCGGACACCAAAATTTTATCAGAGCGTGACGAAACTGCGACCCGGCCGTTTCCGTATTTTTCTAAATGGAAAATGAAACCACTAGACGCAAAACGTAGTCCTCTAGAAATTATCAAAATATTTTCTAATGTGCTGATAAACAAAGAATATGAAAACACTGGGCAAACTAAAACCAAAAAACAAATCATACCTCTATATGTTTTGGGAAATATTTTATTTAAGATATTATAACGCATGAAACGAAAGTCACTGTCTAGTAAATGTTCTACGGTAGTCGGATTTGGCATACATTTCGGACATTATTTGTCATGAATTATTCCTGCTTACCGATTTAATTTTGGTTTTTACACGTAGTAGAGCAGGTCACGGAAAAGGTATTGTATGATTATTTTGTATGATGATGATAAGGATGATGATTGTGGATCCGTGCTTGGGTTTTGGCGGTCATGTGTTTTAGACCAATACTGGACACATTTTCCTCCCAACTTTAACGAGGGTAATGTCCCCTCTTGTCATGCAACACCGTATTTATGTGACAGAGTGTAATCAAAAACTTTGACGGGCTGGTGCGCGAGAGGTGTCCCATCCCGCAAAGGGACAATGTGCCTTGTATGAGAGTTGTCACTAAAATGGTGAAAGATGTAGTGTAAGTGTAAGTAAGAGCTGGCCCATGGCTGCTTGGTAGTTTGGGGCACCGTTCTGGTGTTCTGGCGTTTATTCGAGTCCCATACCTGGCAAATATTTCCTCTCTTGTTTACTTTAATGGGATGTTGCCCCCCCCCCTTACCTGCATTACCGTGTTTGAGCGACAGATTGTAAATAATAGGTTTGAAGAGGAGGGTGCGGGAGGGGTGTCCCCTCCTGCAAATCAAAACAATAGTTGAGTGCGAGTTTGTGACTGAAAAAAATGGATGCTGCTTGTGCGAGTCGATACCAGGTCTATTGGCACCTGTCAACAAACAATATTGCTGATAACGAGATCTAAACTAAAAAGTTTGGCGAAGTTTTGTTCAATTTTTAATTAAGTTAATCTCGTGATTGAGATATTTCAGTACAACCTTGCATATTAGCGCTCTGGAAAAATGTCGTTTTTTCAATTTGTAATATCCAAACAAAAATTTGGCTTATTTTTATCTTAAACCCGGCCAATAAGATTCGGTATTCAAACAAATTGTGTCAAGGATGTAAAATCCACATGTATTGTTTGAAATTTAATGCAAGTTCCCCTATATACGCTTACACGGTTCATTTTTAACCGAAGTTGATTTAAGAAAAGACCCAAAACTGTGAGTTTTAGGATTCAATAGTGAAAAAAATTGTCGTAAAGATGCCTTTTTATTCACTGACAGAGATGTAAAATTCATTTGTTTTAACTTTAATGAAAATTACCCTACACGCGCTTCATAGTTGACCAAAGTCAACCAAATGGTTTATTTTGACCATTTTTCCTTTACAATTGTTTTTTTTTACGGAAGAAATATTTTAGGGTAAGTTTGAGAACGAGAATTATTAAGCGGTCAAATGTATTCCTATTCATATACAAAAGATAATCATTTCAGTTTATAAACTGTACTAATGGTACGCACCAACAATTAGAGTGTTTTAGATTATACATGAGCGCTTTAGTGCGTGTGAACAATTTCATGAGGGTTGCGGGTTTTGTACCTGTTTTTACATTGTTTTGACGGACAACATTGAAAATATCATTGTGGGTATTGGTGAAAAAATTTGTAATAATTAACGTAATGGTATAACGGTTAGGCTTGTTTTACTTTTTTATGTTTCGATATTGGGGTTATGCGTAGACAGAAGAAATTAAACACTCAGACAGGGTAAAACTTATAACATCTTTAGGTCTGTCAATAGTTCTTGCAGAACCTTGCCTTGCATCTGACGGTTAAAAATCAGAGCTTTCAATGCGGTTGTTTAATATAATCCAACCCCTGAAATGGAATTTTAAATTCGTGGTGTTGAAGTCATTTTTGGCATCTAAATTCATTTGAAAAAATAGAGCGAGGGTTGCATCGGGCCTTGATAAATGAATTATTCCCATCTATCCAGAATCATCGACTGTCCTATAAATAGACCTGCCGGCAAGAATAAAATATGTGAATATTTTGACAGAAATGTTTTCCCGGAATAAATATTTACCATGATTAAAATGTTTGCACCAAATGTCACGTCATGAACTTGCACAGAAAAAAAATGCTTCACCCGAGCAGTGGCATTTTAATGAAATAGTTCGTATTTGTCATAACTGAAAAACATTATGTAAATGTTAAATTTTATTTTGGCGATCTACAGAAATGGAACGATCGAAATTAGCGATTTTTAAACGAATGTTTTAAACAGTTAAGGCATGTTATCATATGGGGCTGTAACCGGATATGGATATAGACCGGTTTATGAGCGTTTTACACTTCACTCTTGTCCAAATATTTTCATATCAGAACGCGCAAATGGAAACGTTTTAGCGGAGGCAGCATGAACAATACGCATTGTCACATAAAGGATAGTAACACATTTATGAGCATAATATTAAGAAGTGACGCGGCGTAAATAACTCGAAATTGTACATTGGATTGGTAGTACTTTTAAGTGTTGAAAATATTTTCAATATCTTAGCATTAGTTCGAATAAATTTGAATGTTAAATACAACCCATACCTAAAACATGACATATGTGTGTCAGTATCAATCCTTACGAAATCGAATTCATAAAATAGGACACCGATTTCATTTTCTGCTGATCTTATACGCGTTATCCGTCTAGACCAATACTTGCTCGGTCATGATATCAACTAGCTGTTACTGTGAAACACTACACAACAACTGACGGCCAATCATTCGATTGATCTAACTTGTGAAACTGTCTTTTTTCGAACAGTGCGGAGTGTATGTAATGGTAGAAATTGTGTGACGTCGATACAAAAAAAAATGAGATAACGTGTCCTTTATGTTGATTGGTCAATACATTGTTGGGAAATTTTACTAGATAAAACAGAAATGTATTAATGGTAGCGGTAAGAATGGTAAAGTCTTAAGAAAGTTTCACATGACATTAGTTGCAATGTATGTATAAAGACACTTGGCTATGCAGTAACTATGTCTTGCAAATTTAATAAAATCTGTAGGTTATGAAGAATTCACAGTATCTTTCAAATTAAATTATAAATTCAAAACCGAGCAAATTGTTGTAAATACAACCCAAAATCTCAAGCGAGTATTCGTGTCTGCAATATCATAAATTTGCGCAGATCTTTCTTCAAAAGTGGCGTGTTATCTGGCTTCATTTTGTAGTGCATACAAACTACCTTATTAATTTCTTAGATGTCTGGTGTAAAATTCCTTGCTTACGATAAAACAAATGTTGCAATGATAAACTCTGGCCTTTAACAGTATGCGTATTAGCGTCCATAATAATGCGGCTTTATATAAGATAAATATAGCATGAAACATTCGACAAAATGCTAAGCATCGCGGTTTTATAATAATGGTGGGTGAGCAGGCAAGCACGTTTGTTGCATCTTGCACACGTTTAGAAATGTCATTTTCACGAATTCCATGCAGACTACAACAGCGTATAAAACCAAAGGCAAGTCCATCTCTTATGCAATCATATTTAAACATTTGTTTATGGTAGTGAGATGTAATAATCCTAATGGATTAGATATTGACATAGCACTCAAAACTTTGGCGAACAATTGATCAGAGTTGAACTTCTTGATGTGAATCTGTGTCTCAATGTATCGCGAAAATGCTGCTTATGACTGTTATAATCATTCATGCATTCATTCATATTTGTTTTATGATTTATTATTAACGTGTTATGTTTCGTAATGCTATTAAATATGGTTGTTTATCAGCTACTGTCAACTGCGCTTATCTGGGTTTCTATATTGTTTTTTTTATGTCCGCGCTTACTCTTAGTTTGGAGCTGTAGCTAGTTGTAGTAGTAATAAAGCTCTCCGTACCCGTCATATGTGTTGGTCGTTTGTTTAATTCAATGATAAGCATATCTTCTACAAACATGGAGACTCGACTTTGCGATAAACTAGAGTCCCAAAAGTTTTTGGCGTGAATAATTCTTATAACGTTCATTTGTATAATTGTGTTGGGAAGCGTATGGTTATTAAGCGAGGGTGACACGAGGGCATCATGAATGTTACCATGTTGACGTTCGAAGGCGGTAATCCGATTGTTTATCGGAAAAGACTTTAGCTATTGTTGATCCATGTTTTGTCTGTGTGTAGTGTTTGTGTAGTTTGAGCCAATGCCTGGCCCCTAAAAACAGGATTAATATTTAATATTTTATATTTTGACAATTAGACTTGTCCTCATATTATTTATCGTATTTTTACTAAAAGTATTTTAACTTACAACATTAGCATAAACATGCATTAACAGTAATATTTGTTAAATAAGGTTTTATACGCACATCAATTTCTTCAGCTCTGACTGGGCGTTATGTTTGCCAACATGTGGTATATGCGGTATAGCGTTATAGCCATACTGTGCTATGTTGGGCACTTGTTTCTTAGAACCTTTTTGTAGAATGTTTGTCACACAATGGAGAGTACAAAACGTTATGGTATACAAAATAGAGTAGAAAAATGTGATTTATATATGCCGGAAAAAGAATACACTACCAGTACCACACGTCATTACTTCTTTAGACTCAATGTGAGGAAGCTAATGTTTGGCACGGCCTTATTGCGCAAGGCCAGACCGCTAAGGTGGCCTGTGCATTCGTTTATGTTCCACATGTAAGATAATAGCTAATGCTTTTTCGAACAGCGTACCTTAAGATATACAGACATTTTGATAATAAATGTGTGAGTCCATTCTGATTGTATCTTTTTCCTTACATTCTTTAGACATAGAAAGCAACTGCATATCTGTCAGTTGCAGGGTTGTGCCATCACAGATATCGACCCCCTGCTTTGAGTCCATTGAGAGCAGAGTCACGTTAACGTACAAATACCCCGAACACATGTGCGGCTATGTCGTATGCATCCAATCTGATAGAGCTCGCCCCTCCTGTCTGTATGAGAGGGAGCTGTGATTAAGACTAGATGATAAAATGCACTGGAGACAGAAGCTGCTGATAAGGCTGAGACGTAGCCCATGTAATGACAAAATACATTAATATGTACATTCGCTAATTCAATTATAACTGCTCTACGAAATTAACTTGACATGTACAGCTTCTCCTGCCTTTTACGCTAATTTCTCCATCGGGTCTCGTCTGGATTCCACCCTCGAATTGTGCGTGATAATTTGATATTTTTATTAATATTTATTTGTTTCAAATTGAACGCGTGTGCCGTCGGCATTGACTGACGGAAGCAGACTAATGCTGGGCGAGTCCTGTGAAATAGATAATCGGACGCATCCCGGATAAAGGTCTGGATTCTGCGTTATTACTAAATAATAACTAGGAATCATTTCCGCTAAGTACGTGGACTCATAATTTCTTTCGAAAGAATTTGCCAGGTATTCTTTCTTATAACGTTAACAAACGGTACAACGATTTTGAATGAAAAATGACAAAGGAATGGTCAACAATAGATGATGATTTACACTAATTTCAAATAGTGTTAATTATTCCACCACAAGATTAATAGCTCCTGATATTTACCTAAAACTATTTAAAATGTAATACTTTTATAAAAATGACATACTTGACTCCCTGTTTGCTTTCATCAGCCAGTAGTGATTTAAAAGTGAACATATGCTCAACATCCTTAAGTGTGATGTAGTTGCGCTTTCTCAGAAATATAACAATACGTTTACATACATAAGCTAGATCATACATATTGTTTGCCGATTTTAAACTTCAATCTTATTTGTCAAATGTTAATATAGTAAAATATAGGTCTGCTTTATCGAGAATAAGAGTATCTGCACATAGACTAGAAATAGAAACCGGTAGATGGCACAAACCAGTAGCAATACCACAATGTGATAGAAAATGTCTTGCATGTAATTTACTTGAAGATGAATTTCATTTTATTTTTGAATGTCAACAGTATAAAGAACTAAGAAAGCAATACTTTAAAACATATATTTATACTGCACCGAAAATACCTAAATTCATTGCATTATTTAAATCGCAAAATGTAACTGTAAACAGAAACCTTGCCATTTATGTGTTTAAGGCAATGGATTTAAGAAAAAGATATTAATTGTTTTACGGGTAATTTTATTTGTCAGCATTAACTACTTCACGCTTAAATGTACGTTTATTGATGATATATCATTTTGTCGCATAATTTGATGTATTTATTATTTTGATAAGTTGCTTATATGCATGTTTTGGACCTTGACTATGTTTAGAATCATGTTTCGTAATTATATTATGTATACGCATCGGCAATTTTGTCTAGATGTATTTTGAAATAAAACTGTAAAACATGATGACATTTTATGATGATATTATATGGATTATCCTTCAGAATTTAAACTTAATAAATTAAACACGTCCGATCAAAATGCTTCGTTTTAAGAGTTTAGACTTCTTAACAGATGAAACATTAACCACCAAACTTTATGTGGATTACAATAATTTTAAACTTGTAAATAATATAACTTATCAGGGTAACAACATTATCTAAAAGCTTCGTAAAATTAAAATGATGTCTCCAATAACACTAACTGATCATTTTTATGGCATTTTTAGTAGTAGTTTTAGCGTAAATTGGTACTATTTTACATGACACATGCTTCTAGATATTTTAAACAGATTTTCTCGGAAGATAAAATTCCTTTCGATGACCTTAATTGATAAACATTTATAACACTTTTGCCATTTTGTTTAAAGTTTCACAAGTAGTGCTCCTACTATCTTCTTCTAAAGGAACGATTGATTTTTAAGTCATCTGCAATTGAACTTATTAACTCTATTTCGATAATATAATATTTCTTCAAACCGTTTTCGATCGAGGTGAGCATTTTAGACCGCGAATGGTTTTCTTGGCGATCGAACGTTATCTTCTAGACCATTTTAGGTGTTTTTTTGGTTAATGCGTCGGCCTCATATATCAATTAACTGTCCGTTTTTAGATCTCGAAGAATAGTTCACAGCATTTGATTTTTTTTATTGAATTATTATATTTTCAAAGTGTTTCTCCTCCTACTTATACAATGATAATTTAATTAGACTAAATGAAGACATAATTTTAAACCTTGCTAAGGCGAGCTATGTCTGATAGTTGTATTTGAGTGACCTTATGGTACCTCTTAAGGGCTGGCACAATTGCTCCGGCTTGATTGGAACAGGTGATGTTAATACCAGTTCGTTGAATACTTGTAATCAGAATACAGATTAAATTCAACAGCTAATGAAATTGCAGATTGGCAATCATTAAGTACTAGGCTTAATCATTAAGAATTAAGATTTTCCGATACATTGCGTTGACCATGTGTCAGCCAATGATGTTGTATTCAAAGTCATTTTGATGACCTGACCGCCCATTCTTAATCATTAAGATTTCAGTATATGTCATCTAACTATTCCTTAATAAATTAGTTTATGTTCTTTTTTTGTGTCATTCTACATTGTTTTAAAGTGCATGCGTGCTCTGATAAGACGTAAAAGGTTATGGTATACTATCTGATTTAATATATATGTAAAAAGCTACAGAAACATGCTCAGTAGCAAAAAGTTTAAACATAAACCCAATTTAGTGGCAATGGGCAAACGCCAAAGACATAGAACACAAATTCAAACCAAAAACTACCGATCACAGTCTCTGTAAAACTGGAAATTATGACAACATTAAATGCGGGGCGACTTTTTACAGTAAACTGGTCCAAGGCGGTAATGCCATCTTTCAACGGCCAAGCACTTTTAAATGGTGGTATGAAAAGTGTTTGGTGTTCATTCAAGAAATAGAACAACAAGCAAACATGCATTTTACTGGTAAAACAATGTTGACATCAATTAATTGCGTAGGCAACATTTCAATGTTTAATAAAGAAAACACAATTATACTAAGAAATGCTAAGATGATCATGAAAGTAATTATTTCCATATTATTTCTATTATATGAAAATGCTAACATGTTCTAACAATTAAGTCCTAAACTTATGTGCCAGGCATACTATATTTATACGGACATTTCAAATTTTCCTTCCCACTCACTGCCATCGTGCCCCCCGTATCATCTTTCTTATTATTTCCATATTATTACCCACTTAAGTTCACCATTATTTTGCCTCATTTTCCCCATCTTATTAATCGTAAATCATTATTTTAATATTCGATTAAAGGTAACAGCCTTTACACCATTATAAGCAGCTTGACGACATCACAGAAGCGAGACATGGCTTGCGCTTTTATACTTTACATTCTTTTCTGTAAAATTATTATATTGTGTGCATACATCACGTGCCTTCTTTCATGTAATTCTACTCATACAAATATGTGTTAATGCTCAAATTGTGTTCCAGGTTTTTATTGTAATATTCGAATACTTTTTCTTTAAATTAATATCGTTTCAAACTATCTATATTTTGTCCTAAGAGCTTGAATAGTTTCTGTCCTCTTATCGATTCTTTATATTTTTCAAGTTTATGAATTGCATTACTAAAAGTATTATTTTCGGTAAACCGAAAAGCCATTTCTAGAAAATGTGATAGAAGAAGTTAGAACACTATAACACTCTTGCCACACTATGTAGACTAGCTGTTATCTCAATCGAACAGCGTTAAGAATCAAACATGATTGAGCTTTGCTATATATATATCCTAAGTGTGTGTATTCCCTTTTAGATATATCAACAACTTAAAGTAGCAACCATATCATTCACTATTGAAATTAACTATGTTTTCGTACTGTACAGACGAACTGAGTGTACATGCAGAATCAGCTGTTAAATTTCGTGATTTTGAAAATGGCTGACCAATTAACAACAACCGAGCTAAGGTTATGGTACCTACTCGATGTTCCCCCAGCTGCAAGCATGTTTGATATTCACTAACTTTCTCATTAGGAGTACACCTAATATAAGCAACAACCTCTTCGCAAGAAAACGATCTTATGCAAGAAAAAATAGCATTCGACAATCAACTTCCAATTATAAAATACAACATTTAAAGCCGAGGTGTAATCTGAAAGCGGAGTCTAGTGCGTTTCTTGTAATGATACATGACGTCTTCTTAGTAAGACTTAGGTATGTGCACGTAAACTGGTTTAAACCCCTAGCAAATTTACATTTTACTGACCGTTCAAGGGCGGTACCTAACAATCCTTAATAAACATACTTCGTTTTTTATATAGTATATATGCACTGTGCTGTTTTTGGAGGTTTGTGCTGTTGTTCCATGTTTCTTCTTTGTGTTTTTGTTTTGTTTTTGTGTTTATGTCTTTGGCGTTCTACCCTGTGCCCTTTAACGAGGTGTATGTATAAACACTAGGTTGTTTCAGTAGTTTTTTAAATAAGTATTATTGGTGTGAACGTAATTTTACTAATTATTTCGATAAGATTGCGATGATATAATATACATTGATATACCTTTCTTTTATATTTTATTTAATGATTGAACGCAAGTGCTTATGATAATTGACATTAAATTGAAGTGGAATTACGTCAAATAAACCATTTTCACTCCATAAAGATTTTAGAATATAACCAATCATTTAAGATAGAGAGCATAACAAACATGATAACACAAAACATTTAAGTGTGTTTCATTTTATTACATTGCATTACATGCCAGGAGGAGTTTAAACATATCCTTTTATATTTACACCTCAACGTCCATTGAGTAAATGAACTGCCTTCCGACAATTGCGTTTATCAATCGATAAACGCAACATCTTCGGATATGTTAGGGTTTTTTCCGGGCACATATTTATTTTATTTTGCCAAGAAACTGTTATATAACATATTTATGACAATAAACATTTTTGTCTGTCGGATATAGGATGCAAAAGTACCGCAAAACTCTTCGGGTCGGTCATTAATTATTTTACCAAGATCAATCAAAAGCAGACAAACGTTTCGGTATACTTCGTTATCTTACGATATGCATTGATAAGACTGAAAGTGGTTAGGAAAAAACTGGTTTACGGTATCCGATACACAGAAACGTCAATTTGGTTAAGTTAAATGGTGTATGAAAAGATAATAAACGTATCGTGATAAGGCAAATTCGCAGTACGTTTTCAATGTTTGTGCAAAATTCTCGAGATAACCTGGAATAAATCAGTTCCTCTTTTTAAAACTATAAAAAGTAAGACAAATTATGACAGGAGAAAATAATATCAGTTTCAGGAGACATAAATAGCGATAAGTGTTTCCTTCCGTGAACAAATGCTTGCAATAAATCACACTCTATAGAAAAATATTATGTTTTATTTTTATTAAATGGTTTTTGGTTTCATATTCAATTTATCAACATTTGACAAAAAGTATAATTTAGTTAATACAATTTTCTCTCTCGATATAAATGTTAATAGGTTGATAATTCAATCTCTAGTGGAATTGCAGACAATCTTAATGTCAAATACAGATAAATAAAAATGTGTACAATATCATAATTATGGCATTTAACGGAGGAATATCTCCACATCTGTAAATTATTAAGGTCGTTAGTCGATGATACCTACGTGAAAACTAAACGGATGCAAAAAGTAATAATATACTCTCAGAGCAATTTTGATTGGTCGAAAGTGGTCAAGTTCCTGGTTCCAAAAGAAACAGTAATATCGAAAAAAGAGAATGATTCAAAATCGTTGAAATAGAGACAATTAATCCTTAAAAATGACATAAAAACTGAAAACTAACAATACAAGAGTATAGTAGAAGTGAACAGCACACATCACAGCTTACTCAAAACTTCATACCGTTCCTTTGAATGATTTATGTAGTATTCTAATATGCAGAATTTAATTTTAAAACCGTATTTTTCATCATGAAAATAATTATTCGACTGAATTTTAATCAGATATCTTTTTTTCAATATAAAGTGTCTATACTTGAAAGCAAATCCTATAAGTGTATAAGACTACTGCAGTAAGCTCCAATTGCAAAGTGCTATTAGTCATATGTGTATCTTGGGTATGGTAGTCCGGAAACCGAGCAGGGAAGTGACACGTATCAGTCAATGGAATTATGTTGTATCGCCGCTGATAATGGTTTACAGGCTTTCATGTTGCCTGCAAATATTAAACAACAGTGGAAAGAGGACGGTTTTTAAAACGGTTCTGTAATGAATGATATAACACTATTTAACAAAGGTTTGACCATAATGTTTCACATTACGTTTCGAGTATATTGACAAACCAAATACTGTTAAAAACAAATAACCTATTTATATGAGGGTACTTTAAATAGTACTGGTAGAAATAATATAACATAATCGTCAGTGATCATTTCGCAGCATTAGTATCTTATTATTTCCAACGAGCATTTGATGACAAAATGATAATTAAATAGTTTACTATTGTTCATATGATCTTTATTAACTATGATCGAGATGCAAAGATTAAATAAAATTATGAATTTATGTGCTAACAAATAAAAGAATAGGAATATGTCATGATAAATGCATGCGAAAATTAACTTATAACATGATCAAAAATGTATAGACACAAACAGATGCAATTAGAAAGAATAAAAAATAAATACATTTTTAAATAATATGTTAATGTCAAAAAGGAGAGAGGAAATGCATGTGCGTACATGCAAAAATGTGACGTTGTCAAGATAAACGTATGTGCAAATAGAGAATATAAAGCCATTATTCTAGCAACAACAATGTCATATTATGACCCCATCTAGATTTGAATAAACATACCTGTTATAATCGTCACTGAATGTGTGATCAGTGACTTTCCATCGATCTCACCTTCGATAATGAGCTTCTTACTCAGTCGAATTTCAAATGAGTTGGATCTGAAACTAAGGCAGGTAAAGGGTATGTGTCGTACTCTTAATTGTATTGCCTCTTTGTTGCTGTGTGTAGGCGCGGTTGCGCGCTATCATAACTGTTGAGACTCTGATGATTCAAACCCATTTATAGTAAGCCAAATGTGCGACGATATCATAACAAAAGTACGTTTTGTAGCATTGAATTATTTGTAGTAGCCTATTACAACTCCTCGCCTTTGACTGTAGATGAGGATTGTCCTCGTTATTGCAACGGTATGTTGTTGGCTTTGTTATTGGTCATCAGAGAACTCGAAACTCATTGAATCAGATTTCATTCAGCATTCAAACATGATATTTAGTACATGTAGCTTAATACTATAAAAGAACATATTTATTTTACTATTTGTATTACTTGTTCTTCGCTCTAAAGCCCCAAAGCCAAGTGTGTCTTCATGTTAACCATTTCATAAACGGTAATGACAATACCGTCTACGATACATTTAGAAGTCCAAATCTTTTATAACACTAGTTGTTCAATGAACATACTTTTATATGCCAAATCTGTCAGAAACGTCTGGCGAATGTTACCGATACATTCTGTTATTATTTACCGCCTGTACGCAGGTGCATACGGACGTAGTAGGGACACCAGAAAGGTCGCGACATCGGTCGATCAATGCTATACTGGACAATATGCGTTTGATTGTCTACTACTTGGGCTAGAATCGTTAAAAAAACATTCAACTTACTTCATTTACTATTCTATGATGACCTTTTATTCCCGTCATAACTCATTTTAATGATGCGTTGCTAAGGATATCCCTAGCGACGATTTGACAATTGTCTGCAGTTAAACCGCCAAGGAAGCGTATTGTCATGACGTAATTATTTTGTGCATATTAAGATTAAAATAATTGCTCAAAATTGAGTACAATTCCTCCTCGCAGACAATAATACGCCAATTGCAAAATTCTCATATTGCGGTACACTTGTGTAAATAGCCAAACATGCATAAGGACTATTAAGAAATGAACAAAAGGAAACAAGTTAACCATTCTATACAGTACGCTCACATGACAAGATTTTTTACCGTACACTAACATGACAACATTCCATACCGTACACTAACATGACAACTTTCTATACCGTACACTAAAATGACAACATTCTTTATCGTACACTAACATGACAACATTCTATACCGTCAACTAACATGTCAACATTCTATACCGTACAATAATATGACAACATTACATACCGTACACTAACATGACAACATTCTATACCGTACAGTAACATGACAACATTCAACACCGAAAACTAACATAACATCATTCTATACCGGACACTAACATGACGACGTTTTATAACATATAATAACATGACAACTTTCTATACCGGACACTAACATGACGACATTTTATACCGTATAATAACAACATTATATACCGTACACTAACATGACGCCATTCTCTACCGTACACTAACATGTCAACATTCTATACCTTACACTAACATAACAACATTCTATATCGTAAACTATCATTACAACATTCTATACCGTACACTGACATGACAACATTTTATACTGTACACTAACATGACAACATGTAGTACCGAAAACTAGCATAACAACATTCTATACCGTACACTAGCATGACAACATTCTATACCGTACACTAACATGACAAGATTCTATACCGTACTCTAACATGACAACATGCTATACCGTACACTTACATGACAACATCCTATACCCAACATTAAAATGGTAATATTCTATACCGTACACTTACATGACAACATCCAATACCCAACATTAAAATGGTAATATTCTATACCGTACACTTACATGACAAGATTCTATAACATACACTAACATGACAACATTTTATACTGTACACTTACATGACAACATTCTATACCGTACACTAAAATGACAATATTCTATACCGAGCGCTAAAATGACAAGTTTATTGTCCATGCTTACCGGCTGTCTAGGTATGAGTGGGACAAAACATAATATTTTGACATTAGTTCCGATGTGAAAAAGCTTAGTGTAAACACTTTAATCCAATCCTAGACAATACACCATCTACTGGTATATCTCGATAAAACGCCTTTTTGTTATGCGATTTTTTTTTATTTTCAAACATGTAGTTATGTACTTATTTACAAGTCCTGATTACATTTTGTCCGAAATTATAATTATACTTGTTAAAGCTCTATGCGTTTGAAAGACATATCATGTTTTCTATTTCATTTCATGAATAGTTTTTATCTTACCCTTTATTTCTATAAAAAGAAATACAATGTATGTGTCCCTACAAGCAGGTTATTCTATTTTACGGGAAATACAATTTATCATAAACGACCAAACAAACAATTATTCTTCTAAATGGATAGCTATTGTTGATATTGTAAAAATAACACTCTATAAAGTCAATTGTTTTAAGAAAGATTTGATTGACGAAAGTTGCCAGAAGAAATGGTTGGACCGCATTTTCAAACATCGAATAAATTTAGTTTTAAACGTTCTGTATTACTTTTGGCACTTTAATAAGTGAATGGTTTTATCAATAGTTAACGAAAGAATTGTTCCTTTTGGTTTACAAAAGATGATTCCTTGACACAAGTGAATATACGTTTATTTTTCACTTTCTCCACGTCTTGTCTGATAATTCCAGACAATTCTTATGCCATACAAATGCCTCGGCTCAGATTTATTGATTGAGTGAACAGAAGGGGGTCTAAGATTACCATATGTCATTTACCGGAAACACCTTTTATTATATTATCGATTCTTTTTGCAAGAAGATATTGTTTTAATGGAATACAAAAATAGACATATTGATAGAGTTTTATTTACTATTGTTTTGCAGAAACAGTGGACAAAAATGACCACATTGAGAACATTTAATAGCGTTCTCAATCTCAATCAGTGGAATAATTTAATAAAATACAGTCGGAAAATATATTTTATGTAAGAATTGTAGGTCTTTGCTATACTTCGTTTTTACCATAAAAACAACAACACAAATTTGCAAAACCAGACGAGTTGTTTATTAAATGATGACGTGCAGCCAGGTTAAGTAAGTATAAAACGAGTACATGCATTTATGTAGAGCACAACACAATGAAATTCATTGGCTAATAAAGTCCTATGCAGTGCAACCGACCGGCCAGGAAAAACCATAGACGGTTAACTCTGGAAACCTGTGTTCGTTTGCCAAGTGTCGATCCACAAAGTATGAATGTCGAACCTCATTCATTTGTCTGGTTTCAAATATGGATATAAAACAGTGAAACAAAATCACTAAAAATTAATGAAGTGAAAATTTAGGTTACGAAGTGAACTGAGTGAAGTCGACTGGTAGAATGACTCTACACACTAATATACCAATATAGCACGAAATCCTCGTGCAAGACTGACCACTACTGTATTAAAATACTATCATTTCGCCAAGACAACTTTTTCACGCAATACTAACGAAACGCGTGAAATGAATATTCTTAAGACCAGGTAACTCAGGTCGGGAGCGATTCAAGGATTTTGATGTTCGAGGGTCGCATTTTGAAGTAACACTTCATACATACGCCAGTCCGCCAAAAACTAAAACATAGACTCAAAACGTGGCTTTTTGGTGTTCCCAATGAATCTGCAATTTGGTGTTATTTAAGCATACAGTTATAATATAGGCAAATGTTCACATAAATGTGTGTTAAGGGAGTTGGCTAGGTTCGGGATTGCCGCAGTTAAGCGTCGCTCCCCATTAAATCAGCTAGTGTTACTTGCAATGATTAAGCAACTACTTCAAACACCCGGCTACACATAATGAGACCAACACAAGGAGCTACATAAAACAACAACTAACCTTCTTTACAATAACTCCCATCAGGCTCATACCGCGCCAAGCCAATTTCCTTCAATTCCAAATTGAATATTAAACTGAACGGTACGTCATCGGAGAGAAATTACTTTACACACATTTGGTGCTACAATTATTTCGATATCTTGTTGCAAGTGTCGTCTGTCTGTGATGTGTTACTGGTTAAGCGTTTATGTAGTTTATATTACAATCGATTAACATACCAACAGAAAGGAGCCATTTATTTAGAATAACGGTTTTGTCTCAGTGTAAGTTTGCTAGTTTTATCTACAAATATCATTATTTTGAAATGCGATTCATCTCTTTTGATTTCTATGCAAAAACACTTCAAACCCCATTCAAGTATTTATTCTAGTATATGCTATTTAGTTGCAGGCATTGTGAACTAGTAAAAAAACTATGTGTTTTTTTAAATCTTATATATGAGCATGTGAACACAAAATCATTGTTTTATAATGCAATGAGTGTAGGTGCACTTCTTTCCGAGGTTAAGGCGAAATAATAATAATAAAAAAAACATACTGACTAATCGTTTATGAATTGAAGGGAAATTACTTTTGATTGACCAAGTACAATGTCAAACAACATATAAGTGCTATATTAACCATACTGGACAATTCGTTACATTGAACCCCATTCCTGTGAAGTTTTATATGTAAGGGTGCAAAACATGAAATGAACGTGACTCAATATTTAAAAGAGCATCTATTACTAAGTAAAAGGTACTTACTTTTATTAAGTATATACTATATGTATCTTATCACTATACAACGGGTCTGTCACATTGTTTTCACTAAGACCATACTGTGCACACATTGTGACACCGCCGTGGTGCCTGGGTGGGTACGGTTTGATAGGGTTTGGTCATGATATGCCGAAATAAACTCACCACGCGTAAGACATTGTAAACGTTAACTCACTTCATATGGAAAATATATAATTGTTCAGACGATCCAGTCATTGTTTTAATAAATAATCCTTAGCGTGCGCGTCAAGTTCTCCCACGACGATCATTTAGTGACTTGCGTCCATTATGACTTAACGCAAAGAAGTTGTTATGAATTTTGATGATGTTAATATATGGCCGAAAAACGTCTCAATTCCAAATCTGGCGTTCCGTCTGCGCATCCTGCGAGGTCGCTTAATGAGACACTTGTCCCGCATCAGAAACAGTACTGTGGCAACTGCGACAAATCATAAACGCACATCGCCTTCTTTACCGCATTGTCCAATTTAATAGATGAGGGAAAATAGATACCCCGATGAACATCAGTAATGGAAAACTAGCTCAACAGATTATTTGTCTCAAATTTAACAAATACATATATATCGGTCTAAATAAGATAGTTCTGTTCCAAATATACATATACTAAAATTGACCATACAAAAAGATATTGTCACGGTTTTGCTTAAGCTTGTTGGTGAAAATACCATTGCTTGTTTGTTTGTACAGATTAGGAAACGCTGAAAGAAAGTGTACCCAATAAAGTATTATGACAGGAGACCACATTTATTTAGTGAAGAAACAGATTAGCCCTTCTATCCATCTTTTGACATGCTGTGGTGGTGTTTTGTAAATTGTCTTTACACTTTTCATTGTGTACTATCAAATCATTTTATATTATTTTTTGTAGACAAAACAACTATAACACTAACATTTATATGACTTAATACTTTGTTATACTCACTTATGATCTTTTCCGCAACTTTGAAGAAGTGATCGGCTTTCGTTCTCGGAAAAAAACAAATTAGGTACGCCCAATCAAATCTTTTTGCGTTTCAGACGAATTTATTAAGAAATATGAAAATAAAGGTATTATTTTCTATTTTTCACATTATGATAAGTGAGATTTTTATTAATTTCGCCTTTTTACATCAAAGAGAATAAAACAGATGTACGGCTTTGAAATTAATTTCTTCCCTTTGTGTCGCATATTTTTTTGTTGAAAAAAGATTTAGTTAAGTTCTGTTGCATAGTAAATATATTGCATTAACGAACCTTTATCTCGGGAACGTATTGATATATGAATTATCATAATTGCAATGTTAACACAATCTGTTTAAAAGGCGCCAACTCCCTTCGTTTTTAACAAAAAATAGCAAAATTATGGAGATTGTGGAGGACTCCTTGTACCAGCTATGTTAAGTGTGGCTTACTGTACAAGTAAGGATGCAAAAAGGTTCTCGAAAACAATGTTTTCAACCTTTGTACCGACACCTTTTGCAATAAGGGCAAAAGTGATTTCCTTCCGTAGTTGTTGCCCGATGTTAAGTTGGTAATTTTCAAAGCAAATACTCATCTCATGTTTTGAGAAGCTTTTCCAGTTTTAATCCTATTATCGATTAAGTCGGAAAGAATCTCAACAGCTGTTTATTTTCCTCATTTCGTTTCAATGCATTATTTTGGCATTGCTATTTCTTGCTTGTACACTCAATTGTATAAACGAAGCTAATGATTGATATCTGCTTTTTGTCCTTCTCGATTTTAATTTTGAGTCCAGTAGGTAAAGATTTAACTTATTTTGACGAATGATGTTTTCAGCCTTCAAGTCCCTTTAATTTATGTATTCATCGCCGATCTTGTAACGTATCAAAACATTATCATCATTAGTTTCTTTTATATATGCGAAGTTTGCGTGTAGGCCATCATTAGAAGATCAAAGATTCCTAACGTTCGAGCTATATTATATGAAAGAAATTATTCGCTAACCTTTCAAATCTCAATAGAACAATTCCTCACTATAAGCATGTTATTTATAATTCTTTTTTACCTACATATTTCAACATATTATTTCAAACGTCTTTCCTCATTCTCTTTTATCAACTTCATTCTCGTTCACCCTGGCTATGTCGCTCGAGTCCGCACATAGTCTGCTTTCCCTTCGTTATTGATGATTATAGCAGGGGGGTACACGCATTCCGAATCTGCAACGGTTTAAGTGAGGTTTTGGAATCTGCTATGCAAGATGGCGGCGAAATAATAAAAAAAGATAGGATTTTCGGGAAATGTTGTCGCCTGGTTAGTAGTATAAAGTATATGTTTCCAAAATATTATTTCATGCTTCTAGTTTACGGAATAAAACAATTATTGAAGGGAAACCTTCGACCAGTCTGTTGTTAAGAAAGATGGCAAGCGAGAATTTGAATTTTAAGGACATTTCAGCTCCAAAAACACTTTTTTGCAATGGTTTCTACTTTAACATTATTTAAATGTAGTATTTTAATTTCCTGCCGATTCCTTTGCTGTACCCCCATGTATAGTATAACCTAATAATAGTTTATTTATTTATATATCGGGTAAGAGAAGGCCTTTTTGGACCATACCATTGGGGCGTTGCCAGTGTGACGACCTTACGCACGTGCGCAACATAAATTTGAAACATTAAAAATGACACAAAATGGCATCAAATTTGAGGGCTAGGGGTGTCGGGGGACCATAACGGGATGCCAGTTTTATGCCGGATTATAAGTATTAATACAGATCCTAAGCTAAATATGCTTATTCATTTTTATAATAATAAAAAATTCCATCTGTCACGTGTTATTTCATTCCAATTTACAGTTTAAAATAATTTTTAGTAAAACACAAAAAAATGAATTGTTCGCAATAGCGCAGAGGTAGAATGACTGAAAGCAAACCTCGAGTTTCAAAGATCTAGCCATACTGCATACAATGTTATTTTTGTTTTGATTTTTTTTCAATCCTGAAGATAAAAGGAGATCTATTCGCAAAACTGTGGAATCTAGAACTAATATAGAACTTCTTTACGGACAAATCTGGGATGTTCTCTTGATGTCTTACGGGTCCTTGACTTTATACCTCATAACCTTATATATCTAAAACAATATATTAGGCGAGTTTTAGCAACCGTATTATTCCCATTCATATAACAGAATTTAAAATAATATTTTGTAAGTCATATAAATTGTACTGTCCGTAAACTAATAGCAGTGGAGAGCAAAGACTGCAAAACTCGAAGTTTCCAGTTCGAACCGTACTGCATGTTACTTTTCTTCTTCTTTTTTTCAAATGTTATTTTTATATAGATGTGTTGATGGGAAATTCAAACAAATATAAAGTCACTCTTTTGTTAGCAAAACCTGGACCCACTTTTCACAGAGCAAGAAGGATGTGTTCTGTGCTCCGTACTATCTGTTTTGCGGAAAGGACGTAGCCTCCATGCAAAAGTCCAAAACGGCTGTATCTGTGACAGACCCTAGCAATATCGGGAAACTGATAATAATCCATTGACCGTTATCACTTGACTCAGCCTTGGGTGAGTGCAACCCATAACTTTCTAGCTGTGTTGGACGGCAAACAGAAAGACATAGTAGTAGTAGTGAGTAGTCTTTCTTCATCGTATGGGCAACATATGATAAACAATAAACAGATCCTAGTTGCTATTGTAGAGACTTTCATACTCTGTGGGGAAACAAATCATTGCCAACCGTATCCATGATGAAGAAAAAAAAAAAATTTATTGCGCTTCTTTAGCTTCAGGTTTCATTCCACTAATTAAGTCAATATTTGTGTTTTTTTGTGGTGCCAAAGATAACGTCTTGGCGTAAACATATACGTAATAATTTCATTGGGCTTGTGTGTAATTGAACTTAGAACATACATGTGTTATTCCAATTGTTTAGAAACGATATTAGAAATAGATATGTTGAATAAATATGTAGACTTTTTCCATTTTAACCATTAGTTTTCATTGACTTTAAACGATTGTGTCGTTCGTTTATTATCTGGAAAAGCTTTTAATTATCACAATAATTACCTTATCCGGTGAGCTATTTGTAAGATGATGTATCACGATCAAATGAGATAAAAAGTATGATTTACCGTCAATTGTTAAATTAGTTTAAACACGGTCCTTGTAAAGAAGTGAGTGTGGATCTGAGCTGTTCAAAGACGGTTTGTACCCCTTAACTCTGTTTCAATTCTTAAACATTTCAGGTGTATTGGGCGATGAGTGAACGAGGTATTAGATACCTTCTTATTATGTATATACTTACGTATGTTTCACGACCCCTACTGATAATGCCTCGTATGTGTACAAGCCCGCGTAGAATTTCTACTCTAATCATACAATATAAACAATATAAATGAGGACAGCTGTATTGGCCCGCGCCCGAAGTCCGAAGGTTTTGTGTGACGGCCTTAAACAACTGATTTGAGAATAAAGTCCATTGAATGATGGTATTTTAATTCTGAGTGAAAATCTGTTCGATTTTTTCTACTCTCACTGAGATGCTTTAACACAGCACTCAATATATCAAGGGTCACAAATGCTCCATTAACCTGTATCTAAAAATTCCACTGTTTACTGGTACCCTGAAACCCAAATTTGAAGAAAGAACATTTATTTTATTTGATTTGGGTTAGGTTAAAAAACGTTATATCGTAGGTTACTTCGTTCTAATATTTATCGTTATTTTAAAGTAACATACATCAAATGAACATGAATGTACAAAATTGCAACAAAAGCCCACATCACAAAGGTCCAGGGCTGTGGAATAGCTGTAAAGTGATGTCTAACAATACACAACGCGTGGTTCTAGGGCTGTGATCGGCATTCTTTCTCAAACAGAATCAAGCACTGGCAAACGAAATATTGTAAAATATTGGTGTGAATACAGTTTAACATAAACAATATATTCGATGTTATTTTAGAATCTGAATCTCTTGAGGTCATTTTAGATTCTAGTGAAAGCACACTGATAAACAAACTTGCCATTTCACAGCAAATGATATAATTGAGTGTTTCGAATTTCCATACAGACTACAGATTTGACATGTGTATTTCGATTCATTCAAGATTGTTCATAAATTGCTCTAAAGAAGAAATATACATTACAGTTAAGTGAAAAATCATCTGGAATCTGCAAGTGGCACTAAAATCAATAACAAGAAGCCTAGCGGAAGCTTCGTAATATTGAGGTGTTTTTTTATTTATTTTATTTAAGTTATATTTCTTGAATGATATGTTTGTCTTAAATTGAGTGATAATTTTATTTAGATTTTAATTGAAAAGTGAAAAACTACAGAAACAGTCAAACTACATTAGTGTGCATACTAGGCTCTACGTGCGTTTTAATCCCCTTCAATACATCATGTATATAATTGTATGACATACAATGTTGATACAATGTTGCATTAAACACATTTTAGATAATATGTATGCAGTTGTAAAAAAATGTCTGTTAAACACTTAGTTTAGCAAAAAATAAATTGATTTCATGTGTAAGTTTTTGATATACCGTTTGATATTCAATTGTCATGTTAACCATTTTGTGTAATCGCCGTGTATTACGGCCAAAGCTTCTTAATTTATACGACTGCAAAACCTCAGGATAAGTAATAATTCAACAGTGTCAATTGATTACAATTGTCCGTAGTATCGACAGTAGCTGTAACAATACTTAATTAATTAGAATATGCATTTGACGCATATAAAATGCATTGAAACTGGTTTTAATTGTAAGCCCGTTTGATGTATTTGACTATTGTTTATCAGTATATTGCGTATCGTTATATATCCATTAGTAATAATAAAGGTAATGTTTAACAAAACACCTTGGCATTTACATATGAGATTCAATTCCTAGGATCGGGGGACCTTTGAAACAGAATACATAAAAAAATAATATTGTCTTACCGAACCACTAGCAAATGTTTCCCATGGTGACACCAAACACATAAAAAGCGTGCAGACCAATTACACGGCCAATAATCAATAATGTAGAGCATAATGTGTTCGCTTTCCATTGGCTTATCAGTATTTGTGGCATTTTACCAGAGATTACTACGTAGATAAATTGACATATCTAGACTACATCGGTTTTTTTTTCAGAATATTTATTTTAAAACCAAGATATATACTTAACAATGGTTTACGTTTAATCATGACCCATATGCACTAATATACATAACCAATCAAAGGCTTTGATCTTATCTTACTCGTTCGAGTTTTTTTGTTGTTTTTCTAAAAAAATTCTTCTTTAAAAAAATCATGACCTGCTGCATGACATATAATCTTTTACAGGTATATACGTAAAGAGAAAAAAGATATAAATAGTTTTCCTCAAATCCTAAAATGGCATGTGTGTGAGGTCTGCAGATAAGAGTTGGGATCTCTAATCATTGAAGATCATTGGTGTTTACCTATTAGTTTATTATAATTTGTTTTGTTATTAACTATCCTCAAGTTAATGCATACTTTGATAATATTTACCTTTTACGTTTTGTTTTCTTTATAATACAGGATTGTTTAGATAAGAGTGAGGTTTGTGCACGTTAACTGGTTTAAAATCCCAGTAAATTTACATTTTACTGACCGTTCCAAGGCGGTACCTAACAATCCTTGATAAACATACCTAGTTTTTATATATAGTATATATGCACTGTGCTGTTTGTGGAGTTTTGTGCTGTTGATCCATGTTTCTTGTTTGTGCATTTTTTTTATTCTATGTCTTTGGCGTTTACCCTGTACCATTAAGCGGGGTTAATGTGTAATCTTTTGGCTACTGAGCTTGTTTCTTTAGTGTGTTTTTTTACATAAGTATAGTTTTTAGCCTGTATTTGCTGTATGTGTCGATATAGACACCAGAACACATGACCGTGAACTAAACAATTGGTTGAATCACATTAAGATATTGCTTAAAACCAAATATCAAAATCATGTACATTCTGATTAATGATAAGATTATTTTTGAAATGTGATTGCTATACGAGTCTACAGCATCAGTCCTAACCACAGAGGCACGACTTGAAAATATTTGCCCTATATGTTTACTGTATTTTAATGTACGCTTATGTGGGTTAGGATGTCACCTTTGGAAACGTCAAGTGATTATATGCTGGTAATTGTAGCAACATATAGTCGAATTTTGACCCGTGATCTCTGACCTTTTTTTTTCATTTCTTTTCCTCCCTTTTCGATGGAGGGGGGGGGGGGTGTATAATAATTAAAAAAGAAACTCCATACAAATAGATACATAAATGATTGATTCGAAATCAAACGTATTGGTGATTGAAGTTCAACGCTTTTTCGCCACGCCATTCTCTCCTTAGTGAAAGATGTAATTAGTTTAAACACTGGCCCAAAATCTATTAATACAAAGGTACACTCACGGCTCAATGCGTTAAATAGGACAAGCGTATGAACAATTAACAAAGATAAGTCAACTGTAGCCGCTTCGGTTGACTTGACCGATTATGCTGATAAAGGATTCGTCAAATGCACCCGGTAAGATAAGCAGGAAAACCTAATTTTGATGTTTCTATTTATTACAATAGGTTAACATTTTATGTTTACACATTTACCACAAAACCTCTGTCTTAACAAAATGAACAAAATACATCATCTATATATTAAGGAAATTTAACTGATAAATAATTACAATTGAAAACGAAACGCGTTAAAGATATAAAATATATACAGCCAAATAATATACATAGTTGCTTAAAACAGCAATATTATCAACATATACAGAGTAAGCTATACATGTATTCACTTATTTACACATAAAGTGCTTATCTATCTATATAGTAAGCAAAACAAATAAACATGAACAATAATAACATAGACAACAAATTTATGGACAAGTCCAGTACTAACGTTCTAAGCAACAAGATAGGAACGTCCCCTGCTCCAGCTGTACCAATAGTGCCAACTCCTCAAAGGCACGATAGAGCCACTCAAATACAGTTATCCGAGAAGCGACCGCATAAAGAAGATTTAACTTTTTTAAACAATTTGTCAAATAGTCTCATTATGGGTAAAGCCTCAAGACATTGTTGACCGGGAAGAACTGACTTTTTTACACAAATAAATACTCATTTTTTATCGAAACATTTCCGGATTAATAGAAATGCTTTTTGAATAGAAATCTGACAAAACTAGACATGTTGCAACGGATACATTTATGCTTGCTAAATATTGAACATCAAAACTTTTTTTTTACTTGTTATGCTTTGGTCTTTTAAACAGCATGCAACTACAAATGTTAAGTACTTGTAGTATCGAAAAAACTGGACTTAATTAAATTCATTTTGTTTTATCACAAATATAAATTATTCAAAATATACCTCATTAACCATCCTTGTGTGAAGGTTATTTATATAATAATACATGTTTGATCATGGGTTTTAGTTGATAATTGCCCCCAGTGTCAACCATGTATTATCATATATAATACATATGTTTTGTCATTTTTCAGCAATTTCAACTTGTTTTGAAAATAATCTTGTGGAATAATACAGGATGTGTTGAGCGTGAACTCTGAAAGTTTAACTAATGAGACATAGCAAATTGGTTTTGAATGGCATTAGCTGTGAAAAATAACGAGTGACTGGGCGTTAAAATAGCAACCCTTGACAGCATCTTTTTCTCACGTGTTTTCGAAATACGACTGCAATAATTCCATAATATTCCAATATTTTATCTTCGAATATTTCCTGTTTTTACTTCGGCTGATTTTGACGTTCATTTCAATAGGTGAGCACAGCTAGGGTCGATCATCCTAGGATCAGTTTCATCAGAATCTCGGCTTAAATGACCCTAGCCAATTCGCAGGACTAATTAACATTTCTCAGCGAATAAAATAAAACAAAATGTTTCAACAAAACATTTCCTAGTCTCACTGCTTTTTGACCTTCACCGAATGTAAAAATCCGGTACTGTTTGAGGTAGTACTGAAGCAGGGAAGGTGCCAATATTGGTAATATTAATTTTGCTTTCATTGCACCGATAGTTCCGTTTAAATTCCTTTTATTATTTTCCTTTATAAATGTTTGCCTGCCTAGTATTAGTCGGCCATTTCTATTTGCGTTAAGATGACGTCATGGTGCATGTGCTCATCCACCTCGGGCTATTATACAATTATCGCCTCACGTGCCTAAATAATCTGCCGGAAACGATACTCATTTTTGCTAAAAAGATATTTTATAGTAAAATGTCATAAGTAGCATGATTATGATTGTGTTATTATTACCAACATGTTATTTTTAAACCTAGCGACAACAAAAACACAGATACCAATCGTTAGTAACGAGTTCAACCTCTCGTAAATCGAGAGTGTGACAACGGCAGTAAAACTCCTGGCTATCGTGACGGAGGACATATCTCTGTATGTGGACACGCAGCTTACAGCATTGACGATGTTTATGATCCATATCGAGTCGACCGGAATGATAGGGAACATTAAAACGCTCTTCTTTTATAACAAAAGCCAGGAACGTCCTGCTTATCATATAAGTCTTTCTGTATTGTGTCATCGTCATTCCTTCTGCAAGATATATATTAAAAGCGCAGTTTGAACCTGTAGTTGTTTTGGTGGAGTCTATTATTGTAGTTAACAGATATAAACGCATTTGTCACCCATTTGGATAAAGAATTAAATGTACGATGTGGCTGCTTACCTCATCAGTCTGGCTTTGATGATACCGGTATTTGAGGTTTATGAAGCATAGACTCAAAGGTCAGATTTTTTACTATAATGTTATTCTCTTGCTTCTAGTTATTATCGAGAACGTATCGTGATTGGTAGCTTATGGACGTATCATATGCCATCAGCGAAAACGAAAATGGTTATATGGGTGTCGTTGGGCCCGACAGGCGACATTATTCGAGGTAATCATGACGACAAACCTAAGTTAAACAGTAAACAATTGGAGCTAAAATTATGCTTACAGTTACTGTAGCATTTACCACCAAATGAACTTATTGATGATCAACAACAAACAAGAATGATTTACGTTAGATCTTACATCGTAGTTTAGCGCAAGATCCACGCGATGAAATAGTAACTCATCAATGCAAACGTTCGTCCATTTGCAAATGTATCCTGACATAAATATTTTACCAGCAGTGCCGGTCAAGTCAATCAAAGCAAAAAATCTATCGTATTTTCCTTTTCTTTTTTATTGCACACGTAGTATATATTTCAATGAACCTTAACACGGTAGTATCTGTTCTCTGAGATAGTACAATGCAATTACAAGCCCATTTAAGTTAACAAGTGTATTGACAGTAATATAAACTTAAATTTTCATGTGTTCCAATATTCATCTTTTTACATTCGATAAGAGCAAAACTGTGTGCAAAACAATACAATTTAGTAGATATGCACATTACGCAGTTTACAGGAAAACCAATTGTTTATACATATGCATGATCCCTGTATAGTTTGACGTACTGTCAACCAGTATATAAACAGTTACGTCAGCCATATATTAAAAATAAAGTGAGTTAACCTTGTCTATGTCGTACGAATGGTGCTATCAAACAGTATCCACCCAGTGGCCACGGTCGTGTCACAAAAAAGTGCACAAGATGCACTTAGTGAAAACAATGAAAGTGATAGACCACTGGTCCAGTGATTAGATACATGAATGAAGGTTACTGTGATCTTTTCCAATTGTATTTATGTACCCTGATATATTCTATATATATAATAAATGTAAGTTTCTTTTACTTAGTAATGAATGCTCTGTTAAATATTGAGTCACGTGCATTTCAAGTATTGCACCTTTACATCCAAAAGTTTACAAGAATCGTGTTCAATGTGACGAATTGTCTATATGTTATTGGACATTCTCGGTCTCTTAATAGTTAAGGCATTGAGTAATTTAAAAGGGTTTCAACATTCTTGCTAAATGTTAGGCAGTATGGTAGACAAAGACACTTATATTTTGTTTGACAGTTTACTTGCTCAATCAATAGTTTTGGTTCAATTCATAAATAATTAGTCAGTATTTTTTTTGTGTTTTTTTCGCCTGAACCTTGAGAGGTATTGCATATTTATTGCAAATTGCATTACAAAGCAATGATGTTTTGTTAACCTGCTCATATATAATATCCAAAAAGTTATTATAACGAGTTCACAATGCCAACAACTAAATGACATTATTTTACTATTACTATTTTATTCATAGTATTCTGAGTCCAAATGTCTCGTTTCTTTTGGTATTTTCATTGAATGTAATAGAAACTACATAAACACTTAACGTGTTACACATTACAGACATACGACATTTGTATCAAGATATCGAAATAATTGTAACACCAAATGCGTGTAAAGTTATTTCTCTCCGATGACATACCGTTGAGTTTAGTATTCAATTTGGAATTTAAGGAAATTGTATTGGCGCGGTCTGAGCGTGATAGTTATTGTAAAGAAGGTAAGTTATTGTTTTATGTGACAAAACTAGCACCTTGTGTAGGCCACCTTCATTATATGCAGCCAGGTGTTTACAGTACTTGTTTAATCATTGTAAGTAGCACTAACTGATTTAATGGGGGCCGGCGCTAACCTACGGCAACCCCGACCCAGCCAACCCCCTAAACAAACGTTTATGAGACCATTTGTCTACATCATTACACTTTGCTTAAATAACACTAAACTCTACGTTTTGAGTACATGTTTAAGGTTTTGGTGAACTGGCGTATGTATAAAGTGTTTCCCCAAAATGCCCCCCTTGAACATCAAAATCCTTGAACCGGTTACCTGGTCTTAAGAACTACAAATCATGCAAACAATATAATATATTCATTCCAGTGGTTGATATTGAGAACAATATTGAATCCTCTCATCGTAATTCTTTTATTCCATTTTATCTGTAAAACAATAGTGAATCAAAACTATATCAATATGTCTATTTTTGTACGCCATCTAAACAATATGTTCTTGCAAAGGGAATCGATAATAATAATGTGTTTCCGGAAAATGACATATGGTAATCTTAGACCCCTTCCTGAGCCGAGGCATTTGAATGGCATTACGAATGTCTAGAATTATCAGATAAGACGTGGACAAAGTGAACTATTAACGTACATACGCTTGTGTACTTGTGCCGAGGAATCATGCTTTGTAAACCCAAAGGAACAATCTTTTCGTTTTTATAAAACTATTAACTTATTCAATTGCAAAAAGGAAAACATTACGTTTAGAACTATTGTTGATGTTTTAAATTGCGGTGTTCATATCATTCTGGAAACTTTATGTTCAAACTTTATTCTCTTGAAGATTTGAAAAGCACTCAGACTTTCTAGAAAATAATTGATTTATAGTGTATTTTACAAATGGAAGATCTAAATGTTATATTTCCTCTCGTTGTAAATATATTTATTGTCGGCATTGATGCTGTGAAATACGGTCGTGCTATTAGGTTGGTACGTAACTGCAGACTATATAAATATAATATTTTTCTTCGGAAAGTTAAAGGCATTCAGCGGTATTCATTCGATAAGCAGGCAGGGTGCAGTAAAGATCTACATGTTTGTAAGAGGAATAGCGTTTGTTTCTGCAATTAACGTAGAGTATCAGTTTTTTGTGCATAGGTTGATACGTTTGTTTTGTTTTGTAATATTAACGTGTATTCATTGTTTTAGTTTTATATTGGTTTATGTTACAAATGCAGGAGCGGGAGGGTAGTCTTGTTAAAGACTGTGAGTGGTGTGGATTCCGGACATTACAAATATGCTACAGTATTAAATCCACTATGTAAAAGAACAACGAGCCATCTTTCTCTATAGCTATACATTCGGTGATAAGTCCTTATATTGTCATTTATGATAAAATGGTATGGTCGTTTATGATAAAATTGTAAGTTTCCGCAAAAAAATACACCGCTTATAGACACAGAAACATAATTGATGTATTATATTGTCTTCCGAACACAAAGATAACACGTATAATAAGTTTTCGGACAAGATATCATTAGGACTTGTAATTTAATGCCAAACTACACAAAATCGAACAACATAAAAAAAATTCAGGAAGGTACACCCGCAGATTATGCTTTGTCTACGATTGGTTTCAAGAGATTCCGCTAAGCTTCTTCACATCGGATACAATGTCCAAATAGTGTGTTACTGCCTACACTTACCTACACAGCCGGTCAGCATGAAACATAAACTATATATAATTATCTCACCCAATATAAGACAAACCCTTTGAAAAGGGGTATAACTGTTGAATATGCGCATGCATTGTATTGTTTATAAAATACTTGAAATATAATGCGTAATATTAGTAGTCTTTAACCTCTCAAATATTATATTGAAATATGTCACGAGCGCTAATTATTTTGTAATTTTGTAATTGACGAAGGAATTAAGGAAATGTATGGAAACGATCAACATCACTATATGTTATTGTCATGTAAGTGTACGATTTAGAATATTGTCATATAAGTGCAAGGTATAGAATGTTGTCATGTAAGTGTACGGTATGGAATGTTGTCATGTTAGTGAACGGTATGAAACGTTGGCATGTTAGTGTACGGTATAGAATTGTGTCATGTTAGTGTTCGCTGTAGAATGGTTAGCTTGTTTCTTGTTGTTCATTTTCATTGCTTAATATTCCTCATGAATATTTGGTAATAAACCGCAATATGAGAATTTAAAGTTAATTAAAGGACAAAATAATTTATTTCAACTGGTGTTTTATCGTCTGCGAGGAGAAATTGTACTTAATGTTGATCCATAATTCGATTTTGCATATATAAGATAGTTAGTTGATACGCGCAATATAATTACATCCTGAAAATTTGCTTCATTGGCGGATATATCGTCAGACAGTTGTCAAATCGTCGCTAAGGATATCCATAGCAACGCATCATTACAATCAGTTATGATGGGAATAAAAGGCCATAATGGAATAGCAAATGAATTTAGTTGAATGTTCTTTATCGATAATTGGCCCAAGTAGTTGACAGTCAGACCCATATTGTATATTGTAGCATTGATCGACAACTAGTGCGACCTTTCTAGTGTATCTACGTCCGTAAGCACCTGGGAAAAGTCGGTCGGCGTTAAATAATAACAGTTAAAAGGTTGTTGGTAACACTCGCCAGACGTTTTTGACAAATGTACCGAACAAAATTATGTTTATTGAACAACAAAAGCTGTAAAGGATCTGGAATTCTAATTGTATCGTAGCCGGTGTGGTCGTTATTGTTAATGAAATGCATAACAAGAACGCACATATGACTTGGGAGGTTTAGAGTAAAAACACTATATGCAAAAATTAATATTTGCTCCTATAACATTAAGCTACATGTACTTTCTTAGCATGTTTGAATGCATATTTCTGAATCAAGGATATTGGGGTACTGACCGTTAACAAAACCAACAACATACCGTTGAAATAACGCGAGTTAATTAGTGTTTGTTTGAATAAATAGTTGAGGGAGATATAATATAGCATCTACAATCAAGAGCTTGGAATTGTAAATAACTATTGCAGTTAATTCAATGCAATAAATCGTACATTTGTAACGACATCTTCACATATTCGGCTAACATTTATTGGGTTTTGAATCATTAGAGTCTCAATGGTCATGAAAACGCGCAACCACGCCTGCACGCAGCCACAACAATGCCATACTATTAAGAGCTCGACACATACCCTTATCCTGACTTAGACTTAAAACAAACTCCTTTGAAAGCCGCTTATTTGGAACCCATTGGTGCGCATTCCTCGTATAGCGAGATATATTGATCAATACGCCCTCCGTAGGTGAGTACGATGGAAAGTCACTGCTAACACATTCAGAGACGCATAAAACAGATATGTTTATTCCAATCTAGGAGGGGTCATCATATGAAATTGTTATTGCTGCATTTATCATATAATGGTATAATTTCTGAATCCATCGAAAAAGATGTTTCATTTCAAGATTCATCCACATTGGTTGTGTTTTAAGGTAAAATAAATTGTGTCAGAACATGAGCAATAGTAAACGATGTTATTATCATTTCGAAAGTGGCTGATATATTTTTATTAGAATAACTGTAGAAGCTTCAAATAAAATATTTGACTTCAAATTCAAAGATTTAACTGTGTTCATTTTTTTATATTTACGTATTCATTTATGAATTAAAAAATATACATTAAGGACATTATTGACATTAAATGAGCGATACAACAGAACTCCAGTGACGGATACATGCCACTTCCCTGCTCGGATTCCGAACTACCATAGCCAAGATACACATATGACTAATATCACTTTGCAACTGGAGCATACTGCAGTAGTCTTATAAAATAATAGGATATTCTCAGGCACTTTATATTGAAAAAAAAAATAAATATCTGATTACAAATCAGTCGAATAATTATTTTTATGATTAAGTATACGGCTTTAATATTAAATTCTGCATATAAGAATATTACATAAATAATGCAAAGGAGCGGTATAAAGTATAGAGTACCAAGCTGCGATTTCTGCTGTTCATTTCTACTATACTCTTGTATTGTTAGTTCTCAGTATTTATTTCATTTTTACGGATAAATTGTCTCCCTTCAAACGATTTTAAATCATTCTCTAATTTCGATATAACTTTTCGCTTGGAACCAGAAACTATACTTCTTTAGACCAATCAAAATTTCTATGACATGCTAGATATATTACTGCATCCGTCTAATTCGTACGTAAGTATCATCGACTTACGACGTAAATAGTTGTCAAATGTGGCTGGTATAACATATTCACATTTATAACATAAAACAATATGTATTAAAAGATAAACGTACCATATACAGACATTTATCATACAAGACAAATATCAACACCATATTGAACTAAAGTTTAACAAAATACAGTAAATGGCATGCTATGAATTCATTTCCTACCACTGTCGTATTAAAATGTTATTTCGAGGTGAAATTTTTAATGTTTTTGTTATTTAAGAAATAAAATAAACGCGTTTTACGTACAGTATGTTAATGTATGGAGGACATACTTGTCTCGAATGTTTCGAATGAAAAAGCGTACAGTCATATTATCATATCTAAAATTCCTATCAAGCAATTGAAATAATGAATTTCGTCATACAACTGTTTCAATGGTTATGAATTGTTCATGTGTGTTTCGATATTAAACTATCAATTTCATAGTTGTCAACACACAAAGGATACATTATGTTATTTGTCACATAAGGTTTCGTACAAACTTCAGTAAAGTGCTGCATATCAGTCAAAAAGGAACATTTTGGCTAGAGTTAATTCGTACAACAAGATTCTCAACTTGTCAATTGTGTCAATTTGTCAACTTTATTGCAATTGTAAAAGAATATATGTTAAAACTCCTGTTCATGTTATGTCATATCATCAAATGAAACACATTAAAATGTTTTGTTTTAACCATCACGTTTGTTATGCTCCCTATATAATATTTTCATGTGTTAAACAGTGGAGCTCTTTTACCAGAATTACAAATGGTCTTTCTTCCATATATTGATCGATTATATTTTTCAATCTTTATAAAGTGCCCATGTTTCATTTGAAGTAATTTCCACTTCCATTTAATGTTCATTCTCATAAGCAGTTAGTTGGTTAATGTCTTAAATTGATTCATACAAAAATTACTTTCACACGAATAACACTTATAAGACGTTATTTATCATTTAAAGAAACACAATAAAACCAACTTTCAAATACACCACAGCTTTTATTGGGCATATTATAACTGGAACATTGACTGTCGAATCCTATTTTTTTTATCCTAGGTTGTTGCTTATATTAAGTTAGTGAACATACTTGCATCTACATGCAGCTGACCAGTATCGAGAAGGTACAAATACCTTCACCTTTAAGTTGTTGGTTTATATAAATGTGATTATTGATATGCAACCTAGTTCGAATGTGAGAGGATTGAGTTACCCGGCAGTCTGGCCACAATGCTAAAGTGTTCACACTTCTTTTATTACATTTTCTAGAAAGCGACATTTCGGTTTATCGAAAATAACATTTTATTACAGCGGATAATTAACTTGAAGAATTAAAAAAGAATCAGTAGTTATAAGAGGAAGAAAATATTCAAGCTCTTTGGACAAAATATAAACAAGTTCGAAACGGTATTTGGTTTAAAAACATTTATTCGGATTTTATTTTAACAACTTTAAACACAATTAGAACATGAACACAATCATTGGTATGAGTAGTTTTACATGAAGGAAGACACGTGATATATGCATAAAACATAAATATACAGAAAAGAGAAGAACTTTTAAAGGCGCAGGCTATGTCTCGCATCTATGATATTATTAAGCTGCTTATAATGGTGTAAAGGCTGTTAGTTTTAATCGCATATTAACAAAATGATTTATGATGAATAATGAGATGGGGGATATGAGGCAAAAAACTGTGAAGTTGAGTAAGTAATAATATGGAAATAATGAGAAAGATGAGACGGGAACACGATGAGAGTGGGGATAAGGAGAATTTGAAATGTCCCTATAGCGATAGTGTGCCTGGCTTATGAAGTTTAACCAATTTATGTCACCATTGCTTCGACATCATTTTAAATGAAAGTAACGTAGACGGAAAGAGACATTACATAAGCATGTTTACAAACAGAAAACGTTGCTTTTCGAATCAAACGGCTGTGCATAACAAGTCTGGCTTGCAAATCATTGTACAAATTGGTGAATAACAATTGAACTCTAAACACCAAATGAAATCAAATATTGGCGTGATAGGACGGCATAGTGTGTCGAATTGGCAATATTTGGTTTATAACGTTAGCCCTGTCTCCTCAATGCAAATTACCTTTGTATGAGTGTAGGGTGTAAGTAAACTGCCTTAAAATGATTCATAATAGAATGAAAAATACAGGGACAAGCCCAGCAGTCGAAACTGATCCCTGTTTAGGGGCAAAAGGCAAGGACCCAAACGGCTATAAATTATAAACATAAACATATTTACATCACATACACAAATACAATCACCAAGAACACACTTACACAACATAAACAAACACTACAAATAAACCATACATTCATAAAAAGCTTGTTTTACCGTTTAATGACGGGATTACCGCCTTCCAACGGTCGATGAAACAAACGGTCACTGGAACTCCAGTCTACTATGGGCTTACACTAGTTAGTAAAGCCATAACCACATAACTTTCCCATCATTTATCAATCATTTTAGTTTAAATATATAAGCCTCATCCGAGCAGGCATCAACTTGAAAACAATGTAGAATGACGCAAAAAAAAGAATATGAATTAATAGATTAAGTTACAGTTAGATGACATGAGCGAAAACCATAATGATTTAGAATGGGCTGTTTATGATCTGCATTACTAAAGTATTTAGGTAATCAAATGAGTTAAAAAAGGGTTTGGGGGTATCTTGGAAATATTCTGTACATTTTTATATATATCTTATTTTCATACCTATCATTGGTCTCGTCTGAATATCAGCTAATTTGCTTTGGCAATTGCCAACTAATAATATAAGGCATAGAGCATATTTGTTTATTTCAGTGTAAGATCGTATTTTATTTCACGAGTGTCATATAAAATATAGTTCTTCTATGATCACGAGTCTGAAATAAACATATTTTCTGTTTCTTTTATGCTTATTGTCGGAGTTTTATTAGTTTTTAAATTTATTTCTAAATTATCCCCTTTTTTGAAAAGGTTGTTATTTACGCCGCTATCCGTGAGGCGCCCCTCACGCAAAATTATAGCTGTCAACTTTTCTATAACTGGTTTGTTTCGAAAAAGTTCTCTGCAATTCATTTTTATAGTTTATTATTCGCTCGTTTTTTAGTGCAAAGCTTTTGTGAACAGTAATCAATGAAGTTTTATAAGCGCACATATGTTCCAAAAAATAACGAAAACACTTTATTTTAAGCGGGGCATGAATGCATAACCAAGTTACTACGCTGCCATTTAATGAATGAAATTTGGAGGTCAAATGTGTTAGCTAAACAAATGCGGATAATCATTGGATTTTGAACATTTTTCTTAGTTTTAGACTGTGTTACATGATACATGAGTATTCAGTCATCTTACTGTCATTGACAAGTCTTTTTCGCCTGACAACAGGTTTGTTTTCAGGTAAAGAGTGAATGCCACGCAAGTTTGTTGACAATTTTTGAGGCGTGGGTTGGGTAAAAAAAATATCCGAGTATATGTAAATTGTTGTGTAAATTTTCCGGGAAGCTCGTTTTACGTATTACAACGACAAACAGTTCAAAATATATTTAAACGATGATATAAAATTTTATTTATTTTCGAACAGTTGTTTTCGTCTGTATTTTGTTTGGTATGAAGGCAAATATTCGAACATTCAGCTTCAAGATCAAGAAAATGTTTGAAAAACGGGATAACCGGAACTAAATGGTAAGTTGTTAATTTCCAAATATATATTTTGTTTTAAATTTATAAAACATTTCTTTAAAATTAAAACATTTTTTGCCAACATTTTCTGGTTCAAAGTGAACTGTTCTGTTTTGATCAATGCGAAGCAAAGGATTTTAAAAGTAGTTCTGAAAGTTGATATTTTACTACTCCTTATTTTGCAGTGAAAATATCAAATTGATATTTTCACTGTTGTTATTTCATTGATTAAACCCCATATTTCATCGAAAAGCATGAAAGAAAATATCATTCTATCCAAAACTGCACCTTGTATTGACATAACAAAGATCATTTTTCCTGGTTTATGGAGGATCGTATTTACATCTAGAAGTTCAACTCTGATCAATTGTCCACAACTTTTAAGTGCTATATCAATATACTGTCCATTAAGATAATAACAACTCATTACCATAAAAATATGTTGAAATAGCATTGCATTGCATAAGAGATAGACTTGCATTCGCTTTATATGCGTGTTGTAGTCTGCATGGAATTCGTAAAAAATGGCATTCCTAAACGTGTACAAGGTGCAACAAACGTGTTGGCCTGCTCGCCAACCATTATTTAAAGACGGCGATGATAAGCATTTTGTCCAAATTTCATGCTATGTTTATCTTATGTAAACCCACATTCTCACAGACGCTAATACCCATACTGTTAAAGGCCAGAGTTTATCATTGCAACTGTTGTTTAATTGTTAGCAAGGAATTTGGCACCAGACGTCTGAGCAACCAAGTAGGTAGTTTGTATGCACAACAAAATACAATTCAGATAACATACCGCTTTTGGAGGAAGATCTGCGCACATTTATGATTTCGCCGACACGAATTATCACTAGAGATAAACTTTAGGTTGCACTTACAACAACTTGCTCGGTTTTGAATTTATCAACTTTATTTGTAAGGTACTGTGAACGCTTCATAAACGACATATTTTATTATATGTGCAAGGCATAGTGACTGCATACCCATGTGTCTCTATATACACTACATTGAAACTAATGTCATGTGAAACTTGGTTATGGCTTTACCATTCCTACCGCTACCAATTATACGTTTCTGTCTTATCTATTAAACTTCACAACAATGTATTGTTCAATCAAAATGTAAGACACATAAACACATTTGGTTGTATTATCGCCAGACAATTTCTATAATGATTACATACACTCCGAACAGTTAAATAACAGTTGCAGAAGAGTAATCGAATGATTGGCCGTCAGCTGTAGTGTAGTGTTTCACAATACCAGCTTTACCTTGTTCACAGTTACAGCTTCGTAATAGCATGACCGACTAAGAATTGGATGGGACAGATAACGAGTGTAAGGTCCGGAAAAAAATGAATATCCTTTTTTGTGAATTCGATTAAGTAAGGATTGATACTGACAAAACATGTCATGTTTTAGGTATTGGTTTTATTATATCCGAAACAATGCTTAACAATTTAATACATTTTTAACACTCAAACGAACTTCCAGTCAAACGTGCAATTTTGAGCTATGTAGGTATTGTCACTTGATCTTTCTAAGTTTAAAATTATGATAATATCCGTCATATGACAATTCCTTTTGTTCATGGTGTTTGCGCTAAAACGTTTAAATTTCCGCGTACTGATACGAAATATATGGACAAGAATGAAGTGTAGAACGCTGATAAACCTGTTTATATCTATAGGAAGTCGATGTTCACAAACCGTTCCCAGGTTGCAACCCCAACATTATTTATAACGATTATTCAATAGAACTGTAATTTGCGCGTGCTATTTTGAGACGTTGTGTGATTCTGGTTGAGTGTTTGTAAGGCATTAGTCCGTGTGATCATGGCTTATGCCCCTTAATAGGGCTTATTTTGGAGTGTTTCTCATACTGGGCTTGTCCCTGTATATATCATTGTATTATGATTAATGTAGTATGCGGACTTGTTCCTGCAGTGCCAATTGTGTCACTTGTGAATGTGTGGGCTATTGAGTGTGCACAACGTCATCAATGTGTGTGCCAATTGTGATCGTGTGTGCTATATAGTGTGCCCAACGTCACCAAGCTGTGTGTACATTGTGATCGTGTGGGCTATTGAGTGTGGACAACTTTATACAGGTCTGTGCAACTTATGATCGTGTTGGCTATAGAGTGTGGACAACGTAATGAAGGTCTGTGCAACTTGTGAACGTGTGGGATATAGAGTGTGGACAACGTCATAAAGCTCCGTGTAACTTGTGAACGTGTGGGCTATAGCGTACACAACGTCATCAAGCTCTGTGTAACTTGTGATCGTGTTGGCTATAGAGTGTGAACAACGTAATGAAGGTCTGTGTACATTGTGATCGTGTTGAATGTAGAGTATGGACAACGTCATAAAGCTCCGTGTAACTTGTGAACGGGTTGGCTTATTAGTGTTCACAACGTCATCAAGCTCTGTGTAACTTTTGAGCGGGTTGTCTAATGAGTGTTCACAACTTCATCTAGCTCAGTGTAACTTGTGATCGTGTGGGCTTTAGAGTATGCACAACGTCATCAAGCTCTATGTAACTTGTGATCGTGTTGGCTAATGAGTGTTCACGTTATCAAGCTCTGTGTAACTTGTGATCGTGTGGGCTAATGAGTGTTCACAATGTCAGCAAGCTCTGTGTTACTTGTGATCGTGTGGGCTGTAGAGTGTGCACAACGCCATCAAGCTCTGTGTAACTTGTGAACGTGTGGGCTATAGTGTACACAACGTTATCAAGTTCTGTGTAACTTGTGATCGTGTGGGCTATAGAGTGTGGAAAACGTCATAAAGTTCCGTGTAACTTGTGAACGGGTTGGCTAATGAGTGTTCACAACGTCATCAAGCTCTGTGTAACTTTTGAGCGGGTTGTCTAGTGAGTGTTCACAACTTCATCTAGCTCTGTGTAACTTGTGATCGTGTGGGCTTTAGAGTGTGCACAACGTCATCAAGCTCTGTGTAACTTGTGAACGTGTGGGCTTTAGAGTGTGCACAACGTCATCAAGCTCTGTGTAGCTTGTGATCGTGTGGGCTATAGAGTGTGCACAACGTCATCAAGCTCTGTGTAACTTGTGATCGTGTGGGCTTTTGAGTGTGCACAACGTCATCAAGCTCTGTGTTACTTATGATCGTGTGGGCTATAGTGTACACAACGTCATCAAGCTCTATGTAACTTGTGATCGTGTGGGCTTTTGAGTGTGCACAACGTCATCAAGCTCTGTGTTACTTATGATCGTGTGGGCTAAAGTGTACATAACGTCATCAAGCTCTGTGTAACTTGTGATCGTGTGGGCTTTTGAGTGTGCACAACGTCATCAAGCTCTGTGTTACTTATGATCGTGTGGGCTATATTGTACACAACGTCATCAAGCTCTGTGTAACTTGTGAACGTGTGGGTACAATGTCATCAAGGTATGTGAACTTTATGAACGTTTAGAATGGCATGTACGATTCCACCAGGAGTGATACATTACTGTCACCGGTTAAACAGAGTTTAGCTGAATGTTTAAAATCTGTGTTCAAGTAATAACCACTGCTAACGTTTGTAAGACTACAATAACAAAGTTACCATTTAATAAGGAAATATAACACAATATACTATTATTTTATAAAATGTGCGTTTTCGGTCCGATATGGGGTGTTTTCACGAGCAAAAACCGGGAGATATCGGTAGAATCCTCCTCCCGACTGTTGTTATTTCTGCCGATGTGATTCAGAACAAGCGACTAATATGGACATGATTCCATTACGTCGATTGCAATGAACAAAGACATTGTTTTCTTTTCACTGATGCTGAAGATACACAGATGGAAGTGGTCAATCCAAAAATGGAATCACTTAAGCTAGGCTCAAGTGGCATTTGTATAAAGTTTTCTTATAGATAGAGATAATACAATTTAAGGGGAAGCGCACTATTAATTTTACTTGAACGCTGAGTTCGGTGAAAATGGCTTGCCTAGCGATATGTAAAAATTAAAGTGCGCTTGCCTCAAAGTGTCACTTCTCTAAATATTTAAAGTTATCATGAATAAAACAATTTGTATATTCAAGCAGATGTTTGCCTAATGATGAAACATCGATATTACATCGATGAAATAGATAATGCATAGGTGATGCACATTCATTTCGAACTTTGATATTGATGGGTTGTTTTTTTCAAAATATGTATTTATCAAACCTTCCGTTCAAATCTGTTATCATCGTGCGATGTTGGTGTGTACCGATAACGCTCGTCAGCGTCCGACGGTTTTACGTAAATGGTTTGAATACCGAAGGATATTAAGTAACGCAGATATGATCCCGTATGTAGAAAAGAATGATATGCATAAATATATATAATTTTCGTCAAACGTAAATGCCTGTCCGCCAAACTTTGCTGCAAGCGACGTAACTAAGCGATTTGTCGCATACAAAATCCTATAACCATAGACGTCGGCCGCAGTAATAATGCTATGGTAAATAATGCACAGCAATAATGTTAGGAGCCACACTGGTTCTTTTACAAGCGCAATTGAATATCCCTTCCACCTGCAACCAATGTTTAACGTTCTTGCCGGAAGACGGTTAGTTTTTTTTTGTATTGAATGCGGGCATCGATCCTAGAAATATGTCGGCTCAATATCAAGGGTATAGACACCCGCCAAAAAATGAAACTAATTTGAGTTCTGATGAATAGTACCTCAATTTGCTTTATAAAGCCCATGAATAGAATTGCAAGTAGGTCACCTATAAGTCCGAGGACAATAATACTTACTTTGTATATCCTTTCTTTATTAATACGTGCTAATATCTGAACTGATTAAATTTGAAACAAATTATGACAGATTTTAAGCTAACTTTGACTCGAAAGCTACTCAATGAATAATTATAAACTAATTGAATATCAATGTGTCACAAAAGCATTACGCTAGTTAACGCTATAAATATGCACATGAAAAACTACAGAAACAAGCTCAGTAGCTGAAAGGTTAAACATAACCCCGTTTAATGGCACAGAGTAAACGCCAAAGACATAGAACACAAAAACAAAACATCACAAAAAAAACACGCTCCGGTAACAATTCTTGAACAAAATGTATCTCTCGATGCATTTATACTTCTGTTCATTTGCATAATTGCAATCTTTGCTATTTGCGTCATCAATCTATGCAAATAGCATTGTTAGAAAAGGCAATTGTAGTAAAGCAAAGTGAATAATTCGCGGTCAGTTGGTTTGACACCTTTCAACAATAGTAGGCGCAAGTAGTTGACAATCACAGCCATTTGATATGATCTCCGATGTAGCATTGTTCGACTGACGTCGCATCCTTCCTAGGGTCACTACGTCTGTCTGCACCTGGGTAGAGACAGTCGGCGGCTGGTAACGACAGAAGGTTGTCCGGAACAGTCGCCGGAAGTTGGAGCCAAATATAGCGTATACGATAATGTTTATTGAAAAACTAGTGTAATAGAGGATCTGAAATGCTGATTGAATCGTAGCAGTTGTTGTCGTTGTCGACGATTGTCCTTTTATAAAATAATTCACAAGAAGCCATAAACGGATAGCATGGCTTGGGAGGTTTAGAGCAAAGAACACTAAAGACACTACAAATAACATTTTTGTTACTTTCGCAATGGGTAATATGTTCTGCTGTAGCATCTCGTTACTTTCCTTGAGTATCGTGTTGGAATGCAGATTTCTGATGCGAAGAACTTTGAGTACTTTGTACGAAATGACCGCTAGCAAAACTAATATGCATACTGTTGGAATAACGAGAGTTAAAATAGTGTCTGCGTAAACCAACATTTCGGTTAATACTATAAACTCTTTTTTAGGTGAGCAGTCCTCATTTACTATCCAGAGTGTGCAGTTATAAATGCATATTGCAATCAAAATCAATGCCATAGTACATACTTTTGCAATGACATCTCGGCACATTCGTCTAGCCATAATTGGGTTTTTTATAAGTAAGAAGTTCTCAACCGTTATGAACACGCACAACCACACCGACACACATCCACAGACATATGTCGTAAAAATAATAGCTTGACACACACCTTTGAGCCGACTTAGTCTTAGTTCAAAAACACTTGAAACCCAAGTCATCAAAAGGCTTATCAAGAAGCCATTATCGCTCATTCCCCTTACTGCAAGATAGATAGAACAATGCGCTCTACGAAGAGGAATACGAAGGAAAGTCAACGTGGACAGCGTGTTGCCCACAAGTCCAAAAACACATATAACTGGTATGGTTATTTTTTCAACAACTATAACTGCATTGTAAATGGGGTCTTCATATTCCAATGTTGCTGTAGGAATACTTGTGTTATTTCTTGATCCATTGAAATAATCGTTTCTGTTTCCAAAGGCGTCCTGCCTCCCATTCAGATCTGATGTCGAGGAGTCCTTGAGGAAAACAATTTATCAGGTTTAGTACATTTCTTAAAGTCATTTTTTGAAATGAATTATATGTAATTCAATTATACGCTGTTAGAACCAATAGTTATATTGTCACTACTGTTCTCCCCCAAACATCTAATTGATCTGATTAAAGCGTTTGATAAACGTTTTATAACTATTATACTTTGATCACACATTCAATAAAATTTTCACTGGCTAGATAAAGCAAATCCATAGAATTAAGGCTTTATTAGACGGTGTTTGCCGAAAAAATGTAAACATGAGGACTGATTCGCACTGTTCCAATGTTAACTTAGAATCGACAGTTCGGCGCAAATTTTAAAAGAAGTGCTAACGCGGAAAGAGGTCCGACCTATACTACTGAATAAACATTCGATTAAAAAGGAATAGATCCTGAAAAAAAAGTATTATTTTCAATTATATTTTTCAAAATTAATCTTTCTTAAAGTCAGCAAATGCTATTAGGTTTTCAGTAGTATTCTTAACAAAAAAAACAACAAGAAAATTATGAAATCACAAAATTAACTTCATGTGACTGTGCAAATATGTGACAGATTGTATTTTCCCCATAAAAGTATACGTAAGAAAAACGATGCATCGTCTTTCCAGTGAGTATGTAGGGCCCAAGAAATACCCAAAGTAGTTATATTTTAAATATCGCTTTGCACTGTTACGTAGAGGTATTCATCCCGACGATGTACAGTTAAAGGCTATTATTTTAAATATTTATAATAAACGGGCTATAATTGGACTATACTGCTGCTTTTGAGTGAAATAATTGCGTTCTCATAAATCAGCATGCTCACATAAATTAAATCAACTTAATAATTGTATAGATATGCATTTGTGTTTCGCCAACTTTGTCGGGGGCGTTTTATCTCATACAAATATCAGTATGGTTAATTATGGCCAATTGCTTTTGATTTAATAACAACCAACACAAAAATGTTATCAATGTAATTTATCGTTTTTTATAAAGCGAACAATCAATTTATTGTCTGCAATTTCCTCAAGTACTTTTCGGTTTTCATGAAATGTGTAAGAAATGCAGATTTCAGCACACCGTGGATTTTTCTGATTAAACGGAATCTATAGTGGGAATGCAAGTAACCATCAACTATTGTATTTTCAAGATCCTGTTCAAAGGCAACAACACCTTTTTTGAATTTCGTTAGGCTTAATTGAAGGCAAATGAAAATAACGGAATCATTTCAAAGAACATTTTGTGATAGAAATGCAAGTAGCTTACTAGAACATTGTAAAAGTGTTATTATAATAAGTCTTCTTCAGAGATTTGATTAGATTCTTGGATTTTTTTGGAATCCAGATATATTCATGTATTTTATTAGCATTGACTAAGTACAGTATGGACATGCAAGTGTACACACACACACACGGTACTGTAAGTTTTACATTGATGATAGGCTTTTACGAGCATTTAAGATACATATGTTCCCTCCTTCTTATAGGTTTTGTCATTAGGGCAGGATGCTTAACACAGAATTAGTTTGGTATGGTTTAATGCTGTTTATTCAAAGCACTAAAAGCGTTGAAAGGCTTTCGGTCTGCTACGTTTGTGAGAATAGTCATGTAATTGTAATCAGAAATTTACATAAACATCTAAAGATAGAATATGCATGCTCGCCAATTCGTTTGTAAATATTTTAGATTTGTATGCTGAAAATGGATTAAATCAAAACCATGGAGTATCACTCTCTTGAAATACCTATTCAATATGTAAAATACCAAAATTGTTACTGAAATATGGAGTAATTCTCAACTGCATATGAAACCTTATCTGCAACGGATAAAGCATTTAGACATTTATTTAGTAAGATCTCTTCACTTCAGACATGACTGAGTCATTTTTGATTTACTTCCAGGGTATGACCGCTTTACCAAATGCATCCAACAAAATGCATTGGACATGTTAATTAAGTTTACGTTTAAAGTTTATTTCTACAATGGTAGGATGCTCTTGCAAAATTCCTAGGGATCAAATCACCCACATACTATTTATCCCCTGTATGTATTGATGTATCTTAATATTGTCCTCAATTTATGTCACTCGTGGACAACATAAACAGATTTATATCAGTAGTTTTATAAATATGCATATGCAATATGCTCAAGACTCTTGGTTGGAATTACTGAGAGAAACGGCGAAATCATCACACACTTTTCGTTCCAGTCGGTATCAGATGACTATACTCACAAATTGTAGCAGGCCAGAAGCTTGTCAACGCTTTATGCGCTTTGATTGTCATTCTATACGTGTATGAAATGCATTAAGTAATGGTTAAAGGATGTTATTCGGTTCTTACACAAGTAAATGGTTTGATACAACACAGTTGCATAACCATTTTTTTGTGTACGTACTTACTTAGAATCAAAAATTGTCAAGTAAGAGCCGATTCAGGCTATGTTAAACATAGAAAATATACTTATTAATGAATTAAAATCAACAAAAGAACTGATTATACGATAAAATTAAATATTTGATATATCACGCCAAATGAGCATTTAATAGCATCTTAAAAATATCAATCATTTAACATGTTTTAACGACTTCTACGGGTTAATTTTCGGGAAATAATCCTGTCAAATACGATGACCCAGATTCTTTTTTCATCCGATAGCATCTTGTTGCCCGGCTGCGGCGAAAATGTAAACACAGATATATACATGTATTTGTTTTGATTCATTTTAAAACCATTTGCGTATTCTGCTTTTTATATTGCGTTTTGTAACTCGTCGATATTAAAACAATTTCTTATTCTATGATCTAAATTTGGTAATTACGCAACAATGCAGCTTATTCATTCTATATTAACCGCATAACATATTATGAATACTCATTACAGCGCCACTTTTAACCTCAAGATCGTTCAAGAAGAAAGAAAAAAGTGTCTCGCAACTGACTTATTTCTGAGCTGCCAATCTCACGATCTTACATTGAGAATGAACAAATGTCTCATATTTGATTCCTATTTATTCGCATCAAACCGCACGGTGTAACAGCAATACATATTTCATTATTTTCTATTCTCTTTGATTGCCATACAAAGTTTCTATTTTACTTCAAAGCATATTCGATTATCACATGTCACAAGCTTTCTATAAAAGTCTGTGTCAGTGTTCTTTGCAATTCGCCCAAACTCACGCCTGACTAAGATAGATCACGTTAGCCAATGAAATAGATAAGTGGTTTAACCAGCGGAAGACAGTACAATTATCATTCTTGCATACCGGACGTGTGTTTCCGGTCATGTGACCAGTGCTGGAAAAACCCTTCTTACATACCCCATGTAAGATGAGTCACAACATCAACGTGCCACTTCTTATTTCATTTATTGTATGGTTTATGAAAAATATATTATGCCCTTTCAATAAAGCGCAATCAAATATATATGTTTGCAAGACTTTTAATTAAAATTGAAAATAAATAATCGTATAAAAACGCTATTTTTAGTTATTCAAAATTACTGCGCTCTATGACGTCAGCAAACAACGTCGCACGGGCTTTTTGGTGTAATTATACAAAAGTTCGTTTTCAACGGAATTTTTTCCACATATTGATAAATTTAGATATGCAAGAAAAAATATCAATCATGAAATATATATCAGGTACGAATAGAAAAATCTGACACTCGGGCACTCGGCAAGCCTGGTTACCGGCTTACGCACGTGCCCTTGTGTCGGATTTGCCTATCCGTACCGGAAACACATGATGGATACGTATATTCCCTGGAAGAGTTTTTGTTAGTTTACAAACTTTCGAACTGAAGTCAACTAATATATTAAGTATATCAGTCCTCAACACGGAGGCTATTCGTTTTGTATATCTCTAAAAAGTGTGATTCTTAAAAGTTATCACAGTAACAACTTCTGGATTCCAACAATGAGAATATCGTTTAGTCATTTAATTTATTATATTTAATACAATTTTAAAGTTGATAAGCTAAAAGCATCGCGTTCCTTCCATTTGTGATTTATATCAACATTAATGTAATTTGAACATCCTCGCTCAAATCGAGCGTAAGGATAACACATCCGCTATGTAAAATTTACAAAGATGACGTTTATTATGTAGTATCCCTCATCTTCCCATTTCGCCGCACACACTAAGAAGTTCATGCTAGGTTAATATTTTTTTATTAAAAAGAATTGTTTCATTTCCTTCCAGTTCAATCGACGACACTAGCTATGAAGACGTGAAATATATCGTAAAAACATTTGTAATACTCACTGCAAAATAATTATTACTCTTTAGGATTTTATTGTACTGATTTTCATCAAATGATAACAAACATTTGTATTATTAAGTAAAAAAAACACTTAAAATATCGAGTTTGATTAATGAAAATTATTAACAGAATACAATGATTACCATGACTTTGGTTATCCAAACAAAATCCGTTTATATCATCACCATACTATGATGCGGAATTTACAACAACGCACAGTTGGTTAGATGTTAGCTAAATGTAATTGTTGTAGAGGTATTGGAAAAGGCCGGCACTGAACAAAACAGATCGAATCTCGTATGAGACAAAAAATCCAATAAGGAGATGAACATTTATATTTGAAAGGAACAAATGGACGTGGAATAAGCGTCAAACAAACAATGGCCTGGCGCGAAGTATTGATGAAAAGAGTGCGATTTGTTTAAATTGATAAATGATCAATTCTTTTTATTCACATAAAGTGGGTTCAGTTTGTGTGTTGAAATAAAAACGGTCAGAAAGGTCTTAAGTTTTTGTTGCATTTCAAAGGGTATCGCAAACTAAGCAGACAGTTGTAAGAAACAATACAAGGATATAATTAAACTGAATCAAACATTTCGATAAATACTATCTTTAGATTTTGCAAATTTAATTTGTTTATGTCCACTTACGTCGATAGAATAGGATATCGCGTCATCTTATATTCTTTGTTCAATAATGAAATTTACTTGTAAAATTATCATTTTTATCAATAAATTATACTTGTTTTCAACGATACCCATGATACTATATAAAGACATGAATGTTTTTTAATTCCTGTTTTAATTTCGCTTTAGAGCAAATAATCAGGACCGGTATATTGCCAATGCTTTCCTCCTTAAAAAATAAGAAATGTTTTCTTGTTATTTTTAGATATATCTGAAAGCCTTTTTTTATAATGCCTATTCGCTCAGCCTAAGAGTAAGCATGCGATAGGCCATATCGCGAAAGAAAAATCAGGCGGGATTAACTGTACGATATGTTAGCCATTTCGGTTGCTTCATGGTGTAACTAACCAAAGTTACAACAACAATTTGACATATCAAATGAACAAACATATTGCCATTTTATTTAGGAAGTTTCATACAAATACCAACACGATTAAAACAGTTAAATGTTCTTAGTACAAGCCGAAAATACCAAAACTCATTTGTCCACATTAGAACTCTAAACCACTTTTTTATGTTAATACACAAAGTTTCAACTATATTCTTAAGTTTGGTAAAATAAAAGAAAAGAGAAAAGGCCCAGACGATACACATCATTTAGATAAGTTTCAATAGAAATGCTCAGAAAACGTTTTAGGAATAATGATAATATGATGGTCTATGCACTCCTCCAAAAGTTAATGATACGATGGAAGTTAAATCATATTTCGTTTTCAGAGCCTACCATGCTTGACGTTGTATGTTATGTACCGAGCATGATTTATCTGTCTGATGTTTGGTACCATTCGCCAAATAAAACTAAAACCAAATTTGCCGTTGAACCATCTGTCAAGTGACAAAAAAAGCTCTTCAGTTATGTTTGACAATATTTACTGTACGCTGTTTCGGTGCAAAGGGAATATCCTACACGAGAGTTCGTGTGAAAGCTGTTATGGAGGCTTGTTTAGCCCTATGATGGGAATTTTTCCATCCTTACCATAGGCACTTACGTATATACTTTCATAACTTTTATATGCAATCACAGTTGAGGTTAAATACACATCGTCTGCTAATTACACTGAAACGCGCATGCATTTTGTCAACTGACGTCATAATGCGCGAAATTTGAGGTCACAGAATATAATAATTATGTATTTGCCTTTGCTCTTTGCAAACTAGTTTCAATAATGTCTTAATATAAGGCCTTCGTTGACACACACCTTACTTTTAAGAAGCTTTAGCATTCAATTTATCCAATTTCATAAGCATATCTTGTTCGACCATAAAGATTGGCATTTATTCAATGTTTTCAGTATTGTAAACCAATCTGAATATAGCCTTCAATATAATCTTATTGACATTTGTTTGTGTGCCTATCAAAAGTAAGTGATATATGTTGTGTCATGGTAATATTGCCTCTCGGTTTGTGGATTTTAGGCTGTTCGAACATTGTCGTTTGACAACCTTAACCGATAGCTTTTAGTTTTATATTCTTATTTTGGAAGCTACTTCATTGAAGTTTCAACATTGTTCACAGTTTTGCAAATACATTTCATATAAATGAATACAATTAATAAGTAATAACATTACTTGATTTGAACTTTTGTTGACGTCTCATTGTAGAGAGCATTTTGTTTCCATTTAACATAAACTTCTTTCGTTTCAATGTGTTTCCCATAACAAAATGTGTACATATATATCAATGGCCGGTGCTTGTTTAATTTGATAATCCCTTACCATAAGGACATTGAACACATATCACTATTCAAATATGTATACATCATGTACTGTTTGGAGATGAAAATAAGAATTTATCAACTTAGGAAAAAACAATTTTGAAACAAAATGTCATATTTTTGGTGTTAATAAAAGAGAATCCTTTCAACTGCCTTGTCTAAAAGTATTCCGAGGATGAATCCTTATAATAATGCATTCTTTAATCACTGAATATGTGATGTTTTCCCAGAAGGATGATTTATTCCATTCTAGATGCATTGTCTGAGTGTTTATTTATATCTTACTTTTCTTATGTCGCTAAAGAGGTTTTAATATTTACATACTCGACTTATCCCATAAGCTTTAATTGTAATGTTAGCTCCTTCAAACAAGCACTTACTCAATTCAATCACATTAACGTATTAAATCCCTTGAACACTACTGCATATTCAAATATTTGCTCTACACTTGCTTTAACAATTCAATCTTAAGGACACTCGTTCAAGCTGTTAAGGTTTAGATATCGAAATAAATCAATTCTATTGAAATACGACCAAAAGGCTTGTTTTAGATATCAAACATCGTAAAACGTGCATATTAGAACTCTTATCTGGATACGTCTCACTGAAATTGCTCTATTGAGTCGCAAAAAATGTAAAAATGTTATAAGTTAATGTTTGGAAAAATACAAACATTCCCAATGCGGTTTTGCCATTTGCTGTTTGTGAGGGTTTATAAAGTCTGTAAAGAAATTAAATCAGAGCTTAAAATAATATATAACAAAACTTTCCAACATTTATATTGCTAACTATAAAGCAATATGATTATATTGTAGTGAAACCCTTCCAATCAAAGATTAAAACTAATACAATGAAAACAATAGTCCAAGTATTCATGAACAAGTACTTGAACAATATGTAAGAGAATACGAAACAAAAGTTATACACAGATATTATTTAAATTGTTATTTATTTGTTCTGATAGAAAGAAGCATCTATTGATACAAGACCAGTTATTCCCACTTAGGTGATCGTTGCCTGTACCTTATGAACCGGTCATGTTGCGTTCTTGTACTGTTCTCAAACCCGTAGTGCAAGTATTAAGCATTTGCCTAATTCCATTTCAGACGCAAGAATAGCAAAATCACCCTTTCGACGTAGGAAGAAGACATGTTTTGTATGCTCCTGCAACGTTATATATTTTCACCACTTAATACTGGTTTGAAATAGCACACACACATAAATCACACTGCTTGTAAAATAACGTCCTTGTTTTTTATTAACTCCTATCGGCTTTATTGAATATTTATTTGCAAAACTACAGAAACAAGCTCAGTAGCCAAAACCGCCAAATACATAGAACATAAAAACAAAACACCTCAAATAAGAAACATGGAAAAACAACACAAAACTCCACAAACAACACGGTGCATAAATACTATATATAAACTATGTGTGTTTATCAAGGATTGCTAGGTACCGCCTTTGAACGACCAGCAAAATGTAAATTTACTGGGGGTTTAAATCAGTTTGTGTGCACAATCTCACTCTTATCAATGCAATACATGTATTTCAAAATATACTATTTTGTATTTTAATTTATACTATAGCTTGTTTAGCTTGTGAGCTTCTAAAATTTCTAATTGATATCTTGTCTCATTCTTGATATTTCGCATATAAAGGTTACGTTTAGTTTAATCAGAAGTGATGGCCAGTGCTTTTTCTACTGTTTCTTGTTATTGATGTTATACAATTGTTTTTTTTCTAACTTCATGTTCGTTCGATAAATGTGTTTTAAGTTTCAGAAAAGGCTGCTTATTGGTCGGCGCGCTGACAATATTACATATTGTCCAAAATATAGATTCAGTTAGTGAACTGTTCACAAATTGCAAAAAAATGCTGTTGATACTTTCAACATTTCACGAAACGATATAAAGGTAGATTGTTTTTTAAAAAAATGTAAAATTCAAATGATAGCGAACTCTTAAATTATAACGGTCCCGAATATTGTAGTTCTTGAAATATTGATATATATACTAGCTTTTCTCTGAATAGATGGAGTTTGCACGTTGCTATTACATGTTTCTAAATCTCTAGGATAGTAAACTCCCTTAGACGTACAGGTCTAGAGGAAGTGTTGAAAAACTGACTTGTGGCTTGTTTTTCGCTTTACAATGCCATTCAAGAATAGATTCCATTTTTTCCTCAAAATGTGTTGTTTTCTTATCCCCCAATTAATTTACTTATAACTGTAGAGTCTCTTACAAAAACACAATACAAAAAAACAAAACAATATCAATTATGATATCAATAAATACCAGTCCTTTCATTTCATCATTGAAGAAAACTATACATATTTATTGGTGATCTAGTTGCTATGGATTTTCTATCGCATCGAGTAAATGCTTTCAAGTTTGTACTTGTATATTCCTTCGAAAGAATATGATTTTAGAGATAGCAATTAATTTTGTTGAAGAGAAAATGAACAGAAAGGAGACTCGATATATTGGCACATTTTAGCCGGACATGTCACTATCAGAAAGGACTTGCAGGCTCGATAAGAAAATTTGTTAAAATGGCATCTTCATTTGTTTCATGGATCATCTCCATTTCAAAGGTTATTAAGAGTGGGGACATTGAGGTCAGAAAACAAGACTCGACGCAATAGCTCATAGTTCCTACAGTACGAAATGAGGTGGTCTAAGGTTTCAGATTGGCCACACGATGGTAAGGATGAATCCATAAGAAAACGACAATGGAGGTGGTGTTTCAGTGAGGTACAGGCCAATGTTGAAAAAATGGTAAGATTGATGACGTCGTGCGGGATTTAAAACTGATATGAAAGCAGCAGGTGTATATGTCATTGGACATCATCCCAAAATAACTTGTTTTATTTATCTTCATCGGGAGGTACCAGTCTTTGGTTAAGCAGAGTTAAAGGATTCACACCGTGCCCTTGATGGGTAAAGATTTTGACCCAAATCAGATCGTTCACAATTTTATATATGCTAGAGTCATCATCAAAGTGTTTGACATTTTATCACGGTGAAGAATGACTTGATCATTGATGAAGATTAGAAATAGTGAGAAGCAAAGAATGGGTCATTGGGGGACGCCGGATGACATGTTCTGCAAGCTTGAGTGCACGTTAGCGAGACTACTCTTTGTGTTCAAGAAAACAAAAACGAGTTAAACCAATTAAAGAAGATTTCCTTTAATACCGAGATGATGTTGCTTGAAAATTAGATCCTTGTACAAGACTTGGTTTTGAGTATATTGCAAAAACATCACTGACCTCCTTACCTTGGCCAATGGCCTTACAGATATCACTACAGATGTAAATCAGTTGATGTTCCGTTGAATATAACAATATTCGTGCAACACCACATTTGCCAGCTTAGATGAGACATAGGCCAGTAGTTCTTGGTGAAAACGTGTCATTTCTGAATGTGCGTAGATACATTCGCATGTATCCAATTTGAAAGGAAGTTTGATGACGATATTAATTTAGTAAAGAACAATGATATGGAAAGCGCAAGAGTAGCATGTTCGACCTACATGACTCTTACATTTTCTTAGGAAGTAACAGTTGAAGATACTTTGAATTTTGCACGATGAACAGTGTCTGGAAAAGTTAATAGTTGTTCATCCTAAACAGTGTATCGTTGAAAGAAATAGCTCAAAAGATTTACGTTGTCGAAATCATTGGTTGCAGCTATTAAGGGTAATAAATGATCTTTAATATATAGTTTTTCAGTAACAAGCTTGAATACTTACGATTTCACTGTTGCACTGGGTTTGTTTTGAAACTCGAGTCGAGCTTTGTTTATCACTTTTGTGACCTCGTAACGTGACCATGACCATGCGATTTCAGTTTTTAGTAATTTTAACTGTTTAAGTCGTTTACGTTTTTGTTTACGGGTTAATTTGCAGAGGTTAGAATTGAACCAAGGAAAGTTGTTTAGGCGAATAGTTATAACTTTCATTTATTTATTCCATACCACGGTCGATGCTGTTACTTTTTTATAAATAGGTTCAATTAACATGTATTTAAGGTGTATTCACTTTGCACAAAGTAACAGTTTGACAGTGGAAGCTGAAATTTGTCTTCAATTTACGTCTTTTTTTAATCTTATACATTGCCACAAAAATCCCCGGTTATAAGCATGTTGTTTAAATTACGCGTGATGACGTTATCGGTGCTCAAAATCAACGAGTTCTATATTGGAATACACGGACACGCTGATGTCGTTTGTGTGGGACTTGAATGGGGATGAACATTTCCTGCTTTGCTTAGTAACATTTTGATAAGGTAAAGAACAACTTAACCCTCAAAATACGAGAAACATTTTGAGTGAGGGTTATCTAAAATGAGCAGAGACGTGACGGCAGAGCCTGTAAGGTCAGCTATGGAAACAAATAATAATATTAAAATGTAAGTGAATATGTCAACAGTGGACATTTTTCATATTGAAAAGTAATTACCATAATGCCGTCCTATAGTCTAAATCAAATGGTATTTTAAGATCAATAAATGCACAAAGCAAACGTTAGTTCGTTAAACGTGTGGTTTAATTGTATTACGTAAAACGAATATCGCTTGTGTTTCACCCCTTTCTTTACCCGAATCAGACAATAAGTTGTATATTCATCGAACCACTAACCAACTTTTTAATGAGCACACTTTTAAAAGTTTCACATAGACTACTTACAAGAGGCAACTAAGTATTGTGCTAATTTAAGCTTTTCTCTAAGAAAGCCACAGCCTTTGACCTCTATATCGGATTCCTTTTCATTAAGCGTCTCTGCTATCCCATCAAATATCAAGCTATGTATCATGCGTTGTGCCTTCGAAAAGTTATTTTAACCTTCAGATTTAGCTACTCCATCACGTCTACTTTTGACTGATTCTATGATTGCCTGAAGTCTAACTGCTCAACCTTTTCATCCACTTTGTCTTATTTTTATCAAAACGTTTATCTGAATTGTGCACCAAATTTAATAGTTTTTGTTAGATTGTTATCGAAAATATCAAACTCTTTTTTCAATACACTGAACGTACTTATCTTGATTCTATATTCAATTTGGTAATTTGGCTTTGAGTCCTTATCAAAACACTCAAAATTGTTGAGCAGCTTTGGAAACGTCATGGGAATTTTTGCTAGCCATTATGGCCACATAAAGTCGGATTTTGCCCCGTCACCTGTGATATATTGGAGTATTCCGTTTTAACAAACCTATATAGGTAGCGTATGTTATATTACATGATTATCTTCCAAGACTTACTTGTCTATTCCAACTCAGTTATTATATTAACTAATTTTGACGGTTACATATATCGGTGCTATGAAATAATAATGTTTTTTTTATCTATTTATTGTTTTCCTCTCTTTTTCCCCTTTTTGAAGGGAGTGGGGGTGTCTCTGTTTACAAATATTAAAACAAAAAGCTTAGAATTTTATATTCTTGAAATGCTGATTTAATTTTAAGCTTTTATTTCTTCAATGTTTTTTTTAAACCATTTCTTTCATTCAACCATAAAAGCAGTTTACCGCACATTCAATAGAAACATTTTTTCGGACTGCATCCTATAAGACTGTGTATGTTTCAGACCGATCACTTGTATCTGAAAAGGACTTGTTGAAATTACATTAAAACGACGCCCACCAAAAGAAACTTGGTCTGTTTATTAAGACAAAATGGTTTGCAGACCTAACTGCAAGAATTTACAGATGGGCATTTGTTTGTTGTGTGGAATATCATTTTATTTCAATGTAAAAAAAATACAATATCAAAACATTAGTCAATTAAAATTATATGACGAATAATTAAGTCCGACGCCATGACCATTCTGCCCTTAGTGAAAGATGGAATTAGTTAAAAATCGATAAATACAAAAGTATATTGACGGATAGGACTAGCGTATGGTTCGGTTGACTTGACCGATGATGCTGGTAAAACATTCGTCAAATGCATCCGATAAGAGAAACAAAAAAGCATAATGCTGATATTTCTATTTATTGCAATTGGTTTACATTTTATGTTTTCACATTTAACCCAAAACCATTGTCTTAACCAAAATCATCAAAATACACCATCTATATATTAAGGAAATTTTAAATGATAGATAATTAAAAATGAAAATGAAAAACGTTAAACATATTAAAATATATACAGCCAAACAACAAACATAGTTGCTTAATAGGTTAATATAATCAACATATTCAAATTAAACAATAAATGTATACATTTACTTACACTTAAAGAGCTTGTCTTTCCGTAAAGTCAGTTAAACAGATGAACAGGAACAATAATAAAATAGGAAACAACTCTATGGACTAGTCCAGTACTTAAGTTCTTATCCACCAGAAAGGTACATCAGTTGCAATCGAATGTGTCCACAAAACTCCACAAACCAAAAGAGTACATAATTATACACAATAAAAAAGGGGATTGTTAAGTGTTTATTAAGGACTGTTAGGTACCTTCTTGGAACAGTCAGTAAATTGTTAATTTACTTCAATGGTGTTAAAACTAGTTTGTGAGCTTACACTTATTCCAACAGTCCCAAAGAAAGTAAGACCGTAAATCGCGAGTCTGATAAAAGTATGCATTACCTTGAGAACAGTTAATAATAAAACAAAATATAATAAACTTATAGGTAAACCCTAAGTAATTCTATGATTAGGGATCCCAACTTTATACGCAAACGAAGGAATATAATTCAGAATACCTAATGCAAAAACTTTAAAGATATGATGCAGTTATTGTTTGAATCTATAAAGATCACGTCGATCAAAAAGCTATCGAAATTCTTTCGGGCAGCCCAGTCTGAATGTAAACGATTCTCAAACACTCGCGAACACCCCTTCTATGTGAAACATGATTGTTGAACTGCTTTTAGCTTATGTTCTTAGTGCTTGATTTGCATTCTTAAGTATTTTATTCGGCAACAATGTCATCATTTTACGTGTTTAAAGGCGCACGTGAAACAAAGAAATTTAACGTTTAGTTTCTTGGAAATAGTACTATTAAATAGAAATACAAGTTAATAAAGTCTTGTTTGAACCTTTATTTTTAAACAATAGTATACAATATCGGATACCTATGCGAATGGATAAAGTTGGTATATTTGTGATGGGATTTCCTTATTCTCTTGATTTACAGTGCCATTTGTAAGATTTGACCTAACTTAAATATTATTCTTTGCTGTTGATCTTCGATACGTACAAAGTGTGGAAACCGTTTGTTTAATATTTAGAGCAATCGTTTTTTCTGTGTGTATCGTGACGTTGTTTGTGAGGTGTTGATTCATTGTGATCCTTTGATTTACAAAACAAGGAAATTAACCATTTCCTGAAAGACATATTGAAGTATCCGTAAATTACGGGGTTTACTGCGGCGGTAATATAATAGGAATAGAACGACAATGTATACAAAAAGAGTGAAAAACTAGACCAGGTAAATTTATTGAGTATCAAAGACATGTCAAGAATATTGACAAGTGAAAATGGAATAAAACTGACATTAAATGCTACGGTAATTCCAAGCATAATTTTGGTGATTCGTAACTCGATTTGGTTAATTTTTAGCTTAGATTTATCGTCCGAATTACCCCAGCGTGTCTTTCCGTTCCCAACGACGCCCTCATCATAATTTTTCGTTTTCGTTTTTGCGAGAATAAACAGTATATGATACGTCCATAAGCTACCAATAACGATACGTTTTCCATTACAATTATAACCAACAGAAAGGCATAATAGTAAAAACCAAAAGTTGACCACACGAAGAAGCAACGCATGCCGGTATTTGGCAGAATCCAACCTTTATAAAAATTAAAGACCGGTAGCGTCAGAACAAGACTGACGAGGAAAGCAGCGCCATTAATATATGATATCTAATTTCTTTCAATGAAAATTGATTACCAAATGGGCGACAAATTCTTTTATATCTGTCTACTGCAATAACAGCCAAACTCGAACAACTACATGTTGTAACTAAGCTTTCAAAATATCTTGACATCTTACAGAAGGCATTAAAACTGGGTTGAGACATAAAGACGGTAATTGGTCTTTCTATAATGTTCAACGGGATGACGATGGCACACTGCATGAGATCGTAGGTGCTAAGCAGGACGATGAGATGATTATTCGTGGTGCGTTGTGTATCTATTTTTCTATAATAATACAACGTCAAAATATTCCCAATCAATCCAGTCGATCCAGTGACGACCATAAACACCACCAATGCTGTTAGTTGCGAGTCCACATACGCAGCTAACCCTGCCGTCACGTTAACTAGGGGATATACTGACGTTGTTACATTGTCGAAATACGTGCGGTTGAACTCGTACCTAAGGGTCGTTGTTTGATTCATGATTTTGCCGCCGCCAAGTGAGAAGAATAACCTGTAAATAATACTTTCAAAATAACCTTTGCAAATGACAGTAAATTAAAGTATGTTAAAAGAAATTGGATAAAACAAAATCTTTGCCGCCTTGTTTGTTCGTTCAGATTAACATTTGTTTTCAAATACACAAGGCAACGCCATATTTACACAAGCAGTAAAACATACATTTGATAAAATGATCATAAACAATTGTCATTCACATATCAATTGATTTGTTTTCATCATTTAACAAGGACATGTTAATATTAGATACAATACATATAAAGCGTAAAGAGAGTACAACTTAAGTTTATGTATCCGTTATAATTACATAAAATATATTTAATACGAAGCCTACACATCTTTAGTTTTCTATTGACACTGGTACTTTGAGTGTTAAATAATCTGTCGACGATAAATAGCTGTAATATGAGAATGAAATAAATGGTTGAAGTGTTTGGTACATAATACATTAGTTTTACCATAGTTTTATTAATGCATACTTTGATTAGATGTACCTTTTGTGTTTTGTCTTTATGTAGGATTGTTGGAATAAGAGTTCGGTTTGTGCACATAAACTGGTTTAGACTCCCAGTAAATTTACATTTTACTGATCGTTCCAAGGCGGTACCTAACAATCCTTGATAAACATACCTATTTTTTATATATAATATGCATGCACTGTGCTGCTTGTGGAGTTTTGTGCAGTTCTTCCATGTTTCTTGTTTGTGATTTTATGTTCCATGTCTTTGGCGTTTACCCAGTGCCATTTAACCGGGTTTATGTTTAAACGTTTTGCTACTGAGCTTGTTTCTGTAGCTTTTCGCATAAATATTACTGTCAGTGGTAATAAAGACTTTATGAAAGGTTAATAATATTTTGAACAAACAACCATTTGGTGCCACTTTTCCCCTCAAAATTGAAATAAATCCATTGCATACAACTCTTAATTGGTCTTATATCTAGATCAAGCTCATTTAATATATTCTTTGAGTTTCACTACATATCCGAAACGTTTGTTATTAAGTCAGCATGCTACTATATTGTCGTCTGTTGGCGTGGCGGAATTTTTCATTTTTGCCCCGAAGAAGATTAAAACAAAATCGCAGTTTTCAACCCAGACATAATATATAAGTCCGAGCTTGTCCTGTGTATTCATTACAAATTGTTATTGACAATTCTATTATTTTGTGATTACCACAACAAAATATATGCATGGTAGATGTATTCCTCTCTAAAATAATGTTTTACAAATACAAAGTAATCACGTGATTTAAATGTTAATGACTTACGAGGACGTGAAATGTCATATGTTGTAAATCTCAATCATCATTGTACCTTAATGAGTGGCTATTTATTTATCAATAGCATTATGTTGTGTGCCTTACTGTTGGTAAATTCTAAGCAAAGTGATTTTTACTAATACAAAATTAAAAATGTGTCATTCGAACTGTTTCATAGACAACGTTTGGATACTGCAACATATATTAATATAATTCGCATCGGTAGCTTCTAGTACTTAATGCACTCCCGATGTATTTGTTAAAGTAGGAGTAAAAACATGTTTTAAGAAACAACACACTATCAGCAAGTTGCTCAGCTTATTCATGGGTTTATACTAATAGCTCACGATAAATAACAATTGGTATTCTTGCATACCGGACGTGTGTTTCCGGTCATGTGATCAGTGCTGGAAAAACCCATCTTACATACCCCATGTAAGATGAGTCACGCGCAACAACGCGCCCCTTCTTATTTCATTTAGTGTATGGTTTATGAAAAATATATTATGCCATTTTAATAAAAGGCAATCAAATATATATGTTTGCAAGACTATTAATTAAAATTAAAAAAAATAATCGTAAAACGCTATTTTTAGCTATTTAAAATTACTGCGCTCTATGACGTCAGTAAACAACGTCGCATGCGCTTTTTGGTGTAATTGTACAAAAGTTCGTTTTCTACGTCATTGTTTTGAACAAATTATTAAATTCAGATATGCAAGAAAATATATCAATCATGTATTTCCGGTCCGGATAAAAAAATCCGACCTTCGGGCACGGTGCGTGGCCGGTAACTCGGCAAGCCTCGTTACCGGCTTACGCACGTGCCCTCTGGTCGGATTTTTCTATCCGTACCGGAAACACATGATAGATATTTATATACTCCCCTTGATCCTATAAACTCGGCTTGATCCTATAAACTCCCCTTGATCCTATAAACTCCCCTTGATCCTATAAACTCGGCTTGATCCTATAAACTCCCCTTGATCCTATAAACTCGGCTTGATCCTATAAACGCCCCTTGATCCTATAAACTCCCCTTGATCCTATAAACTCGGCTTGATCCTATAAACTCGGCTTGGGAAAGTTTATTTTTAGACGTCTATAATAATTTCCATGTAAGCCAAAGAAAACCAAACAGAACAATGCTGTTGTTTCTCTTATAAAGCTAAACATGTTTAGTTTGTGTCACGCTAAGGCATTATATTTAGATCCTTTGCCGTTTTTAAAGTATCAGTTACAAAGCGTTCTATTTAAAAAGCAACATACCCCAAAACAGTGTGTCTTGTTTTATCAAGGGGCGGAGAAACCATCCTATTTACTCATGTTTAAATTGCGTGTGTTGTAACATTTCATCTAAATAATTCAACAAACGAACTATTGCTTGTTTCTCAGATTGATACCATACATTTGTATGAGAAAAATGTCAGTAAAGCATAGGAAACAAACATTTCTGTAGTATTAAGAACGCCCTTGTAACATTAGTTGGTGCACGATTTGCACGAGATTTACCAGTTGAAATATCCGACAGAAAAACAGTTATCAAACATTTTTGCAGGCCTATGATTGTTGTCTAATTACTTCATATATTTTGTAACATGTAAATATTCTTAAGTAAATATATGTCAACATACCTTCCTTGGATATTTGCGAACGCCTTTGTTTCTCTAGAAACCAAACATGGATACTTAGTCGCCCAGTCGATTATATTGCATTTCAGACGACTTAAAAATAGTTAAAGATGATTTAATATTTAAGCTACGTTTGGATAATTCAGAATTCCATTATTGTATTTGTACATCAAAGAAAATAAAACAGATATATTTCTTAGAAGTTTATTTCTTTCCCTTTTGTTTCATTATGTTTTTGTTGATTGGCAAAAGGGAAGTGTTGATTGCTGTTTTATCATTTCTGCAATAAATATTCTTATTGTTATACTTTAAAGGTGCCTTTATGCATCATTGTAACAAAATATAGAAATATAGAACTCTTCGGATATTAAAGTGACAGGAAAACAGTACTTACACGTGAATTTGTACGTGTAGCCTACTATACAAGGAAGGGTTTCAGACAGACATAAAAGTCGTCGGCGGATCTCGCAAAATGTTTGTAGCGTCTGTACAGACACGATTTGCAATTCAGCAAAAGTGATTGTATTCTTTGGTTTAGAATTAGATATATTAAATTAAGTAAACCAAGTCATATTGCAAGTGTCAATTTAAGTATTCTGCTCTGCGCAAGAATAATCCATTATGTATGCATACATGTAAACAACTCCTTATGCTTCTCAATTTTGAAATGCATTATTTTGTCATATCTTAACCTTTAAACACAGTTTACAGTTAAAACGAAGTTTGATGATTCTGTTCCTGCGTTTGGTATTTTTTTATTTCGAATAAAAGCCGATAAGTCAGACATTCAATTATATTGGCAGATAATAGTTTCAAGTCCCATTACTGTTGTTACTTTGAAGAGCTCTCATCTTAAAATATCATCAAAACTTACACACCGTTACTTTGTTTGATAAATCAGAAGTTGGCGTGTAAATTGTCATTGATCAAAGGTTTATAAAGATTTATTTTAATCTAAATAAATTATTGTCTTGGGTAATTCATCAAAAGAGTCCTTTAATTAAACTTTTTATGAATATCATTTCAAATGTAAAATAACTAATATTTTTTGGTATTATATAAATTTGATTTGAAGAGTCTTGATCAATTAATATGAAGAAACTGTTTGAGCGTTTGTCAATATGTCTTTGTGGCTTTTGATAAATTATGATACAAAACAGCCATAACTTAAACTTCGAGCATTTTACAAGGACCAATACTCTGATACGAAACACCATATGACAATATATACGACCTTAATATCTTATGAGATATCGAGTTCAATTAATTTCTGGGTTATTCCTTCATGCAGGTAAAACCTTGTTTGAACATGCTGGTGATTAAGACAAGTTAATGAACGCTCAATCCGACGCTAATCCACAGATTTATAAACAAAATGTAATGCTTATAAGGGTCACAAACAGGGCAATCATGCAAGACAACTGAACAGCCCTAAACTATAATCTCAACGCTGTGTCCTCAATACTTACTTATCATGTACTTATCATGCATGTTATGTATGTCTTATGTACTTATATGCAATCAAAAATGTTTAAACCAATAATTATGTGAAAAACTACAGAAACAAGCTCAGTAGCAAAATGTTTAAACATCAACCCGGTTTAATGGCACTTGGTAAACGCCAAAGACATAGAACACAAAAACAAAAAAATCACAGACAAGAAACAAGGAAAAACAGCACAGAACTCCACAAACAGCACAGTGCATACATACTATATAAAAACACTAGGTTTGTTTATCAAGGATTGTTAGGTACCGCCTTGGATCGATCAGTAAAATGTACATTTACCAACCCTAAACTGAACATATAATATGTTGTCCATTTATATGTATACGTGTGAAACATACATAAATCTACTTGGAAAAAATCAAAATATATTGAACGGATATGTTTTATTCACATGCTAATATGAACTCGCGTGAATCTAATAAAAGAGAATAAACCGTGTAGTTCTTGTTTAAACCAACAACTGCATAAGATGGTAAAGGAAACTTTATTGCATAAACTAAACCTTTGCCCCAAACTACAGAAGCGGGCAAACAATATATATACACAAACGACATTTTAAATGTCAAACAAATACTTAATATGATCAGCGAATTACAGTATAAACACAAACATATAAACACTTACAAGCCATCTTAATTTAACAGCGTAGCTTAAATATTTTAGTGATTTAAGAAAATAGATTTAATATAATTAATTGCATTTTGTATTAAACTATAAACTAATCGTCCAATACAGCCAGGTAGTAGGAACATTCAGAATGGGTAGTGAGAATGATCAGTTATTCATCGAACTTTCTTCAAAATATGAAACCGAGTTTGGACAGTATTGCTTGTATAATCCTGGTAGCACGAAGAGTTCCAATCACTTTCGGAGAAAGCCCAGTTTGGTATCCGTATTTTTTTCCAACGCGTCGAAAACGTAGGGTTGCAATATAGGTGTCGTTAGTACCCTAGAGCTGCAGACAGTGTCTAAGCTTGTTAAGACACAGTTTACTGGTAAGGGGTTTTATGTCACCTTGAGCTTGGAAAACAAATATCAGATCGTCTGGATTAGCGGTCAGTTTCATTTTACAGCAATGAAAGATGTCATTTACGGGGAAAAGAACACTCTCCTGCATTCGTGGAAATGGCACGTCAAGTGTTTTGGATTTAAGCTGGATTGTTTTAGACCATCAAATGTGCAATAATACTCACAAAGGGAAAATATAATGTTGTTCTCGGAATGCCATCTTGCATTAATTCTTCATATGATTGGGTAATATCTAGGAAATCGTGCAGGTAACAGATGATTATTTTGCAGCCTTTTCTAGTCGTCGTTATGAGTTTCCCTTATACGATTGGAGATTTCCGGACTTCCTGGCACGCCGAAACTAAGACGCTGGTTTACCAGGCTGGCGTTATCTTCATGTCCACTAAACAAATATAGACCTATTGCTTTAACATTTGATGGATGCATTTTCTCACTGCGATAGGTAATTGCTAAGTCCAACTATGGCATGTTGAAATCAGGTGTTCTTAATTCAAAGGCAGCTTACAGAAGCACGGAATGGTCTGCTACAATCGCGAGTAAAACTTTCATTCTTTGGAGTCGCACAAATACAACAAATGGTTTCTCATGCACTTTTATTGTAATTTCGTTTAATAGTTCTGTTTGAATTTGATCTTCACAACGCACGCGCATCTTTTCGTTTGTGGCCGATAATTAATTATCAACCTCCAAAAAACGTGATGTTTTGTTATTGTGAATTAACAATTTGAAACCGTTGTTTACTCTAAACAATAAATAATCACGGTCGTAGTAGTCATCCGGGAGTTGTCTTTTACTTTCCTCATAGATTTAACTTGTAGGTCGGCTTCATGCTGTTTTCTTTGCCATGATCTGTTTTTGAGAGGTGGCTTTTAGTTTCGGGTGCCGTTATCTAAAATTTGAACCGAATGAGCGTTTGGTAAAAGGATTGGCTTCTCAATATGTTGAGATAAGCACTGAAATTCATGTTCCAGATATTCCCGGTATGAATAGTCGAAATTGAGGACACTGTTTCATTCAAAACTTCCGGCGAACTCATTTTTTTTTATTTATTTTTTATTTATTTTTTGGTGGTAAAGGACAAAAAGAACTCGATCTCGAGCTCGATGTAGTTGATTTGTTCTAAGAATTTGATTAAGTAATCCCATGTTGGCTGCTCCCAATCCCTAAAGGATATAAAGAGATTGTCTTCGTCGTACCTCAACACAAGGGTATCTGATTGGTCTGGTCCAGACCGTAATATGAATTCTTAGCGACGGGTTTCATGTCGGCCCTTTGCTTTTTGGACAGAAACTGGATAACGTCCGTAACCTTTTCTGATAGCGATTTCGTTCTAAGGATTGCATGGGGTCGATGTAGCAAAATGCAACTGAACCAAAATGTTTAAGTCACTTTTTACAATTAGTCTTAAAGCATCTTTTGTCACCAACTATTTCTGTCTAAGCACTTGAGACACGGTTCGAGACAATTTTTGGGTTGTTACTCATTCGTTAAAATTAAATTTCTCCACACATGCGTGTGTGTGTTACAAAATAATATTGATAAGGACATCAACCTTATCTGGGATATGTTTCATTTATTCTTCGGATTCAGAAAATATACGCCATTTTTGGTACGATATAAATATTAGTTACCCAATATGGAAACGTATACTGTCACCGCGTGGCCAGTCCTGGACCAATGGCGTCGTGTTATTCATGTTGATGGTGTGAAAAAAATATAAATATTTATGATCTACAGGGAGTTGCCATTTAATACATTTTTTTAAATAATGTTCATGTGAAGTTTTCCGTTACGAATTTTATTCACGTGCTATATCGTAAATGACAAAATTATGAAATAATATTCTTGATATATAACTATTGTAATGACTGACGTGACGTCATAAATTATTAATTTGAAAATGTGCGCGCTATAATTCTACGTTTGATATATATTACGCTGTAGATCATCGAATAAGTATTTACCGGATGTAAAAAAAAAATAGTTGTTTCTTTCAGTGTATGATCACAACATATTTCACCAAGAAAACACCAAAACTGGAAAAAGCAATACTTCAGGATAGCCGTAGCAACATATCCATATGTTGAGATGTTCAGCATGTTCAGATGTATTCACTCTCGTAACAATGTTACGGATTGAGAGTGCAAGTTCATAGTCACAGTCATAGTTCATAGTCTATAAAGCTCATGAATGGTTTATTAAGTACAATACAGATCACTTAACACATACAAGATAGGATATACTGATATTAGTTTAAGTGTTCAGTGTTTAAGGAGGAAATTACTGTACACATGTTTATTCAAATCAGAAATATTGACAAACTTAATTTATTAATCAAAGTGATTAACCGTGCTAATAACATTTTATAGTTATTATTCAAACGACCTCCGGAAGGGAAAATCATATAGACTGACTTTCTATAATTACATTCATTATTGCAGTTTACTGGAAAATTTACTCTGCCTAGCACTGCCATTTTTATTTATACATGCCTTTTTCGGGCAGTCACGTAACTGCCAATGAATTGTTGTTGAACTGCCACATTTTCCTGCAAGAGTAAATAATAGCCACAATGGTTGATGTCAGAAAATCTGAACTTACCTTGCGACGGAAGTTAAGTTTTTCGGAAATAAATGAATTTTATCGGAACGAAATAGTACATATAGATTGAATATTCCAGAAAAAACTGCTTTCCTATTAGAGGTAAAAACGATGAAGTGAACACCACCGGGATCGATGTCTTGTGACAAACAATGCTTGAATTATATTACCCATTAATTAATTAGATGTGATTTGTTGCTATTCAGAGGTAGCACCAAGTTGGTTTTAAGGTGTGTATATCGTTATAGCTTGTAACCAATAGCCAGTAAAGGAGATATATAACCATAGCACCTTGATGTCTAGAACAGCAGCTATAGGCGCGTAAAGAAGATATATTACCATAGGACCTAGGTGTCCAGGCTAGCAGCTCGGGGCGCGTATAGAAGGTTACAACCATAGGACCTAGATGTCCAGGCTAGCAGCTCGGGGCGCGTATAGAAGAATACAACCATAGGACCTAGGTGTCCAGGCTAGCAGCCCGGGGTGCGTATAGAAGGTTACAACCATAGGACCTAGGTGTCCAGGCTAGCAGCTCGGGGTGCGTATAGAAGGTTACAACCATAGGACCTAGGAGTCCAGGCTAGCAGCTAGGTGTGCGTATAGAAGGTTACATCAATAGGACCTAGGTGTCCAGGCTAGCAGCTAGGTGTTCGTATAGAAGGTTAAAACCATAGGACCTAAGTGTCCAGGCTAGCAGCTAGGTGTGCGTATAGAAGGTTACAACAAAAGGACCTAGGTGTCCAGGCTAGCAGCTAGGTGTGCGCATAGAAGGTTACAACCATAGGACCAGAGTGTCCAGGCTAGCAGCTAGGTGTGCGTATAGAAGGTTACAACCATACGACCTAGGTGTCCAGGCTAGCAGCTAGAGGGGCGTATAGAAGTTTACAACCATAGGACCTAGGTGTCCAGGCTAGCAGCTAGAGGGGCGTATAGAAGATTTAAACCATAGGACCTAGGTGTCCAGGCTAGCAGCTAGGTGTGCGTATAGAAGGTTACAACCATAGGACCTAGGTGTCCAGGCTAGCAGGTAGATGTGCGTATAGAAGGTTACAACCATAGGACCTAGGTGTCCAGGCTAGCAGCTAGATGTGCGTATAGAAGGTTACAACCATAGGACCTAGGTGTCCAGTCTAGCAGCTAGGTGTGCATCTAGAAGGTTACAACCATAGGATAGGTGTCCAGACAAGCAGCTAAGTGTGCGTATAGAAGGTTACAGCCATAGGACCTAGGTGTCCAGGCTAGCAGCTAGGTGTGCGTATAGAAGGTTACAACCATAGGACCGAGGTGTCCAGGCTAGCAGCTAGGTGTGCGTATAGAAGGTTACAACCATAGGACCTAGGTGTCCAGGCTAGCAGCTAGGTGTGCGTATAGAAGGTTATAACCATAGGACCTAGGTGTCCAGACAAGCAACTAGGTGTGCGTATAGAAGGTTATAACCATAGGACCTAGGTGTCCATGCTACCAGCTAGGTGTGCGTATAGATGATAACAACCATAGGACCTAGGTGTCCAGGCTAGCAGCTAGAGGGTCGTATAGAAGGGTTGTAACCATAGGACCTAGGTGTTCAGACCAGCGGCTAGGTGTGCGTATAGAAGGATTATAACCAAAGGACCTAGGTGTCCAGACAAGCAGCTAGGGGTGCGTATAGAAGGCTATAACCATGGGACCTAGATGCCCAGACCAGCAGCAAGGGGCGCGTATAGAAGGGTTATAACCATAGGACCTAGGTGTCCACGCTAGCAGCTAGAGTGCCGTATATAAGGGGTTATAACCATAGGACCTAGATGTCCTAACCAGCGGATAGGGGTGCGTATAGAAAGGTTATAACCATAGGACATAGGTGTCAAGACCAGCAGCTAGGGATGCGTATAGAAGGGCTATAACCATAGGACCTAGGTGTCCAGACCAGCAGCAGGGGGGGGGGGGCAAATAGAAGGTTATAACCATAAAACCTAGATGTCTAGATAACAGCTAATGTCGCGTATAGAAGCGTTATAACCATTATTCGAATATTCGTTTGCATCCCTAGTTATAACCATAGGATCTAGGTGTCCAGAGTAGCAGCTAAGGGCGCGTATACAATAGTTATAACCATAGTACCTAGGTGTCCAGAGTAGCACCTAGGGGCGCGAAATGAAGAGTTATAACCTTAGGACCTAGGTGTCCAGAGTAGCAGCTAGGGGCGCGTAAAGGAGATAAATAACTACAGGACCTAGGTGTCCAGACCAGCAGATTATTTACCACCGGACCTCTGTGTCCAGACAAGCAGGTAATGGCGCGTATAGAAGGGTAATAACCACCAGACCTAGGTGTCCAGACCAGCAGCTAGTAGCGTGTATAGAAGATTAAAAACTGCAGGACCTTGATGTCCAGATCAGCATCTAGGGCGCGTAAAGAAGATAAATAACTTCAGGACCTAGGTGTCCAGGCTAGCAGCTAGAGGGTCGTATAGAAGGGTTGTAACCATAGGACCTAGGTGTTCAGACCAGCGGCTAGGTGTGCGTATAGAAGGATTATAACCAAAGGACCTCGGTGTCCAGACAAGCATCTAGGGTGCGTATAGAAGGGTAATAACCACCAGACCCAGGTGTCCATACTAGCAGATAGGGGCATGTATAGAATATATATAATTGCAGGACCTTGGTGTCACGACAAGTAGCTAGTGGCGCGTATAAAAGGGTAATAACGACCGGACCTAGGTGTCCAGACTATCAGCTAGTGGCGCGTATAGAAGATTAATAACTCCAGGACCTGTGTGTCCAGACCAGCAGCTAGGGTGCTGATAGAATGGTTATAACCACAGGACCTAGGTGTCCAGACTAGCAGCTAGTGTCGCGTATAGAAGGGTAATAACGACCGGACCTAGGTGTCCAGACTATCAGCTAGTGGCGCGTATAGAAGATTAATAACTCCAGGACCTGTGTGTCCAGTCCAGCAGCTAGGGTGCGTATAGAAGGGTTATAACCATAGGACCTAGGCGTCAAGACTAGCAGCTTGGGCGCGTCTAACGGAGTTATAACCATAACATCTAGGTGTCAAAACCATCAATTAAGCGTTCTAACCATAGGACCTAGGTATCCAGAGTAGCAGCTAAGGTCGCGTATAAAAGGGTTATAACTTATAACCATAGGACCTAGGTGTCCATATCAGCAGCTAGGGGCGCGTATAAAAGAGTAATAACAACAGGACCTAGGTGTCAAGACCAGCAGCTAAGAGCGCTTACAGAAGGGTTATGTCTGGACACCCAGGTCCTGTGGTTATAACCCCGCTGCACACGTCCTTAGGTGCTGATCTGGACAACAAGGTCCTAGAATGGACGCTATAGGAGAGTTATAATTACAGAACCTAGGATTTCCAGCTAGGCCATAGGATATATGTGTCCAGACTAGCAGTTAGGGGCGCGTATAGAAGGGTTATATCCAAAGGATCTTTGGGTCTAGACCAGCAGCTAAGGACGCGTATAAAGGTGTTATAACCATAACATCTAGGTGTCTAAACCAGCAGCTAACGGTGCTTAAAGAAGAAGAATAACCACAGCATCTAGGTGTCGAGGCCAGCAGGTAATTATGTGTAAAGAAGGGTTAAAACCATAGGACATAGATGTGTAGACCAGCAGCTAAGATAATGTATAGAACAGAATTAACCACAAAATCTAGTTTTCCAGATCGGCGACAAAAGCGTGTATAAAAGGTTTTTAACCATAGGGCCTATGCGTCCATACCAGCAGCTTAGGGTACGTATAGTAGAGTATTAACAACAGGGAGTGGGTGTCAGACCAACAGATAATTGTGCGTATAGACCAGTAATGACCATAGGTCCTAGACGTAAAGACCACCAGCTAAGATTACGCATTGTAAGTAATTACCACATGACCTGGGTGTTAAGGCCGGCAGCTAAGACGAGTAATAATTACTGGACCTAGGTGTCTAGACTAGCAGCTAAGGATGCGTATAGGTGAGCAATAATTACCAGCAGCCTAGAGTACGTAAATAAGAGTACATGTAATAACCACAGGATCTAGATGTCCAGACCAGCATGTGTCTGCGCCGGTCTTGTTGTCTATACAGTTATCTTTTCTTGATTTTACAACGATGTTTGCCTAATGCATGAAGCCTGAACGGGGTGACAATACGCTTCCCTCGCGTAAATTCGGAACCCAAGGGCGTTATAAGTCCCCATAACTGAAAAATAACTGGCTTTTAGAAGGTGACATCAAACAAGTTCAAATGATTTACGAAATATATAAATTTCCATGCGAATTTAAATACTTAAGGAAACGGCCTTCACTGCAAGTCTTGTCTTGCCTGTAAATTAAGCTGTACAATATTGCTTTAATCGCCGTGTTCATATAATATGCGGAAGGTGATAAAATACCTTTTCATTCTTTCCGCATATCTGCTCTCGAAACATTCTAAGATTATTTTATGTATCTTTAAGCTGCACTCTCACAGATTAAACATTTTTACCACTTTTTTATTTTTTGTCTTGGAAAGAGCTAATTTTTGCGTAAATTTCTGCAAACCAATGATAAAAGATTGCTGACAAAAGATCAGATCGCAGATTTTCAGATTTCCGTTCGAAAATTGATGTTTTATGGCTTAAACCATTACTATCGGTTTAAGAAAAATGCGAAAAACATCAATATTTTAACTTGAATATAAAAATCTGCGATCTAATTTGTTGTCAGCAGTGTTATATAACTGGTTGCCATGGATTTTCGCATATATTGGCTAGTTCCAAGACAAAAAAAGTTGTCAAAACGTTCAATTTGCAAGAGTACAACTTTAAGCTGTGCAGTAATGCTCTAATCGCCGCGTTCGTATAACATGCGGAAGGTAATTGAATACCTCTTCATTCTGTCCGCATATCTGCACTCAAAACAGTCAATATTAAAGTGACACTCTCATTCAAAATCAATACATACACGTGTATAGCAGACATGAATTTTGACTGATAAACCTTTAACTACTTACTTAATAATGCATTTATGGAAAATATTAACTATTGATAAGAAGATTGTAACCGTGAATTTAATAGGAGAAAGCGCAAAATATTAAATGATTGGTGAATGCTAAAAGATTTACTGCGGTCTACTATAGTCTCAAAAGGTAGATATACTATGATTTTTGCTCATTTCTTTCAAATTATACTCGATATCCTTCGTAAAAACCATTGTTTTTGACATGTATTCATCGCTTTTGGAATATTAAAACAATACTATTAATTGTGGTAAATCTCATTTGGGAGTAAGAGTGCAACTTTAATTTGTATATCTTAACAACGTTGGAAATGCCAATTATACATCTGAGCAGCAATAAACAAACTCTGAGATATGATCTCGTCTGCAATCATTGAAACGCTTGTCTTATACCTGATTTACAAGCGCCTGTCGTCTTAATCTATTGAGAATTCCTAGTGTCTATTATAGACTCTGAGTAAATTTAGTAGTTAGATGACATTAAGTAAATTCTGAATGGTTATAATGGGTGGAGTGAGCGTAGCCAATGAGTCCTTTTTAATCATTAAGAAATTACTTCCGGTGATAAAACTGACTTTGAATACAAACGCATTGATTGGTACATTGTCAGCACAGAATTTGACGCAGAGAGTGTGTATCGAATGATTGGCAGTAGAAGGACCTTTGAACGCGAAAGATGACATTCTTTATGATTAAATCTATTACTTTAAATTGCCTGTTCAGTTTAAGCTGAAAATATTTGACATTCTCCAATTAATGATTGTATTCCAATAGCACTGAAAATGTTCATACAACTAGGAAATCTTCGTTTATAGCGACTATGAATAATACAGTTGTAAAAATAATTATTTGAGTTATCGAATATTCGATCGACAAAATTACCGAATGATCGAATATTGATATTGCCATTCATTTGCATCCCTAGAGCTTGTAACAACATTACCTACATTTGGCTGATCAGACCTATTTATTCTATTTAAAAAAATATTCTAACTCAACCATGACTAATTCTGAACCCTTTTGTTTCAAAATGTAAAATAAGCTGTTTTTATATATAACATTCTTAACTGTGGCATTTTCCAATTCTTCACGAAGCTGTTGAGCCCTAACCCTTATTGACATATCTTAAGAAGTGCAGACAATGCATCCCATTGTAATTCAACACCTTGTAGTCATTCCTCTTACTGCAGCTATAAAATAACTTTTGCAAGAAAACGAAACTCGTCCAATAATGTGCAATACACTTGAATAGAATGTGTATATTGAATATTGTGTATACAATGGCGTTATCTTTGATTTAAGTCTTGAATTTAACCAAAATGTTGCCTACCGACGTAGCATGTATGACGTAATTTATCACGTGGTATACACACACTGGTAAAGATATGAAACATCGGACACTTATGAGCATTACATGAATTGATACATGCTACGTCGGTAGGCAACATTTTGGTTAAATTCAAGACTTAAATCAAAGATAACGCCATTGTATACACAATATTCAATATACACATGTCATGGCAAGTACAGGTAAATGCGAGTGTGCAATAAACACATGGCCGGGCAAATACAGGTAAATGCGAGTGTGCAATAAACACATGGCAGGGCAAATACAGGTAAATGCGAGTGTGCAATAAACACATGGCAGGGCAAATACAGGTAAATGCGAGTGTTCAATAAACACATGGCAGGGCAAATACAGGTAAATGCAAGTGCGCAATAAACACATGGCATGGCAAATGCAGGTAAAGGCGAGTGCGCAATAAACACATGGCATGGCAAATGCAGGTAAAGGCGAGTGTGCAATAATCGCATGGCATGGCAAATACAGGTATATGCGAGTGTTCAATAAACACATGGCAGGGCAAGTACAGGTAAATGCGAGTGTTCAATAAACACATGGCAGGGCAAATACAGGTAAATGCGAGTGTGCAATAAACACATGGCAGGGCAAATACAGGTAAATGCGAGTGTGCAATATACACATGGCAGGGCAAATACAGGTAAATGCGAGTGTTCAATAAACACATGGCATGGTAAGTACAGGTAAATGCGAGTGTGCAATAAACACATGGCATGGAAAATACAGGTAAATGCGAGATCAGGTAAATGTGAGTGTACAATATACACATGGCTTGGCAAATACAGGTAAATACGAGTGTGCAATAAACACATTGCATGGCAAGTACAGGTAAATGTGAGTGTACAATAAACACATGGCAGGGCAAGTACAGGTAAATGCGAGTGTGCAATATACACATGGCATGGCAAATACAGTTAAATGCGAGTGTGCAATATACACATGGCAGGGCAAATACAGGTAAATGCGAGGTTAGGTAAATGTGAGTGTACAATAAACACATGGCATGGCAAGTACAGGTAAATGCGAGTGTGCAATATACACATGGCATGGCAAGTACAGGTAAATGCGAGTGTGCAATATACACATGGCATGGCAAGTACAGGTAAATGTGAGTGTTCAATATACATATGGCATGGCAAGTACAGGTAAATGCGAGTGTACAATATACACATGGCATAGCAAGTACAGGTAAATGCGAGTGTGCAATATACACATGGCATGGCACGATCAGGTAAATGTTAGTGTTCAATATACACATGGCATGGCAAGTACAGGTAAATGCGAGTGTTCAATAAACACATGGCATAGCAAGATCAGGTAAATGCATAGTATGCAATATACACATGGCATGGCAAGTACAGGTAAATGCGAGTGTACAATATACACATGGCATGGCAAGTACAGGTAAATGCATAGTATGCAATATACACATGGCATGGCAAGTACAGGTAAATGCGAGTGTGCAATATACACATGGCATGGCAAGTACAGGTAAATGCATAGTATGCAATATACACATGGCATGGCAAGTACAGGTAAATGCGAGTGTGCAATATACACATGGCATGGCAAGTACAGGTAAATGTGAGTGTTCAATGGACACATGTCATGGCAAGTACAGGTAAATGCGAGTGTGCAATATACTTATGGCATGGAAAATGCAGTTAAATGCGAAAGTCCAATTTACACAATGTATAGCAAGAAAGGCTAAATGCGAGTATACAATATACACATGACGTGGAAATAGCAGTTAAATGACAGTCATATAAATAGAGAAAGACATTTTATTGAGACCCATACAAAGGCAATAACAGTTAAATGCGTTAATGCAATATACGTATCGAAAATCTTAACGACCAGCACATGTTTAAATGAATAGAGTAATGCATAAGTATTTAATAAGTTATATCGTAAGCAGGCATGTTTGCAATACAAAGACATACTGACTGCACGCTGACAATAGTATATGCAGCAGATATCAAGCTAACTGTCAATGTATTGTATGATATTTAATCCATTTACTTCAATACCACAGCTACAGTTGTTTTTGATGGGGCATTCACATCCGTCACTAGAGTACAGGATGCTGGTAAGTGGGAGGATGTCCACAAGTATACACCAGTCCATGTCATATCATTTATTGTGTAGTAGTTAAGTTATAAACACATACATGTCTTTTCCCCGCTTTGTGTCTTGTAAATGATAGACGGAGTAGTATACTGTGAAACTAGCGTAAGTTTACATAAACTTTGTACTTGTTAGTAGTATTGATAAGAATAAAATATCACCATGCATGTTGTAAAATGATTGAGGTTTCTTTATTCGTATTTATAACAAACTAAATAATTGAATATGTTACGATACATATAGATCTATTTTGCTTTATTTTGGTCTCCGACTTTAAATCTGCACTCTCACAGATATAACTTTTTTTTTATTTTTTGTCTTGGAATGAGAAAGATTTTGCGTAAAATTCTGCAAACCATTGCTATAAGATTGCTGACAAAATATCAAATTGTAGATTTTCATATTTCCGTTCGAAAATTAATGCTTTATGGCTTAAACCGTTTACTTACGGTTTAAGAAAAATACATAAAACATCAATTTTGATTTATTAAAATCTGCGATCTAATTTTTTGTCAGCAGTCTTATATTACTGGTTTTCATAGGATTTCGCAAAAATTGGCTCGTTCCAAGACAACAAATGAAAAAAAGTTGTCAAAACGTTCAATCTGTGAGAGTGCAGCTTTAACATGCATCATATATACTGAGCAACAATACAATACGAGGGTATCAAACCGTTTTGATTCCATGGTGGCGGTTTTCCGGATGTCGTGATTACGTTCGCAGGGTTTATTGAGCAAACTAAATTGGAATTCGATACAAGAGTAAGCAATTATAAATAACTGTAATAAAAATGAATGCATTAAGCTTAAGTCGTTACTATGGCAACATTTGATAACAAAACACACATACGTTTCCTATAAATATATGAAATCCAGCAACCAATGCTGATAACGTCGAATCAATATTAAAGTGAAATATGATGATGTCAGTAAGGGTATGACGAACACTGTTCATTATGTCTGAGGAACGCATGCATGACTGTCTTCTCTGACATAATGCACAGTTTGTGGCGTTTCACTTACTTTAAACCCAGATCTTTAATGTAACCAAATAGTAATAACATGGAAGTCTGACCTTATGAAACATGGAAGACTGACCTTATAAAACATGGAAGTCTGACCCAAAAAAACATGAAAGTCACTTTGAAATGTTAATTTCGATAATTATTATCGAAATTAACATTTCAAAGTGACTTTCATGTTTCATAAAGTCAGACTTCTATGTTTCATAAGGTCAAACTTCTATGATCAATGGGATCTGACTTCTATGATAAATAGGGTCTGATTTCTATGATAAATAGGGTCAGACTTCTATGATGAATTGCGTCAGACTTCTATGATAAATAGGGTCAGACTTCTATGTTTTATAATGTCAGACTTCTATGTTTTATAATGTCAGACTTATATCATAAATAGGGTCAGACTTCTATGTTTTATAATGTCAGACTTCTATGTTTTATAATGTCAGACTTATATTATAAATAGGGTCAATCTTCTATGATAAATAGGGTCAGACATCTATGATAAATAGGGTCAGACTTCTATGATAAAAAGGGTCAGACTTTTATGATTTATAGGCGCAGACTTCAATGTTTGATATGCTCAGACTTCCATGTTTTATAATGTCAGACTTCTATGTTTAATAAGGTTAAATAAGGTCAGACTTCTATGATAAATAGGGTCAGACTTCTATGATAAATAGGGTCAGACTTCTATGATAAATAGGGTCGGACTTCTATGATAAATAGGGTCATTCTTCTATGATTGATAGGCTCAGACTTTCATGTTTTATAATGTCACACTTCTATGTTTAATAAGTTTAAAAAGGGTCAGACTTCCATGTTTTATAGCGTTAGACTTTAATGTTTTATAAGGTTTAATAGGGTCAGACTTCTAAATTTTATAGAGTCGGACTGTAATGTTTAATAAGGCTTAATAGGGTCAGACTTCAATATTTTATAAGATCAGACTTAAATGTTTGATAAGGTGCAACAGGTTCAGACTTCCATCTTGTATAAGGGCAGACTTTAATGTTTAGTAAGGTGCAATAGGGTCAGTTTTGAAACAACTGGTTTATGAGTCTCTTATAATTGTTGTTCGTACAAATAAGGAAACCATAACTCAATTCAAAAACCCTTGAAATGTAGTTGGCTATAATTATCAGTTCAAGATCAATAAACTTTGTATTGAGCATAAAGGAAATCACACTCGATGTTTTGTTCACATGATGTTTTATTTTAATGAAGAAGTTAGCGTCTATCATCGAAACTCGATCAGCTGCGTGAGTTTCATATCACGACACTTGAAACATGTTTGTAACGAGACCCATTGTTTTTTTAACTGTATACATAACGTTGACTCAACTGACTGTACAGTATCTATATAAAGACTTCCATTCTTACAATACTTGACAGTTCTCTCTTAAACTATTAGACAGTCCCTTCTGAAAATATTGGTCAGTTAGTAGACATTAAAGGCCCAGTTTAATCCTTCTATAAGTGACCCCCCCCCCCCAACCTCTGTGTATTGAGCTTAATCTTATTGCATAATTGTCTTATCAGATCTTCGATCTGAGTATCCTGCTGTGCAGTTGGGAGGTTTTATTATAGAAATGGACCCTAAATGGCCCTGTACCAATAAAAAAATACACAGGAACTTGGCCCCTACTGTGACATCAGTGCAATAAGCAGGAGATGCACAGCAGGGGATTGTCATGCCAAACAAGATTTAAGTTAAACTTTATGAAAATTATTCATAACATTTCCAAATAATCAAAAAAGCAATAAAACATTAGGTGGCATTATATTTTAGTAGGGTCATATAGGAGAGTGCGCATATAAGGTAGAAGCTTTGAACGTGTGCCCGGCGCCCCCCCCCCCCCCCTTTTACTTATTTTGACATTATAGGGAGAAAAGTAATAAAATACGCCCCAGATGCACCATTTCAGACTAGATATTGTTAAAACTGTCTTGAGGATTACCCCCCCCCCCAAACCCCCTTGCCAACACTTAAAACCGAATAATTTCCGGTACTGAGGGATGTGTGAAAGTCAAAGTTTTGCCCCCTGTAATTTTCAGTCCTGGATCCGCCTCTGCATCCCTCATGAATATGTTGGCTAATTTATTTGAACATTTTGCATTCTGGTGTATTGATGCGTATTTTCAACCATATTTACACGAAATCACGTCCACAAGAGGATGCATGGACCGGGTACACCCCCTGGATCCGATAGTCATGTGTCTTAACTTAAGCATTTCCGCTTTATTCGTTGTATGGATGTGTATTATTTATATGGTTTAAACAATATTAAAATTATTTGTATTAGTATTTTATCGATGCCTTATCTATGAATTTTTGGCAGGCACGGCTTGACCGAATATCAACGATCAACTGTTATCAAGGCCCTGTTCAGACGCTTTAAAATTGGAGATAACATAACTTTTCGCAATAGTTTTAAAGAAAAGCGGACATGTATTTTTTATACTTCCTAGTCTGCTTCAAGTTTAGTCAGTACGTCAGTTGTGTGGAATAGTACCAAAACCACAAAAAGGACGCTGATTTCAAATTATTACAAGAGGTTTTATAAGGTAAACGGCATCTTTCTACTAACATCTCAATAAAAATGAAAGGTTAGTTTGAAATTTATTTAGTTTACAACGATAGTGAAGATATATGCTGCTTTCTTCAGATGCGCAGTTCAATGAAAATTTAATATAAGATTTAGGTTTTAAAGTATGAACAAACTACAGTCGAACCCCGTTCGCTCGAACTCCCAGGGACCGTCGGAAATACCTCGAGCCTCGGACAGTTCGAGCTAAGCGGTGATGCTTTCCTTCAGTATTATGAAATTGATCCTTTACATCAGTTCGAGCCAACAAGGAGCTCGTGCCAAGCGAGTTCGAGCCAACGGGTTTCGACTGTATGTCAAATACGAGCACATGTTTTCGTCATTAAATATTATAATAAACATTATCTCGAAATTTAATCTGAATGTTTCTGCGGGATGTTGGATACAATGATTATTTTAAGAATTGAATTCGTTTCAAAATTTTAAAGTTGTGACTATAAACACAATCAAAGAGTGCAGGTCCGTACAAAGCAAAAAAAACGGTGTAGGTTCAGTGGAATCATTTTTTGATTATGTTTTAAGTAAAACTTAAACACAAATAAATGTTTTGATCTAACGCAGTCTCATAGCTTTTCAGTTTGCGTAATAAAAAAAATAACAATAATTCATTTTAGTGGTCTACATTTTATTGTGTAAACTACCCAATAACTGGACCAACCACTGTTTATATTTACCGCTTCACCTAATTAAAATCAATAACTATTGACTGCTGATTCACCAAATTAAATTGAAAAACATTTGAAATACTGCCTTCTCATTGGACAAAGTATTTTGTTGACCACTAAGGACTATTATACAAACATACACACGCCACGGACAGTTTAAAATAACAATGTTCTTACCATTTAACGAGTATGTGGTTGTTAAATGGTTCCAGATTTGTTTAAAGACGATGACCCAGACGTAGTAGGTTGCATAAGAACTTGTCTGTAGAGCACTAACAAACCTTTAAGCTGTTTGCCTCCGGTTAGTTTTTGCATTTCTTTGAATATCTCAGGGGCGATTCCAAGAGTTTTGAAGATAGCCCCTTCCCTGAATCTGAAATAAATAATAGTCTAAATGTGGTTAGGGGTGTTGGCTGTATTCCCATTATAAAAATGTAGGCCCTATTTAGGCTGGTTTGGTGCATTCGTGCATTAGTAGAACTTAAGTATATACACGGTCAAATCACCTCAATAGAGTGGATGACGTCACATACAAGATTTAAGTTAAACTTTTTGAAAATTATTCATAATATTACCAAATTATCAAAAAAGCAGTAAAACATTAGGTGGCATTATATTTTAGTAGTGTCATAAAGGAGAGGGCGCATATAAGGTAGCAGCTTTGGACGTGTGCCCGGCGCACCCCCCCCCCCCCCAAAAAAAAAAAAAAACAACAACCCAACAACAACAATAACAAACATCCAAGTTTACATTAATTTCAAAATAGGGAGAAAAGTGATAAAGTACGCTTGTTAAAACTATCTTGGGGGACTACCCCCAAACCCCTTGCCAACACTTTAAACCCACTAATTTTCGGTTCAGTGGGAGGGGCGCAAGTCAAAGGATTGCGCCCTTAAGTTACGCCCCCTCTAACTCTCCGTCCTGGAACCGCCCCTGCATCACTTATGAATATGTTGGCTAATTTAGTTTAAATTGTTGCATTCTGGTGTATTGGTGCATATTTTCTACCAAATTTACACGAAATCACGTCCACTGATGCATTGACCGGGTACGCCCCTGGATCCGATAGCAATATGGCTGAAGCATTTCCGCTTTATTCGTTGTATGGATGTGTATTATTTGTATGGTATAATATTTCAAAAGTTGACTGTAGTGGTATTTTATCAATGCCTTATCTTTGAATTTATGGCAGACACGGTTTTATTGAATATCAACGATCAACTGTTATCAAGGCCCTGTTCAGACGCTTTAAAATTGGAGGTAAGGCCACTACTTTTATATAAATTGGTTTACAAAACCGGCGGTTCTAATTTTCCGAAAAGTACAAAAAAAATAAAAAATGAATTTCACTTTTTTTTTAAGATTATTTTCCCGACCGTATTGATTTTGGTGCGAAACGAAAGAAAAACGAACAGATAAGAGTACGAATGTAGTAGATCTCGACTGGTGTGTTGTTCCGTAGCCGTATTCGCCGATTTATAGTGATAACATGTGAGCCAGTCAACTGTTATGGCAGCGCCGTTGGCAATGGCGAAATTGACGATAGCAGTCATTCTTTGTATGAAATAATTAAGTTAAATATGCAGGAGTTGTTAAAATAACAATAGCAAAATACATTGGCAAATTTAACAGCCGACACAAACAATAACTGTCACGTGATTGTTGTTTTTCCCCGCAAATTTAGGTCATGAAAATATTGTTGTTTATAGATGAAAAATAAGTGGCAGCGGCTGCCATCGAATAAGTAGACACAAATATCTGTAAATTATGTGTGAGAAAAAATATTTTATAACATTTTATGGTTACATTTCAAATAACAGTGCACTTAGTGTGAGTGGTGAAATCGAAAGTAAAATTTTTAAGTTGACACCGGTGATCTAGTTTCACAAGTTCGGTCGGTTCTCTTTATGGATTTTAAATCACAAACTGGTTTGGAAATACTTGTCATTGAGTCAATGTAAAGCTTGTGTTTATTCTAGATTACAATGTTTATTCATGTTTGGGTTAATAGTAGAGTAAAAACAATGAAAGAGTTGAACACATGTGTTAATGCCATTTACTAATGCCAGGAGTTGTGTGCAAAACATTAAGATAAAACAACACGGAAAACTATTTTGAATAAGTCCATTTTAATTTGTTATGACCTTGATATTTCACTATAAATGAGATTTGTTGTTGTAACCAAGGAATTCTCTTTAAAATGAAAAATAAACAATCATGAAGTATAGATGCCCTGTGAACGCATGATACACAAAATGGCGGAGTTGGGAGAAGATGAAAATATCCGATAAATAATTATGGATTTCACTGTTGCTATCATTGGTACATAAAGTTAAGTCACATGCTAGATTTATTATTTTGCTATGTGATTTTTATGTACTGATGTGGTAATTTGCTGCAAGCTTTGAATTTGAAATGGATTTGCTGAACATCGCATGGTAAATATCCCGGTCCGAAAATATCCGGACTTAGCATGGATTGGGTTACACACAACTAGGACCCCGCATGGTAAAGGTTATTAAAACTCAAATCTAGGTCTAGTTTGGTTTTTAGTTTTTCAGGAATTGTTTGCACAATATTAAAGAACAATGTCTTCATACAATATTACTTCCTTATTTACAAAATTGGAAATTATTTCACTTTATTGACATTTTCCAATATTGAAATAACTGAAACAATGCTTAGAAAATGTAATGTGTTGTCTTAATACAGTGCAATTCTTGTGTATTTTAAAGCGTAAAATTTGCCTTCCCGTTTTTTCCAATTTAATATTGGTCAGTTTTTAAGTGTTCTGCATTCACTTTTGCTTTAGCATACCCTTAAAGCTAAACAAATGTCCTGCTGAGTAATATTCAATGTATCTTTGATAAAAAGTGTAGTTTATACATGTAAACATGTTTTATAGTAATTTCATTGATGTTTTATATGCACAGTAGGTAAGATTTAAACTGTGTGTTTAATTAGAACCTTGAAACTTTGAGTGTATTAAAACATGCATTAATAGCAGTTTAAAAATTTAAAATGTCAAGTAAATGATATAAATTTTCAATGTATTTATGTTGTTCTCTGATTTTCACCCTTTAAGAGTATGTTTTGTGACTTTTTACCTTTTTTTTTTTTTTTTTTTTTTTCGACCACCCGGTGGACATTTTTTCCAAAAATTCTTGTAAACCAAAAAATAAAAAAGGAGTGGCCTAACATAACTTTTCGCAATAGTTTTTAAGAAAATCGGACATGTATTTTTTATACTTCCTAGTCTGCTTCAAGTTTAGTCAGTACGTCAGTCGTGTGGAATAGTACCAAAACCACAAAAAGGACGCTGATTTCAAATTATTACAAGAGGTTTTATAAGGTAAACGGCATTTTTCTACTAACATCTCAATAAAAATGAAAGGTAAGTTTAAAATTTATTTAGTTTACAGCGATAGTGAAGATATACTAACTTACGCTAAGTCATTATTTAAGGAAATATTGTTGGTAGGAATATCTTTTGCTGCTTTCTTCAGATGCGCAGTTCAATGAAAATTTAATATAAGATTTAGGTTTTAAAGTATGAACAAACTACAGTCGAACCCCGTTCGCTCGAACTCCCAGGGACCGTCGGAAATACCTCGAGCCTCGGACAGTTCGAGCTAAGCGGTGATGCTTTCCTTCAGTATAATGAAATCGGTCCTTTACATCAGTTCGAGCCAACAAGGAACTCGTGCCAAGCGAGTTCGAGCCAACGGGATTCGACTGTAATTCAAATACGAGCACACGTTTCGTCATTAAATATTACAATAAACATTATTTCGAAAATTTATTAACTTGAATGTTTCTGCGGGGTGTCAGATGCAATGAATTTTTAAGAATTGAAATCGTTTTAAAATTTTAAAGTTGTGACTATAAACACAATCAGAGAGTGCAGGTGCGTACGAAACAAAATAAACCAATGTAGGTTCAGTGGAATCATTGTTTTTTTTAACTTTTAAGTAAAACTTGAACACAAATAAATGTTTTGAGCTAGCGCAGTTGCATAGCTATTTATTTTGCGTAATAACAAACACTATTTAACTTTTAGTGGTCTACATTGTATTGTGTAAACTACCTATTTACTGGACAAGCCACTGTTTATATCTACCGCTTCACCTTATTAAAATAAATATTTTTTGACGGCCGATTTACCAAAATAAATGTTATGGAAAACATTAGAAATACTGCCTTCTCATTGGACAAAGTAGTATGTTGACCTCTAAGGACAATTATACAGACATACACAAGCCACGGACAGTTTAAAATAACACTGTTCTTACCATTTAACGATTATGCGGTTGTTAAATGGTTCCAGATTTGTTTAAAGATGATGGCCCAGACGTAGTAAGTTGCATTAAAACTTATACATAGCGCACTAACAAACCTTTAACCTGTCTACCTCCGGTTAGGTTTGAATTTCTTTGAATATCTCAGGGGGCGATTCCAGGAGTTTTGAAGGTAGCATATCCGTGAATCCGCCAAAAAAAACAACTTTAAATGTGGTAAGGGGGTTTAGCTGTTTTCCCTTAATAAAAATGTTGGCTCTATTTAGTCTTGTTTCGTGAATTCTTATTTATTGGATTGATACTTTCACTCCGATTTTGACTTAATAAGATTTGGAAAGATTGACAAGCTTTTTCATTCATAAGTATTCTTACTAGACAGCTATATAACATGTAAATCAGTTTTTAAGCCAGGAGTTATATTCAATGGCTAGTGTTTTCTTATGTAACACAAATTCATGTTTGCATACACTGGTACAACAATCAACGTATAATTTGTATACAAGAAAATGTATTACTTTTTGTCTTAATATTCGCGAATTATTTAATCAGAATTATCCTTGACCGCTACCACACCGGACAAACATATCTATGTACGTCTTGCTACGCGTGTGGTAAAACAGATTACTGTCCGAAGTGACCAGAGAAGATAAAAATATACGGAAATCAAGCAGTGTTGAGCCATTTTTTCACTAATACTAAATGTTAATCCGTAATAAAATAAACAGCATTCGGATTCAAAGGGGAAAGGGGATGACAGCCTGAACTTTTCACAAGTCATTTCCAGTTTAGAATTTTATTTTAGTGAAGAAGAGAATTGTTTGCTAGCTGTCTCTCCCCGTGTCTGTTTCAGCATGCGGGTCACATGTAAAAGAGCGTGTTGTTGCTGCACTGCCATCTGCCTCGTTATAACAGTCATGCTTCTTTCATCGCAAGGTAGGTCAACGATTGCTTACTGTTTCGCATGAGATTGTTCGGTAACAAATGTTAGTTTGTAAATAATATAGTGGCAGTTATGTAAATCAAGCACAATATGCCCAGTTGATATTACTTTAACTTTTTGGTTGACGAAAAAATTGGGCACATAAAAAAACAATTTCAATCGTTTGAAAACAAGAAAGGTCAATCAGGTTTAGTAGCACCATAAGCCGTTCAATGTTATTTAATAAAGTTAAAAAAAACATCCTTTATTGCAAGTGCTATTGTTTGTAAATATTTTTGTTTTCAAGTGTTTTGTTTCTCAAGGGAGAACAAAGCAAATTCTCTCGATTTTATCTCGAAGCAGTTTGCCTCAAACTCGGTCTGCAGAGCCTCAGGTTTTTAACCCATTTACATAGGCTTTCTATCGTTGTTTTTTAAAACAAAAGCAGACTCCCCCTCCAACTCCATATTATATAATTCTGAATTGACCATTGGTGACCATTCAACAGTAATTCGTAGTCTACATGATATTAAAACGTGATACTGTGTACAATCATAAGTTCCTTTCACGTACTGTAGTACAATTGATAATATCAAGAACAGGATGACTTTACTCACGGGACAAGTGACCTTACTCATTGTGTATCCCCCTCGACTGAAATGGAGAAATACTGTATTGCCAGTATTCTTCTTATTCTTACTTTTATTATGCTTCCCTTTCTTCAATCTTCTCTGGAGCTGGGTGGGTATTCATAAAATTGAGCATCTCACTGATCATAATATGATATAACAACATTAAAGACTCACTCTTACTCCCAAATAAGATTTACCGCAATTAATAATATTGTTTTAATATTGCATAAAAGATAAAAAAAAAAATGTCAAAAACAATGGTTCGAAAGAAGGATACCGAGTTTTATTTGAAAGAAAGGAGCATAAAACATGGTATTTCTACTTTATGAAACTATAATAGACCACAGTAAATGTTTTAACATTCACCAATCATTTAATATATTTTGTGCGGTTAAAATCTTGTTATCAGTAATCAAAATTTCCTACGACCAAAAAAATAAATAAATGTGATTGATTATCTTTTAATCTCAAATGTAAGTACGATCTTCCTTTTTGAACTGTATGAGTCACCACTTGCGCGCTCTAAATGAGCTGATAAGTTAATTTCCGTTCGTTTAATAAAGTTTGATAAAATTGCCATGTCGTGCTCGCGCCTTAATTGATTTAATCTGTAGCAAATCGTTGTCCTTCTTTAAAGCTGCATTCTCACAGATTGAACGTTGAGACACCTTTTTAATTTGTTGTCTTGGAACAAGCCAATTTTTTGCGAAAATCCATGAAAACAAGTATATAAGACTGCTGACAAACATTAGATCGCATATTGTTATATTTCAGTTAAAAAAAAGAAAGATGTTTTATGCATTTTTATTAAACCGTTAGTAACGGTTTAGGCCATAAAACAATTTCGAACGGAAATATGAAGATCTACGATCTGACTTTTTGTCAGCAATCTTATATCATTAGTTTGCAGATATTTACTTAAAAATTTGCTCTTCCCAAGACAAAAAAAAGTTGTAAAAATGGTATATCCGTGAAAGTGCAGCTTTAAAAATGCACTCATACTCCCAAATAAGAAAAGCCATGATTAATAATATTGTTTAAATATTCCAAAAAGGATGAACAAATGTCGAAACAATGGTTCTTAAAAGTTTAGTTTGGAAGAAATGAGCATATAACACGGCATTTCTACCTTATGAGACTATAGTGGACCACAGTAAATATTTAAGCATTCACCAATCATTTAATATTTTTGCACTTTCTGCTATTAAATACACGGTTACAATCGTATTATCATTAATTAATATTTTCCATAAATGCAAGTAAGTAGTTGAAGGTTTATTTGTCAAATGTGATGTTTGTTATACATTTGTATATATTAATTTTGAATAAAAGTGTCACTTTAAGCAAACACATACTGTGATACACTGTTAAATTAATTGCATAAGGTTAAAGTGTATCGACCGCGGTGTTTACTTTAAGTTTACGTATGTGTGTGGTTTTCCAACAACAACCCCCAATGCATTTATCAAAAGTGCTTCTTGTGTGATTTTAACTTCCTAAATTTATCCATATTATTTAAAAATATTTTCATTTCTTAATATGAATCTGAAGAAATTACGAATGTTTACCAAATAAATCCCCAATGCTTTCCACTGATGGTTTGACTACATTCCGATACATGTTTACGGAAATATTGCCACTCAAGCTATGCAGAGCCTGCATAAATAAATTCTGAATTTAATTCCGCTTTAGTCATAGCTTGCGTGACATTTTTACATTCCTCTGCCATTGTCAATATGCTTAACAACAATAGAAAGCACTTTGGAAAATATAACTAGTTTCGCTCAAATTAAAGGCCTTGTTTAAGCCTTCTATAAGTGACACCCCCCCCCCCCCCCAAAAAAAAAATAAAATGTGTATAGTACACATCCTCTGTTTATTGATTTAAATCTACTTGCCTTGATCCCTCATATCAGATCTCCGATCGGAGTATCCTGCTGTGCAGTTTCAGAAGTTTTATTATAAAAATGGACCCTAAATGGCCCTGAGCCAATAAACACATACACAGGAAATTGGCCCCTACTGTAACACCAGTACAATAAGCAGGAGATGCACAGCAGGCGATTTCCATGCCAAACATTCCTTAAACTAGGCCTTTAAGGACTTGGATAGTGACCGACCTTTCCTGGTTTCGATCCTGTTTTCGATTACCTGTCACGGTCCAAAAGTTCATGTCCTGTAACACTCCAGCCGTTTAATGACAAGAAACAACCACGTCCGGTAACACAACTATTATTGTCTGTTAAGAATTAGTTGTGAGTTTTCAAGTGTTTTTGATTTAGCAAAGCGATAGCGGAGAAGACTCAGATTTTAATCAGATGCAGACTGAATCAAACTCGCTATGCTGACGCTCATATTTAAACACATGTATTTGATTTCTCGGATGTTAAAACAAGCAGACTCTGATGATCAAACTCCAACTTAGATTTTAAACATTCGAATGGCTCTATTTGCGGTGACCATTTCAAAGCTTTTCTTATTAGCAGACTGAGGGTGAGCTTTTAGGATCGATGATTGTCCGTCGTCCGTCGTCTGTCGTCAGTCAACACTTCGTTTGTTAACACTCTAGGGGTCACATTTTGGCCTCAATTGTCACGAAACTTTGTCAGGATGTTTGTCCCAGTAATAACTCGGACGAGTTCAAATATGGGTCATATGGGGTCAAAAACTAGGCCACAGAGCCCAAATATGGAAAAATCTTGTTAACACTCTCGTGGGTAACATTTTCAGCCCAATTATCCTGGAAATTTGTCAGAATGGTTGTTTAACGATTTCTAGCTCAAGTTTGAATATAGGTCATATGGGTTCAAAAACTAGGTCACAGAGCCCAAATGTGGAAAAAGCTTGTTAACACTCTAGAGCTAACATTTTCAGCCCAAATATCCTGGAAATTCGTCAGAAAGGTTGTTTTGAAGATGTCAAGCTCAAATTCAAATATGGGTCATCTGGGGTCATAAAAGAGGTCACAGAGACCAACTATCGAAATACCTTGTTAACACTCTCGAGGTAACATTTTCAGCCCAAATATCCTGAAAATATGTCAGAAAGGTTGTTTTGATAATTTCTAGCTCAAGTTCGAATATGGGTCATCTGGGGTCAAAAACTAGGTCACAGACCCCAAATATAGAAATACCATGTTAACACTCTAGAGGTGACATTTTTAGCCCAAATATCCTGGAAATTTGTCGGTAAGGTTGGTTGAATGATTTCTAGCCCAAGTTCGAATATGGGTCATCTGGGGTCAAAAACTAGGTCACAGAGCCCAAATATGGAAATACCTTGTTAAGACTCTCGAGACAACATTTTTTGCCCAAATATCCTGGAAATTTGTCAGAAAAGTTGTTTTGAAGATTTCCAACTTAAGTTCGAAAATGAGTCATCTGGGATCAAAAACTAGGGCACAGAGCCAAAATATGGAAATACCTTGTAAACACTCTAGAGCTTACATTTTCAGCCCAAATATCCTGGAATTTTGTCAGAAAGGTTGTTTTGAAGATGTCAAGCTCAAATTCAAATATGGGTCATCTGGGATCAAAAATTAGGTGACAGAGCCCAAATATGGAAATACCTTGTTTACACTCCAGAGGTAACATTTTCAGCCCAAATATCCTGAAAATTTGCTAGAAAGAGTGTTTTGTTGATTTCTAGCTTAAGTATGAAAATGGGTCATCTGAGATCAAGAACTAGGTCACAGAGCCCAACTATGGAAATACCTTGTTAACACTCTCGAGGTAACATTTTGAGCCCAAATATCCTGGAAATTTGTCAGAAAGGATGTTTTGAAGATTTCCAACTCAAGTTCGAATATGGGTCATCTGGGGTCAAAAACTAGGTCACAGAGCCCAAATATGGATATACCTTGTTAACACTCTCGAGGTAACATTTTCAGCCCAAATGTCCTTGAAATTTGTCAGAAAGGTTGTTATGAAGATTTCTAACTCAAGTTCGAATATGGGTCATCTGGGGTCAAAAACTAGGTCACAGAGCCTAAATATGAAAATACCTTGATAACACTCTCGATGTAACATTTTCAGCCCAAATAACCTGGAAATTTGTCAGAAAGGTTGTCTTGATGATTTCTAGCTCAAGTTCGAATATGGGTCATCTGGGGTCAAAAACTAGGTCACTGAGCCCAAATATGGAAATACCTTGCTAACACTCTAAAGGTAACATTTTCAGCCCAAATATCTAGGAAATTTGTCAGAGAGGTTGTTTCCAGTTTTAGAAATATATTATCAAATACAAAAAAGAAAACGTTTGTTTCAGTGTTATATAGCAATTTATTTCATCTCGTTTAGTGTTCACTCGATGAGATATATTACGATCTTACACTGAAATTAAACATTATCCTCTATGTAAATTTTGTGTTATTCATTATTATACAATGACAGATACAAGGAGAAGGCCACGCGTATAGAACACGCAATCTACATGTACTCAATCTTATAAAGAGCTTTTCAAAAAATGGACTTTTTAAACTCAGTGTTGATGGTTCAAATCGAATTAATGCTAGTATCAGTTAAATAAGAATTCTCTCTAAATCATTTGGAGGGATTTACAATTCAATCACAGATACATCCAAATCACAATAAAATATTCCCTTGTTTCAAAAATAAATTATGGACAATAACGGACCTGTTGCAATTGAAGCTACCTACAAATTATCTGTTGCACTTATTAGTTGAATACTAAGAGACCTCTTCAAATATATGAGTGTATTTGGGTTTTGCATTCGCAAGTGTGAACAAACAATTCACAAAAACCAGTTTCAGTGTGTGTGTGTATACATACCACGTGATGAATTGTATCATAAATGCTTCGTCGGAAGACAATATTTTGCTTCAGATGAAAACTTTAAACAAAGATAACTTCACAATTTCTTCACCATTTTAAATGAAATATAACACAGTCTACGCCGCGTATGGAGCCCGGCCTTCGGTCTTTTACCAGAGTTTGATTGAGAGTTTAGTTTGTTAAAACACTTCGATAAACCTTTTCACAATATGGCCGTCTGACGGAGCACTGTAAAAACATTATTTTGGAAACAGATTTGTCGAAGTGTTTGATGAAACTAATCATTATCAAACTTCTGTAATAACACAAAGGCGGGGCTCTGTAAGCGGCATATACTGCCCTTTTTTATTTAAAATGGTGTAGTAAAGGAAAGTTACTTTTGATTTAAGTCTTTACTTTAAGAAAAATGTTGCCTTTCGACGTAGCATATATGACGTAATCATGTGGTATACTCACATTGAGTTTAAATACCAAAAAGAGACACTGCAAGAGGGACATGCGTATACATTCAGCCGTCTAAACAACACAGACAGACCACTCGTTTATCGAACTATCTTTATTGATGAATGTTGGGGTCATTGCCATTCGGAGCTCCTCGGCCATTTTTATCGAAAACAACTTCGGGTGTATTTGGACGGTTTACATACTCAAAAAGTGATACGTTTAAGTCCGCTGCAAGTAGATCGCGTAGTAATTATATTTAGCAATTAAACTTTATGACTTTACTCTTTGGAGTCTTAATTATGTTTGTAGTAAAACACTTCACTGTCAATCAATTTAAACTTAGATCAATAAATACGACTCTAAAACACTACATTTAACGATATAATTAATAAAGATACGAACTACTTCAACTGATGTACCGGCATACATCCGAGGTTGTTTTCTATAAAAATGGCCGAGGAGTTCCGAATGGGCTATTGCATTTGAACGGCATGCAAAACAGGGATATATACACACATCAAATTATGTGTAATCGTTAGGATTCCATGAGTACGCTAACCGTATCCGTTTAACGCTCCGCATATTAAAACGGAAACCCTATTCTAAGTTTACGCAAAATATCATAAAGAAATTGCATTTCTAAGAAGGAATTTCAGCTAAGAGTTAAAACGACAGTTAAGTTCAATAGTCGCCACTATTTTTCGACTTAAAAAAGTAATTTTTGATATCCAAAGACATAAAAACTCATTATTAACACGTTGGATTTCCATGCAGAAAAGCGTTCAAATGATACAAATATTTTGATTTGATTCTGATTTGTTTAATGTTTCTTCTGCATTTTTGTTCGTAAATTAAGTTTTACCACTGTTTCTATATGTCTGCTGTTGTTTTTGTCAAGCCAAATTTACGCCGCGGACACGGATCGGACGCCGACTGGATGCGCATGCGCACATATGGAATATACCCAATGGTGTTTGACTGGTTCGGTTTTATAGTATGCTGACAGCTGATGCCGAGCACATGTTAAAACGGCCTAATATGCTATTCATTTTTTTCAGAGCAACAACAACAACAGTCAGAAACACTTAACGAAGACGATGCGCCAATTATTAATCCAGATGAACTAGAACCGTTTGAACCGTCGGTCAATGAAGACTTTCCTACGAATGAGGACAGAAAAGAACCGTTGATACCTCATGTCTTTCACCAAACCCATTCAACAGAATATGTTCCACATATTAACATTAAGAGTGTAAAATCGCTCATCCAATTCAACCCCACTTGGGACTACTTTTTCTGGACCAATGAAAACGCACGAGACCTGATTGCTAGACGACATCCGCAGCTTATAGATGTGTTTGACAATTTTATTAATCCTATTGAACGGAGTGACTTACTGAGATATGTAGTACTGTACGAGATAGGTGGGGTTTATTTAGACACAGATGTGGAGGTTATACGCCCGCTAAACAGGGTCACGTACAAATACACGTGTATCATTCCTAGTGAACCGTTTGAACACAGCAGTATATTGTATAAAAGGGATATTGTCATAAACAATGCGATAATATTTTGTCGATCCCGTCATCCGTTTTTAAAACAGCTTCTTCAAAACATAGGAAATAGCACAACTGGATTAACAGCGATAGACAGAACGGGGCCAGTGTTTGTTACTGAGCAGTATTTCATATTTATGCACACTCTGGTGCCAAGAAAGAGTAATACATCTCTAACGTACATAGATGGAAACGAACCGTTTGTCGTCCGTCGAAATTGTATAGCTGACAATTGTGTGTACATTCCAAACACGATATACTTCAACCATCAGTATGACAAACCTCAAAGTTTGCTGGTCGAAAACTGTAAACTCAAAAACAAGCCGCCCTTAGTAAAAAGGGGTTGTCTTATTTTAGCAGCCCGAAAGACAGAGGTGACGTCCCAATTTGAGTACACGCGTCATCACTGGGTACACACGTGGTCTCACGTGGAAAATGACACGTGGCTTGTGCGTTTATTTAAGTTTTTGTCGAAGCTTCGGTATGGATCCCATACAGGAGGGATACATATACGAGATATAGTGAAAAATGTGAAAATATCATGAAACTGTCTGAACAAAGTTAACATTGGTAAGAATGTAGCCACCTAGTGACGTCAATACACTATTCTAGTTTATATTTAATGTTCAGTATCAATGTTAAATGTGTAAAATGATGTTGTCTCTTCTATTTCCTCTTTTAGTAGTGGTTTAAGGTTGTAAGTATGTACTTTTAAAAGTAAATGGTTTGACGCGACACAGTCTCAAAACCATTATAGAAAGACCCAATAGTGCACGGTTATTGTGGACATACCACGTGACGTCACATTTTTATAAAAGAGGTGGAAATAGTGGAAAAATGTACGCTATACTCGGTTACATTTCCCCTTAACATGCGCTTTGTTTTGTAAAAAATGATATGAAAATTACGAACGTACAGCGATAATCCTATCTGAGTCGACGCATGTATTTTGCTTTCTGCAATAACCTAACGTGACGTCGAAAACCACGTGGTATATCCAAACTGACGATGAAGTTAGCCTGAATTAATAAAGAAGCATCGGCACTGTAAACATGTGTTCCTACACCAATAAACCTTATAGGAAAAACTTCAACCCCTAATTGAGGTTGATATTTGACGATAGCATTCATTAGTTCTCAAATTTATGCAATGGGTTAGCAGCATTTTTCAAACATGCATTATATTCAATTTGATAAATCAGCAGTCACCTGTTATTCATTTAAATCAGTGAAACGGAAAGTTGGGTCAGTGTATAAAGTATAATCTCACACACTAAGCTGTTTAAACAGTATTTAATACAGTTGTATACGCCGAGTGCTTGCGATACTCCAGATTTATTTATTTATCGATACAAATAACCTTTAGCCATTACTTAATTATATGGTAACTATATGAATGTACAACAACGTATTCTTTCATACCGGACGCTTGTTTCCGGTCATGTGACCAGTGCTGGGAAAACAGTCTTACACCCGACAAGTAAGAAGAGTCACGCGCAACAACGCGACACTTCTTTTTTATTTTATTGTATGACTTATGAAATGTATTTTATGCCATTTCAAAAAGCGTAATATCAATCATATTTTTTCGGACCGGATCGAAAATTCCGAACCTCGGACACGCTGCGTGGCCGGTAACTCGGCAAGCTTCGTTACCGGCTTACGCGCCTACTTAGGCCTCGGGTCGGATTTTTCTATCCATACCGGAAACACATAATATATACTTATATCCTATACTTGAAATACGATTCATATTAAAAAACGCAATAACATATCATTCTTTTAATTGCAAAAGTTTATTTGTTGGACAAAACATTAAATGTTCCAAAAGTTCATGTTATATTCAGTTTTGAGGTTGAGTACTAAGCAAGCATTTGAAACCTAGGCTATGTAGGTTTAAACAGAAGTTGAGCAAATTCTACGAATGAAAATTTTAGCAGAGTTTGTCTCAAAAAGCACTTGCATTTTTTTTTTCGTGGATGTATTTCTACAATTATGAGTATTTTTAATTAAATTTTCATTACTATTTTATTATTATTATTTTTTTTTTTTTTTCGAGGGTGGTGGGGGGGGGGGCAAAATCTTTAAGACTACTACAGACTACCAAATCAATAAGGTGGCCTTTGGTGATTGCTTTATCATTTAAGAAATGGATGTTTGAAATCAGGCACTAATTCGCACTATTTTATTAAATATCTTTCTTTTTTGAAAATTTATCAAGTTCAACAATGACAGTTGTGTAGAATTGGTCGTAACGTGTTTTATCAAAGTATAACATCTCAATTATCTCAATCATGCTTGCTTAAGGACAGAGCTAAATGGATACATTCTATAATCATAGTTTGCTGAGCACCGTCTGTTGCATCGGCTTATACGAAGAGCAATTACTCGAGTAAAGCGCCACAGTAACGTGATTGAACTTTAAAGTTATATGTTTTTATTGTTGTTTTAGTTTTACCTTCAAATTAGATATTTGTTTTGTTGATAGCTGATAATGAAATAAACTCAAGTAAATAAAGACCTATTTATTTTCTTTCACTTGCTTTACTTTAACAATTATATATTTTGCAACGATTGTGAAAAAAGGAAGCTATGATAGCTTATACTAAGTTACTCTCGTTGGCACGATGTTGCGCGAGAGTGTGGTCTTGTGTTGTGGGGGAAACCGGCGTACCGGGAAAAACCCACTTGTCCGGTTTGGTGACCACAAGCCAATCTGACATGCGACCAGGCCGGGAATCGAACCCGGGTCGCCTTGGTGAGAAGCGAGTGCGCTAAGCGGACAACCCATAATCATTAAGATTTTTTTCTTCGCGCGTACTTTAAGGTCCGCCTACTGCCAGTCATTCGATACACACTCCTTGCGCCAGATTTTGCGTTGACAATGTATCAGCCAATGAGGTTGTATTCTAAGTCAGTTATATAACATAAAGTTAATACTTTATGATTAAGAAGGACTAGTTCGCTACGTTCACTCCGCCCATTCTTAATCATTAAGAATACACTTCATGTCATAAAACTGTTACATAGTTTTATTTTTGCCCTTGACTTGACAAACATGTGAAATATGTTATAGTAAGATGACCTGAAGTAATATTTTAATGAACAAGAATAAGTTGAGTTTGCGTAGCGAGCTGTCTCATAGGCCGATATATTGTCAACGCAAATCTGATGTAGGAGTTTGTATAAGATGCGTGGCAGTAGCAGTGTGTGTATACCACGTGATAAATTACGTCATATATACTACGACAGAAGGCAACATTTTTCTTAAAATAAAGACTAAAATCAAAGATAACTTTTCTTTTACTGCACCATTTTAAATGAAACAAAGGGCAGTCTATGTCGCTTAAAGAGCCCCACCTTTGTTTTTTTAACTGAAGTTTAATAAGGTGATTAGTTTCATCAAACACTTCGACAAACCTGTTTCCAAAACAATTAAGCCGAAACCGGTGTTTGAAGCTATCGAAACCTCTACCGAAGGCAGTTTCGTCGGTTCGTACATCCGAAAACTTGTTTAATTCGAAAACAACATGGCGGATAGTGATCAACCTTGTTTGTTGAAACTCAATATTTTTTTATAACAATGCCTAACAATGGGCAAATGAGCTAAATGAAAAGGGTTATATCTGTAATTGTGTAGCTCAGTAGCAGTACAGTAGCTCCGCCATGTTGTTGAAAATGTACACAAAACCATGCATTTGTTACTTCAAGCAAAACTATCAAAGCCAGTTTCGAAACTGCTGAAACCATTGAAACCAAAACTGAAACTGGTTTGGTATCAACAAAAGCGCCCTAAATAATCGCCTACCTGCAATTTCAAAGGCTGAAGATACAGGATGTATTCGAATTAAAGATACACAAATATGGAGTTTATCATGATTTTATGATTAATCCGATGTCAGCTACGATTAAATATTCAGATTCACATCAAAAGTATTGCGTTTTGAACCACACACGTTACAGCCTTAACAGTGTGTCTACCTTTGTTACGGATTTAAAAAACTGATTGGTTATGCAGTTATTCGTGTTCATATCTATTTGATCAAATAAAGTTTCCGTATTAAGCGAAAAATGCACAATGATAACACATTTTGGTTTTGTTATGTATCTGACAAGTTGAAATTTAAGATAATTATTTGAAATAATAACCAAACTAAGTATGTACAATTTATATGTACATGTATATAAAATTCAAATCAAATAGAATTGTTATATTTTTTAAAGTTGTATTATTAATCTATTATATATTAACCGCGAGAATTAACATATGAACGTTTTATTAACATGTGGACGTTTTATTATTCTCTGATTTCTTATAGCCTGTTCCATCTCGTGACGCATTTGTAGAAAAAAGCGCGCATATTTTCGATCGATCATTGTTCGTAGAATGTGACAGTCGACTTGGGAAAAAAATTAAAATGGTTTAAATGTTTAGAACTTTGTTAAAATAAACATGGGGGCAGACTATAGCGCCTCATTCGTCCTTTCTAGATCACGGATGACATATACATGACAACACAGCGCCTCATTCATCCTTTCTACAGCACAGATAACATATAGATGACAATACAGCGCCGATCTTAGCGCCTCATTCGTCCTAGGTAGAGCACAGATAACGTAAAGATGACAGCACAGCGTCGTCTCTTGCGCCTCATTCGTCCTTTCTAGAGCGAAGATGACTTATATATGACAACAAATCACCGTCTCTAGCGCCTAATTAATTTTAGAGCATATATGACATGTAGATCACAGCACAGCGCCGTCTCTTGCACCTCATTCCTCTTTTCTGGAGCACGGATGACATACACATGATTACACCGCACCAACTTTAGCGCCTCATTCGTCCTTTCCAGAACCGGATGACATATAGGTGACAACACATCGCCGTCTCTTGCTCCTCATTCGTCCATTCTAGAGCACGGATGGCATATAAATGACAACACATCGCCGACTCTAGCGCCTCATTCGTCCTTTCTTAAGCACAGATTATGTATAGATGACGGCACAGCGCCGTCTCTAACGCCTCATTCGTCCTTTTAAGAGCACAGATGACATATATGACAGCACAGCGCCGACTCTATTGCCTCATTCGTCCATTCTAGGGCATGGATGATACAAACAAGACAACATAGCGTCCACTTCAGCCCCTCATTCGTCATTTCTTGAGCAAAGATAACGTATAGATGACATCATAGCGTCGACTCTAGCGCCTCATTCGTCCTTTCTAGAGCACGGATGACATGCACATTTCTACACAGCGCCGACTTTAGCGCCACAATGGTCTTTTCTAGAGCACAGATGATATACACATGACTACACAGCGCCGATATTGAGGAGAACACAGCGCCGATTCCAGCACCTCATACGTCCATTCTAGAGGACATTTGACATTAACATGACAACACAGCGCCGACTCTAGCGCCTCAATCGTCCTTTCTTGAGCACGGATGACATACACATGACTACACAGCGCCGACTATAGCGCCCCATACGTCCTTTCTAGAGGACATATGACATATATATAACAACACAACGTCGACTCTAGCGCCTCATACGTCCTTTCTAGGGCACAGATGATATACACATGACTACACAGTGCCGACTCTAGAGCCTCATTCGTCCGTTTTATAGCTGGAATTGCATATATATGACTACACAGCGCCGACTCTAGCGCCTCATTTGTCCTTTCTATAGCACAGATGATATACACATGACTACACAGCGCCGACCCTAGCGCCTCATTCGTTCATTCTAGAGGACATATGACATATATATGACATCACAGCACCGACTCTAGTGCCTCACACGTCCTTTTTAGAGTACGGATGACATATACTAGTATAAGACAACACAGCACCTATTCTAGCGCATCATGCGTCCTTTCTAGAGGACATATGACATATATATGACAACACAACGCCGACTCTAGCGCCTCTTACGTCCTTTCTAGAGGACATATGACATATATATGACAACACAACGCCGACTCTAGCGCCTCATACGTCCTTTCTAGAGCACAGATGACATATAGATGACAACACAGTGCCGACTCTAGAGCCTCATTCGTCCGTTTTATAGCAGGAATTGCATATATATGACTACACAGCGCCGACTCCAGCGCCTCATTCGTCCTTTCTATAGAACAGATGATATACACATGACTACACAGCGCCGACCCTAGCGCCTCTTTCGTCCGTTCTAGAGGACATAAGACATATATATATGACAAAACAGCGCCGACTCTAATGCCTCAAACGTCCGTTCTAGAGCACGGATGACATATACTAGTATATGACAGCACAGCGCCGACCCTAGCGCCTCATTCGTCCATTCTAGAGGACATATGACATATATATGACATCACAGCGCCGACTCTAGTGCCTCAAACGTCCTTTCTAGAGCACGGATGTCACATATATGACAGCACAGCGCCGACTCTAGTGCCTCAAACGTCCTTTCTAGAGCACGGATGACATATATATGACAACACAGCGCCGACTCTAGTGCCTCATACGTCCTTTCTAGAGCACGGATGACATATACTAGTATATGACAACACAGCGTCGACCTTAGCGCCTCATTCGTCCATTCTAGAGGACATATGACATATATATGACATCACAGCGCCGAATCTAGTGCCTCAAACGTCCTTTCTAGAGCACGGATGTCACATATATGACAGGACAGCGCCGACTCTAGTGCCTCAAACGTCATTTCTAGAGCACGGATGACATGTACTAGTATATGACAACACAGCGCCGATTCTAGCGCCTCTTACGTCCTTTCTAGAGCACGGATGACATATATATGACAACCCCGCGCCGACTCTAGTGCCTCAAACGTCCTTTCTAGAGCATGGATGACGTATACTAGTATATGACAACACAGCGCCGACTCTAGTGCCGCAAAGGTCCTTTCTAAAGCACGAATGACATATATATGACAACACAGCGCCGACTCTAGTGCCTCTAACGTCCTTTCTAGAGCACGGATGACATATACTAGTATATGACAACACAGCGCCGACCCTAGCGCCTCATTCGTTCATTCTAGAGGACATATGACATATAAATGACATCACAGCGCCGACTCTAGTGCCTCAAACGTCCTTTCTAGAGCACGGATGACATATACTAGTATATGACAACACAGCGCCGACCCTAGCGCCTCATTCGTTCATTCTAGAGGACATATGACATATAAATGACATCACAGCGCCGACTCTAGTGTCTCAAACGTCCTTTCTAGAGCACGGATGACATATATATGACAACACAGCGCCGACTCTAGTGCCTCAAACGTCCTTTCTAGAGCACGGATGACATATACTAGTATATGACAACACAGCGCCGATTCTAGCGCATCATGCGTCCATTCTAGAGGACATATGACATATAAATAACAACACAGCGCCTACTCTAGCGCCTCTTACGTCCTTTCTAGAGCACGGATGACATATAGATGACAACACAGCGCCGACTCTAGCGCCTCATTCGAACTTTCTAGAGTACAGATGGCATATATATGACAACACAGCGCCGACTCTAGTGCCTCAAACGTCCTTTCTAGAGCACGGATGACATATACTAGTATATGACAACACTGCGCCAATTCTAGCGCATCATGCGTCCTTTCTAGAGGACATATGACATATAAATAACAACACAGCGCCGTCTCTAGCGCCTCTTACGTCCTTTTTAGAGCACGGATGACATATAGATGACAACACAGCGCCGACTCTAGTGCCTCAAACGTCCTTTCTAGAGTACATATGACATATATATGACAACACAGCGCCGACTCTAGTGCCTCAAACGTCCTTTCTAGAGTACAGATGACATATATATGACAACACAGCGCCGACTCTAGCGCCTCTTACGTCCTTTCTAGAGCACGGATGACATATAAATGACAACACAGCGCCGACTCTAGTGCCTCAAACGTCTTTTCTAGAGCACGGATGACATATACTAGTAATGATAACACTGCGCCGATTCTAGCGCATCATGCGCCCTTTCTAGAGGACATATGACATATAAATAACAACACAGCGCCGACTCTAGCGCCTCTTACGTCCTTTCTAGAGCACGGATGACATATAGATGACAACACAGCGCCGACTCTAGTGCCTCAAACGTCCTTTCTAGAGTACAGATGACATATATATGACAACACAGCGCCGACTCTAGTGCCTCAAACGTCCTTTCTAGAGTACAGATGACATATATATGACAACACAGCGCCGACTCTAGCGCCTCTTACGTCCTTTCTAGAGCACGGATGACATATAAATGACAACACAGCGCCGACTCTAGTGCCTCAAACGTCTTTTTTAGAGCACGGATGACATATACTAGTAGATGACAACACTGCGCCGATTCTAGCGCATCATGCGTCCTTTCTAGAGGACATATGACATAAAAATAACAACACAGCGCCGACTCTAGCGCCTCTTACGTCCTTTCTAGAGCACGGATGACATATATATGACAACACAGCGCCGACTTTAGTGCCTCTTACGTCCATTCTAGAGCACGGATGACATATAGATGACAACACAGCGCCGACTCTAGCGCCTCTTACGTCCTTTCTAGAGCACGGATGACATATAGATGACAACACAGCGTCTTCTCTAGCGCCTTATTCGACCTTTCAAGAGTACAGATGGCATATATAAGACAACACATCGCCGAGTCTAGCGTCTATTTCGTATTTTCTAGAGCATAAATGACATGTATGTAACAACAATGCGCCGACTCTAGCGCCTCATTTGTCCTTTCTAGAGCACGGATGAAAACATAATGCCGACTAGTATAGTAGCCAAGAGCTACTGAGACCTGCCAAGAGCAATTACATCTGTCAGGAGACACTATGACCTGCCAACCAAGAGCTTCTAAGACCTGCCATTAGCGGCTTAGACCTTCCAAGAGCTACTTAGATCTGCCAAAAGCTACTAAGAACTGCCAAGAGCTACTGAGACCTGCCAAGAGCTACTAGACCTGCCAACCAGGAGCTACTTACACCTTCCAAGAGCTACTTAGACCTGCCAAGAGCTTCTAAGAACTGTCAAAAGCTACTGAGACCGGCCGAGAGCTACTGAGACCTGCTAAGAATGACTAAAAAACTAGCAACTGTCAAGACCTGTCGAAGAGCTACTGAGAATTGCCGGGACCTACTTAATTAAACATGCAATGAGGTTCTATAAATTTAAGAACAGCCTCTAAGATTTCTTAAGGATAGACATATGTGAAGTCGTGAAGAAATCGTATGTTTTAAGTAAAAAGTTTATATTTGATATCCTTGGAAAGAGGAACAAATCTGAGAAAATATATCAGACCATTAATGTACAAATTTTCGTTCTAGATGCCTGCTGATGAAATGTACGAGTATGTGACTTATTGAGTGTTTTAAAAATTAAACAAAGTCACTCAATAACACTTTCCTGGTAACAAAAATGTATGTAGAACAAAACACTCAATCTTATTAAGGTTACAACAGCGTAAGTTATTAATTAATTATAACTGATAAAAGAAATTAGGCTGTAAAGTTAGAAATTGACATTCAAGCTTTCAATTTATATCCGTGAACCAAATGAGTTTCTACGATATAAACACTTGAAAAACAAATCAAATTAAGTTTCTTATTATTGTTTCAATGATGTACACTAATTAAAGTATACCCAATTACGTACTATGAATGATGTAAATATAGAAGAATCCACTTATGTCAATAAGATCACTAATACAGACAAGCAACTATCAAATGTTATAGTTAAATGACATGAATTAAAATCTTGATAGTAAAGAATGGGCGGAGTTAGCGTTGCGAAAGAGTCCTTCTTAATTATTGATATATAATTCAGGTCATGACTGGTTTAGAATACAAACTTATTGGCTGACAAATTGTCAACGCAGTCATCAGACGCAGGGACTGTGTATCGGATGAGTGGCAGTACGCGGACCTTTTAACACTCGCGAAAGTTGAAATTCTTAAGACCTTTTTGATTAAGCCCAGTACTAAATGATTGCCTATCTGAAAGTGTGTGGAGTCCGAAGGACACCAGGCGTACTTTGACCAGCCGAATTCTTTCATATCCCCGATAATGACATCAATCCCGCAATTCATTTCTTATATTTACACCAATCATTTTTATAAGAACTGTTTAAAAAAAAAATCATTTCATTTAAGAAAACCTTTCTGTAATCCCGTCTACCCATTCTGTAAATATATCGACTCGACTGTAACCGGACACATTTTATCAAATAACACATGAAAAGATCAACCACTTGAAATCACTTGTAAACTTAAAATTGGAACACTTATGGCAACAATACATCTAACATGGCATAAATTAACAGTTTCTGTAGTGTTGATTTCTAATTTTTGGGACCAGCCTACACAATACAAACAATAACAAGATCAACACGGTTCATGTATATTGTTATGCGATGAATTGCGTTCATCGGATGATAACTGCAATTGCCGAAAGGCATTTCATTTCAGGAATGGAAGATGAGGTGTAAATATTTATTCTACAGTTCCATCTTGTGTGTACAAACACCAGCATATGTTATTTCGAAGACTGTTGCCGTGTGGACACACACCACCATATGTTATTTCGAAGATTGTTGCCGTGTGGACACACACCACCATATGTAATTTCGAAGATTGTTGCCGTGTGGACACAAACCACCATATGTTATTTCGAAGACTGTTGCCGTGTGGACACACACCACCATATGTTATTTCGAAGACTGTTGCCGTGTGGACACACACCACCATATGTTATATTGAAGACTGTTGCCGAGTGCACACACACCACCATATGTTATTTCGAAGACTGTTGCCGTGTAGACACACACCACCATATGTTATTTCGAAGATTGTTGCCGTGTGGACACACACCACCATATGTTATTTCGAAGACTGTTGCCGTGTGGACACACACCACCAAATGTTATTTCGAAGACTGTTGCCGTGTGGACACACACCACCAAATGTTATTTCGAAGACTGTTGCCGTGTGGACACACACCACCATATGTTATTTCGAAGATTGTTGCCGTGTGGACACACACCACCATATGTTATTTCGAAGATTGTTGCCGTGTGGACATACACCACCATATGTTATTTCGAAGACTGTTGCCGTGTGGACACACACCACCATATGTTAATTCGAAGATTGTTGCCGTGTGGACACACAACACCATATGTTATTTCGAAGATTGTTGCCGTGTGGACACACACCACCATATGTTATTTCGAAGACTGTTGCCGTGTGGACACACACCACCATATGTTATTTCGAAGACTGTTGCCGTGTGGACACACACCATCATATGTTATATTGAAGATTGTTGCCGTGTGGACACACACCACCATATGTTATTTCGAAGATTGTTGCCGTGTGGACACACACCACCATATGTTATTTCGAAGATTGTTGCCGTGTGGACACACACCACCATATGTTATTTCGAAGATTGTTGCCGTGTGGACCCACACCACCATATGTTATATTGAAGATTGTTGCCGTGTGGACACACACCACCATATGTTATATTGAAGACTGTTGCCGTGTGGACACACACCACCATATGTTATATTGAAGACTGTTGCCGTGTGGACACACACCACCATATGTTATATGGAAGACTGTTGCCGTGTGGACACATACCACCATATGTTATATGGAAGACTGTTGCCGTGTGGACACACACCACCATATGTTATATTGAAGACTGTTGCCGTGTGGACACACACCACCATATGTTATTTCGAAGATTGTTGCCGTGTGGACACACACCATCATATGTTATATTAAAGATAGTTGCCGTGTGGACACACACCACCATATGTTATATTGAAGACTGTTGCCGTGTGGACACACACCACCATATGTTATATTAAAGACTGTTGCCGTGTGGACACACACCACCATATGTTATTTCGAAGATTGTTGCCGTGTGGACACACACCACCATATGTTATTTCGAAGATTGTTGCCGTGTGGACACACACCACCATATGTTATTTCGAAGATTGTTGCCGTGTGGACACACACCACCATATATTATTTCGAAGATTGTTGCCGTGTGGACACACACAACCATATGTTATTTCGAAGACTGTTGCCGAGTGGACACACACCACCATATGTTATTTCGAAGACTGTTGACGTGTGGACACACACCACCATATGTTATTTCGAAGATTGTTGCCGTGTGGACACACACCACCATATGTTATTTCGAAGATTGTTGCCGTGTGGACATACACCACCATATGTTATTTCGAAGACTGTTGCCGTGTGGACACACACCACCATATGTTAATTCGAAGATTGTTGCCGTGTGGACACACAACACCATATGTTATTTCGAAGATTGTTGCCGTGTGGACACACACCACCATATGTTATTTCGAAGACTGTTGCCGTGTGGACACACACCACCATATGTTATTTCGAAGACTGTTGCCGTGTGGACACACACCATCATATGTTATATTGAAGATTGTTGCCGTGTGGACACACACCACCATATGTTATTTCGAAGATTGTTGCCGTGTGGACCCACACCACCATATGTTATTTCGAAGATTGTTGCCGTGTGGACACACACCACCATATGTTATTTCGAAGATTGTTGCCGTGTGGACCCACACCACCATATGTTATATTGAAGATTGTTGCCGTGTGGACACACACCACCATATGTTATATTGAAGACTGTTGCCGTGTGGACACACACCACCATATGTTATATTGAAGACTGTTGCCGTGTGGACACACACGACCATATGTTATATGGAAGACTGTTGCCGTGTGGACACATACCACCATATGTTATATGGAAGACTGTTGCCGTGTGGACACACACCACCATATGTTATATTGAAGACTGTTGCCGTGTGGACACACACCACCATATGTTATTTCGAAGATTGTTGCCGTGTGGACACACACCATCATATGTTATATTAAAGATAGTTGCCGTGTGGACACACACCACCATATGTTATATTGAAGACTGTTGCCGTGTGGACACACACCACCATATGTTATATTAAAGACTGTTGCCGTGTGGACACACACCACCATATGTTATTTCGAAGATTGTTGCCGTGTGGACACACACCACCATATGTTATTTCGAAGATTGTTGCCGTGTGGACACACACCACCATATGTTATTTCGAAGATTGTTGCCGTGTGGACACACACCACCATATATTATTTCGAAGATTGTTGCCGTGTGGACACACACAACCATATGTTATTTCGAAGACTGTTGCCGAGTGGACACACACCACCATATGTTATTTCGAAGACTGTTGACGTGTGGACACACACCACCATATGTTATATTGAAGACTGTTGCCGAGTGGACACACACCACCATATGTTATTTCGAAGACTGTTGCCGTGTGGACACACACCACCATATGTTATATTGAAGACTGTTGCCGTGTGGACACACACCACCATATGTTATTTCGAAGATTGTTGCCGTGTGGATTGTTGCCGTGTGGACACACACCACCATATGTTATTTCGAAGACTGTTGCCGTGTGGACACACACCACCATATGTTATTTCGAAGATTGTTGCCGTGTGGACACACACCACCATATGTTATTTCGAAGATTGTTGCCGTGTGGACACACACCACCATATGTTATTTCGAAGACTGTTGCCGTGTGGACACACACCACCATATGTTATTTCGAAGACTGTTGCCGTGTGGGCAAGCGCACAGGCGATGAACAACAAAATTGTCGTTACACTGATGAGTTACACTTAGAACATTCATGTAGAAAATCTATCGATTATAATTTCATTTGCCAGTTTTAGCATTCAATTGATTGATGCAATAAAAAGGCATGTCATATTAAAAAAAAATCGACAAACACTATATATATCTCTGAGATATTTATGCTTTATTCTTCCTGATTGCAGGTTTTGGGCTGATTTTAAGGTATAATAATTATTAATTATTTGCATTACTCTAATTAATGTAAAATATTAACATAAAGTATCATTTTCAATCGCATTATTGTAACTTTAAAATTGTTCACTGCGTAATGCACTTTCACGTTCTATTTGCATTTGCTGCAGTAGTGAGTGGGGTCATTGCGTTCGAACTGTATTCTGGTTGGCTGTTTTTAATATATTTCGCAGAACCTAAAGTCAAACTTTGTTCGTCCGGTTGTACGAGTGGATTATTTGAGAAATATTATTTTATAGTTTGATACTTATAGCGTTGTTTTTCTTGGTTATCTCCGGTATTTATTACATACATTTAGAGGGCGGAGATTGGAAGGGCATTGCGGTTTGTTCATTTCTGTGTAAGTGGCCCGTCAGGATATTGTTAATTGTTGTGGCGATCATTTTGCATAGCTTTGTGAGTGTTATTTTTGTATTTTTATAACAATGTCTTCAAGGAAGAAAAAAAACCAGTTGATTATAAAAGGCTGAACCGCATTTGAACTTCGGAAGTTGAGATAAGTAATTTAGAGAAGAGTGTGGAATAGTGATGCGGTGATTAGTGTAATGTCCCCTATTCACTCTACGGTATTTGATTACAAGGGAACACGGCCCTCAACGAAATTGCCCGTCTTGTAAAATCACTCAAGTTCACCACTTTATTATGAATTTGCAGAATAGATTTCAGCTATTATTTTTCCACAAATTATGAACACTTTGTCTGTTGATTTAACACCGGAAAACCACACCACGATAGTTCGTTTTTCTGCATTTATCATTTCTTTACAGTCACTATATATAACGTCACTGTGCCACAGTCATGGCCGCATCTCTGGGGTCATCTCTGTATACATCCACCCAAGAAAGAGGTCCTGCAAAATATCGTTCAAAACCACATATATTATCTTCAAATATGATATAAATCATGTGTAAACTTGAAAATACATACAAGATACTCATCATCAAATGCTAACTGAATGGGGGGAAACATTTTCTTAAGAACTTCTTGAAGGGGTACTACGACCCGGCAGCATTTCGTTATGGGCCGACACTGTATTTGGTGTGAAGGGGCTGGATTCGGATGCCCAAGGCGAATCGGACGATGAAGTGACCGAAATTATGGTTGGAGTCCTTGAATCGTGAAGAGAAACGACTGCGCATAAGAGGAAGACGACGTCGACGAGCTCAAATAGGGTAAAAAAGCCGTTTTAAATAGTAAAATCAAATCAGATTTCACTTCCCCTAAAGTGAACATTACTTCATTGAGACAAATACTAGACTCAGGGAGTGTTGGCTAAACAGTTGGGGTTGCCATTGTCTGACAGTTACACTGATTCGAAAAGTGCATATGATTATACAGTTTTGAGAGCAAAAGGTAAATACTGATTTCTCAGAAGCATCCAAGTTGCGGTATATATATATATATATATATATATATATATATATATATATATATATATATATATATATATATATATATATATATATATATATATTGCATACCGGACGTGTGTTTCCGGTCATGAGACCAGTGCTGGAAAAACCCGTCTTACACCCACCATGTAAGATAAGTCACGCGCAACAACGCGTCACTTCTTATTTCTTTTATTGAATGGTGTATGAACAGTATATAATGCCATTTCAAAAAAGCACAATCAAATATGTTAGTATGCAAGACTTTTAATTAAATTTGAAAATAAATCATCGTAAAAACGCTATTTTTTTAGTAGAACAATTTGACGTCAATAGTGATTTAAAATTACTGCGCTCTATAACGTCAGTAAACAACGTGGCACGCGCTTTTTGGTGAAATGTACAAAAGGCGTTTTCTACGTCAATATTTCCACAAATTGATTATTTACGATATGCAAGAAAAACTATAAATTATGATTTTCCAGTCCGGATAAAAAAATCCGACCCGCGGGCACGCTGCGTAATCGGTAACTCGGTTTTCGCGCGTGCCCTCGGATCGGATTTTCGATCCGTACCGGAAACACCATGTACTTATAGAGACTCAGAGTATGGCTTTTTATAAACTAACTTTCAATTTGTTTATTAGATTGTGTACTGGACATCACATCAGATGGTGATACTTCTTGTACTGACACAAACGGTCGTTTAGATTTGTTTAACCGTTAACCTTAATTTTCATTTCAGTTTTACTATCCTAAGAGCCTTTTATGCTGCAGTATTAAGAGAAATAGAATCGGGAGAAAAATAATCGTGGATGGGGGGCGATTAGCCTTATCCACAGGGGAGATTCACGTGATCGCTTTGAAAATTGTTCAGAACAAAGGATTCATTCGCAAATTTAATTAATATTTTGTAGACATTTGTTTCATATACTCGCTTTTTGCTCTAAAACACACGGAAAACTGACTTATTCGGACAATGTAAGACCAAAAATTAAATTTGTATCGAGTTTCAGGCTTAAACTAAGCAAACCTCCGAAAAACAAAAATCACGCGGGTAAACTGTGCTACAATGCGGGTATTCTGCGCCTATTTTGAAGATCCTACCTTAACATTCACCATCAGTAAAAGCCGAAGTTATTGGTTGAAGCGGGAGACCTATTCGCCATTTTGTTCGGCCGATGTACTATAGCGATAACGTGATTCTCCTCCGTGTTATCCAGAAACTTGAATTTAAAGTACTAAGTGAAATGCCAATTCCTCGGGGTTCAAAGTCAGCCGCGAGTCGAACCCTCGTAGTCGTGTCAGGAATGCAGAAACTGCAGCTGATAAAAGGTCTGTGTGGTTCTACAAAATATTCCAAAAGAACATGTGCGGCAATAAAAATACTCATTCTTTGGTATTTTAAGGCAAAATGAGGATTGCTCAGCACAGTTTATTATCTGTTAATTCATGTGATTGGCCTAGATATGTTTGGCATGACAATCCCCTGCTGTGCATCTCCTGCTTATTGTAATGTTATCACAGTCCATGAAAATGTGGAGCATAACAAAAAGTACAAAATATACTAGCTATTAAAACAAATATAGCACGTTAGTTTAGACACAAACTCAGCCTACACACACATTAATGCACTATATTAGTTATACTTAGGTCCATGTGACGTGTAAATGCCTTCACACTATAACCAAAATGTCGTATCTTCATTTTACGGGCATTTTCTTTAACATAGGTGTAAGGAGGTGGGTAAAATATTTTTTTATCAGATTTGATTTTTATTTTGACAAAAATTGGGAATATTTTGTTTTGATGTTCTGACCATGTGTTATTGCATTTTTCATTATGAACATTGCACAAAAAGCTGTCAACTCCATATATTAAATGGTTTAACATGTTCTGCAAAAACTCGTAATTGTACTATTATGACTTCTCTGCTAACATATATGCATGCAATGATTTACAATTTTTTTTAACTGAGCTGATTTGCAGCGGATATTTAAATATTAAAACAATATCGAGATAGATTTTTAGTGCTCTAACATAGACCAGACACGCTGGGGAAAAATACCGTATCGTACCTGCCATGTTTCCATTGCAGGTAGACTGGTTTCGTGGTTTCCAATAAGTATGCACATTTTACCATTAAAAATGGATAACCAGAAAACCTGAAACCATAAACTCGTTTAATGCGATCGTCGGGTATCGTATCATAAGAGGGATAGTGGTGCACGAGGTCGCCAGGATATCATCATGACATTTTGTTATGACCAGAGAGTGACCTAACAGTTCTTGTTTTTAACTTGTCACTAAGTGGTAATGTGACCATTTCCATATTTGCTTAGCTTTTGTGTTGTGCAAACACGTCAATATGGTCTGATGCAATTACTTGTAAACAGTTGGTCACAAACATCAATTTGCAAGATGCTTGTTCGCATTTCCGGACCCCGATATCTGCTTGCGAGTTTATCAATAACAGTAGTTGCATGAGCATGTTTTAGGTAGTTGAAATATAAACGACTTCTTAGACTCATTTGTTGTAAAATCGGAGTTTATCGGATTATCAATTAGTGTGCATCTACCCGATCTAACTGAAATGGCAGATACAAATATTGCGCCAGTTCTTATACCCAAGACAAAATATCGCGTTTAGGTTGGTCTGTACCCACACCTAGTTAAGGACTTCAGAGAGTTCTGTGGTCATGGTTTCCAAGCTCATCGCGAATAATTTGATTAGTTGTGTATAAATGGTACAAATGGCACAATCTTAAACATTTTAGAAGAGAAGTGTTGTATCAAAGATCTTAACCATCACGCATCGATACAAGTACAATTATATAAGACAATATGGTATAATTGCTAAAATAGAAGGTTAACCAATACACATAAATAAAATTACACTTGTATAAGGTAATATTGGGTCTACCACCTTGACAATAAGGAAACATCCATTTAACATCAGTACAATTACATAGCTTTTAGAAAATGCATTGGGTCTTCTGACTTTGAAATTAGGGAGAAAAAAATAAACATCAATGATATTATTTTTTTTGTTCAATAATTTGGCAAGGTCAGTTAAATAAGTTTATATCAATATATACTTTTATCCAATAATATAAGGTTAGTCTCCATAGCCATAGTCGGAAAAATAATAATGCTCCTACTGCAAATACCCTTCAAATATACGTTAGGTAACTAAAATCATTATATACAATAGTATAATTCAAATAATTATTTGGTTCCCATGATGGCCATGTCATTGCAACCAACATTCATCACTGCAATTATTTAAGGACTGAAATTCATTAGCGTATGCGCTTTATCGATAAATTGCCATTTTGAGCGGGGTATTAAAGATCGAATGAATGCTCCCGAATTGAATTTCAATCCTTACATTTACAAGTTTTTTGCACACTTATTGTAATACAGTTTTTTCTCAAAATCATTTAAAAGAGCTTCTTTTTATATACAAAGGGGAGCAACGCGTCACTAACCGATGAATGGAGCAGCAGAGTACTGACCCTTTTTTAACCGTTTCACACAAACGCAGAAAATAGTTATATCTTATGATCTCGTATTTTTTATCTTTATTTTATCTTTAAAAAACAATTTAAAGGAAATCTACTTCACATCTTTCATTTAATGACAGCTCATGTAAACTAAAATATATGCAAGTTTGATAGGAAACTTCTTGTACTGGAGTAAAACGGAATAGGCGGTGGCAAAAAAGTTAAGCTGCGACGCTCCCGTAAATTGAAAAACAAAATCTGGCCTAAGTCAGCGATTGAGGGTTATTACGGTAGTGTTTGGATGTGTCTAAAACCATAAACTCGTATAATGTGATCGTCGGGTACCGCATCATAAGAGGGATAGTGGTGCACGATGTCGCCAGGATATCATCATGCCATTTTGTTATGACCAGAGAGTGACCCAACAGTTCTTGTTTTTAACTTGTCACTAAGTGGTAATGTAACCATGTCCGTGCTTGTTTAGCCTTTGTCTCATGCAAACACGTCAATATGGTCTGATGCAATTACTGGTGAACAGTTGGTCACAAACAGCAATTTGCAAGATGCTTGTTCGCATTTCTGGACCCCGATATCTGCTTGTGAGTTTATCAATGACAGTAGTTTTATGAGCACGTTTCAGTTATTTGAAATGTAAAAGACTCCTTTGGTTATTGACTCTTGTTTTAAAATTTGAGTTTATCGGATTATTTATTAGTGTTGAACTATCCGATCTAACTGATGGCAGATACAAACATTTTGTCTGTTGTTATACCCAGTACAAAGTCATCGCGTTTATCTTGGACTATACCGACACCTATTTAAGGACTTTAGATATTGCTGTGGTCATGAGCTCCAAGCTAATAGCGAATATTTTAATTAGTTGGGTATAAACTGTACAAATGGCACAATCATAAAGATTTTATTGTTTACAATATAGAATTTTTGAACATTTTGTTAAATAATTGTATACACAAAAAACGTATTCAAATGCTCACATCCTTTTTTCTCAATGTTAAATGCATCTTATTAGGTTTTTTCTATGTACAATATCAAAATGGAAAATAACCTCACTTTTTCAAGAATAAATTTCGAGGGATCCTTAAATGCATACAGAACTGCATCACCCCACCTCTCCCCCTACCCTCAGGTGCTATTCCAAACATCTATTAATAAAGCTATTTTGGTGCATGCATTGTCTTTCTTTCCTGTATTGTGACATTGTGGGTGTGCATATTAAGCCTTAACCATGTAACTTAAATCATAGTCATTATGTTTCGCTACCGGCCATTTACATGTATTTCCCGGGTTCAGATATACATGCAATATTCGAATAAAATGAACAACAAATCATATGGTGATTAAAAGAACCATTATTTTTTCTGCAATACAGACGCAGTTTGTCAAATAGCTGCTTTATTTATAGAATATGTAAAAAACGCCTTCGGTTTAGGCGTCTTTATGAAGAATATCAACATTTCTTCAGATTAGTATATCTTGCTTCGAAAACACTCTTTCTATGCACATGCTGAATCACTTTACACCTTACAGAAGTATGTTCAATGGAATACCTTTTATTACAATTATGTTGCTATTTCAATCAAAATCTAGCTAAACTATACCATAGTATAATCCAAATGAATAATTATTTGGTTCCCATGATGGCTATGTCATTGCAACCTACATTCATCACTGCAATTCATGGGTCAATTGCCATTTTGAGCGGGGCATGATCGCATGAATGCCCACGAATTGAATTTCAATCCTTATATTTACGAGTTTTTGCACTCTTATTTTAATACTGTTATTTCTTTAAAAAACGCTTCTTTTTACATACAAAGGGGAGCTACCCGTCACAGTACCAGTGAATGGAACAGCGAAGTACTGTCCCTGTTTCACACAAATGCAATGTTATCTTTTCGAAGAAAATAGTTTTATTTTTTGATCCCGTATTTTTATCTTCATGTTTTCTTTAAAAACAATTTCAAAGTAAATCAAATACACATCTTTCATTTAATTACAGCTCAAGTCTATTTTTTAAAGAATTTGGACATACTTTTACTGAAACTCGACAAGTCATTGTGTGTTCGTACACGGGAAAGAAAATAATTAAAAACATAAAATGAGATTAAACGAGTTTATCCCATTCCGGTAAGTTTAAATATTTATTATATCTTGATATTATGCATTACCGTATTAAAATTCAAGACAGTCCAACTGTTATATTTTTTTGAAAATTATATTTATATTAAAGTTTACCTTCACTCCTTTTGCATTCCCATGATCACCAAGCTTCAAGACGATGAGTTAAGTTACTCTCAAATTAATAATAGTTTTTGAGATTAAGCCAAGTCGGAAAAATCCAACAACATTGTGCTGCCAATTCGTTTTTCCATAAATACAGTGAACATGTATCAAGTAGAACAACCTTCTCTACTAATATAAACAAATACCTTGAATTCTCGATGTTGAAATATATGAACAGTGTACAAAATGTAAGGAAATACATTTTTCGCTGTGTTTGTATCGTTTTCAATGTCAACGCTGAATAAAAAACGCCGCCCTATTAGTGTTCATTTATGAATATATATATATATATATATATATATATATATATATATATATATATATATATATATATATATATATATATATATAAAATACGATGTGTTGAACATATATCGAACCTGAATGTTGTATATATTTATCGTATTTTTTGCTATAGTCTCCTATGCAAAAAGTGACAATACTTTTTAAAAAGCTATATCTATTATGTTGTTATAAGTTGTCTGGATGAGACTATTGAAACTAAAAATATGCCTTTGTGACTATATATTCCTTCCTGCAAAAACGATTATCGTTTTCTCACATGATAACATCACGGCACTTAATGGCGATTTTGACATAATTGCCATTCGAAGACAAACAAGGATACCACTGATGTTTAGCGAAAACAAAACGCCAAATTTGACAAACAAAGAATTGTAAGGGATTTATTGATAGAAAAAAAGGAAATAGATGAACAGTAAATTGAACAAATTCTACGGTATGCAGTCATGTATTTTAATTTTCAAAAATTCATATACATTCATTTCAAATTGAAGTTTATGTTTTGACAATAAAATTCAAAAACTTTTATGACTCTACTAGATTTGTTTGCTATCGGCCACGCTGATGTTGTAAAGTACTATATGGAATAGTCATTATCTTGTGAAACGTGCAGTGTTATGAATGATCGCCGATCCCATGATCGATTTTCATTGGACGGATTTATCTGATTCGACATAATTAAAAGTGAACTCACTTGGGATGGCACAGCGACATTGTTGTTTGCGATATCACTCATTGTAAGTTGATCGAGAACTTTGTTTCAAAGAAAAATGAATTTTGTAGCGAGTGTGAGTCCACGCTAACAGAATAGAGATTCTTAGAAGGACATGAGGTTTAGAAAATACTTCCACCGCTTTTAGACTTTTTATTGGAATTCACAGATCGTTACCTGGATACCGTATATTAAAAAAGTGCGTAAAACGTAACAGTTCATTCCTCAACGTGTTATACAATAAATTACAGAATTCCAACTTACAAGTAGCATCTTCATCAAGAACGGAATATATATATATTTATATTATTCTAATGTAACAACGCATGATTAGCAATGAATGGGACAAACGAAACTATGAAAGATGACACGCAAATGGAATACGAACACCTTATTGAATGTACAAGGAAAAGAACATTTCACTTTTTATCTATATGCGTTGCTTTTATCGTCGTCACGACAACGTACTTTGGAAATACATTGATTCTTGTGACACTAAGAAAATTTTCTAATCAGTTCAAAGGAAGTATGTTTATGCTTATCGGCAATCTGGCTGTAGCCGACATATGTATAGCCTTTGGAATAAGTCTTCATCTACTGAAACTACTATTAGATACCTTAGACATTGAGGTTAGTATTTACTTTTGTTTCTTCAAGATGGCTGTGTGCGGTCTTTCCATCATCTGTTCAGGTCTTTCCCTGATGACTATGTCCTTGGATAGATTCTGCGCCATTGTGTTTCCACTTCGTCATATGTTACGGCATAAGACAAACACGCGACGTGTGCGGTTTATGATTGGCGCCATCTGGACAATCTCCATACTGGCGTCCTTCGTTCCAACGTTCATGATAGGAAGCAGATCGACATTTGAGACAAAGGTTTGCTCTCAGAGTACGAGGATTTCCAGAGAAGTCTCCATCGCAGTGGTTGTGTTTTTAACCATTCAGCTCGTGTTTAACAGTGTTCTATTTACATTTGTGCTATGGAAGATAAGGTCCACTCAGAAACAAAAAGCGAAGGATTTGAGTATCAATGGGGAAACTAATGTAAGAAAATCCAAGCGAAAATCTGACAAAGCCAAACTCATGGCAAAAGTGTACATTATTTTTGCATTATGCTGGCTACCTTTCATAACCCTCACATTATTATTAGAAACGAACATCTCTCAAAAAAGAAGGCTAAAATGTGTGTGTATGAGAGAGTACTCGCTATTGCTGGGATTCCTGAATTCCGGATTGAATTGGATCGTTTATGGACTGGCAAACAAACGGTTCCGACGAGGGTTTCACAGGATTATGTGCCGAACTGTGAGGGATCAAACCAGAAGTTTTGTTGTTTCCTCGTCTACAACATAAATGACAATCATATTCAAAACAAAATTATTAAAGTAATGAAGAAAGTTTTACTTTTACATGGGTATTGTATATATAACATAGTATATTGATGTTACGACGTTTAAGTTTCGAGTACTATCGAGAACTGATTACAACCGAAAGCAGAATGGATCGATCGATGGTGCCGAAAAGAACACAAATTATTTTGCTAAATTAGAGAGGACACGTGCAGAGTATAAAACAGTCACACAATTTAATATTGATGAAAACAATGAGACTGATAGTTAAATCGTTTTATAAATCTTAATACAAGCAAGACAAAAATATATTATAATAATCCACAAATTCCCGATTTTTGACAACATTACAAACTCATTTACTGAAGAAAACATGCATTTCCAACATTTAACAGAAACTGAATGTTATAATGCTTTTAACGATATGAAACATGATGAAAGTCCAGTGTCTGACGGATTGACTGCAGAATTTTTAAAAAATGTTTTGGATTAAATCAAAAGACTCATTATATTTCTCATAAGACAACGACAATCTTGCTCAGTTACAAAACAAAGCACGAAAACAACAAGGTTACAATTATCATCAGCCATTTTTGGAGACCTTTATCCTATTAAACATTGATTATAAAATGGCTTCAAAAGTAATTGCTTATAGGGAAAAAACCTTCTTGAATAACAAATTTGGTGTTGAGCAAACAGGATTTATAAGCTTAATGCAGATCTATTTGGGAAAACATTCGTATTTTACAAGCAGTAAAAAAATGTAAATTCAAACGATATAAAGGGCTTAATATTTGTTATACTTAAAATCATTCGACAGCTTAGATCACATGTTTGAATGTTTTCGAAAATCTAATTCCATTGAGGTAATGATTAAATTCCTTCGATTATTTTATGAAAATGCAAGCATAAGACTTTTATAATCAACAACGGCTACCTTTCTTATTGTTTCAATATTAAAAAGGATGTACGTCAAGGATGTCCTCTATTTCCGTTTGTATTTTTCATTTGTAAAGAAGCACCTGCTGTCGACCTCAAACAACCAAAGGGTATTAAAATGTATCAATGTATATAATACAAAAGTGAAGCAAACTGTATTTGCAGATGACGCCAGTTTCCTTATTGACAGGACACAAATATATTTAATACACTAACATACCGTTTTGTAGGAAGTATAACTGGCAAATCACCTGACCATCTGCGCAAAGCATTGCATTTACCAACGGCACAGTTGAGATGGAAAAGAGTAAATTTCACTGATAAGATTTTAGAATTTGAGGCATGTCTTGAAATAATCACTGTTATGAATAAATAAAACGTTTGCGTTCCCGTAACTTCTATCCCCACTGACACTGTATTGGAAACACCATCTGGGCCATGTTTTAAAATGATTCAAACAACCCGATAAAAATATAAAAAAATAAAATAATTTAAGTTTTATTATATGAAAATGGTGGTTTAAAAATGCTCAACATATCTCTTGTTGTAAAAGCAATTAAAGCAAGTTGGGGGAAAGAATACTGTTTAACAAACAATCCGAAACCATTCAAAATCTTTATTTAATATATTATTATTTTTCTTCTAGAAGTTACGCAATCATCGGCATCGTTTTCATATATAAGACTGATGCTGCGATAGTAGTAAAAGAAATAACATGAAACAAAACTAAACATTCTACCTAATAATAAAATTCTTTTTTATAAAGAATGGCATGATATGGGCGTAAATATTTCGAACATTTGAATGACAACAGAAACTTCGCAGTATTGCCGGTGATTGGGAAACCTGATTGAAAATTGAGGCATATCATATTACAACATCTTATTATATACAACTTAAACCTGAAAATAGTAATCGATAAGGACATTTAGAATCTTAATTTGAACTCAACTATTTACAATGGAAAAGAGTAGACACAGTCGCTATAGGTATCAATTAGTTTAAACTTATTAATTTTACAACGACTGTGAAACAAGCTTTTGTAACTTATATTACTTACTGTCGTTGGCACGATGTTGCGCGAGAGTGTGGTCTTATGTTGTGTGAGAAATCGGAGTACCCGGGAAACCCACTTGTCCGACCACAAACAAAACTCGAATGCGCCTAGGCCGGGAATCCAACCCTAGGTAAGAAGCGAGTGTACTAACTACTGCGCTTACCGGACAATCAATCAATCATTTCATTTAAGGAATGAATTGCGGGCTTGATGTCATTATCGGGGTATGAACGCAATTGGGCTGGTCTAAGTGTGTGGAGTCCGAACACGCGTACTTTGACCAGCACAATTGCGTTCATATCCCTGATAATGACATCAACCCCGCAATCCATTCCTTATATTTACACCAATAGTTCATTATTTTGTTCAAAAAACATTAAAAAAATACTTCATTTAATTTCGGATTACCTTTCAGTAATCCTTTCTGCCCATTCTGTAAATAGGACGACCCGACTGTTACCGGAAACATTTTCTTCAAATGACGTCACAATAACGCGGGAAAAGATCAACCACTTGAAATCACTTTTAAACGTAAAATTGAAACTCTTTGGGCAACAAAACGTTTAAAATATAATAACTTTGCACTTTCTAAAATGGTGATTTATATTTTACGGGACCTGCTGACACAATACAAACAATAACAAGATCAATAGTTTTCATGTATATTGTTATGCGATGAATTGCGATCCGAACATATCCGAAAATGTTGCGTTCATCGATTGATGAACGCAATTGCCGAAAGGCAGTTCATTTAAGGAATGGAAGTTTAGGTGTAAATATTTCAATATGAATTTCAATTCAAACGAAACTTCAGGAATTCTCAAAAAATACATGATGAATGTCCTTCCAACTAATGACAAGCTATACATATCCAATAGTGTTTCAACCAGGTTATGTGAATTATATTTAATGAACATCCATATGTTTTAGGGAATGTCAAAGTTCGCCGACGTTTTTGGGGTTCAGAATATTCATTATAAATCTCATTAAAACTATAACCTTTGTGACATAAAGCCATATATATTATATTTGGTTACCAAATAAATTGTATAATACTTTTAGCAAAATATTTTATCTTTAAATAAAAATGTGAAGGGAATATACCAAATTGTGCCATGTTTGCTCATTAATTTTGTAATCGACTCAAAATAGAGAATAATATAACAATATCAACAATGAAGAATAACATCAACACCTACAATAAACTACAGTAATTAAAAAATAAAACTGCTCTTTTATACAATAGTATATTTAGTGACTATTACATTTAAATAAAATATTCCCAAAATACTGTATTTTATAACAAAAACTGTTTGCCAACATAATCTTTGTGAGTAATTCCCTTAAAACAAGTAAATATTTATTTGTGGATCTAATATTACAGCAGAAAGAAGACAGATTTTAATGCAAGGCAAGGAAAATGCGAATGAATGTGTTTTATTAAATATTGATATAAATAGTGTTGTTCAAATGAGATCAGTAAAAACCCGACGTAAATTAGTAAATACTACAATTTTAACAAACACGGAATAACCACAATCTCTAATTTTTGAGAGCATTTCTGATGGTCAAACAAAAGTCCAGGCGGCTTTAAAAAAAAGCAGTTCTTGTTTTAAATTATCCATTTAGCTGCAATATGACCATTATCGTGATTGCAAACAATTCAATACCTTCTGTTGAACATTACACATACATACCCATTTGCAAATATCCGTTCTCATTAGCGGTACGCAATATCTGCTTATGAACTTGTCAATAGCAGTAGATGTGCAAGCATATTTCAGGTAGATGTTCTGTTGAAAAAACAGAGTGTACCAGCTGATCCATTATTGTGCAACTCCCCAGTGAAATTACATTGATATGTCAAACGTAATTAAGTAAAATCTACACATTTCTGAAACGCGGTCGAAAAAGTGACTATTCATGAGTAGGATCATATATTGTCAAGTATACAGCACAAACTTATATCATTATGATAATGAAATATTTTCCAGCCTATAGCAAAGGATTATACATTACTTGTTAAGCTCTATCGTTATCATAAAGGTACATGAACTTATCAAATGGATAGTCGTTAGAAATAAGGGTATATAACCTGATACAAATGGTAGTCGTTAGAATCATTGGGTCATGATAATATCAAATTGATGGTCGTCGAAATCAGGGAACATAACCTGTTCCAATGGATGGTCGTTAGAATCAGGTTTTCATGGTGTTATCACATTGATGGTCGTCGTAATCAGGGTACATAACCTTATCCCAAGGATGGTCGTTAGAATCAGGGTTCACGATCTTATCACATGGATGGTCGTGAGAAATCAGGGTACATAACCTTATCAAATGGATAGTTTCTACAATCAGTAATTTGACTTTATTACTAAGATGGTCGTTAGAATCAAAATAAATAACCGTATCCCATTGATAGATGGATGTTCGTTATAATGAAGGTACAAGGATGCTTGTTTACAATCAGGGTCCATGACATTTGTGGTCGCCATAAAATTTTAACCAGTCATCCAAGAACATCACTAATCAACATTAATAATTTCAAACTTGTCCTGATACATTATTAAGTTCGTATGAATGTTTTTTATTGTATTGTTTCTTTTTCTGACGATATTTTGATTATATTAAGTGAATTTGTTCTTAAACGAACAGACATTAATGTTTTCGTAAGTAGGCATAACGCACCTTTGACATCAGACCTCATTGACCAATGGAAACTTGTGATCCCATTTCAGACTGACCACTTGAAGCCTTAGATATTAAACCGCCGATAACCTAATGTACTATTAAGATACATCTGGTCTTCGTCGTTTGCACAATCTTGACCGTATTTTCATTTGTCATCGAGTCAGTATTAAAATATCGCTCTCATTTAATGTGGGAGTAATCATTGAAAATGTCAGTGACAAAAAGAAGATCACTTGGAAGAGAGTCTGAAGTGTCCCTTTTCCACCTTCCCAACATTTATCAATAAAAATAACATACAACAAACGCGAAACAGGCACAACCACGATCGTGAGGACGGGTTTTCTGTTTCACAAACTAAGGTATATGAGACTAGTAAAGGATTTCACCTCACGATAACCAAAATGGTTCTATCCTGAATGAGCAATTATTGGTGTTCATGGTTTTCTTGGGATGAGTCTAAAACCATAAACGACTCGAACAATGCGTTTGTCAGGCATCAAGCATAGCTAGTATGCAATAAGTCGCCTGGCTTACATCTTGGTACTCCGGTTTTGACCCCTTAGAGAGACTTAACAGTTCTTGTTTTTAACTTGTCTCTAAGTGGCAATGTGTCCATTTTCGTACTTGCTTGGCTTTTTTTGTCTCGTTCAAACATTACAATATGGTCTGATGCAATTAATGCTAAACATTTTGTCATAAACATTTGTACGATGCGTGTTGTTCTCATAAGCTGATCTGCATATCGGCTTGCTAGATTCTCATTAACAGTAGTTTTATGAGCACGTTTCAGGTATTTGAAATTTAAATAACTCCTAATAAGCTCTCTTTGTTGTAAACACTTCTATTAGATAATATGGGTCTACGCTTAGACAATAAGGAGAAAACCATTATTATAACCCATCATTACAATTACACGTCAATTATATAATATTAGGTCTACCGCCTTAACAAGAAACGAAATTTCAGTAAACATCCATACAATTACACGTCTATTATGTAATATTGGGTCTACCGCCTAAACAAAAAGGAAAAATAATGTATACATTAATATGGCAAAACTTTGTCATTATACATTGTCCAAGCAGATGTGTTGTTTGTGTAAATTAGTTAAAAGTGACCCTAACTAAGGCGCATTGGTTCCCTTTCTTATGCCCTATAGTTTACGCTCACTTTTCAACGTCGGCGAGCTTTGTAAGCATAATTAAATTTATAGAATTAATATTTACGATTATCGATGTAAATTAAAACTATGAACATTGTAATTTGTATTTCCACGTGCATGCCACATTATCATTTCTTATCATATGTTACTAATATGTATTGGTATACTGTTTCGATGAAATAATGTAGTATGTATTTGCTTTTTATTAATGTGTATTCTTGCTTTTAGCTTTGTTTTGACTAAAAATAAAGAACCCGAATCCAGTCTTCTCTTGTGTGGTTGTGAAACCCCCATTGATAGAGACAAACAGACCCAAGCTAGTAGTACATTGATGGTAACGTTTGGACAATAAAATTCCATAATGCAAACAAACTCATTTGAATTAATACGCTTAGTGGGAAATCAGAAAAATAATTCAAAACGATTCAAGCGCAATTAAAAGACAATAAAATACTACTCTAGCACTATATAGTTTAGACAACTAATTACGTTGCAAACTATTATCTCATTTCTGTAAAGTACATTATGGAATGGTCATTATGATATGGAACGTGCAGTGTTCTGAATGATTGCCGATCCCAAGATCGATATTCCTAATATTGGACAGAATCATCTGATTCCACATAACTAAACGAGAACTCACCTGGGATGCCGCAGCGACATTGTTTTTAGCAATATCACTTATTGTACGTTGAATGAGAATTTTGTTTCAAAGTTATTAAGTTTTTGTAGCACATGTGAATTCACGTCAGCTGAAAAGAGAATCTTCACAATAGACAGGAGTTTTAGAAAATAAGTTTACGACGGGAAGACCATTTATTGGAATTCACAGATCGTAACATGGAAACCGTTTTATAAAAAAAGTGTGTAAAATGTAACAGTTTAAGTCCTTAACGTATTCTACAATGATAAACATGAAGTCTCTTCTTCAAGACCGGGAAATATGATTATACTGTAATAACACAGGATTAGCAATGAATTTGACAAACAACACTGTCATAGATGACACGCGAAAGGAATACGAAAACATTATGGAATGTACAAGGAAAAAATCATTTTACTTTTTATCTTTATTCGTTGCTTTTATCGTAGTAACGACAACGTACTTTGGAAATACATTGATTCTTATGACACTTAGAAAGTTTTCTAAACAATTCAAAGGAAGTATGTTTATGCTTATTGGCAATCTGGCTGTAGCCGACATTTGTATAGCCTTTGCAATAAGTCTTCATCTACTGAAACAACTTCTTGATATATTAGACGTAAAGGTTAGTCCATACTTTTGTATCTTTAAGATGGCTGTGTGTGGTCTCTCCATCATCTGTTCAGGTCTTTCACTGATGACTATGTCCTTGGATAGATTCTGCGCCATTGTGTTTCCACTTCGTCATATGTTACGGCATAAGACAAACACGCGACGTGTGCGTTTTATGATTGGCGCCATCTGGACAGTCTCCACACTGGCGTCTTTCATTCCAACGTTCATGATGGGAAGCAGATCGAAATTTGAGACAGAGGTTTGCTCTCAGAGTACGAGGATTTCTAGAGAAGTCGCCATCGCAGTGGTTGTGTTTTTAACCATTCAGCTCGTGTTTAACGGTGTACTTTTTACATTTGTGCTATGGAAAATTAGGTCCACTCAGAAACAAAAAGCAAAAGAATCGAGTATAAATGGTGAAACTAATGTAAGAAAATCCAAGCGAATATCTGACAAAGCCAAACTCATGGCAAAAGTGTACATTATATTTGCACTATGCTGGCTACCTTTCATAACCCTCACATTATTATTAGAAACGAACATCTCTCAAAAAAGAAGGCGAAACTTTGCGTGTATGCGAGAGTACTCGCTAATGTTTGGATTCCTGAATTCCGGATTGAATTGGATTGTGTATGGACTTGCAAACAAACGGTTTCGACGAGGATTCCAAAAAATTCTGTGCCGAACTGTGAGGGATCAAACTAGAAGTTTTGTTGTTTCCTCTTCTGCTACATAAAGTTTATTATATAAAGAATAATACAGCAATAAAATCGTAATTGCACTTTTACATGACAATTATGTATCTAACATAGTATATTATTGACTATGTATAATTTCCTAGTACTTTCAAAGTAAAATTACATGGACATATTATATCATCAGGCTGTACTATATGAAAATATTGGATAATGCGTGTTATGGACACATTGTAGAATCATTTTAACCAAGTGCATGGTGGTAATTTTAGACAGAAAAGAATGATACAATTCGAGGGGTGAATACGAAAAGGTTCTAAGTGACATTAAATAAAGAAGCAGATAGAACCTTTTCGCTTTCACCCTCGAATTGATTGTATGAAATTTTAAATGGTGTTATGTTGTAGTTTGATGTTATGGGACTTGTAGAAATATAAAAGATGTTGAAAACATCACGTTTACCTGCTCTTGTCGTGTTTGATTAAAAGAGGGGTTGTTACTTGTTCGTTTAGGACATGTACAATGTACAAATACCTGGAATAATCATTGCACACAAACACGTACACACATACATGCAAAGTAGACGAAGTGTTTTGAAGCCTCTCTTATATTTGAAAAGCTGTCATTTGTATCTCTTCAACCCATGTATGTTTATACACGTACAGTTCATGGCTTCATATGATATAGCATATTCGGTGCCAAAGTGTTTGGCCTTGTAATGTTTGGGTTGCAACATGGTGTAGCACTAATAAATTCATTTTTCCGACTGTCATTTTGTTCTAGAGTATGCACATGGGATAGGGTCTTCTTTAAGCGTATAAATATTCCACTAAACTTCTTAATATTCCGCGTTTGCATACATGTTCAACCACGACAGTATAACATCATTAAGCCTCTGGTAATTGGGCTCGTTTATGTTTATATTTGCAGAAATCTAGATGAAAAAAATTCCTTTGAGATGTGAACAAAGTGTGTATTTGATTAATGAATCATTAATGAACTTTCAAATAAGAGCTCTAATTTGAATAGTAAATAAACATTTAGCGATAATTAGGCAAATAAGGTTATAATGTGTACATTCCGGTTGCTATTTGATGTTTGATTATAACTTAATTTCAACATAATGTAAAAATAACTCGCTGCCAACATACAATCTGTGGATGAGTCAATTTAAACAAGTGAAGGTTTGTTTGCTGAACCAATATTACAGAAAAAGCTGCGAAATATTTCTGTATCATGCTACTATATATACAACGGTAAATACACGGACGAGCACAGCAGCCAGGGTTTTATCATGGGGCATCACTAAGGTCACTAGGGTCGAAACCGGAAATGCAACTAGGGACGCAACATGGCTTCACAAAACCACAGCCACCGATGGGATCAACTCTAAAATATCGTGAATTGAAAAGATCTTGGTTGATTAAAGTTGTTAATTGACAGAGCAGGTATCGTAGTATCACAATATCGTCAGTTTGTAAGATATATATGTGAATTGAATTTAGCCGGTATTTAAAATGATTACAGCATTACAACTAAGTTCATTTTATGAAAGGGGCCCCTGTGTAACAATTTTAAAAACGATCAGTGGAGGATAACTTGTCCCAACGTCAATTGGTAAAGAATAAATATGTAACAAACACGAAACGGCCACACTCACTCACGCCTGAGCGCATTTCTGATGGTCATACTAAGGTCAAGTCGTCTAAATGAATATATCAGCTATGAGGTGAAAGTGACCTGAACAGTTCTTGTTTTAAAATATTCTCTAAGTGGCTACGTAACCATTATCGTGCTTGAAAACATTTCAGTACCGTCTGGTGAATATTGAATATAAATATCCATTCGGAAAATATCCGTTCACATTAACGATATCTGCTTATGAACTTGTCAATAGAAGTAGTTTTAAGAGCACGTTTCAGGAAGGCTTTTTGTCTTCATATCTGATTGTATCAGCTGACCAATTATTGTGCAACTGCTCGGTCAAGTTGCAGTGATATGTCAGTTTTAAGCACCTAATTAGATTCTACGCATATTCGAAACACGGGCGAAAACGTGACTATCCCGCAGTATGATAAAAAATAATTAGTATATGGCACACCTTTATATTATTTTGATAATAAGTAAATGCGAATGAATAATTGTCCTGCCTAAAGCTAAGGAATATATTACTTGGTAATCTCTACCATCAGCATGTCTTTGATTTTATAATACAGAAAATCATATGACCGTTATTTTAAGGGTCCAAAACCAAATCAAAATTCATAATAAGTCGTTAGAATCAGGGTCATGAACTAACCCATTGATGGTCGTTCAAATCAGGACCACGACCTCATCACATTGATGGTCGTAAGAATAAGGGTCATTACTTTATCACATGTAGGGTCGTTAGAATTTGTACCAACGACCTTATCATATAAATGGTCGTAAGAATCGGTGTCCATGACCTTATCTCTTGGATGATATTTAGAATCAGTGGTTATAGTTTTATCACATGGATGATCGTAAGAATCAGTGTCAATGACCGTATCAAATGGATGATCGTTATTGGAATCATGAGCCATGACCTTATCACATAAATGGTCGTTACAATCAGTAACCATGAGCTTATCACATGGACTGTCATTAGAATCAGGGTCCATAATCTTATCACATGGATAGTCATTAGAGTCAGGGTCTATGACCGTATGAAATGGATGGACGTGAAAAAAAGTGTCCATGACCTTATTACATGGATTCGTAAGAATAAATGTCCATGGCCTTATCACATGGATGATCATTATTGGAATCAGGGGCCATGATTTTATCACATGGATGGTCGTTAGAAAAAAATGTCCATGACCTTATATAATGGATGGTCGTTAGAATCAGGGTCCATGACCTTATCACATGGATGATCGTTGGGATCTGTACCAACGTGCTAATCACATGTATGGTCGTTAGAATCAGTGGTAATAACCTTATCAAATGGATGAACGTTAGAATCAGTCGTCATAATCTTATGACATGGATGGTCGTGAGAATAAGTGCCCTTGCTGTATCACATGGATGATCGTTATTTGAATCAGGGGCCATAACCGAATCACTTGGATGAACGTTACAAGAATCCGGGGCCAAAATCTTATAGCATGGATGATCGTTATTAGAATCAGGGGTCATGACCTTATCCCTTATATGATAATCATAAGAATCAGGGGCCATGACCTTATCACATGGATGTTAATCATAAGAATCAGGGGCCATGACTTTATCACACGAATGATCGTTATAAGAAACACCGGCCATGGCATAATCACATGGATTATCGTTATTAGAATCAGGGTCTATAACCGTATCAAATTACGTAGATGATAGTTATTAGAATCAGGAGCCATGATCTTATCAAATGGATGATCGTCATTAGAATCAGGGGCCGTTAGAGTCTGGAGTTATGACCTTATCACATTGATGATTGTTTGAAATCAGTGTCCATGACCGTATTACATTGAAGACCGTTAGAATCAGGAGCCATGACCTTATCGCATGGAAGGTCGTTAAAACCAGTAACCAAGACCGTATTAAATTGAAAAACGTAAGAATTAGAGGCCGTGACCTTTTCACATTAATGTCCATGACCGTATTACATCGAAAAACGTTAAAATCAGGGGCAATGACCTTGGATGATCATTAGAATCAGTGGTTATAACCTTATTACATGGATAATTGTTAGAATATTTTTTTAAATAGTTTGCGGTTGCATTCACGTTTAATAAAAATGTATCATTCAGCCTCTGGTTGTTGGCTCGTTTACGAAAAGTGCGGCTGATATTTAATGAAAACATTTCCCTTTAAATGTGAGCTTAGTGTTTATTTCATTAATGAATCACTAATCAACTTTCACATAAGAGCTCTTATATGAATAGAATATAAACATCTACCGATAATTAAGCAAATAAGTTTATAACGTGTACCTGCCGGTTGCTTTTTAATGTTTGATTATAACTCAGTTTCAACAAGATGTAAAACAAACTCGTTGACAACAAACAATATATGAATGAGTCACTTTAAGTGAAGGATTGTTTGCTGACCCAATAAAACAGATATATGGCCTATAATACAAGGGTCGAAACTCTTCGGAAACGCAAAGAGAAACGCATCATGACGTCACAAGACCACAGACACAGATGGGATCAACTCTAAAATATCTTGATTTTAAAATATCTTGGCTGATTTAAGTCGTTTATTGATAGAACATATACGATTTTGATTTTATTAGGACAGTCTGGGAACTTTACGACTGACCCTCGTATCTTAGTGTCACAATTTCGTCAGTTTGTAAGATATATATGTGAACTGAACATTAGACAGCGTCACGACTAAGTTCCTTGAATTAAAAGGGCCCCTCTGTAACAATCTTAAAAACGTTCACTGATAAAGTGAGTTTTCTGGAGAATTTGTCCCAACGGCCATTAGTAAAGAATAAATATGTAACAAACACGAAACGGCCACACTCATTCACGACTGAGAGCATTTCTGATTGGCATGACTATATCAGCTATGAACAGAGAGAGACCTAAACAATTCTTGTTTTTTAAATATTCTCTAAGTGGCTACATAACCATTATCGTACTTGCAAACAATTCAATACAGTCTGCTGAATATAAGGCATAACAATTCATTTGAAAATAATCTGTTCTCATTAGAAAACCCCGATATCTGCTTATGAACTTTTTAATAACAGTAGTTTTACGAAGTTTTTATTCGTCAAATCTGAATGATCGGCTGATCATTTATTGTTCAACTCCCCGGTCATTTTGCAGTGATATGTCAATGATAAGCACTTAATTAGAATCAGAACATTTTCGAAACAATAGGGGAAAACGTGACTATCCCGTTGTATGATCATGTAATAAGTTATTATAATATATAATAACTAGTATATGGCACACCTTTATATCTTTTTGATCATTAATAAATGCGAATGAATAATTGTCCTGCCTAAAGCAAAGAAATATAATACTTGGTAATCGCTACCATCAGCATGTTTTTGACTATATAAAAAACATATGACCGTTATTTTAATGGTCCATAACTATATCAAATTGCTGGTCGTTCGAATAAGGGTCAACACCTTATCTCATTGATGGACGTTTAAATCAGGATCATGACATCATCCAGTGTTGGTCGTTAGAATAAGGGTCATTACCTGATCACTTGGATGGTCGTTAGAATCACTACCCACGACTTTATCACATCAATAGGCGTTAGAATCAGCGTCTATGACCTGATCACTTGAATGGTAATTAGAATCAGTGGTAATAACCCTATCACATGGATGACCGTAAGAATCAGTGTCCATGACCGTATCAAATGGATGATCTTTATAAGAGGCCATTACCTTATCACACGGATGGTCGAAAGAATCAGGGTCCATGACATAATCACAGTGATGGTCGTTAGAATCAGGGACCATGACCTTATCACACGGATGATCGTAAGAATCAGGGGACATGACTGTATCACATGGACGGTCGTTAGAATCAGAGAACATGACCTTATCTCATGGATGGCTGTTTGAATCAGGGTCGATGACCTTATCACATGGATGGTTGTAAAGATGAGTACCCACGACCTTATCACATAGATGGTCGTTAGGATTAGTACCCACGACATTAACACATATATGGCCGTTTGAATCAGTAACCACACCTTATCACATGAATGGTCGTTAGAATAAGTAATCACACCTTAACACATGAATGGTCGTTGAAACCAGGATATCGTTGATGGTCTTTAGAATCAGTGTTTATATCCTTATCACAAAGATGAATCAGTCGTCAAAACTTTATCACATGGATGGTCTTTAGAATCAGTGGTTATTACCTTATCAAATGGATGAACGTAAGAATAAGTATTCATTACTGTATCACATGGATGATCGTTATTAGAATCAGGGCTCATGAACTTAACACATACATGGTCGTTAGAGTCAGGAGTCATGAACTTATCATACGGAAGATCGTTAGAATCAGTGTTCATTACCTATTACGTTGAAGAACGTTGGAATCAGGGGTAATATCTTTATAACATGGAAGTTCGTTAGAATCAGTTACAACGACCGTATTAAATTGAAGAACGTTAGATTAAGAGACCATGACCTTTTTACATGAATAGTCGTTAGAATCAGTGTCCATGACCGTATTACATTGAAGAACGTTAAAATAAGGGGCCATGACCTTATAACAACGATGGTCGTAAGAGTCAGGGGTCATGATCTTATCACATGGATGGTCGTTAGAATCAGTGTACATGACCTATTCCATTGACGAACGTTAGAATCAGGGGTCATGACTTTTTAAAATGGAAGGTCGTTAGAATCAGTTACCACGACCGTATTAGAATGAAGAACGTAAGATTCAGGGGCCATGACCTTTTTACATGGATGGTCTTTAGAATCAGTGGTTATAACCTTATTACATGGACAATCGTTAGAATCACGGTCCATGGCCGTTTATCATGGAAGGTAGTTAGATTTAGGGACCATGACCTAATCAAACTGATGGTCGTTGGAATTAGTTTCCACGGCTTTATCACACGGATGGTCGTTAGAATTAGTGTCCACGGCCGTACCACATTGATGGTCGTTAGAATCAGTACCCGATACCTTATAACATGGATGGTCGTTAGAATCAGAATCCAATACCTTATCACATGGATGGTCTTTAGAATCAGTACTCATGACAATATCACATGGATGGTCGTTAGAATCGGGGTCCATGTCATTCGCAGTCGCAATATTCGACAAAAATATCAGTTAGTATATAACTGTCCCAAAACTGCCCTGGTGGTGTAATGTTAACCTTTTTAAAGATTTCTTTTTTCTTTTCTTTTTGGTGGTATTTTCTTAATTTTAACTGTATTTGGGCTTTTTTAGTTGATGTTCTAGGGCAAGTGCGAGACTTAGTACACCAAAGCATGTTCAAACCCCGTTTTATGCTGACTTCTTGAGGGCATTAACCATACATTCATAATTACAGTTATGTCGATGTATGTGTTGTGTTATGACGTTATGTATGTCTGGTTGAGTGTCTCTTGGGCCATCACATTGTGTCTCTAAACAGGGTTTGTATAAAACGTTTGGCATCAGGACTTGTCCCTGTAGTTTCCACTGTATTATTGATAATGTTTAAGAAAATTTCTTTTAAATATCAAAGATAAAGAGTAGAAACTAAACATAATTTATCGCAATAAGCCATTATGACACAAATAAATTTACGTTTAAATATAGATATATCTTGAGCGAGAAGTGAATCTCTCGACCCTCACTCTAGCAAGAAGAATGTTTTTTGTTGGATCATTGACATTGTAAATGCAGTAGCAGTGTGTTAGTGTAAACGCTACGTATTTTTCAGGAATTTCGTTACGGTTTTGTTTATAACGAATATCAACATACGGCGGCAGGTATTAATATCTTGCCATGTACTTATTTTCTGCAGCAGAATAAATAATTACTTAAAAAGAGTAATTGATTGCCATCACCTTGTTACTGTCTGAATGTTGATTTTTGTAATTTGTTTTTAAATACATTGAGAAACTCTACAAATACCAGCCCTGAGTTAAGTTTGGGGTTTATTCTGCATGCCTGTGATATCGTTAGGCACTATCGGCAAGCGGGGAACCAAGTTAGCTATCTTCTTTGACTGGCAGACATTAGCCAGACACGAGTAAGTGTTGCTTTGCTATCAAGGCGAATTCTTATATGGTTTAAATAAGGTAATGGTTGACCCACGGAACTGTAGGTTTTTTTCGATTCATTTCTAAATTCTTCAATATTGAATGGCACCAACATCTATGGTTTATTGTTCGATTGGCTTTAGGACAGCGTTTTTTAGATTAATGAAAAAATCATAAAGCAACTGTTTATGAGCTATTTCTTAAAGAAGGAAAAACCATCATCAATCATAGATGTCGCTTCGTCCGATCATTCTTATCTGTCTAGTCGCCAAAATAAGGGTTGTTATGAATTCTTTATTAGCCTGAAAATCCTTCATGACTATGTTCTCGAAATGATGGGCCAATGTGTCATGTGACATGTCTGTCAAAATTAGGCGCATGTATTTTCTACAGCTTCTGATAGTAGATGTTGTATTCTAAACACTGCTTTTATGTACTTTTTGGCTCTTACTCATGCTCTGTAGCATGCTATTCAACCTGCTTTGTGACATAGTTGCACGGTGAATTGGTTCTGCACAATTTCCCTCATTTGCCATTAATGGGAGAAAGCTTGGCTTATAAATTTTAAGCAGGTTCACGTTAATGATTTAGTTGCTGATCAATGATGTCAGATGCTAACATATTACTCCAACGTTTACAGCTTTCAAAAACTACATAGGTTTGCGATACAAAATCGAACATGAAATTGCATTCATGAATGACAAACTAACAGTCCACGAGCAAAAATGGCATGTATTAAAAGAAAAATTAAATTTAAGCAACACCCTCTAGTACAGTCATTTTTTTTCTTTCTACTTTTTCGTAGTTTATAAATTCTTTATAAACTTGTTAATATATATTTATTTTTTTAGTTAAAAATTGATCTCTGCTTTTTTTGTATTTTCTTTTCTTTTCTTTTTTATCAGTTTGTTTAACAATATAAAAATGTCTATTCTTTTCTGTATCGACACCATTCTCACTTCTTAAATAAGCATTACATAATAAACACCATATGTTATACATTACGTATGTATGTGATCAATTGTGTTGTGTAATGTGGAATATTTAATAAAAAAATAAAAAAATAAAAAAAACAAAAAAAAACGGACTAACAACTTCAATATTGCGCATAGTGTGCAAAATATTATTCATTTCTAACACGTAAGTTTAATACTAGCTCAAGAGTATTGTTTTAAAGTGATGATTCTTCGTCAAAACAACCTCATCATCTTAAACTTAAAGCTACTTTAAAAGATCTGACACTTTTTTTTTTTCAAAAAACAACAACGTAAAACACTTCGTTAGACAGTTTAAGTGATGCGTATGGCTTGGTGAAAGTTGTCAAACACCTGTGCAAATGTCCAATTTTTAGGGATATGATACCATTTCATGTGAAGTTTCCAAATGGAAACAATTTTAGCACTACAGCTAGAAGACATGAAGCCGTCACGGAGGCGGCCATGTTTATTTGTGTTTTCAATTTTTCGAAACAATCCGAGCATCTGCGGTTTATTCGTTCTCATCGCTTTCGTACCAATCGAATTCGTACCCGTGATTCGTAACTATCCGGAACAATATTTCTTTTAGAATTACGAACAAAAAAAGAGTTAGGTCGGCGCTTGAATTTTAATGTCGGTGGGGTCTCCGGAACAATTCAGATTATTTCGTTTGGCCTTACCGTGCTGCTGGAAATATGCTGAGAGATGAAAAGCTGCGAACACATTAGAGAATCATTCGGAACCTCTCGGCCATCTTTATCGAAAACGACCTGTGATGTATGCCGGTACATCAGGTGAAGTAGTTCGTTTTTCTTTTAATTATATCATTAATAAAATGTAGTGTTTTAGCGTTGTATTGATTGATCTAAGTTTAAAATTCGTCGTCGTACTGGTAACCTGTTGTTTCTATTCCAGATCTGCTCCATATCCCTACTAGTACAGCCATTGCTATATTCGTCGTCGTTCTGGTCGTGCTAGTTGGCCTGGTTCTGCTGTATGCGATCTTGTACAAGAAAGGGTAGGAACGTCAATGTGCTGTTATTCGTGTACATACTGTACATCGAGAAATGCATGCTTACGCAAAGTCTTTCATATATTTTATTTCTATATACTTTATACGTATATGATAAATAAAAAAATGTGGGGAGCACCTTCCCGGTCTGTTTTCTCACTTGAGATAATGATTAACGAGGCTCATGATTTGCATTTTTAGATCTTGTTGCATCAATGAGGAAGGCCTAGTTTAATCCTTCTATAAGTGCCCCCCCCCCTCCAAAAAACAAATAATAATACAAAAATCAAAAAAAAAATCCATGTCTTGTACAAAACATCTGTGTATTAATGTTAATCTAATTGTCTTAATTGTCTTATCAGATCTCTGATCTGAATATCCTGCTGTGCAGTTATGGAGGTTTTATTATAAAAATGGACCCTAAATGGTCCTGAGCCAATACACAAATAAACAGGCAATTGACCCCTACTGTAACATCAGTGCGATTAGCAGAAGATGCACAGCAGGGGATTGACATGCCAAACATACCTTAAACTAGGCCTTTAACACCGATGTCCTGATTTCCCATTCCAGGTGGATTTCATGTGCAACATCTAAAAACTATGTGAGACGACGGACGGAAGACGAGTTCTTTTACGAATGTTGGATGAACTTGAGGTGCCTGATTTGGAGTCAAGAGACCAACATCGAGAATTTAGCCATCGAATAAGATATATCAAAATACTCATTCGAGAGTCCTAGTTGTGTGTCCTTGTTTTATATAACGATAAAATGAAATAAGGCACTGCCATAGATGGTCTCTAGGTATGTTTTCAACTACAGAAAGTGCTAATGCAGTACATTTTTTTCTGAAATTAACAAGTGTCAAAGGCAAAATTGATTCTATATGACATACTATGACTATGACTACGACCGATTATATCATTTAGGTGCATAACAAGTAAGGTTAAGGCAATGCAAAGCAAATTTAATATTTTAATGTTTGAGAAAACACATAATTACAAACACAATAAATATACTTATTTACCTAATACTGAATATCATACAAGCAGTTACAGAACAAAAATATGATTTCTACTTTAAACATAATAAGGTAAACAAACCTTAACTTAAAAATAAATTATCACAGTTATCTGACTATCAACCTGTACTTTACTATTTTAATATGTAAAACAGCATTGTTTATATTTTAGATTTTGAAGGTTGTACAAATAACCCCGAAAAAATGGTTTGACCCCCTCAGCAGTATGAAATGAATATAAATTCCGTGTAGTTGACCTTGTTAGCACCATTCAATCATTGAATATAATAATGTATGCAGAAAGTATTAACATATTTAATTATTTAAAGTATGAGACTTTAAATTGAATAATAAACATTCAACAACAATACATATATAACATTTAAAAAATCAAGCACATATTCAACAAAACATGAGTTATTGATATTGATATATAATATATATAATGTTGTAAACTTGTAATATATTCACAATATAGCAGTTAACAGTTCACAATATAATCAGAACAAGAATGTACTATAATTATTCTTACATTAGCTCATTCATTAGCTCATTCAGTTTAAAACTATATCCTTTGCAAATACACTAAATTGTTCAGAACGTACTAGGCTTAGTTTTAATTTTTACAATGTAACGGTATTCTATACAATGTTAATTGCCAATTTCCCTGGAAAGGGATTAGTGGCCTACTGACCAGATGACTGAAATAAACCATGATACATTGATCTAGTGATTAGGGAATACTCTGCAAGAAAATGGACAAATCAGCCCTGCATTTGTCAACAAATAAAGAAAAAAAGACCAGCCCTCCCCTAAGCATATCTTTGAGCCCAGCTGGGTGGGTGGGGGCTTCAGCCCTAAAGCCCAAGGGCCGAATCTGTGCCTGGGCTAACACATAGTTCCAGCATTATATAGAGCACTTTCAGATTACTTTATAAGACTCAAAAAAGAACATCCAATAATTTTTGCTGTGCTAATGTACAAATTTAACATATATCTATGAACATTGGGAATATAATGGAATCAGGACCTGGTTCTTAGCTAAAGAAGATATGCCATCATACTGTACAAAAACATGAAAGGTAATTCTACAATACTGACAAATAACATTTCTGCAAGATGTTTAAAACAATTTCAATAATTTATAATATGATAAGAAAGATAAAGGAAATAAAGATGTTCTACAAACACTTTAAAAAAACACTAGTGTTTAAATGAAGTTTTTTTTATAAAATTTAACCACTTTCACTTGTAAATCAAAATTAAAAAGATATTTATTACAGTTTATTGTGCTCTTTTGAGAACACTGAGATGCATATGCAATTCTTGTCTCTTAGTTTAAATGTTTTTGATGATTACGGTACTGAAGTCATTAATCCCAGATCCAATATACACTCTGTTATACTAGGGTACTGAAGTGATCGGCCACATATGTCAACTCTGGTATCCTGGATAAAACGTTACTTGTGAATACAGTACTGAAGTGATCAATTCCTGATGCCACTCTGGTATCCTGGATAAAACGTTACTGCTGAATACAGTACTGAAGTGATCAATCCCGGATGCCACTCTGGTATCCTGGATAATATTTTACCGGTGAATACAGTACTGAAGAGATCAATCCCTGATGCCACTCTGGTATCCTGGATAAAACGCTACTGGTGAATACGGTACTGAAGTGATCATTTCAGGATGCCAATATGGTATCCTGGATAAAACGTTACTGGTGAATACAGTACTAAAGAGATCAATCTCTGATGCCATTCTGGTATTCTGGATAAAACATTATAGGTGAATACGGTACCGAAGTGATCATTCCCAGATTCCAATATGGTATCCTGGATAAAACGTTATTGGTGACTTTGGTACTGAAGAGATCAATCCTAGATGCCAATCTGGTATCCTGCGTTACTTATGAATACGGTACTGAAGTGATGGATCCTGATCTAAAACAGATTAACACCAAACTGAAGTAAAACACAAGGGTCAATTTGTTCACATTGGCACAGATGAAGAGGCTATCACACTAAAAAATGAGGTCACCTTTGTTAAAAGTATGTAAATATGGCCCAAGACCGCAGTTGCTTTTACTATATGTTTCATATAAACACTAACCTGGCTTTTCTCTTCAAAACAGTCTTTGCATATATTTTTTTTGCAAAAAACAGACTTCAAAACTCCTATAGTTTAATTTCAGGCTGTATGCAACACATTCTGAAAGTTTGGCAATGATATCTTGAACACTTAAAGAATTAGTGTTAGCACCCGTGGTGTTTTCATAAAAGGCAGAAATAGCCATTTCCATCAAATGGTGAGCCGCAAACTTTTTAAGAGCCATTAATTCCTCATGCATTGGAATAATCTGACCAAGTGAAGTTCTCCTTGTAGCTTTCAATGGTGTCTATAAAACAGCACAACAAAAATGGCCTGCCTACTCTTATAAGAATTATTTATGCAAATAAGATTTTTCCACTTTATCAGCTTAGCGTTTTATATAAAAAAAATGACATAGCGCCAAACTGAAATGCTTCAACCTGTCAAATTTTTGATTTTCTGGTCCAGTTATATACAAATGTCACAGAAATGTTCAGTTTAACAAACATATATTTATAGACATTCTAAACACCACTATATGCCAAATTGATTGCTTCCGGGACAAATGGCGCAACAAAAGAAATGGTAAAAAAACACGCCAAAACTGAAAGATTCATGACAACTGCTAGTGTTTTCATGTATGAGTACAGCACTTCACCATTGTCTATAAGTTGCTTATTTACAACTGATTTGCTATAATTCTCACTTTTGGAATCATTTACACAGACACAAGTACTATACAGTTGACTAACTTTATTCTTCTGAACTTTAGATTCAGAGCTGCATCTCCTGGATTCAGATTGCAGGACTACTTCCAAGGGCGAAAAGCCGCAGCTACATGTAACTGGAGATTATTGACACATCATAATCTGCAAGCAATACACAAAAGCAGTGTTTGACACAGAATAAAAGTATCTGCTTCTACTCTTAAAGTATGAAAATGAATGTAAACACTCATTTGAGGCATACACAACATTTAATGTAGGCATTTATGTGATAAATATGCAGAAAAGATAATTAATTCAAAGATTTTCATGACTAAATTATTAAATATATAGTCTTATGGACTTTTTGCAATCAGTTTTTAACAACTCAAAGGTTAATCTCAATATTTGAGTACCCGGATGTATTTTGAAAGCATTGAAACCATACATACTTCTTGTAATTCTTTCTTACTTGGAAAGGATATTCCTTTCTAGGAAATCCTTGCCAAGAATCGGTATGGAATTCCATCACAAGACCACTTTTTGATCAGCATTGGTTCTTGTCCTTGAAAATACTTCTGTGGCTTCAGCAACAAGGCAGGCTATAGAAATAAACAATTAATTAGTGTTTTAAAGCTGCACTCTCACAGATTGAACGTTTTGACAACATTTTATTAAATAATTGATACAGAAAAAACCCTTGTTGGTACCAATCTGGTGTTCAGTCCCTTTAAGGCATTTTGAATGTATTTAGGTGTTTTCTTAAATGCATAATGGGAAAAGGTTCTAATCGCAATGAAACCGGCTCCCTTTTTTTCTTTTGCCTTCAGAAATGTCAAGTTTTTCAATATATAAACTTCAAATAAATGAATATATTCATGAATGTTTGATAGTATAAATTAATGACAAGAAGCAATACTTTTTTAGATAGGGATCTCATTGTGCTCCTGTGATTGTTTAAGTAGATGTTTTTCTTGTTCAGAAGCTGAAAATCATATGCACACTAAATGAAACATCATTCTGCATCATATGTGTAGCAAGTTTTGATACTTGTTTGCACAAAATGTGCGAATAGATGCACAATACAGACCTAAGACCAATACAAGTCAGCAGTTTTATTAGAAAATGATATTATCTCAAAGCCGCACCAAAAACGGCATGAAAGAAATTTAATTAGGAAAATAACAGTATATCAATGAGCTTATACGATCAAGAATAGCTGATATTTGGAACCTCGATATCAATAGTTAAATGACGTAACGCTAATCCAATCGGAGCACAATATTGAAATAAACACTGATCATGATGTCATAACAAGCGAATCTTAATATCAGAGAGCAAGTAACATACTGGCAATTTATAACAGGGAAACCTTGACAAAAGTCCGGTTTATTTCCAAACTTATTGCCTCCAGTAATACATAACATGGCAATACCTGCATTGCTGAAAATCAGTCCACAGCAGTAATGTCAAAAACCAGGTGGCATGGATGCATTCTCAAATACAAAAAACGTTTGTAATTTGTGCTAATCTTACATATCCCATTTATAAGTCATTTACACTGAAATCTAATTGGTTCTAACCTATAGTAACACAACTTCTTTATGACCAAACATATTGCTATTGAGCATTAGTACACTGACTTTTTTATTTTGTATGTCATGTTTCTTTGCCCCAATTTATGGAAATATTTATTACAGGTTCAAGCTTTTTAAGTCCGTTACGCTTAAGATTTATCGAGAAGCTGGGGTCTTATGCACCAATCAATTGTAACCACGCCCCCCCCCCAGGTCCGGAGGTATATAGGGGTTAGCCGGGGAAATGGGCCGTGTTTTTACCTTTCAGGTGGCCCCGCAGTGCCGTGTGAATGCGGTGGTTTTGTCTTCGCTTTAAATATTGCGGGGAATGGGCCTTACCTAGGGTCCCTGAGGTGCGGGGGCATTTGGCGGGGATTTTACTATCTGTTCGTCTCCACCGGGCGGGGATTTTAGCCGGGGTTGGCTTGACCAAAAGTCAAAGTCCCCGTTATTCCCCGGACCTGGAGGGGGGGGGGGGCATGGTTACAATTGACTGGTCCATTATTGCATGCAGATTTGAATGAATCACAGAGGGTGTTTACAGTATTTACTCTCAACAACACAAACTTCTTGAGGCATCACATTTAGATTTTTTAACTAATTAACAAGCAGAAATTTTGACACAATGGCAATTTTATAACAAACTTGACCATGAGATTGAATGTGAGCAAGCCAGTACAGTTTGACTTACCATTTTGGTGAAAAATTACTAAAAGGCGATGTAAATGATAAAAAAAAATGGAATTGCACCTATTTTTTTAAGGTGCGGGTCTAAGAAAAGGCATTACGGACTAAATATAGAGGTGCAGTTGTATATTAAGGATGTGCACCTCCATCTTAAATATAAAGGTGCAGTTGTATTTATGTAAGAGGTACACCTCCATTTTAAAGTTTTAAAATATATATAGAACAGAACGTATGAATAAAGAGATGCACAGCTTAATAACATACAGGTGCACCTGTAAAGTAAGTGTATTTTAGTAACATTGATGATTCTCTCACAAAGCCATGTTGTTTCATGGAAAAGGTACGGCAACTCTCACTCAATAATTGGGTTGTTAGGCAGGATGGTTCGCCTTCTCCACACCCTGGACTGACTATTTAGTTACAATAATTCACACGATCTGTGGCCCCCAGCAAAACCATCAACCCGCATTTGCCGATTTGTCTTTCAATCACAATCTTGCACTCATATGATGTCATCCTTCCTCTCAACATATTCAGTCACAGCCTCTCATCTCCCATAGTGTTGCTTGGCACGAGGGGTCACTCGGCACTATTTATTTACAATCTTTCACACAATCTGTGGAACTAAGCAAAACCATTCATCTTTACAGTCACAATAGCTCACAAAACCATGGTGTTGGACCGCAACCGTCAATTTATCTTTTCAGTCATAATTATGCGCTCCGCCATGGTTTCGCACCCTCTCGCACCCTCCCCTTCCAACTTCCTAATTTAATAACATCTGTCACAAAAAAGTGGTGTTGCATCACAGTTACCTGGTATTTGGACTGCAGTTGTGGCCAGTCGAGCTATCTGATTGGGGCGATTCGGTCCCTTGGTTGATCTCTTGGTCTGAGAATTATAAAAAATGTGTTTGTGTACTCTATGATACATATAATAAACAAATAATCCACTTTTGGTCGTATAGTTTTACATAGTAAATATTTTAATATTACATACAATCTTTATCATTCACATGGTGTCGGACCGCAACCGTCCATTGATCTTTTCAGTCATAATCTTGCACTCCGCCATGGTTTCACCTGGCAGGAGGGGATATCCCTCCCGCACCCTCCACGCCCAACTTCTTAATTTACACAAAAGTGGTGTTGCATGGCACAAGAGTTCATCTGTCACACAATTCTTGTACCAAATGTATTCATAGTAATTGTTTGTAAGCATACTTTGAACTATTGTGATAACTATTGGGGCGCTATTTGCCATCTCGTAGATTCTATTAACATACTCACGGAAATAGCTGAATTCGGCGATGACGAAAACTACCGAACGCAGTGTCGTCGCGCTCTGATGACATTTTGGTGTCCGGCATGCACGCGCTCAATATGTCTTATGAACAAAAAATACTGGTTCCATCACCTTTACGTCTTTTTTTCAGGCTCATAGTGGTTGCACTTTTGAAAGAAAGTAGTGCATATGTGCGTACATGTAGCCGTAATAGGGCTCTGCCGAGCTTCGCTCGGTTTAGAGCCCGTTTTAAACATTTATTATGAAATGGCTTCAAAAGCAATTGCTAATAGGATAAAACCTTTGTTAAATAACAAATTTGGTGCTGAGCAAACAGGATTTATAAGCTCAAGGCAGGTCTTTTTGTATTTTCCAAGCAGCAATTAATCTTAAAACGATATACATGGCTTTATATTTGTTATACTTTAAATCATTCGACAGCTTAGATCACATGTGTGAATGTTTTTGAAAAATTAATTCCATTGACATAATGAATAAATTTTATAAAAATGCAAACTTAAGGCTTTTATAACCAACAACGGCTACCTATCTGAATGTTTCAATATTAAAAAAGATGTACGCCAAGGATGTCCTATATATCCGTATTTATTCTTCATTTGTTAAGAAGTGCCTGCTGTCGACCTTAAACACCCAAAAGATATTCAAAGGTATCGATGTATATAATACAGAACTGAAGCAAACTGTATTTTCAGATGACGCCAGTTTCCTTATTGACGGAACACACATATCTTTCGAGGAACGTTCGACAAGTCTTAAAAGATTTTTGGAAAATTTCAGAGTAAACATTATATAAAGTTCGATGTGTATCTTTACGATTAGTTCCACTTCAATACACTAACACACCGTTGTATAGAAAATATAACTGGCAAATCACCAAACCCTCTGTGCCAGGCATTTACCAACGGCACAGTTGTGATGGAAAAATGTAAATTTTACTGATAAGATTTTAGAATTTGAGGCATGTCTTGAAAAGATCACTGTAATGAAAAAGAAAAATGTTTGCGTTCCCGAAACTTCTATCCCCACTGACACTGTATTGGAAACACCATCTGGGCCATGTTTTAAAATGATTCAAACAACCCGATAAAAAAGAAATCAAATAATTTATGAATTATTATATGAAAATGGTGGTTTAAAAATGCTCAACTTATCTCTTTTTGTAAAAGCAATTAAAGCAAGATGGGGAAAGAATAATTTTCAACAAACAATCCCAAGGGCAGTAATGTCAGGTGCGTCCATGCTTCCCGGTTCATTGTTTTGAGTGATAAACGTACTCGATTCGGTGAGTATTACCACTGTTTTCTATATGTTTCAACGATATTTTTTAGAAACGGCCTTGTGCACCGAATGAAGAGCAATTGCTCGTTTACGAAGACGTTTGTTTTAATTCAAAATAATGTCTGTTTTAAAATATCTCGTGAAAACAATGAACGTTCTTACTAGGCTTCCCGACTCACTCAATGCATTTTTTGCTTCAAAACAACTATTTAATATCGTTCTCTTGCTTACAAACCAAACCCGATGCTTTGTTTTGGACAATAATAGTATTGCTATTGTTTTCCGAATGCAGACAGCCAATTTTGGAGATAAATCGGCTCATTTACGAAAATGCTTGCTGGTTCATTCTGTACATTTTTAGAACCTAGGTTCATCCCAAATCTGGAATATCTATGGCACACTGTATTTACCCGAATTACCAGTCGTTTTGTTTTAGTTTTTCAAAAATATTAATTTTGTTAATTATCTTATTAATAAGAGGGTGTACAGATATATGATTTATATTTTCAAGGAATAAAAGATGAAACGAAAGGAGATATCAAACCTGAATCTAAATAGACAAAAAAACAAGACGCTTTAAGGTAGCCCATATAAACGACATAATAAATGAACATAATTGATGATAAAATAAAAATAGAGGTTCTTTATATATTAAAGGCACTATACACCAGATTGGCACCAAAAAAGGTTGTTTTTTTCTGTAAAGAAATTCATGACAAGTATTTAAAAAAATGTTTTACTCTTTCATATCATTAATGTAGAAAAACAAATCGAGTCGGAGACCGGGTTGGAACCGGTGTCGCAAAAATTGCAGTCCATTGTGGTATCCTCTGTGCTACGAAGGCTTACCCAAAACGGTTGGAATATTAAAGCTAAATACCTAACTTGGTTATATCACGTGATGACATCGACAAGTGAATCACGCATTACGGGAATTAATTCCACTAGGAAGACATACCTAGTAATTTTTTTTAATAAAAAAAATACGAAAACAACTGTAAAAAAATAACTTATTTTGAACAATGTGGTACTTCGGTTAGTAAGTTTCAATGCATTGTACAAATCGATACGAAGTTTATGTCAGGTTTCGACAATTTTCTCTCTTTTTCGCTATTTCACCATACGGAGTACAGCCCCTTTAAAAATTGCTTATGTAATTATGTAAGGTAAAATTGTGGTTTATTTCAAACTACCATTTTAGGAAATAGCAATGAAAAGGAACTAAGAGTTTATCTAAAATAGTGTGCTATATGTTTACTTTGGCAATCCAAATAAAAAGGGAGACAACCTGCAGGAAACAGTCAACAATTTAAGGTCTTAAAACTTCGTGTCTCGACTTTCTATATAACCTCCAAAATTAATGACAGTTCTACTCTAAGTAGAGAGCCCTGTCAGAGTGTGTGTAACACGTGATAAATGATGTCATAAACGCTACGTCCGAAACAAAAATTTTCCTCGAATAAAGACTTTAAACAAAGATAACTTTCCTATTTCTTCACCAATATAAATGAAATATAGCGCTGTCTACGCCGCTAACGGAGCCCCGCCTTCGGTCGTTTACCAGTGTTTGATTGAGAGTTTAGTTTCTTAAAACACTTCAACAAAACTTTTCACAATACGGCCGTCTGACAGAGCACTGTCAAAACATTATTTTGGAAACAGGTTTGTCGAAGTCACGGTTTGTTGAAACTAATCACCTTATCAAACTCCGGTAAAACAACGAAGGCGGGACTCCTTAGGTGGCATAGCCTGCCCTTTGTTTCATTTAGAATGGTGTAGTGATTGAAAAGTTATCTTCGATTTAAGTCTTCATTTTAAGCACAAAGTTGCCTTCCGACGTAGCATATATGACATAATTTATCACGAGGTATACACACACTGCCTGTACAAAATTACCCTTCTTAGACGTTCTTTAGAACATATACATGAATTTTAAAACAATCGACGCCTTTTATTCGTCATTTTAATGTGCCATAGATCTTCAAGATTTGGGATGAACCTAGGTTCTAAAATAGTACAGAATGAACCAGCAAGCATTTTCGTAAATGAGCCGATTTATCTCCAAAATTGGCTGACTGCATTCGGAAAACAATAGCAATACTGTTATTGTCCAAAACAAAGCATCGGGTTTGGTTTGTAAGCAAGAGAACGATATTAAATTGTTGTTTTGAGCAAAAATGCATTGAGTGAGTCGGGAAGCCGAGTAAGAACGTGCATTGTTTTCAAGAGATATTTTAAAACAGACATTATTTTGATCTAAAACAAACGTCTTCGTAAACGAGCAATTGCTCTTCATTCGGTGCACAAGGTCGTTTTTATCGTTGAAACATATAAAAAACAGTGGTAATACTCAACGAATCGAGGACGTTTATCACTCAAAACAATGAACTTTTAGCAAAAGAAATAACATGAAACAAAACAATAAAATCTACCTAACAATAAAATACCTTTTTTTAAAAAAATGACATAGGCGAAAAATATGTTGAACATTTGAATGACAACAGAAAAAAACACACACTTTTGTGACTTTAACGAACTATCGAGACAACACGATCTTGGTACACATGATTTTTTAACCACCCTGCTTTAATTTGCAGAATTCCCGATGATTGGGAAACCTGATTGAAAATAGAGGCATATCAAATAACAACATCTTAGTATATACAACTTAAACCTAAAAATAGTAATCGATAAGGACATTTAGAATCTTAATTTGAACTCAACTATTTACAATAAAAAAAGAGTAGACACAGTCGCTATAGCTATCAATTTGTTTAAACTTATTTATTTTACAACGATTGTGAAACAAGACTTTGCAACTGATATTCATCACTCTCGTTGACACGATGTGTTGTGCGCGAGAGTGTGGTCTTGTGTTGTGTGGGAAACCGGAGTACCCGGAGGAAACCTACTTTTCTTTCTTGGTAATCACAAACAAAACTCGCATGCGCCTAGGCCTGGAATCCACCCCGGGTTGCCTAGGTGAGAAGCGAGTGTACTAACCACTGCCCTTACCGGACAATCAATCAATCATTTCATTTCAATATGAATTTCATTTCAAACGAAACTTCAGGAATTCTCATACAAATACATAATGAATGTCCTTCCAAATAATGACAAGATATTCAAATATGGTTTTAACAAGGTTATGTGAATTATGCTTAAGGAACATCCATATGTTATAGGGAATGTCAAAGTTCGCAGACGTTTTTGGGGCGAGTTCAGAGTATTCATTATAAATCTCATTATAAACCTTTGTGGCATAAAGCCGTAATAGTTTTATTTGGTTACCAACAAAATTGCATAATACTTTTAGCAAAATAATTCATCTTTAAATCAAAATGTGAAGGGAAGATACCAAGTTGTGCCATGTTTGCTCATTAATTTTGTAATCGACTCAAAATAGAGAATTATATCGCAATATCAACAATGAAAAATAACATCAACAGCACAATAAATAACAGCAATTAAAAATATAACTGCTCTAGTATATAATAGTATATTTAGTGACTGTTACATTTAAATAAAATATTACCAAATGCTGTATTTTATAACAAAAACTGTTTGCCAACATACTCTGTGTGAGAAATTCCCTTAGAACCAGTAAATATTTATTTGTGGAGATTATATTTCAGCAGAACCAAGACAGATTTTGATGCAAGGCAATGGGAATGAATGGGTTTTATTAAATATTAATATAAATAGTGTTGTTCAAATGAGAGTTCACACGATCAGTAAAAAATTGAGTTTCTGGAGCTCTTGACCCGACGTAAATTAGCATATACTACACTTTTAACAAACACGGAATGGCCACAATCTCTAATGTCTAAGAGCATGTTTGATGTTCAAACAAATATCCAGGCGGCTTTATGACAAAATCAGCTATGACCAGATAGTGATCTTACCAGTTCTTGTTTTAAAATATCCATTCATTGGCAACGTACGTGACCATTATCGTGTTTGCAAACAACGCAATACCGTCTGTTGAACAGCAAACATAAATACCCATTCTCATTAGCGGACCGCAATATCTGCTTATGAACTTGTTAATAGCATTAAATGTACGAGCACACTTCACGTAGAAGTTTTGTTGGAAAAAAACCCAGAGTGTACAAGCTGATCAATTATTGTCCAACTCCCCAGTCAGATTACAGTGATATATCAAACGCACTTAAGTAACATCTACACGTTTCTGGTCGAAAACGTGACTATTCTTCAGAAGGATGATGTTTTTACAAGTATATAGCACACCTTTATATCATTCTGATAAAGAAAGAATGTCCAGCCTATAGCAAAGGTTTGTACATAACTTGGTTACCTCTATCGTTATTATAAAGATGCATATACTAATATGATGGATATTCGTTAGAAATTAGAGTATATAACCTGTTCCAACGGATGGTCGTTAGAATCAGGGAGTCATGATGTTATTGAAATGATGGTCGTCGAAATCAGGGTAAATAAGCTTGTTTACAATCAAGGTCCATGATATTTGGTGGTCGCCATACAATTTTAACCAGTCATCCACGAACATCACTAATAAATAATTTCAAATTTGTCCTGGTCGTGGTACATTATTAAGTTTGTATGAATGATTTTGATTGTATTTCCCCATTTTGTAACGAGAGCAGTTCTGATGGCCATTTAAAGGACAAGGCGGCTAAATGACTAAATCAGCTATGAACAGAAAGTGACCTCAACAGGTTTTGTTTTTTTAAATATTCTCTTAGTGGCAACGTGACCATTATCGTGATGACAAACATTTCAACACCGTATGTTGAACATTAGTAATAAATATCCATTTGGAAAATATCCCTTCTCATAAGCGGACCGCGATATCTGCTTATGAACGTGTCAATAACAGTAGTTTTAAAAGCACGTTTCAGGAAGGCTTTTTGTCGTCAATTATTGTGCAACTCTCAGGCCAAATTGCAGTGATATGTAATGTTTAATCACTTAATTGGAATCTTCGCATATGACGCGACTATCCGGTAGTATAATCGTGTGTTTTATGACACACCATTATATTATTCTGATGATAATAAATGCGAATGAGACGTACTCCGCTCTAAAGCAACGTAATATATTACTTGGTAATATCTACCATCAGCATGTTTCTGACTTAACCAGGATTATATTACACGGGTGTTCGTTAGAACCAGGATCAATGACATGGACATGGATGGTCAAAAGAGTACCCACATCCTTATTACATGGGTAGTCGTCAAAATCAGTGTTCCTGACTTTATAACATTGATGAACGTTAGAGTCAAGAGCCATGACCTTACCACATGGATTATCGTTATCTGCTTTGACCAGAGAGTAGCCTAAACCGTTCTTGTTTTAAAATGTTAATTTAGTGGTAATGTGACCATTATTTGCTGACAAACATTTCAATCCGTTGTAATAAATATCCATTTGGACAATACCCTTTCTCATTAGCAGACCGCAATATCGGCTTATGAAGTTGTCAATAGCAATAGTTGAGCGAGCACATTTCAGGTAGACATTTTCTTGTAAAATCTCAGTGTACTAGTTGATCGATTTTTGTACACCTCCCCAGTCAAATAACACTGATATGTCAATGTTAAGCACTTAAAGATTCTTAACATTTCCGAAACACGGACTGAAACGTGACAATCCTGGAGTAGGATCATGTATTACAAGTATACGGCACACCTTTATAATGAAATATTGTCAAGCCTAACGCAATGGACTATACATTACTTGTTAACCTCCACCATCAGTATTTTCCTGACCTTACCACACGTATGATCGTTATTGTAAAGGTACATGACCTTATTAAATGAATAGTGGTACGATTCGGATTCCATGACCTTATTACATGAATGGTTGTTTTGTGTACGGTCTGTAATCTCATCCATTTGATAGTCTTAAGAATCATTGACTCATGATAACATCATATTGATGGTTGACGACATCGGGGTACATACCCTTATCCAATGGATGGTCGTTAGAATCAGGGTTCACGATCTTAAGACATGGATGGTCGTCAGAATATGGGTACATGGCCTTATCTAATGGATGGTTGTTACAATAAGGTCCATGACGTTTGGTGAGATGGGTGCTCGTTTGAATGAGGGTCCTTGACCTTATCACATGGATTCTTGTTAGAGTCAGGGTCAATAACATTTTTGGTCGCCATACAATTTAATCTGTCTTCCACAAACACAACTAGTCAACAAACATAATAAATAATGTCCTAATGGTGAAACGTTATTTAGTTCGTATGAATATTTTGTTTGTATTTCTTTTATTATTATTTTTTTTTTCTTGTATTTCTTGACGATATTTTGTGTTTTATATTGAGTCAATTTGTCCTTAACTGAACAGAAATTGATGCTTGCTTAAGTGAGCATAACACACCTTTGACATCAGATGTCATTAATTAACGGAAACTGTTGATATCATTTCAAACTGACCACTGAAAGCCTAAGATATTAAACCACCGATAAACTAGTAATTTAGTACAATTAAGATACATTTAGATCTCGCCATTTACACAATAATTCAATATAATCTGGGTTATAATAGGACTTGACCGTTCCATACTACGGCCTCAAATCGGTTTTTAAATATCGCTATCAATTAATGTTCTCACCTTGAAACAGTAAATGACAAAAATAGATCACTAAGAAGAGGTGTGATGTTTCCTTTTTCCACTTCCCAAACATTTATAAATTAAAATAATATGCACTAAACAAGAATCAGGCACCACCACATTCGCGAGGACGGGTTTTCTGTTACAAAAACTAAGGCCAATGAGATTAGAAAAGAATTTCACCCCACGATAGCCAAAATTGCTTGATTCTGAATGAGCAATTTCGGATCTTCACAGTACGCATGGGATGAGTTTAAAGCCATAAACGACTCGAAACATGCGTTTGTCAGGTAATGTGAAATAAGGCACTGCCTTAGACGGGCTCTAGGTATGTTATCAACTGCAGAAACTGCTAATGCAGTACATTTTTTCTTAGGTAAACAAGTGTCAAAGGAAAAAATCATTTTATATGACATACTATGACTTTGACTACACCAATTAGATTATTAAGGTGCATAACAAGTAAGGTTAAGGCAATGCAAAGCAAATTTAATGTTTTAATGTTTGAAAAAAACTCATAATAATAACAAACACAAGTCTATTTATTTACCTAATACTGAATATCATACAAGCATTTACAGTACAAATAAATGATTCCGACTTTAAACATAAGAAGGTAAACGAAACAGATTGTGTTTACTTAAAACTAATTATTACAGTTATCTGACAATTAACCTGTACTAAACTATTTTAATATGTAAAACAGCATTGTGTATATTTTAGATTTTTAAGGTTCTGCAAATAACCTGGAAAAATGGTTTGACCACCTCAGCAGTTTGAAATGAATATAAATTCCCTGTAGTTGATGTTATGAGCACCATTTCATCATTGAATATAACGATGTATGCAAAAAGTGTGAAAATATTTAATCATTTAAAATATGAGCCTTTAAATTGAATTATACATCTTTAACAGTTAAAAAAACAAGAGGGCCCTGAAGGCCCTGTATCGCTCATCTTATCCAATACAGATCATCAAGAATAACAATCTGATCAAGTTCCATGAACATATGGTCATAAATGTGGCCTCCGGAGTGTTAACAATCTTTCCCTGTTACATGACCTGGTGACCTAGTGTTTGACTGCACATGACCAAGATCGAACTTGGCCTAGAGCTAATCAATATAAACATTCTGACCAACTTTCAGGAAGATACAATCGTAAATGAGACCTCAGGCCTCAATTTCTCGAAACTTCTTAAGTCCCATATAACCGGATTAAGCTAAATTCACTATTTTTGGTTTTCAATAATTTGGATAATATTTACTTCTTTAAGAGTTATTATACTTTAGATAGGAATTATCTATATGTTAGTTAAATTAAACAATTTTTCATTTATCAAAATTCCATTCAATAATGTATTTTGAGTAATTGAAATATTAAAAGCTACTTAAGCCTGTTAAGCTTAGGAAGATTCGAGAAATTGGGGCCTAGAGTATTAACAAGCTTTTTCTTCAATTTGACCAGGTGACCGAGTTTTTCACCACACTTGACCCAGATTCGACCTTGACCTAGAGATTATCAATATAAACATTCTGAACAAGTTTCCTGAAGATAAAGTCATAAATGTGACTTCTATAGTGTTAACAAGCTTTACCTCTAATTTGACCAGGTGACCCAGTTTTTAACCCCAGCTGACCCAATATCGAACTCGTCCAAGATTTTATTGAGAGTAACATTCTGACCAAGTTTCATTAAGATATTGCCCAAACTGTGACCTCCAGAGTGTTAATTGTCAAATTGTTGACGACGGACGACAACGGACGACTACGACGGATGACGGACACAGGGCGATCACAATAGCTCACCTTGAGCACTTTGTGCTCAGGTGAGCTAAAAACAAGCACATAGATTATTCAACAAAACATAAGTTCTTGTTATTGATACATATATATTTATGTTGTAAACTTGTAATATATGCACAATAAAGCAATTTAACTGTTCACAACATTATCAAAACAAAAATGTACTATAATTATGCTTACATTAGCTCATTCATAAACTCATTCAGTTTAAAACTACAAAAAGTATATACTTTGCCAATACACTTAATTGTTCAGAACATATTAGGCTTTATTTTAATTTTAACAATGTCACTGTATTTTAGACCTAGTAAATTGCCCCCTCCCCCCCCCCCCCCAGCAAAGTTTAGCAGCCTACTGACAAGATGACTGTAATAAACTATGATGTATTGATCTATTGATAGTGGAATACTCTCCAAGAAAATTGACACATTTCTCTGCATTTGATTCATATGCAATTCTTGTCTCTTATTTCGATTGTTCATGATGATTACAGTACTGAAGTCTTTGATCCAAGATACATAATGCACTCTGGTATAGGGTACTGAAGTGATCGTCCCATATGCCAACTCTGGTATCCTGGATGAAATGTTACTGGTGAATACAGTACTGAAGTGATCAAATCCTGATGCCACTCTGGTATCCTGGATAAAACGTTACTGGTGAATCCAACTTACTGAAGAGATCAATCCCAGATGCCACTCTGGTATCCGGGATAAAACCTTACTGGTGAATACGGTACTATAGTGATGAATTCCGATCTGAAACAGATTAACACCTATTTTAAAATCAGAATATAATAAACAAGGGTCAATTTGTTTACATTGACGCGGATGAAGAGACTATCGCACTAACAAATGAAGTCACCGTTGTTAAAAATATGTAAATATGGCCTAAGACCACAGTTATTCTCACTATATGTTTCATATAGACACTATAATCAAGCTTACAATGTATCTCTTCAAAACAGTATTTTCTTATAATATTTTGGCAAAAACAGACTTCAAAACTCCTATAGTTCAATTTCAGGCTGTATGCAACACATACTGAAAGTTTGGCAATGATATATTAAACACTTTTAGAATGAGTATAAGCACCAGTGGTGTTTTCATAAAAGCAGAAATAGCCATTTCCATCAATCGGTAAGCCGCAAACTTTTAAAGAGCCATTATTTCCTCATGCATTGGATTAATCTGACCAAGTAAAGTTTATATATATATATATATATATATATATATAAGACAGCACCATAAAAATGGCCTGCCTACTCTATTAATATTTTTTTAAAGCAAAATAAGTTTTTTCCATTTTATCAGCTTAGCGTTTATATAAAAACACCAAAACTGAAAGATTCATGACAACTGCTAGTGTTTTCATGTATTAGATGGCTACATGATGTAGAAAATGCAGTGATAGCATAATTATGCTAAGTTTAAAAAATATTGCTTAAAGTATCTGTTTTGAAGGCTAGATTTGCCTTAAAATTAAGATTACAGCTCTTAACCAGTGTCTATAAGTTGCTTATTTTCACCTGATTAGTATAAATCTCACTCTTTGGAATCATTTACACACAAACAAGTACTACAAAGTTAACTTACATCTTTATTCCGAAATATTAGATTCAGAGCTGCAACTCCTGGATCGAGATTGCAGGACCACTGCCATGGGCGAAAAGCCGTAGCAAACTGGAGCTTATTGGCACATCATATTCTGCAAGCAAGACACAAAATCAATGTTTGACACAGAATAAGAGAATCTTCTTCTCCTGTAAAAGTATGAAAAATACCTGTAACCACTCATTTGAGACATACATAACCTTTTATGTAGGAATTATGCTCCAGTCAATTGTAAACACCACTCAAGCCCGGGGAATAGCGGGGACTTTGACTTTCAGTCCAGCCAACCCAGGGTAAAATCCCCGCCCTGCAGGGAAGAAATGATGTTAAAATACCCACCAAATGCCCCCCGCACTGCTATATTTTGCACCAAGACAAAACCACCGCATTCACCCGGCACTGCAGTGACACCTGAATGGTAAAAACACAGCCCTTTTGCCCGGCTATCCCCGGTTTACCACTGGACCTGGAGGGTCCAAGGTTACAACTGACTGGTGCATTAATGCGATAAATGTGCAGAAACGTTCATTTATTCCAAAAAAATTATAACAAAAATATTAAATATATAGTCTTTTGGACGATTTGCAATAACTTTTTTAGCAACTCAAAGGTTAATCTTTGCTAATCGAGTACCCAGATGCATTTTGAAAGCCTTTAAACCAGACTTTCTTAGAAATCTTTCTAACTTGCAAACAATATTCCTTTCTAAAAAATCCTTGCCAAGAACGGGTATGGAATTCCATCACTAGACCATGTTTTGATCAGCATTGGTTCTTGTCCTTGAAAATACCTCTGTGGCTTCAGCAACCAGGATGGCTATATTAAATAAACAATAAATTAGTGTTTTAATTTATTAAAGCTGCACTCTCACAGATTGAACGTTTTGATCAAATTTTATGAAACAATTGTACCGAGATTCGCTACCGAAAATAATATTTTTGGTGCCAATCTGGTGTACCCTTTAAGGCATTTTGAGTGTATTTAGGTTTTTTCTTTAATGCATAAAGGGAAAAGGTACTTATCTCAATCCCCCTGCTCACTTTTTATTGCTTTTGCCATCAGAGTTGAGATGCAAATTTTTTCAATGTATTAACTTCAAATAAATGAATATATTCATGAATGATTGACAGTTTGAATGAATGAAAAGTAGCAATATTTCTTTAGACAGGGATCTCTTTGTGTTGCTGTGATTGTTTAAGTAGATGTTTTTCATGTTCATAAGCTAAAAATCATATGCACACTAAATGAAACATAATTCTGCATCATGTGTAGTAAGTTGTGATACATGTTTGCAATTAATGCAATGTTTGCTTAAAAGAGCAAACAAAATGTGCGAATAGATGCACAATACAGTCCAAAGACCAATGAAGGTCAGCAGTTTTATTAGAAAATGATATTATCTCAAAGCCGCAACAAAAACGTCATGAGAGAAATTCAATTCTGAAAGAAACAGTTCATCAATGAGCTATTGAAATAAACACTGATCATGATGTCATAACAAGCGAAAGTTAATATCAAAGAGCAAGTAACATACTGGCAATTTATTTCAGGGAAACCTTGACAAAAGTCTGGTTTATTTCCAAACTTTTTGCCTCCAGTAATACATAACATGGCAATACCTGCATTGCTGAAAATCTGTCAACAGCAGTAATGTCAAAAACCAGGTGGCATGGATGCATTCTGAAATACAAAAAAAAAGTTTGTAATTTGTGCAAATCTTACATATCCCATTTATAAGTGATTTACACTGAAATCTAATTGTTCTAACCTATAGTAACACAACTTCTTTATGACCAAACATATTGCTATTGAGCATTAGTACACTGTATGTACATGACTTTTTTTATTTTGTATGTCATGTTTCTTTGCCCCAATTTATTGAAATATTTTATAACAGGTTCAAGCTTTTTAAGTCCGTTACGCTTAAGATTTATCGAGAAGCTGGGGTCTTATGCACCAGTCAATTGTAACCACGGCCCCAGGTCCGGGGGTATACAGGGGATAGACTGGGAAATGGGCCGTGTGTTTACCTTTCAGGTGGCCCTCAGTGCCGGGTGAATGCGGTGGTTTTGTCTTCGCTTTAAATATAACGGGTAATTGGCCTTACCTAGGGTCCCTGGGGTGCAGGGGCATTTGGCAGGGATCTTACCATCTGTTCGTCCCCACAGGGCGGGGATTTTAGCCAGGGTTGGCTGGACCAAATGTCAAAGTCCCCACTATTCCCCAGACCTATTTACTGTCAACAACACAAACTTCTTTAGGCATCTCATTTAGACTTTTTTACTTATTAACAAGCAGAAATTTTGACACAATGGCAATTTTATAACAAACTTGACCATGAAATTGAGTGTGAGCAAGCCAGTACAGTTTGACTTACCATTTGGGTGAAAAATTACTAAACGGCGATGCAAATTGAAAAAAGGAGTTACACCTTATTTTTTAAGGTGCGGGTCTAAGAAAAGGCATGACGGTCTAAATATAGAGGTGCAGTTGTATATTAAAGATGTGCACCTCCAGCTTAAATATAGAGGTGCAGTTGTATTTATGTAAGAGGTGCGCCTCCATTTTAAAGTTTTAAAATATATATAGAACAGAACGTATGAATAAAGAATTGCACAGCTTGATAACATACAGGTGCACCTGTAAAGTAAGTGTATTTTAGTAACATTGATGATTCTCTCACAAAGCCATGTTGTTTCATTGTAAGGGTATGGCAACTCTCACTCAGTCATGGAGGTTGTTAGGCAGGATGGTTCGCCTTCTCCACACCCTTGACTGACTATTTAGTTACAATATCTCACACGATCTGTGGCCCACAGAAAAACCATCAACCCGCATTTGCCGATTTGTCTTTCAATCACAATCTTGCACTCTTATGGTGTCAGCCTTCCTCTCAACATATTCAGTCACAATCTCTAATCTCCCATAGTTTTGCTTGGCACGAGGGGTCACTCGGCACTATTTATTTGCAATCTTTCACACAATCTGTAGATCAAAGCAAAATCATTCATTTTTTCAGTCACAATAGCCCACAAAGCCATGGTGTTGGACCGCAACCGTCCATTTATCTTTTCAGTCATAATCTTGCGCTCCGCCATGTGTTTTTTTGGCAGGAGGGGAAACCCTCCCGCACCTTCCCCTTCCAACTTCTTAATTTAATAACATCTGTCACAAAAAAGTGGTGTTGCATTTCAGTTACCTGGTATTTGGACTGCAGTTGTGGCCAGTCGAGCTATCTGATTGGGGCGATTTGGTCCCTTGGGTGATTTCTTGGTCTGAGAATTATAAAAAATGTGTTTGTCACTGTGTACTCTATGATACATATAATAAACAAATAATCCACTTTTGGTCGTATATTTTTACATATTAAATATTTTAATGTTACATACAATCTTTATCATTCACATGGTGTTGGACCGCAACCGTCCATTGATCTTTGATCTAGATATCTGGTTGCGAGATTATCAATAGCAGCTGTTGTATGAGCAAGTTGCATGTATTTGAAATATAATAAATCCTAATAAGCTCTTTTGTTGTAAACTCTGAGTTTATTGGATGATCTATTATTGCGCTATACCCGCTGTAATTGCAATGGTAGATATCAATATGGTTTGTTATAAAAATAAAGGAACCCAATACAAAACCAATCATGACTTCACTACCAAATAGTTAAGCGCACTTCTTCGGTCATGGTTTCCGAGCTAAGGGATATTATTTCAATTGTTTGTGGATAAATTGTACAAATGCCTGAATTATTAAGATATTGTCGAAAATAAAATGAAACTTAAGAATATTTGTTCAATATCTGTATGCATAATAACGTTTACAAATATCAACATCATATCTTCCCTGTGTTACATGCATCTTAATAGACAACCTATGTACAATATCGATATGGGAAATAACTATAAAGCTACACTGTCTATCGCACTTTTTTAGCCTGAGATATTTCTCTTACAAGTTCAAAAGGAATTGCGAGAAGAATATACAAGCATACAGAACTCCAAAACCCCTCAGGCGCTCAAAACATATATCAGAGCTCCACCACCCTTCAGGCGCTCAAAACATATCTCAACCTGGTCGATGGGTTTTTAAAGTACCTGCTTTGTCCCTGTATTTTCCATTGTTTTATTGATAATATTCGTTTTGTCTGTTTATCTTTCTTCAAGAAACAAAGAAGAAACTAAACAGATAATATCAGAATGCTATGTTATTAAAATGAAAGTAATATGTACAGTTATACATTCTACATGCGAAGCATATGCTATTTAAACGAATCATGAAGCGTTCTACAATAAAGAATGGGTTTAATAGTTAAGTAATTTCCTAGAAAATAAAATATAAACCTTCGCTAAAGTTTGTTTATGATCTATCAACCGTTCCACTGTGTTTGTTTTTACCAAATGGTTTTCGAAACAGCGACATAAACGCTTGATTATTCAGATGGATCGCCATTGCGTTTTAATCGACTAAATGATTATTTCAGTGGTTTTATTGTATATCAAACAAAGTAAGGTCCTTTCTCTAGGCAGTATGTTGAAGCACTTTACAGCACACAGAAATGTTTTTAATGGAATACATTTTATGACAAATTTGTTACTATGTAAAACATTATTAATTAAACTAGTGTTAATCCGAATTTTACACTTCACTTGTGATAAACAAGCATATCATTTCCTATGGAGGAGGCTTTGAATACATATTCTATTTAAAAATGGCCACTAAAAACGGAAACCACAACAATGAAAATAAATTTCAATTAAGTAATAAGCAGCTATTGCGTGAGTGAAGACAGTGAAACAATAATAAGTCAATACATTCAAGAAAACTTTTATTAGGTGATATGAAAATGTATGGGTAAACCATTGTACATCAATGTAATTACACTTCTATTATAAGAATTGGAGTCAACCGCCTTGACAAAAATGGAAAACATTTTATTAGATAATGAATCCTTAAATAATATTGGGTCTACCACCTTGAAAAAAAATTAAAATGGTTACCGGTCATTTAATAGCACTTCAATTAGATATGTCAACCGCCGCTAAGAACGGAAAACTTATTAGTTAATGAATCCTTTGATAATATGGGGTCTATCACCTTGACAGAAAAGTAAAAACAATAGCACATCAATTATTAGTAAACAACACCTCAATAAGATTAAATGTGTCTACCGCCTTATAAAGAAGGTAAAACCATCTATTAAATATTGAACCCTACGATAATATTGGGCTCTTCCACCTTGACAGAAAAGTTGACACCACAATACATCAAGTAAATAACACTTCTTTTACGGTCTTTGTGAATTGGATGAACGTGACCCGAACTAAGACTCATTGGTTTCCAATTTCTCCCCTCCCTCCTCCCCAGCCTCGTACTACCTATAATTCACACACTACTTTCGATGCAAACTTACTTTGTAGCAACATCATAATTTTAAAGTATGCAATCATTTTCTTAACATGTCTGTTAAAAAAAATATACAAAAATAATATGCAACGACGACGAGCATACTCAGCATAATTACATTTATATTATTCATATTCACAATAATCGATGTAAATTAGAACTTTGAATGTTGTAATTTGATTTCCATGTGCATGTCAAGTTTATCATTTCATGCCATAAGTTACTAATATTTATTGGAATATAGTTTTGCTGTTTAGTATAAATGTTTTTTTATTAATGTATATTTCTGGTTCTTAGTTATGTTCTGACTGAAACTAAAGACTCCGATTCCGCTCTTCTCGAATGTGGTTATAGAACTCCCGTTATTAGAGACAAACAGACCCAAGCTAGTAGTGCATTGATGGTAACGTTTTGACAATAATAGTTTATTATGCAAACAAGCCCATATGACTCTTTAAGCTTAGTGTGCAATCAGACAAATATTTAAGACTGATTTAAGCTCAATTAAAAGACAATAAAATATTACTCTTAAAGTAGATAGTTTCATTATGGTACAAACTATTACCTCATTTCTGTAAAGTACATTCTGAAATGGTCATTATGATGTGGAACGTGCAGTGTTCTGAATGATTGCCGATCCCAAGATCGATTTTCCCAATATTGGACAAAATTATCTGATTCCACATAACTTAACGAGAACTCACCTGAGATGCTGCAGCGACATTGTTGTTAGCAATATCGCTTATTGTACGTTGAATGAGAATTTTGTTTCAAAGTAATAAAATTTTTGTAGCACATGTGAATTCACGTCAGCAGAAAAGAGAATCTTTACAATAGACAGGAGTTTTAGAAAATAATTTTACGACGAGAAGACCATTTATTGGAATTCACCAATCGTAATATGGAAACCGTTTTATAACAAAGTGTGTAAAATGTAACAGTTTAAATCCTTAACGTATTCTACAATGATAAACATGTTGTCTCTTCTTCACGAACTGGAAATATGATTATACTGTAATAACACAAGATTAGCAATGAATTTGACAAACAACACTGTCATAGATGACACGCGAATGGAATACGAAAACATTATGGAATGTACAAGGAAAAAATCATTTTACTTTTTATCTTTATTCGTTGCTTTAATCGTAGTCACGACAACGTACTTCGGAAATACATTGATTCTTGTGACACTTAGAAAGTTTTCTAAACAATTCAAAGGAAGTATGTTTATGCTTATTGGCAATCTGGCTGTAGCCGACATTTGTATAGCCTTTGGAATAAGTCTTCATCTACTGAAACAACTTCTTGATATATTAGACGTAAAGGTTAGTCCTTACTTTTGTTTCTTCAAGATGGCTGTGTGTGGTCTTTCCATCATCTGTTCTGGTCTTTCCCTGATGACTATGTCCTTGGATAGATTCTGCGCCATTGTGTTTCCACTTCGTCATATGTTACGGCATAAGACAAACACGCGACGTGTGCGGTTTATGATTGGCGCCATCTGGACATTCTCCACACTGGCGTCTTTCATTCCAACGTTCATGATGGGAAGCAGATCGAAATTTGAGACAGAGGTTTGCTCTCAGAGTACGAGGATTCCTAGAGAAGTCGCCATCGCGGTGGTTGTGTTTTTAACCATTCAGCTCGTGTTTAACAGTGTACTATTTACATTTGTGCTATGGAAAATAAGGTCCACCCAGAAACAAAAAGCAAAAGAATCGATTATTAATGGTGAAACAAATGTAAGAAAATCCAAGCGAATATCTGACAAAGCCAAACTCATGGCAAAAGTGTACATTATATTTGCACTTTGCTGGCTACCTTTCATAACCCTCACATTATTATTAGAAACGAACATTTCTCAAAAAAGAAGACTAAACTTTACCTGTATGCGAGAATACTCGCTAATGCTGGGATTCCTGAATTCCGGATTGAATTGGATCGTTTATGGACTGGCAAACAAACGGTTCCGACGAGGGTTCCACAGGATTATGTGCCGCAGTGTAAGGGATCAAAATAGAAGTTTTGTTGTTTCCTCTTCTGCTACATAAAAATCAAATATATAAAGAAATAATACAGCAATAAAATCGTTATTGCGCTTTTGCATGTGTATTGTTTATCTGACATAGTACATTGACTATGACCTAAGTTCCTAGTACTATCAAAGTAAGATTACATGGTCATATTATATCATAAGGTTGTACTATATAAAAGGATTGGATAATGCGTGTTATGGATACATTGTAGAATCATTTTAACCAAGTGCATGGTGGTAATTTAATAAAGAGAAGAATGATACAAATGATTATATGAAAAGACAAATTGTATTATGTTGTAGTTTGGTGTTATTGGACTGTGTGCTGACTTGTAGAAATAAAAGAGAGATTGAGAATATCACGTTTACGTGTACTTGTCGTGTATCATTAAAAGAGGGGTTGTCAGTTGTTAGCGCAATGGTTTCTCACATAGGCGACCCGGATTCAATTCACTTTAATTTGCCACAATCCATGTTTTGTGCATGCTATTTGTAGGCTGTTCATTGAACACAAACCTTGAAATCAATTTAGGACATGTACGATGTACACATACCTGGGAGTAGCATTGCACACAAACACGTACACACATATATGCAACGTAGACGAAGTGTTTTGAAGCCTCTCTTATATTTGAAAAGCTGTCACTTGTACAACTTCAACCACATAAATATGGTATGCATGAATACATGAACGTACATTTCATGGCTTCATATGATATAACATATTCGGTGCCAAAGTGTTTGGCCTTGTAAAATTTGGGTTGCAACATGGCTTAGCCTAATGAATTCATGTTTACCGACTGTCATTTTGTTCAACAGTATGCACACGGAATAGGGTCTTCTTAAGGCGTATAATTGTTCCACTAAAATCCTTGAAATTCCGCGCTTGCTTGCATGTTCAAACACATCAGTTTAATATCATTTAGCCTCTGGTTATTGGGCTCACGTTTATATTGACAGATATCTAGATGAAACAGTTTCCTTTGAAATGAGAACAAAGTGTTTATTTCATTAATGAATCATTAATGAACGTACTTAAGAGCTCTAATTTTAAAAATTAACAAACATCTAGCTAATATTAAGCAAATAAGGTTCTAATGAGTACCTGCGGGTTCCAATTTGATGTTTGATTATAACTCAGTTTCCACAAAATGTAAAAAGAACTCGTTGCCAACATACAGTATGTGGGTGAGTCACATTAAACAAGTGAAGGTTTGTTTGCTGAACCAATTTTACAGACAAAAGCTGCGAAATATTTCTGTTTCATGCTACTAGACTTTACTGCCTTTAACAAACAATTCTATTATTGAAATAGTTAATGAAATAAATACATATACAACGATAAAAACACGGACGAGCACAACAGCCAGTGGTTTATCTATGTGCATTTTTGCAAGGGTCAAAACTCTACGGAAATGCAACGAGAGACGTATCATGACGTCACAAAGCCACAGACACATATGAGATCAACTTTAAAATATCGTGAATTGAAAATATCTTGGTTGATTTAAGTCGTTAATTGATAGAACATGTAACTATGTGTCACAATTTCGTCAATTTGTAAGAAATTCATGTGAATTGAACTTTAGCCGATATTTAAAATTATTCCTAAGTTCCGACTAAGATTCTTTAATTTCAAGGGCCCTGTGTTATAATCTTAAAAACGATGTGAAAACAGTGAAAAGTGAGTTTACTGGAGAAAATGTCCCAATGTCCATTTGTAAAATCAAAAATGTAACAAACACGAAAGGGCCACACTCACTCACGCCTGAAAGCATTTCTGATGGTTATTCAAAGGACAAGGCGGCTAAATGACTAAATCAGCTAAGAACAGAAAGTGTCCTCTACAGGTTTTGTTTTTTTAAATATTCTCTAAGTGGCAACGTGACCATTATCGTGCTTACAAACATTTCAATCCGTCTGTTGAACATTAGTTATAAATATCCATTTGGAAAATATCCCTTCTCATTAGCGGACCGCGATATCTGCTTATGAACGTTTCAATAACAGTAGTTTTAAAAGCACGTTTCAGGAAGGCTTTTTGTCGTCAAATCTTTGTCGTGTATCGGCTGATCAATTATTGTGAAACTCTCAGGTCAAATTGCAGTGATGTGTCAATGTTAAATCATTTAATTGGAATCTTCGCATTTTCAAAACACGGACGAAAACGTGACTATCCGGTAGTATTATCATGTGTTATATGAAACACCTTTATATTATTCTGATGATTAATAAATGCGAATGAAAAGTAGTCCGCTCTAATGCAAAGGAATATATTACTTGGCAATATCTACCATCAGCATGTTTCTGACTTAACCACACGTATGACCGTTATTTCAATTTTACATAACCATATCAAATGGATGATCGTAATAATCAGGGGCCATGACCTAACCACATACTTAGATGATCGTTAGAATCAGTGTCCATGACCTTATAACATGGAGGGTCTTCAGAATCAAGGGGCCAAGAACTTATCACATGAATGGTCGTAAAAATCAGGGGCAATGACCTTATCACATGGATGGTCGTAAGAATCAGGACACACGACTGTATCACATGGTTGGTCGTTAGAATTAGGGTCAATGACTTTATCACATGGATGGTCGTACGAATCAGTACCCACACCCTTATTACATGGGAAGTCGTCAGAATCAGTGGTCCTTACCGTATTACAATGATGAACATTGGAATCAGGAGTCATGGCCGTGCCACATGGATGATCGTTATCAGCTATGACCAGTTTATGGCCTAAACCGTTCTTGTTTTAAAATATTTATTTTGTGGTAACGTGACCATTATTGTGCTGACAAACATTTCAATCAGTCTGTTGAACCTATGTAATACATATCCATTTGGACAATATCCGTTCTCATTGGCAGACCGCAATATCTGCTTATGAACTTGTCAATAGCAACAGATGTACGAGCCCATTTTAGATAGACATTCTGTTGTAAAAACTGAGTGTACTAGCTGATCAATTATTGTACAACTCCCCAGTCAAATAACAATGATATGTCAATGTAAAGCACTTACGTAGTATCTAAACATTTCCGAAACACGGTCGAAAACGTGATAATCCTGGAGTAGGATCATGTATTACAAGTATACGGAACACCTTTATATCATTTTGATAATGAAAAATTGTCCAGCCTAACGCAAGGGATTATACATTACTTGCTAACCTCTACTATCAGTATTTCCCTAACCTGACCACACGTATGATCGTTATTGTAATGGTACATAACCTTATCAAATGAAAAGTGGTAAGATTCGGATTCCATGACTTTACATGAATGGCCGTTTAATGTACGGTCTGTAATCTCATCCATTTGATGGTCGTAAAAATCATTGACTCATGATGTCATCATATTGATGAACGACGACATCAGGGTACATACCCTAATCCCATGGATCGTCGTTAGAATCAGGGTTCACGATCTTAAGACATGGATGGTCGTGGGAATACGGGTACATGGCCTTATCAAATGGGTGGTTGCTACAATCAGGTCCATGACGTTATTACTATGATGGTCGTCAGAATCAGGGTGGGTCTACAATCTTTTCCCACTAATGGATGGATGCTAGTTAAATGCGTGACCTTATCACATGGATTCTTGTAAGAGTCAGGTTCAATGACATTTGTGGTCGCCAAACAATTTTAACCTGTCACTAGTCAACATAAATAATTCAAATATTGTCCTGATGGTGATACGTTTATTAGTTCGTATGAATATTTTGTTTGTATTTCTTTTATTATTATATTATTTTCTTGTATTTCTTGACGATATTTTGTGTTTTATATTGAGTGAATTTGTCCTTAAATGAACAGAAGTTGATGCTTGCTTAAGTGGACATAACGCGCCTTTGACATCAGATGTCATTAACCAATGGAAACTTTTGATATCATTTCACACTGGCCACTGAAAGCCTAAGATATTAAACCAACGATAACCTATAGTACAATTAAGATACATCTGGTCTTCGCCGTTTGCACAATAATTCACTATAATCTAGGATACAATAGGACTTGACCGTGCTATAATACGGCCTCAACTCAGTATTAAAATATCGCTATCAATTAATGTTCTCACCATGAAACAGTCAATGACAAAAATAGATCACTTAAAAGAGGGGTGATGTTTCTCTTTTCCACTTTTCCAACATTTATAAATTAAAACAATATACAACAAACAAGAATCAGGCACAACCACGATCGCGAGGACGGGTTTTCTATAACAAAAATTAAGGGTAATGAGACTATAAAAGGATTTCACCCCAAGATACCTAAAATGGCTTGATTTTGATTGAGCAATTTCAGATCTTCACATAACCCTTGGGATGAGTTTCAAACCATACACGACTCGAATAAAGCGTTTGTTATGTATTAAACATAGATGTAGTGCAATTAATCCCCTTGCTTACATAATACTTTGGTTTTGACCTTAGAGAGACGTAACAGTTCTTGTTTTTTTACTTGTCTATAAGTGGCATTGTGTTCATTTCCGTGCTTGCTTAGCTTTCGTCTAGTTCAAATATTCCAATATGGTCTGATGCAATTAATGCTGAACATTTTGTCATAAACATCATTTTGTAAGATGCTTGTTGGTCTCATTAGCGGATCTGGATATCTGCTTGCGAGATTATCAATAGCAGCTGTTGTATGAGCAGGTTGCATGTATTTGAAATGTAAATAACTCCTAATAAGCTCTCTTTATTGTAAACTCTGAGTTTATTGGACGATCAATTATTGCGCAATACCCGGTGTAATTGCAATGGTAGATATTAACATGGTGACATTTGTTATAAAAATAAAAGAACCCAATACAAAACCAATCATGACTTATCTACCAAATAGTTTAGGGCACTTCTTCTGTAATGTTTACCGAGCTAGGCGATATTATTTATATTGTGTGTGTACACATTGTACATATATGCATGATAACGTATACAAATATCAACATCATATCTTCTCTGTGTTAAATGCATCTTAATAGATAATATATGTACAATACCGATATGGGATATAACCATAAAACTACACTGTCTACCGCACTTTTTTTAGCCTGAGATATTTCTCTTACAAGTTTAAAAGGAATTGCGAGACGAATATACAAGCATACAGAACTCCACCACTCCCCAGGCGATCATCGAAACATTTATCAACATGGTCGTTGTTATTTTTTAGCTACTGGCTTTGTCCCTGTATTTGTCATTGTTTTATATTTAATGTTTGTTGTTTTCTATTCATCTTCCTTCAAGAAACAAGGAAGAAACTTAATAGAAAATATCAGAATGATATCTTATTAAAATAAAAGTAATATGTACATTTTTACATTCTACGTGCGAAGAATAATGTAAGAAAATCCAAGCGAATATCTGACAAAGCCAAACTCATGGCAAAGTGTACATTATATTTGCACTTTGCTGGCTACCTTTCATAACCCTCACATTATCAAAAAAGAAGACTAAACTTTACCTGTATGCGAGAATACTCGCTAATGCTGGGATTCCTGAATTCCGGATTGAATTGGATTGTTTATGGACTGGCAAACAAACGGTTCCGACGAGGGTTCCACAGAATTTTGTGCCGCAGTGTAAGGGATCAAAATAGAAGTTTTGTTGTTTCCTCTTCTGCTACATAAAAATCAAATATATAAAGAAATATTAAAGCAATAAAATCGTTATTGCTCTTTTACATGTGTATTGTATATCTGACATAGTACATTGACTATGACCTAAGTTCCTAGTACTATCAAAGTAAGATTACATGGACATATTATATCATTAGGCTGTACTATATAAAAGTAATCCATGTTTGTACATGCTACTTGTAGGTTGTTCAGTATACACAAACCAAGAAATCAATTTGGGACATGTACCATGTACATATACCTGGAAGTAGCATTGCACACAAACACGTACACACATACATGCAACGTCGACGAAGTGTTTTGTAGCCTCTCTTATATTTGAAGAGCTGTGTCTTGTACAACTTCAACCACATAAATACATGAACGTACATTTCATGGCTTCATATGATAAAGAATGTTCGGTGCCAAAGTGTTTAGCCTTGTAATGTTTTGTTGCAACAGGGTGAAGCATAATAAATTCATTTTTTTCCGACTGTCATTTTGTTCTACAGTATGCAAAAGGAATAGGGTCTTCTTAAGGCGTATGAATGTTCCACATAAATTCTTAATATTCCACGCTTGCATGCATGTCAAACCACAACAGTATAACATCATTTAGCATCTGGATATTGGGCTCGTTCACGTTTATATTGCCAGATATCTAGATGAAAGGTTTTCCTTTAAACTATGAGCAGAGTGTTTATTTTATTAATGAATCACTAATGAACTTTCATATAAGAGCTCTTATTCTAATGGTTAATAAACATCAAGTGATAATTAAGCAAATAATGTTCAAATGTGTACCTGCCGGTTGTTATTTGATGTTTGATTATAACACAGTTTCCACAAAATGTAAAAAATAACTCGTTGCCAACATACAATCTGTGGGTACAACGGTAAGTTCACGGACGAGCACAGCGGCAAGGGTTTTATCTAGGTGCATTTCTAAGGTCACATGGGTCGAAACTCTTCGGAAATGCAACTAGGGACGCAACATCGCTTCACAAAACCACAGCCACCGATGGGATCAAATCTAAAATATCGTGAATTGAAAAGATCTTGGTTGATTAAAGTTGTTTATTAACAGAGCAGGTATCTTAGTGTCACAATATCGTCACTTTGTAAGATATATATGTGAATTGAACTTTAGCCGGTATTTAAAATGATCACAGCGTTACGACTAAGTTTCTTTTATGAAAGGGGCCCCTGTGCAACAATCTTAAATACGATCAGTGGAGGATAACTTGTCCCAACGTACATTGGTAAAGAATAAATATGTAACAAACACGAAACGGCCACACTCACTCACGTCTGAGAGCAGTTCTGATGGTCATACTAAGGTCAAGTCGTCTAAATGAATATATCATCTATGAGGAGAGAGTGACCTGAACAGTTCTTGTTTTAGAATATTCTCTAAGTGGCTACGTAACCATTATCGTGCTTGAAAACATTTCAGATAAATATCCATTCGGAAAATATCCGTTCTCATTAGCGGACCGCGATATCTGCTTATGAACTTGTCAATAGCAGTAGTTTTAAGAGGACGTTTCAGGAAAGCTTTTTGTCTTCATATCTTATGGTATCAGCTTGTCAATTATTGCGCAACTAGTATATGGCACACCTTTATATTATTTTGATAATTAGTAAATGCGAATGAATAATTGTCCTGACTAAAGCTTAGGAATATATTACTTGGTATCTCTACTATCAGCATATCTTTGATTTTATGATACAGAAAATCATATGACCGTTATTTTAAGGGTGCAGAACCAAACCAAAATTCATAATAAGTCGTTAGAATCAGGGTCATGAACTCATCACATTGATGGTCGTAGGAATAAAGGTCAATACTTTATCACATGTAGGGTCGTTAAAATCTGTACCCACGACCTTATCACATAAATGGTCGTAAGAATCGGTGTCCATGACCTTATCACTTGGATAATACTTAGAATCAGTGGTTATAGTTTAATCACATTGATGATCGTAAGAATCAGTGTCAATGACCGTCCATAATCTTTCACATGGATAGTCATTAGAGTCAGGGTCTTTGACCGTATCAAATGGATGGACGTGATAATAAGTGTCCATGACCTTATTACAAGGATTCGTAAGAATAAGTGTCCACGGCCTTATCACATGGATGGTCGTTAGAAAAAAGTCCATGACCTTATCTAATGGATGGTCATTAGAATCAGGGTCCATGACCTTATCACATGGATGATCGTTAGGATCAGTACCAACGTCCTAATCACATGGATGGTCGTTAGAATCAGTGGTAATAACCTTTCCAAATGGATGGACGTTAGAACCAGTCGTCATAACCTTATGACATGGATGGTGGTGAGAATAAGTGCCCTAACAGTATCACATGGATGATCGTTTTTAGAATCAGGTGCCATGACCGAATCACTTGGATGAACGTTATAAGAACCTGGCCAAAATCATATCACATGGATGATCGTTATTAGAATCAGGGGCCATGATCTTATCCCATGGATAATAATCATTAGAATCAGGGGCCTTGACTTTATCACACGGATGATCGTTATAAGAATCACCGGCCATGGCATAATCACATGTATTATCGTTATTAGATTCAGGGTCTTTAACCGTATCAAATGGATGGACGTGAGAATAAGTGCCCATGACCATATCACATGAATGGACGTGAGAATAATTGTCCATGACCTTATTACATGGATGATCGTTATTAGAATCAGGGGCCATGCCCGAATCACATGGATGGTCGTAAGTGTCAGGTGTCATGACCTTATCACATGAATAATCGTTATCAGAATCAGGGGCCGTGACTTTATCACGTGGATTATAGTTATTAGAATCAGGGGCCATGACCTAACAAATGGATGATCGTCATAAGAATCAGAGGCCATAACCTTATCAAATAGATGATCGTTAGGATCAGGGGTCATAAACTTATCACATGCATGGTCGTTAGAGACAGAAGTAATGACCTTATCACATTGATGATTGTTTGAAATCAGTGTCCATGACCGTATTACATTGAAGACCGTTAGAATCAGGAGCCATGACCTTATTACATGGACGGTCGTTAGAACCAGTAACCACGACCGTATTAAATTGAAGAACGTTAGAATTAGAGGCCGTAACCATTTCACATGAATAGTCGTTAAAATCAGTGACCATGACCGTATTACATTGAAGAACGTTCAAATCAGGGGCCATGACCTTGGATGATCTTTAGAATCAGTGGTAATAACCTTATTACATGGATAATTGTTAGAATCAATTTTAAAATAGTGCGCAGTTGTATTCACGTTTAACTACAACAATATAACATCATTCAGCCTCTGGTTGTTGGCACGTTGGTATCTAATGAAAGTGTTTCCCTTTGTCTGTGAGCTAAGTGTTTATTTCATTAATGAACCACTAATGAACTTTCACATAAGAGCTCTTATTTGAATAGTAAATAAACATCTACCGATAATTAAGCAAATAAGTTTCTAATGTGTACTTGCCGGTTCAACAAGATGTTAAACAAACGCGTTGACAACATACAATATGTGAGTGAGTCACTTTAAGTAAAGGATTGTTTGCTGAACCAATAAAACAGATATATGGCCTATAATACTGGCTGCAAAATATTTCTGTATCATGCTACTAGACTTTATTGCTTTCAACAAAAGGCCAATCACTGAAGAAGTTTATATATAAATATATATACAACGATAAAAACGGACAAACACAACAGCCAGTGTTTAATCTATGTACATTTTAAGGGCACAATGGTCGACTCTCTTCAGAAACGCAAAGAGAAACGCATCATGCCGTCACAAGACCACAGACGTAGATGGGATCAACTCTAAAATATCGTGATTTTGAAATATCTTGGCTGATTTAAGTCGTTTATTGATAGAACATATACGATTTTGATTTTATTAGGACAGTCTGGGAACTTTACGACTTACACAATATTCTCTTAGTAGCTACATAACGATTATCGTACTGTTCAACACCGTCTGCTGAATATTAGACATAAATATCCATTTGGAAAAAATCTGTTCTCATCAGAGGACGCCGATATCTGCTTATGAACTTGTCATTGACAATAGTTTTAGGAAGGTTATTGTCGTCATATCTGAGTGTATCGGCTGATCAATTATTGTGGAACTCCCCGGCTCATTTGCAGTGATATGTCAATGATAAGCACTCAATAAGAATCAGAACATTTTCGAATCAAGAGCGAAAACGTGACTATCCCGTTGTATGATCATGTAATAACTAGTATATGGCACACCTTTATTTCATTTTGATAAATGCGAATGAATAATTGTCCTGCCTAAAGCAAAGAAATATTTTATTTGGTAATCGCTACCGTCAGCATGTCTTTGACTATATAAAACACATATGACTGTTATTTTAAGGATCCATAACCATATCAAATTGCTGGTCGTTCGAATAGGGGTCATCACCTTATCTCATTGATGGACGTTAAAATCAGGACCATGACCTCATCACATAGTTGGTCGTTAGAATAAGGGTCATTAATGATCTCTTGGATGGTCGTTGCAATCAGTACTCACGACATTATCACATAAATGGGCGTTAGAATCAGCGTCCATGACCTTATCACTTGGGTGGTATTTAGAATCAGTGATATTACCCTTTTCTCATGGATGATCGTAAGAATCAGTGTCCATGACCGTATCAAATAAATGATCGTTATAAGATGCCATGACCTTATCACACGGAAGGGCGTAAAAATCAGGCTCCATGACATAATCACAGGGATGGTCGTTAGAATCAGGATCATGACCTTATGACATGGATTGTCGTTAAAATCAGGGGCAGTGACCTAATCACATGGATGATCGTTAGAATAAGGGGACATGACCTTCTCATATGGAGGGACGTAAGAATAAAGGTCAGTGACCTTATAACATGGATGATCGTTATTAGAATCAAGGGCCATGATCTTATCACCTGGATGGTCGTTAGAATCAGAGTACATGACCTTATCTCATGGGTGGTCGTTAGAATCAGGGTCGATGAACTTATTACATGGATGGTCGTAAAGATCGGTTCCGACGACCTTATCACATAGATGGTCGTTAGGATTAGTACCTAAGACCTTATCACATGTATTGCCGTTAGAATCAGTAACCACACCTTATCGCATGGATGGTCTTTACAATCATTTGTTATAACTTATCACATAGATGAACTTTAGAATCAGAGGTTATTATCTTATCAAATGAATGAACGTTAGAATCAGTAACCATGACTGTATCACATGGATGATCGTTTTTTTAGAATCAGGGGTCATGACCTTAATACATGAATGGTCGTTAGAGTCAGGGTTCATGACCTTATCGCACGGATGGTCGTTAAAGTCAGGGGTGATAACCTTTTTACATGGATCATCGTTAGAATCAGTGTCCATGACCTATTACATTGAGGAACGTTAGAATCAGGGGCCATATCTTTATTATATGGAAGGTCGTTAGAACCAGTAACCACGACCGAATTAAATTGAAGAACGTTATAATAAGAGGCCGTGAGTTTTATACATGAATAGTCGTTAGAATCAGGGTCCATGACCGTATTACATTGAAGTACGTTAAAATCAGGGGCCATGACCTTATCACAAGGATGGTCGTTAGAGTCAGGGGTCATGACCCTATCACATGGATGGTCGTTATAATCAGTTTCCATGACCTTTTACATTGCTAACGTTAGAATCAGGGGACATGACTTTTTAAAATGGAAGGTCGTTATAATTAGTAACCACGACCCTATTAAAATGAAGAATGTAAGATTCAGGGGCCATAACCTTATCACATGGATAATCGTTAGAATTAGGATCCATGACCATTTATCACGGATGGTCGTTAGATTTAGGGATCATGACCTAATCAAACTGATGGTCTTTATAATTAGTGTCCACGGCCGAATCACATGGATGGTCGTTAGAATTAGTGTCCACGGCCGCATCACATTGATGGTCGTTAGAATCAGTACCCAATACCTTATAGCATGAATGGTCGTTAGAATCAGTATCCAATACCTTATCACATGGATGGTCTTTAGAATCAGTACTCATGACAGTATCACATGGATGCTGGTTAGAATCAGGGTCCATGTCATTTGCAGTCGCCATATTCCACAAAAAAATATCAGTTAATATGAAACTGTCCAAAACTGCCCTGACGGCGCTATGTTAGTTCAGTTCTTATTAGTCATTTTAAAGATGTCTTTTTTCTTTTCTTTTTGACGGATTATTTTAATTTTAACTGTATTTGGCCTTTTTTAGTTAATGTTCCAAGGCAAGTGAGAGACTAAGTACTCCAAAACATGTTCAAACATGTTATGCTGACCTTTCGAGGGCATTAACCCAACATTCATAATTACAGTTATGTCGATGTATGTGTTGTGTTATGACGTTATGTATGTCTGGTTGAGTGTCTCTTGGGCCATCACACTGTGCCTCTGAACAGGGTTTGTATAAATCGTTTGGCATCTTGGCTTGTCCCTGTAGTTTCCACTGTATTATTGATAATGTTGAAGAGAATTTCTTTTAAATATAAAAGATAAAGAGTAGAAACTAAACATAATTTATCACAATAAGCCATTATGACACAAAGAAAGTTACGTAAAAATATAAATATATCCTGAGAGAGAAGTGAATCTCTAGACACTCACTCTAGCAAGAAGAATGTTTTTTGTTGGATCATTGACATTGTAAATGCAGTAGCCGTGTGTCAGTGTAAACGCTACGTAATTTTCCGGAATTTCGTTACGGTTTTGTTTATAACGAATATCAACATACGGCGGCAGGTATTTATATCTTGCCATGTACTTATTTTCTGCAGCTGAATAAATAACCACTTAAAAAGAGTAATTGATTGCCATCACCTTGTTACTGCAGGAATGCTGATTTTTGAAATTTGTTTTTAAAGACATTGAGAAACTCTACAAATACCAGCCCTGTGTTAAGTTAAGGGGTTTATTCTGAATGCCTGTGATATCGTAAGGCACTATCTGCAAGCGGGGAACCAAGTTAGCTATCGTAAGATAATATTTTACCTGGAAGTAAATGCATTGTGAGCTATACTAATACGAAAGTAGATTAATATTTGTATATCCACAGCGGATAAAGTGTTATGGAAGATTTAAACCTGTTCTCTTTTTTTAAAAAAATAAAGAGAATACGAGAATCGTAGACACAAGAAAACTATGGCTACCTGAGGAATTGACGATACACTTTTAGAAAGTGGTAGTGACGCCGTCGGTGAAAAGATCGGGAGCAAGTGTGAGCCATGTCGTCGGCGGGACAGGTCAGAGGTAGCTTCGTTGTTCTGTAATACATGCAAGGTATATCTATGCGATGACTGCTATGATGTACACAAGGTGCATATGACAAAGGTAGATGACCATGATATCGTGGCTGCCCATGAAGCCTGTGTCAAGCCAGATGTCGATATGAAGGGACTGGGTCAGTGCTTAGAACACAAACGAGTATTTATGTTCTTCTGTAAATACCATAGCGATTTATGCTGTGAGATATGTGCAATTGCTCACCATCGAAAATGCGACCATGTTCACGAAATAGCAAAGGTGGCTAAGAATGTTAAAAATAATGAAAGGGAAAACATACGTGCATCCATTATTATTGCCGCAGAAGTTATAATGAAATGCAAGAAGGATCAATTGAACAACGTTTCGCGAGTGGAAGAAATCGTAAAAGAAATTGATATTTACAAGGAAGACTTATTAATAAAAATTGAGGAAGCCAAGGCGCGAATTGTCAGCGAAATGACTAACCATAACACACAGGAAGACGAACGTCTAAATACGAGGAGAGATGCGGCTGAAAACCTGAAGAAAGAACTCCACACGCACTTGGCAATGTCAGATAGCGTTCGCGAGAATGGAACGGAAAAGGAAGTATTCATACTAAACCATATTCTCAAAAGGACGCAAGCCAAGGCATCACAGACGCTAAACACTTTGTTGAAGAATGATTACACTGTCAAAGTGGGATTGAAAATCAACGAAAATATTTTGAAAATAAAAACTACTGACGCCGCAGTATTCTCATTAAATAAAACACAACTTAAGACACAAGAGCCAAAAACACAACCAGTGTTTCGTCTGGATCTGATGAAGATCATCGACATCATGAAGACAGGGGACGACAAGGAGGAGCCGTTTGTTACTGGTCTGGACTTCCTGTCGGATGGGAGGATAGACGCTGTGGATAACAACAACTGGAAATGTTTTATCTTGAGTGACGCACTGAAGAGGTTCGATACATTTTATAAATTTAAGACAAAATCTAGGGACATATCTGCGTACTCTGATAAGAAAATTGCAGTAACCGTCAGTTACGGAGATATTCGAACCATCTGTCTGCTGACAGTGGACAGTGACAACACGATCTCGCTAGTGAAGACGCTAAAAACGTCTACCTACAGCTTCTCCATCTGTCCCCTGGACGACCAAACGTTCGTAGTGAGCACTTATGACGACCCGCGGCCTGCCAGGATGATTGACGTGGACGGCAAGGAGAGCGACTTTGACAACGTGAAGTTACCAGGCAAGACGTACAAGCGTGATGAAAGTGTATGTACCTATATACCATCCCGGGATTCCCTTGTCCTTACTGACAGGTATGCCAACACAGTTTACATGTATAACACAGTTACTGGAAAGAGCAGTGAATTAAAGGATGGCCGGATATACGAGAACCGAGAGGCGCCTGTGTTGGCTTCAATGGATCCGTGTTTGTCTGCAGTATGAAGACAAACTCCGTTATCCAGATATCGCCCGACGGGGACATATTGGCGTCATGTGACGTCGACAGGTGGTATCCGATCGCTGTTGCCGTCTCCAGGGATGGCTTGAGAATGGCCGTGACCAATTGTGTATTTGGCGTGAGACAACTGAAACTGTTTAATATAATACAATAAAAGTGTATTTTTCAAGATCAGAGATAAATAAAGGTGTATTTTATGATTTATTATGAAAGTAAATATAACATTCTGTTTGAACATTATTGATTTTTTTGAATATTTTGTAAATAAGAGTCTTGTAGTTATACCTATGTATATGTATTCTATGTATTTTTAAAACAATGACCATTATTTTTCTTGTAGTTATATAATAATAAAATAATTATGTTTCTAAATATAATTGATTGAAAAATGATGAAACTCCCCAAAGACAGAAAATCATACTTAGATACGAACACATTTCCTAAGATTCTTTATGAAATGCTTTCCAGAGAATTGTATATACTGAAGCGTAAGAAAAACTTTAACGAACAAATTCATGGCCTCAATATAAATAAATATTATTAAACTGTGGTGCATTATTGTATTTCATGTATACATATACTATCAGTTTTAAGGTGCGAGTCGATCAGGATGTTGCTACTAAAATTATATTAAACTCGCGCTTCGCGTTCGTGTATCATTTCAGTCACTATGGTAGTGGGTGCATTACTGATAACTGAATTCCAGGTTAATACGTTAATAATAATAATGAGCTGTCGAGGAATTAATTTTATGTTATTCATTTAACAATTTGCAAAGCGCACTATCCTATGCGTACAGTATATAAATGATAGACTCTTAATTTATAGCTTGTGATTTAACTATTTTAATTCCCTGATTTTCTGCTGATAAGCCCCTTATTTTACTCCTGAATTCGAATGCTGTAAAGTCCCTCGCCAGTAAAGTTGTTCATGCTTCACGATTTTATTATTCCTTGCTCTTATATAAAAAGGATGTTTAATTGAATTATAGTCACTGGGTTTAACATCATTGCTTGTGAGATGTATATGGATTGATTTAGTTTACCTAAGAATAATGAAATGTCTATTTGCTTTGATTAATATTGAAGTTTTTGAAATAAAAATATGCCAAATGTTATTTGAATTTATTCCGTGTGTTGCGATTAGAGAAAGTTGCTTCTTAATGTGGTGTCGTACAATGCAGTCCAATTCGATGAAATTGATAAAGAAAACAATTATATAATCGTAACGTCGAAACGTTAGCGAAAGTGGCAATGTCGAAATGTCATAGCCAAAGTGTCAATGTCGAGATGTCAAAGCCAAGGTTGCAATGTCGATATGTCACAAATGTGCAAAGTGAAACGTTTGATACAACAAAAGTTACATATAAGCATATATACTTTTATATAAATCTTTATGTATAGTTCAAGAAACACTCATCCAAAAAGGGCATATAGATAAAAAAAAATCCATAACACTAATTAACCTATGGGCGTTTACAGTTCTCTTAATACATCATAAATATTTATGACTGGGCGTAGCTGGCCACCATATATAAAAAAATACAATTTATTATAAGCAATTTTACTCAAACTAGTACACGAGCTAAATCCCTAACAATTGAATTGTTCGTGAAAAGAGAAAACGATTGAAAAAGATAAATCATGTTGCCATGTTGACCAATAAAGAGAAAGTGCCTCCCCGCATGATATATAAAATTTTCCCCAAATGTTAGTCGTTTTACAAAACTCCTTCAATAATGAATTCAGTCACTCAAATGTGCATTAATCTTAATACAAAAGTTGCTATCTCCTTTAAAAAAATGTTGTTATCATATAATTTCATCATATAATAATAAATTCGTTCGCCCATGATTAAAATACAGTGTGTGTATACCACGTGATAGATTCCGTCATAAATGCTACGTCAGAAGGCAATATTTTGCTCCAAAGAAGGTTTTAAATAAAAGCAAAAATAATGCGCGGCTCGGTAGCTCAGTCGGTTCTGTGCCCAGCTTGACAGCGGGTTCGAGCCCAGGTCTAGATGCACGTTTTTGTTATCCGGTGTCATTTGGCGCTTCACTAGGAACCTTCGTTGTATATGTAGTGAATATCCTGCCCAAGTTTTGTCGGAATCATGTGTACCTTGATCTCTTTCGGGAAATTCGGGGACGAAATCACCATTGGCATGATACTGTACCAATACCTATAATGGTGTTGAGAATATGTGTAATCGGCCCGATAACTTGATCGGTAGAACACACACCTTGACAGCAGTAGGATATGGGTTTCTTTACTAATGTGGGTCTCTTATCAAAAAAGACGCTGAGGTATATGTTTGACGCGTGCATGAAGCTCATGTGTATGCGCATTTAACCTTCTGATAAACAACTGATACATCATGAATACGTGTGAATGTGCCTTTACTCTTAAGATATCAAAAGTATTGAAGGAAATACGATATCATGACCTCGGATATATATGCCTTTTACATTCCGATATCAAATATATCGAAGGAATTACCACATCATGAGTTCGTGTGCATGTGCCTTTAATGCAACCACTTGCAACCACGCCCCCCCCCGGGGCGGCATACTGGGGATAGCCGGGGAAATGGGTCGTGTTTTTACCTTCCACGTGGCCCCGCAGTGCCGGGTGAATGCGGTGGTTTTGTCTTCCAGCCAAATATAGCGGGGAATGGGACTTACCTAGAGTCCCTTGGGTGTGGGGGCATTTGGCGGGGGTTTGACGAGCAGTTCGTCTCCGCAGGGCGGGGAATTTGCCCGGGCTTGGCTGGACCGAAATTCAAAGTCCCCGATATTCTCTGGACCTGGGGTGGGGGCGTCGTTACAATTGACTGGTGCATAACCTTCGGATGTCAATGAAATTGATGAAAAAACCGTACCATATGTTCGTTTGTATGTGAACTTTACCTTCAGGGCACACCCAAGTTACCGGCAAAAAAACCTAAAACACATCATTTCAACCTGAACTATAAGGCGGCTCTTAGTATTAAAACTTTGATTATGTTTATAAATCTCTTTGACAACATTATTAAGCTCTTTAGACCACAATGTTATGTTTGTACTCATCAATTGCAAATTCAACTGAATATATTTTCCGCAACATCAAAATATATATATTAATATAACGCGTTTAGCTTCAATTGTGTTGATTAATTCAACAACTCAATACGGTGCTGTTGTATAAAAGGCTATCAGGATTTGGCCGGTGTAAGGATTTATTTTGACCCCCATAGAATAACGATCCCCCGGTCATTATTTATTATTATAAAAAAAAAACCCGTGGGTCATACTATATCGTCGTCAGTGTGAAAATACTACCACTTCTGTACACAAAGTAAACAACTACTGGGGAGTCGTTTTTCTATCGATATCAAACATCTTCGTAAGGGTTCATTTTACTTCGTGGTTCCATCATTATAATTCAATAAATGAAGGGGCATCACGCTGATAAAAACAAAGTCCCTTCATATAGAACTACATATAGTTCAATATCGCGACTTAAGCAGCAGCAGCAGCAACAGCACCAGCAGCAGCAAAACATTAGTATCAATCTCTCAACAGTGTACAGAACCCCATGGTTCAGGAAAGAGAGCTTGTACATGTCTCATCAAATCTTAAGCAGGTTCACGTAAAATCTGAGTAGCTTCTCTTAATTAACAAAGTTACAAATATCTGACATGCAATTTATTCCACATTGTACTAGCTTATTCAACAAAAGTATTCATTTCTTAATACTAACCCAATGGTATTATTTAATAGTTATGCGACTTTATCAAAACAACCTCGTCTTCTTAAAGTTAAAGCTGCTTTAAAAGATCTGACACTATTAAAAACAACGTAAAAACCCTCGTATAAACTAGAGATTGCTTTTTTGAAAAAGCGCATGTCTCCCCCATTGTGTGGTCGTAGGTGAGAAATAATCAATGATGGATCCCAAAATCAATAGGGGCCATCAACTAGTCATGACTAACTGGCATACCAAGTATGAAGTTCCTGGGTGTAAACGTTCTTGAGTTATTGAGCAGAAACCGGTTCTTCACCTCAAGGTCAGTGACCTTGACCTTTGACCAACTGATTGCAAAATCAACTAGACATCATGACCAACCTCACTTCAAAGTTTGGTGAACCTAGATCAAAGCATTCTCCTGATATTGCACGGAAATATTTTTTTACATTAGAGGTCACAGCGACGTTGACCTTTGACCTTGTGACCCCCCAAAATATAGGAGTTTTCTAAACCTCATGATCAACCTCCCTACCAAGTTTGGTGAACCTAGGTCAAACCATTCTCAAGATATTGAGCGGAAATGTTTTTTACATTGGGGGTCGCCGCGACCTTGACCTTTGACCTAGTGACCCCAAAAACAATAGGGATCTTCTACACCTCATGACCAACCTCCCTACCAAGTTTGGTGAACCTAGGTCAAACCGTTCTCAAGATTTTGAGCAGAAATGTTTTTTATATTGGGGGTCGCTGCGACCTTGACCTTTGACCTAGTGACCCCAAAAACAATAGGGATCTTCTACACCTCACGACCAACCTCCCTACCAAGTTTGGTGAACCTAGGTCAAACCATTCTCAAGATATTGAGCGGAAATGTTTTTTACATTGGGGGTCGCCGCGACCTTGACCTTTGACCTAGTGACCCCAAAAACAATAGGGATCCTCTACACCTCACGACCAACCTTCCTACCAAGTTTGGTGAACCTAGGTCAAACCATTCTCAAGATATTGAGCGGAAATGTTTTTTACATTGGGGGTCGCCGCGACCTTGACCTTTGACCTAGTGACCCCAAAAACAATAGAGATCCTCTACACCTCACGACCAACCTCCCTACCAAGTTTGGTGAACCTAGGTCAAACCATTTTTAAGATATTGAGCGGAAATGTTTTTTACATTGGGGGTTGCCGCGACCTTGACCTTTGACCTAGTGACCCCAAAAACAATAGGGATCTTCTACACCTCACGACCAACCTCCCTACCAAGTTTGGTGAACCTAGGTCAAACCATTGTCAAGATATTGAGCGGAAATGTTTTTTACATTGGGGGTCGCCGCGACCTTGACCTTTGACCTAGTGACCCCAAAAACAATAGGGATCTTCTACACCTCATGACCAACCTCCCTACCAAGTTTGGTGATCCTAGGTCATGCGGTTTTCCAGTTATCGATCGGAAACGAAGTGTGACGTACGAACGGACTGACGGACTGACGGACTACCGGACTACCGGACTACCGGACTACCGGACTGACGGACAGGGCAAAAACAATATGTCTCCCCCAGAGAGGGGGAGACATAATTATCTTCGTTTGTGAACGTTTACATCAATCTTCTGACAGTTGACGTGATGCTTGTAGATTGATGAAAGCTGTGAAACAATTCTACAAATGTCCTTTTATGGAAATATGATCCCATTTCATGTGTTTCAAGATGGAAACAGTTTTCGGCACTACAGCTAGAAGACATGAAGCCGTCATAGAAGCAGACATTTTGATTTTTTACAGTTTTACGAAAAATCCGAACATCTGAGGAATATTTGTTCTCACCGCTTTCGTACCAATCAAATTCGTACCCGCGATTCGTACCTACTCGGAAACATTTTTTTCAGAATAACGAAAAAAAAAAGAGTTTGGTCGGCGGTTAAAATTTAGGGTCGGGTAGGTCTCCGGAGCCACTCAGATTATTTTGTTTGGCCTTACCGTGCTGCTGGAAGTATGTCGAGTGTTGAAATGCTGTGAACAAATTAGAGTATGCGTCTACAATTAAAAATATAATTGGTTAAACGCTTTCTTCAATACGACAGTTTACGGCACCGTTTTATATGACGTAATCCGTTATGATGCGTCAATTTATAAAAGGCATGAAGCTAAAAGAAATACCAAAATTAAACTAACGAATACTGCATGACTTGTTTCATTTACCAAGTTGCGAATCTGAAATAATAAAAAAAATATGTTGAAAATTGAGAAACGTTTTTACATGTTATAAGTGAAGTTTGAGTAATTGAAATCCTTACGTGTATATGTATTTGAACAATCAAATGCTAACGATTTTAATGTTAATCACAAAGCTGCGTATCTATATTTTGGTACGCAGTATTACTATGACATTATGAAAGCGAGTCCAGTTTTAAAGTGACACTCTTATTCCAAATCACTACATACAAATGTATAACAAACATCAATTTTGACTGATAAACCTTAAACTTCTTATTAAATAATGCATTTATGGAAAATATTAATTACTGATAACAAGATTGTTACAGTGTATTTAATAGCTAAAAACTCAAAAAAATATTAAACAATTGGTGAATGCTAAAAGATTCACTGCGATCTACTATCGCCTCATAAGGCAGAAATGTCATGTTTTCTGCACATTTCTTTCAAATTAAACTCGGTATCCTTTAAAAGAACCATTAATGTCGACATTTATTCATCCTTTTTGGAATATTAAAATAATATTATTAATTGTTGTAAATCTTAATTGGGAGAAGCGTGCATCTATAAACAATCAAATAATGATTCCAACGATAATAAACAACGCTGCATATCGGTAATTTGGTACGTGGTATTTCAATGAGATTAAGTGGGTCCATTTTAACATAAGTATTTATAGGTTATCAACATTCTCTGTTAGCATATTATTAACCTTATTTTGGACATGAAGTTTCGTCACTGATAGTTTAATTAAACTCAATTCTAAACACAAATCCAATGTGTGTTTTTTTTAATTAAAGCTATGTGGTAATATTAATTGTCTAACTGATACACGTCGGGCAAGTTTGAACGAGGAGATGGTGGGTATCGCCGTTATCTCTTTAAGGATAGCTCGTAATGTCCGTTTGAATTATTTGTATAATAGGTTAATCATCAGGTCGGAGATAATGCAACATTGTTTTTGATATTTAATATGAAACTGTGAATATATTGTGATTGAAAACATACAGTTGGATTAGTGTCAACGGTATAATAACGTACTAGGACATATTTAATATACTGTATCATGTTGTTTAATGTTTACCGATTGCTGTCATAATGAGGTAGAAATTATAAACGAAAAGGCTCTATGACATACTGATTTTCCGATTAAAAGTATACAAATGCATAGATAGTTATTTAAAGCGATTTGTATTAAGACAATGGCGTCCACGACGACCACAACCACAGTCACAACAGACAACTCGACGTCAAGCTCGACACATAAAACGACAATTTCAGGTACCAGTTTTTAATATCAAGATATTCTTTTAATAAAGAATAGTTGTTATTATTCATGAGAAAAGGGAACAAAAAGTTCACATGTGCGGATATATGCCAATGCACTTATAACACTAAATAATGTTTTCTTAAAGTTTAACATCTAAGCGATAATTAGCACAGTAGTTTAACAAACAAATTAGTTTTAAAGTTTTATTATCCAAAAGCTTCCTCGCATTTAGATTGCGACATCTCTTGTCCTTTTCGCATTAGATATTAAGAGTGAGGATAGTACTTATTACTCACACTATCTATGTATAAGATGTCGAATATCAAGATCTGTGTTCGCTAATCAGATATATAACAGTTCAAATGACAATGTAGATATTTTGTTTATCTAATTAGATTTAAATGACATACAATCCTCAACATCATATCATTGCTCGCTTCATGAGTTGCCTTTCTGTCTGTTTGTCTTAAACGGACACCTTCATTAAAGTGAATTAACTTTTTGTCGAACCAAGGTACTAAGACGGATTTGTGACGTCATCCATTGTTCTTTTTGTACTTTATATCGGTAAATGGACTGAGTTCTGTATTTTATTTCTACTAACTGTCCAATATTTAAAGAATGGACTGTCATTGTTGACAAACTTGTTTGTTCTTCTATAGTGTAAAACTATGCAATTATTTGAAAAAAAATATATCTTTAAAACACTTTTTATTGAGATTTAATAAATAAGTATATATATATATATATAATATTATTATATTCCGATTTTTATGTTGTAACAACTCAATGCCCAATGAAATTGTAACTGAGGTTTGCGCAGCCGTCAGGGAAAAGGTTAATTTTTTTTGTTGTATGTCCCTAAAAGAGTACAAAACAAACTTAAACTTTAAAGTTTCCGTATTAAGCGAATAGTGCACTATGAAAACACATTTTGCACTTGTTATATATCCGTAGAGATGATTTTTTTTAAACAATACTCATAACAAAATCATTATTTACAAATTATAATATGTACATGTATGTCAGCGAAAACTATTTTGATTTGCCTAAGAGATTCACATGATTAGCATATTTTCAATGCGTTCGACACTGCCCAATAAATTGACAATAGATCCATGAATTCATGATTTGGACCTTGTTGTTTACCTGTTTTCAAGAAGTGAAACGGCTAAAACTGTCCATTATGTCAGCAAAAAAAACAGCCTCGGCACTGCGTGGCGCGAGCTGTTCTTTCTCTGAACAGTTTTCGGCCTTTCACCCTTACATAAAAGACCCAGGAAAAAACATACTCACATGTTGTTCTGTTGTTTATATTCCAGATCTGCTCCATATCCCTACCAGTTCAACCATTGCCATATTCGTCCTCTTACTGGTAACCTGTTGTTTCTATTCCAGATCTGCTCCATATCCCTACCAGTACAGCCATTGCCATATTCATCGCCGTACTGGTAACCTGTTGTTTCTATTCCAGATCTGCTCCATATCCCTACTAGTACAGCCATTGCCATATTCATCGTCGTACTGGTAACCTGTTGTTTCTATTCCAGATCTGCTCCATATCCCTACTAGTACAGCCATTGCCATATTCATCGCCGTACTGGTAACCTGTTGTTTCTATTCCAGATCTGCTCCATATCCCTACTAGTACAGCCATTGCTATATTCATCGTCGTACTGGTAACCTGTTGTTTCTATTCCAGATCTGCTCCATATCCCTACTAGTACAGCCATTGCCATATTCATCGTCGTACTGGTAACCTGTTGTTTCTATTCCAGATCTGCTCCATATCCCTACTAGTACAGCCATTGCCATATTCGTCGTCGTACTGGTAGCCTGTTGTTTCTATTCCAGATCTGCTCCATATCCCTACCAGTACAGCCATTGCCATATTCATCGTCGTACTGGTAACCTGTTGTTTCTATTCCAGATCTGTTCCATATCCCTACCAGTACAGCCATTGCTATATTCATCGCCGTACTGGTAACCTGTTGTTTCTATTCCAGATCTGCTCCATATCGCTACTAGTACAGCCATTGCCATATTCATCGCCGTACTGGTAACCTGTTGTTTCTATTCCAGATCTGCTCCATATCCCTACCAGTACAGCCATTGCTATATTCATCGCCGTACTGGTAACCTGTTGTTTCTATTCCAGATCTGCTCCATATCCCTACTAGTACAGCCATTGCTATATTCATCGTCGTAGTGGTAACCTGTTGTTTCTATTCCAGATCTGCTCCATATCCCTACTAGTACAGCCATTGCCATATTCATCGCCGTACTGGTAACCTGTTGTTTCTTTTCCAGATCTGTTCCATATTCCTACCAGTACAGCCATTGCTATATTCATCGTCGTACTGGTAACCTGTTGTTTCTATTCCAGATCTGTTCCATATCCCTACCAGTACAGCCATTGCTATATTCATCGTCGTACTGGTAACCTGTTGTTTCTATTCTAGATCTGCTCCATATCCCTACTAGTTGAGCCATTGCCATATTCATCGCCGTACTGGTAACCTGTTGTTTTTATTCCAGATCTGCTCCATATCCCTACCAGTACAGCCATTGCCATATTCGTCGTCGTACTGGTAGCCTGTTGTTTCTATTCCAGATCTGCTGCATATCCCTACGAGTACAGCCATTGCCATATTCGTCGTCGTACTGGTAACCTGTTGTTTCTATTCCACTTCTGCTCAATATCCCTACTAGTTGAGCCATTGCCATATTCATCGCCGTACTGGTAACCTGTTGTTTCTATTCCAGATCTGCTCCATATCCCTACCAGTACAGCCATTGCCATATTCGTCGTCGTACAGGTAACCTGTTGTTTCTTTTCCAGATCTGCTCCATATCCCTACCAGTACAGCCATTGCTATATTCATCGTCGTACTGGTAACCTGCTGTTTCTATTCCAGATTTGCTCCATATCCCTACCAGTACAGCCATTGCTATATTCGTCGTCGTACTGGTAACCTGTTGTTTCTATTTCAGATCTGCTCCATATCCCTACTAGTACAGCCATTGCTTTATTCGTCGTCGTACTGGTAACCTGTTGTTTCTATTTCAGATCTGCTCCATATCCCTACTAGTACAGCAATGCTATATTCATCGCCGTACTGGTAATATGTTGTTTTTATATCCCTACCAGTACAGCCATTGCTATATTCGTTGTTGTACTGGTAACCTGTTGTTTCTTTTCCAGATCTGCTCCATATCCCTACCAGTACAGCCATTGCTATATTCATCGCCGTACTGGTAACCTGTTGTTTCTTTTCCAGATCTGCTCCATATCCCTACTAGTACAGCCATTGCCATATTCATCGTCGTACTGGTAACCTGTTGTTTCTATTCCAGATCTGTTCCATATCCCTACTAGTTGAGCCATTGCCATATTCATCGCCGTACTGGTAACCTGTTGTTTCTATTCCAGATCTGCTCCATATCCCTACCAGTACAGCCATTGCCATATTCATCGTCGTACTGGTAACCTGTTGTTTCTATTCCAGATCTGCTCCATATCCCTACCAGTACAGCCATTGCCATATTCATCGTCGTACTGGTAACCTGTTGTTTCTATTCCAGATCTGCTCCATATCCCTACTAGTACAGCCATTGCCATATTCGTCGTCGTACTGGTAGCCTGTTGTTTTTATTCCAGATCTGCTCCATATCCCTACCAGTACAGCCATTGCCATATTCATCGTCGTACTGGTAACCTGTTGTTTCTATTCCAGATCTGTTCCATATCCCTACCAGTACAGCCATTGCTATATTCATCGCCGTACTGGTAACCTGTTGTTTCTATTCCAGATCTGCTCCATATCCCTACTAGTACAGCCATTGCTATATTCATCGTCGTAGTGGTAACCTGTTGTTTCTATTCCAGATCTGCTCCATATCCCTACTAGTACAGCCATTGCCATATTCATCGCCGTACTGGTAACCTGTTGTTTCTTTTCCAGATCTGTTCCATATTCCTACCAGTACAGCCATTGCTATATTCATCGTCGTACTGGTAACCTGTTGTTTCTATTCCAGATCTGTTCCATATCCCTACCAGTACAGCCATTGCTATATTCATCGTCGTACTGGTAACCTGTTGTTTCTATTCTAGATCTGCTCCATATCCCTACTAGTTGAGCCATTGCCATATTCATCGCCGTACTGGTAACCTGTTGTTTTTATTCCAGATCTGCTCCATATCCCTACCAGTACAGCCATTGCCATATTCGTCGTCGTACTGGTAGCCTGTTGTTTCTATTCCAGATCTGCTGCATATCCCTACGAGTACAGCCATTGCCATATTCGTCGTCGTACTGGTAACCTGTTGTTTCTATTCCACTTCTGCTCAATATCCCTACTAGTTGAGCCATTGCCATATTCATCGCCGTACTGGTAACCTGTTGTTTCTATTCCAGATCTGCTCCATATCCCTACCAGTACAGCCATTGCCATATTCGTCGTCGTACAGGTAACCTGTTGTTTCTTTTCCAGATCTGCTCCATATCCCTACCAGTACAGCCATTGCTATATTCATCGTCGTACTGGTAACCTGCTGTTTCTATTCCAGATTTGCTCCATATCCCTACCAGTACAGCCATTGCTATATTCGTCGTCGTACTGGTAACCTGTTGTTTCTATTTCAGATCTGCTCCATATCCCTACTAGTACAGCCATTGCTTTATTCGTCGTCGTACTGGTAACCTGTTGTTTCTATTTCAGATCTGCTCCATATCCCTACTAGTACAGCAATGCTATATTCATCGCCGTACTGGTAATATGTTGTTTTTATATCCCTACCAGTACAGCCATTGCTATATTCGTTGTTGTACTGGTAGCCTGTTGTTTCTATTCCAGATCTGCTCCATATCCCTACTAGTACAGCCATTGCTATATTCATCGCCGTACTGGTAACCTGTTGTTTCTATTCCAGATCTGCTCCATATCCCTACTAGTACAGCCATTGCCATATTCATCGCCGTACTGGTAGCCTGTTGTTTCTATTCCAGATCTGCTCCATATCCCTACTAGTACAGCCATTGCCATATTCGTCGTCGTACTGGTCGTGCTAGTTGGCCTGGTTCTGCTGTATGCGTTCTTATACAAGAAAGGGTAGGAACGTCAGTTTGCTGTTATTCGTGTTCATACTGTATATCGAGATATGCATGCTTATGCAAAGGCTTTCATATATTTTATTTCTATATACTTTATACGTATTTAATAAATAAAAAAATGTGTAGAGCACCTTCCGGGTCTGTTTTCTCACTTGAGATAATGATTAACGAGGCTCATGATTTGCATTTTTAGATCTTGTTGCATCAATGAGGAAGGCCTAGTTTAATCCTTCTATAAGTGACCCCCCCCCCTCTCAAAACATCCATGTTTTGTACAAAACCTGTGTGTATTGATGTTAATCTAATTGTCTAATTGTTCTATCAGATCTCTGATCTGAATATTCTGCTGTGCAGTTATGGAGGTTTTATTATAGAAATGGACCCACAATGGTCCTGAGCCAATAAGCAAATAAACAGGCAATTGACCCCTACTGGGACATCAGTGCAATTAGCAGGAGATGCACTGCAGGGGATTGTCATGCCAAACATACCTTAAACTAGTTCTAACGTGGATGTCCTTATTTCCCATTCTAGGTGGATTTCATGTGCAACGTGTAAAAACTATGTGAGAATCAGAAAAAGGACATTGTCGATTTCAAGCACCGGGCCACTAGCCGACAACGATCCTACATTCGTGGTAGGGTTACCAAAACCTGGACAGGACCGAGAACTCTTTAGTATCGGAGATGGAGATGGCGTCGAAGATGGCCGACCGGATGCGCGTAGACGAAGCAGACGAGGGACGGAAGACGAGTTCTTTTACGACGAAATATTTGAACATTCAGCGTTCGTTGATGAGACAACGAACCGTGCAAATAAACAGCTGACTGTAAAAGATGATGACTTTGAGCGAATGTTAGATGAACTAGAGGTGCCCGATTTGGAATTCAAGAGACCAACATCGAGAATTTAACCATCGGAAAAGTATCACAATACTCATTCAAGAGTCTTATTGTGCATCCTTGTTTTATTTAACGATATAAATGCTTGCTAGATGTTCCACACTACTTTTGTTTTGCAATGGTTACTTAAAGAACTATCAAAGGAGGTTTTTGAAACAGTTTATTCCTTCATGATTGTTTTCATTGTAATAACAGGTAAACAAAAGAACTGAAACAATACATTGAGCAGGATAAGTTACATACAACACACAGAAACAAATAAACCCCTTAGCAACCCAAGATAACGAGTATTCATTAATATTTTCAATAATGAGTATTATAATTGACACCGTTTTTATGAAAATAAACACCGAACGAAAAAAAACTTTAAAAATGTGCAACGTTCACCATCACATTATATTCATGGTGCCTGTGAACGACTTCAGGATGAAATGATTATCTAGTGTTTATATTTGCAGCGTTTATCTAAAACAGATGGTTTCTATCGCGATGGGTTTGTTTATAAACACTTTTTAGTTCCTCCAAAAAGTCGTATTGTATACGAACTTTTTATAAATAAATTGAACAACCACCTTATATCATCATTTGCTACTAACACTCGCTGTCGATGGCGAAGTAGCTTGGTTATTCTCATCATAAGGGGCAACCACAGCCTCGTCAAACGTAGAAGGGCACAACTCTGTCCCTGGATTACCGTACTTTGTTATTATGTCGTAATCTTTGCACCTGGAAATATTATGAAGAATGAAACCTGCATGTTTATATAAAATAATTGTCATTTTTACTATTGACAATATTTACATGCTGTTTTTTTTCTTAACGTGATAGCATGAAGTCATTTACTTATTCAGCCTACATTATACAATATGGCACACGCCTTTAAAGCTGCACTCTCACAGATAGGACGTTTTGACAACTTTTTTATTTGTTGTCTTCGAACGAGCCAATTTTTGCGAAAATCCATGGAAACCAGTTATATAAGCCTGCTGACAAAAATAAGATCGCAGATTTTTATATTTAAGTTCAAAAATTGGTCTTACATCATTGGTTATGCAAATATTTGCTCTTTCCAAGACAAAAAAACGTTGTAAAATTGGTTTATCTGTGAGAGTGCAGCTTTAATAATTGTATGTTACCGATATTTCATACAAGGAATTTGAAAAGTGTTCCTCGTTTGAATAGTCAGAATGCGGATTTCTCGTATTAACTAACAGCACATGACACAAGAAAAATCAAAATAAGCTAACAAGAAAAAAAGTTGATGCATATCATCAAGTCGACGCAAAGAAAATCGAAGAAAAAATGTATGTAGATACCCAAAAAATGGTTATTATATCAATGATAATATTTTTTATGTTGGGTGTACATATGTCCGAAGGACACTATGGTTAATAATATTGTTACAATAGTTTAAGCCCGAGATTTTAGATATTCTGGGTGTGTGTGTGGGGGGGGGGGGTCAAGCTTATCCTCCGGTTAAAACTAAATTATACCAAAAATATACATACGTTTTTTTTGGAAGAATACATAGATTTCAATAGCATGAAATTCACCTTTTATTTGTACCGGCATATTATGTGAATTATATTTTATCTATTGTATAAGTTTTGTAATTTATTTCACTCATATGAGTATATAGAACGGGGATAAAAAATACTATATACTAAGAGGGAATTATTTGGAGTTCATACTTTCGAAAGACATTTTCAAAACAAACAAATAAGCTCAATGTATTTTTTTCAAAACTCACCATTTTTGCTGTCGCCAAGGGAGATTACTGCGTAGGATGTTAACAAACATAAAGGATATGTAATAGTACCGTGTAACCTTCATCTATTTGAGTTAGTCCCAATCGGAACACCTCGTCTTGTATCTATCTTAAAGCTTGCCGGAGATGGCAAGTTGTTATGATTGAGTTCGTATTTAAAATCAAAATTTTCAAAATGATAAGCAGGGCTATTATAATTTAAGTTTCAGGTATGAACTAGTCCCTTAGTTGGAATATTTCTAAAGTAATATCAAATAAAGTCGGCGCCCTTCTGGCCGCCGACTAATAAATCAAAACCTACCAGCCTAGTCTACACACTGCTTTCGAATTAGCTTTGTTAAAGTCATCACAGAGCGTTTTCTGATCGAGCTCGTACACGGCCGTCTTGTTGTACCGAAATATCGGTCGGTTGCCACGGAAACAGCGGGAAAACCGATAATAGTTACAGTCGGCTTTGTCAAGGGTCTGCAAGTGGTCAGATTTCTTCGTACAGTTGATGGTCCATTCAGATCCGATAGCTGTGCAGTCTGGAGAAAGAATAAGAAAACTATATATACAAGGCTGGGATTTTCTCTCTTGTGTGCTAACAAACCAAATCGAGATGTGCATGCCTTAAAGTGTCGGAATGTCAATAGAGGTTATGCACTAGTCAACTGTAACCAGCACCCCCCCCCCTCAGGTTCGGGGGTATATAGGGGATAGCCGGAGTAATGTGCCGTGTTTTTACCTTCCAGGTGGCCCCATATAGCGGGGAGTGGGCCTTACAAAGGGTCCCTGGGTGCAGGGGCGTTTGGCAGGGATTTTACCATCAGTTCGTCCCCTGCAGGTCGGTGTATTGACTCTATTAAACTTATACGCGTGTGGTATCTAAACGCAGCCAGACAATACCAAACACATACTCGTGTTGTGTTTACACGTAAGCAGCAAGCAACACATATCAAACCCATTTATACATGTGTGATTCCCACAAGCATGTAGCCCATATTAAAGACACACCTGTGTGGTGTCCGCACAAACGTAGCTCATGCTAAATCACTACTTATATGTTATTCACACGCACGCAGACCGTATTAAAACAGTACTCGTGATACTTATGTGTTGTTCACACGCACGCAGACCGTATTAAACCAGTACACGTGACACTAATGTGTTGTTCACACGCACGCAGACCGTATTAAACCAGTACTTGTGATACTTATGTGTTGTTCACACGCACTCAGACCGTATTAAACCAGAACTTGTGATACTTATGTGTTGTTCACACGCACGCAGACCGTATTAAACCAGTACTTGTGATACTTATGTGTTGTTCACACGCACGCAGACCGTATTAAACCAGTACTTGTGATATTAATGTGTTGTTCACACGCACGCAGACCGTATTAAACCAGTACTTGTGATACTTATGTGTTGTTCACACGCACGCAGACCGTATTAAACCAGTACTTGTGGTACTTATGTGTTGTTCACACGCACGCAGACCGTATTAAACCAGTACTTGTGATACTTATGTGTTGTTCACACGCACGCAGACCGTATTAAACCAGTACTTGTGATACTAATGTGTTGTTCACACGCACGCAGACCGTATTAAATCAGTACTTGTGATACTAATGTGTTGTTCACACGCACGCAGACCGTATTAAACCAGTACTTGTGATACTTATGTGTTGTTCACACGCACGCAGACCGTATTAAACCAGTACTTGTGATACTTATGTGTTGTTCACACGCACGCAGACCGTATTAAACCAGTACTTGTGATACTAATGTGTTGTTCACACGCACGCAGACCGTATTAAACCAGTACTTGTGATACTAATGTGTTGTTCACACGCACGCAGACCGTATTAAACCAGTACTTGTGAAGATAATGTGTTGTTCACACGCACGCAGACCGTATTAAACCAGTACTTGTGATACTTATGTTTTGTTCACACGCACGCAGACCGTATTAAACCAGTACTTGTGATACTAATGTGTTGTTCACACGCACGCAGACCGTATTAAACCAGTACACGTGACACTAATGTGTTGTTCACACGCACGCAGACCGTATTAAACCAGTACTTGTGATACTTATGTGTTGTTCACACGCACGCAGACCGTATTAAACCAGTACTTGTGATACTTATGTGTTGTTCACACGCACGCAGACCGTATTAAACCAGTACTTGTGATACTTATGTGTTGTTCACACGCACGCAGACCGTATTAAACCAGTACTTGTGATATTAGTGTGTTGTTCACACGCACGCAGACCGTATTAAACCAGTACTTGTGATACTAATGTGTTGTTCACACGCACGCAGACCGTATTAAACCAGTACTTGTGATATTTATGTGTTGTTCACACGCACGCAGACCGTATTAAACCAGTACTTGTGAAGATAATGTGTTGTTCACACGCACGCAGACCGTATTAAACCAGTACTCGTGATACTTATGTGTTGTTCACACGCACGCAGACCGTATTAAACCAGTACTCGTGATACTTATGTGTTGTTCACACGCACGCAGACCGTATTAAACCAGTACTCGTGATACTTATGTGTTGTTCACACGCACGCAGACCGTATTAAACCAGTACTTGTGATACTTATGTGTTGTTCACACGCACGCAGACCGTATTAAACCAGTACTTGTGATACTTATGTGTTGTTCACACGCACGCAGACCGTATTAAACCAGTACTTGTGATATTAGTGTGTTGTTCACACGCACGCAGACCGTATTAAACCAGTACTTGTGATACTAATGTGTTGTTCACACGCACGCAGACCGTATTAAACCAGTACTTGTGATATTTATGTGTTGTTCACACGCACGCAGACCGTATTAAACCAGTACTTGTGAAGATAATGTGTTGTTCACACGCACGCAGACCGTATTAAACCAGTACTCGTGATACTTATGTGTTGTTCACACGCACGCAGACCGTATTAAACCAGTACTCGTGATACTTATGTGTTGTTCACACGCACGCAGACCGTATTAAACCAGTACTTGTGATATTTATGTGTTGTTCACACGCACGCAGACCGTATTAAACCAGTACTTGTGAAGATAATGTGTTGTTCACACGCACGCAGACCGTATTAAACCAGTACTCGTGATACTTATGTGTTGTTCACACGCACGCAGACCGTATTAAACCAGTACTCGTGATACTTATGTGTTGTTCACACGCACGCAGACCGTATTAAACCAGTACTTGTGATACTAATGTGTTGTTCACACGCACGCAGACCGTATTAAACCAGTACTTGTGATACTTATGTGTTGTTCACACGCACGCAGACCGTATTAAAACAGTACTCGTGATACTTATGTGTTGTTCACACGCACGCAGACCGTATTAAACCAGTACTTGTGATACTTATGTGTTGTTCACACGCACGCAGACCGTATTAAACCAGTACTCGTAATACGTATGTGTTGTTCACACGCACGCAGACCGTATTAAACTAGTACTCGTAATACGTATGTGTTGTTCACACGCACGCAGACCGTATTAAACCAGTACTCGTGATACTTATGTGTTGTTCACACGCACGCAGACCGTATTAAACCAGTACTCGTGATACTTATGTGTTGTTCACACGCACGCAGACCGTATTAAACCAGTACTCGTAATACGTATGTGTTGTTCACACGCACGCAGACCGTATTAAACCACTACTTGTGATACTAATGTGTTGTTCACACGCACGCAGACCGTATTAAATCAGTACTTGTGATACTTATGTGTTGTTCACACGCACGCAGACCGTATTAAACCAGTACTCGTAATACGTATGTGTTGTTCACACGCACGCAGACCGTATTAAACCCATACTTGTGCTGTGTCCACACGCAGGCAGCTCCAGATAGCTCTCCTTGATGGCGTTGCTTTTTGTGTCGGTGAACCTGCAGCCGAGGGTGTGGTGGTCGTCCACTTCCGCTTCCGTAAACACCACTCTGCACTCCTGCGTCGAGCCGTTTGCATCGTCATACGACTGCTCACACTCGATCTTATCTGCATTAGGCAATGATGGAGAGTAGATATAGTTAGCAGGCACAAGGGAAGACAAATTCAACAAGGCTGGTATTTTATACCAACATAGTGATAAAAAAAAGTTTATGTTTATGCACCCGTCAATTGTAACCACGCCCCCCCCCCAGGTCCGGGGGTATACCGGGGATAGCCGGGTGACCGTGGTGGTTTTGTCATAGTGCCAAATTTAGCGGAGATTGGGCCTTATATAGAGTCTCTGGGGTGCGGGGGCATTTGGCCGGGGTTTAACCATCAGTTCGTCCCAGCCGGGCGGGGATTTTACCAGGGGTTGATACTTTAACACCTTTACTGACTTCCAAAAACTTTGTTTAGAAGGCAATCATTTGTTAGGACGAATTAGCAGCGCTACAGTTTTAAATGGTCCATTCTGTTTGCAAACAGTATCGAGGGTACGTTCCCAAACAAGTTTTTTGAAAGTCGAATACTTAATTAATAATGTATTGGGAATTGGGATTATTAGATATTGATTTGGATAATAATATCCTTTCATGTACCCATTTAGATAAACGAAAGTTTTCGGAAGAAATTTGAGCTTAATAAAAATACCTAAACGTAGGCATGGATTAAATAGAAGGTGAAGCTAGTGTGTAAATTATATTGAAAGGTTCACGTGTCCTGCTGGAAGTTAAAATATCTACAGTCGAACCCCGTTGGCTCGAACTCCCAGGGACCGGCGAAAGTACCTCGAGCCTCAGAAAATTCGAGCCAAGCGGGATTGTTAACCTTTAGTATAAAGAATTCGGTCCTTTACATATAGTTCGAGGCAACGAGGAATTCGAGCCAAACGAGTTCGAGCCAACGGGGTTCGACTCTATAGTATGACATTTCGGTGTCTCCAAGTAATGGTTGGAAATAAACATACGATTGAAGGTATTTTCCTCAGTTCTCGTCCTGCCAAAAAAGTCCACCTCGTAGTACGAGCAGTCTCCCTTTATGGTGCACGTGAAGTTGAACTGTGTGGTTTCGTTGTCACAGCCAAGATAGGGGTCCATCTTTCGAAGAACCTGTCGCGTCTCGCTTTTGATATCGGAACCTGAAATATCATCCTATTTTTAAAGGTAATACATATTGAATAGTTGACCAGGGTCGTAGATAGTCCAACAAGTATGCAGACTTGCGCTGCAATGTACTCAAGTGCATGTTCCCAGTTAAAAACAGTCTAAGAGGTGAATACTACATACTATTTCCACATATCTCCTAGTCATACTATATTATGAACATATTTGATGAAAGATGAATGGCATAATAAGGCGAAATAGCGTATATACAGTCGAAACCCGTTGGCTCGAACTCGCTTGGCTCGAATTCCTTGTTGGGTCGAACTTCGTTTTGAGGACCCATTTCTTTATACTGAAGGTTCACAATCCCGCTTGGTTCGAATTTTCCGACGCTCGAAGTATTTTCGCCGGTCCATAGGAGTTCGAGTTAACGGGGTTCGACTTAATGTAGTGGATTCAATCCATATGAAGTCATACATAAGCAAATATTGTAAACAATCGAAGAGTAGTTGACTTCTGCGAAGGATTTCGCTGTCTCAACATGAATAATTACACTTAAAGAGGCATTTTTCTCCAAAATAAGATTTACCAAAAATAATACAGATGTATTTGATATACCAAAACGGGTGATTAATGTCTAAAAAATGGTTCTTATGAAGGATAACGAGTTTAATTTGAAAGAAAAGTGCAGAAAACATCACAATGGTATTTATACCATATAAGTCTATAATAGATCACTGTAAATATTTTAGCACTCACCGATCATTTACTACTTTCGCGCTATTAAATACACCGTTCAAATCTTGTTATCAGTAAAAAGCATTTTTAATTGATGCATTATTTACTAAGTAGTTAATGGTGTATCACTCAAAATATATGTTTGCTATACAAGTGTATGTATTGATTTTGAATAAGAGTGTCACTTTAATAATAACACTCACTTTTGACAGTAATAGTGACGTCATGTTCTGGTGGGATATTTGTTCCGTTCAACTTCAGCTGTATCCGGTATTTGCCCTGCCGGCTGCACGTCATGTTTGGACCACGTTGTAGGAACAAAAGTCTCTGTGGGCTGTTCTCGGGGTAAAGAATATACTTGAGCTCATACTCCGATTCAGGGACTGTGACATTCTGTAAAATAGGTGAAAATATTCACATTATATTTCTTTAATACTTTTTGCAGAATAGTTACAGTCGAATCTCATTGGCATGAACTCCCAGGGACCGGGGAAAATACCTCGAGCCCCGAAAATTCGACCCAAGCGGAAATGTTTACATACAGTATAAATAAATCGGTCTTTAACATTCAGTTCGAGCCAACGAGGAATTCGAGCCAAGCAAAATCGGGCCAACGGGGACTGTACTTTATTTTATTTTTTTCAACTGGAGTATTCACATATTGTTCGTTCAACAAAAACTTCTTATCGCCAAATAGTATATGTGTAAGACTTAAACATAACTGAAAAAAACTTCTTAAAGCTGCACTCTCAGAGATTTACCCTCGGTAAAAACGGTAAATCTCTGAGAGTGCAGCTTTAAATATAAAAATCTGTGATCTATTTTTTTGTCAGCAGTCTTATACAACTGGTTTCGATGCATTTTCGAATGACTCGTTCCAAGACAAAATAGGTTGTCAAAATCATTTAATGCTTAATCTATGAGAGTACAGCTTAATCTAAAGTGGTATAAAGTAACACACATAAAAAGATCCGTCTTAAAACACGGTTCTTGATCTCACGTTTTTATCAACTAGAACCAATTCGTCAATGTTGGTAAATTCGCGTCTATAGGCGTGGTTAGTGTCAAAACTGCAGGTGAAGTTCAACTGCTCCCCGATAGCGATCTGACGAGATGGACACTCCACTGAAGAGGATTATTTTGTAATCTTATAAAAAGATAAAAAAAAAACATAATTTTTTTTTAAAAAAAACCACACACACATTCGTTAAGGATCGTATACATGTTTTCGAAAATAGATACTAACATATGAACGATCGCCATGTCCTGTTCTGAGAGGAGATACTACAGTGTGTGTTTACCACGTGATAAATTGCGTCATGAATGCTACGTCGGAAGGCAATATTTTGCTTCGAATGAAGACAAAGATAACTTCACTAGTTCTTCACCATTTTAGATGAAACATAGCGGAGTATACGCTTCTTACGGAGCCCCGCCTTCGGTCTTTTATGAGAGTTTGGTTTCTTCAAACACTTAGAAAATCCTTTTCACAATACGGCCGTCTAACGGAGCACTGTCAACACATTATTATGGAAACAGGTTTGTCGAAGCGTTTGAAGGGACTAATCACCTAATCAAGCTTCATTAATAAAACGAAGGCGGGTCTCTCAAAGCGGCATAGACAGCCGTTTATTTTATTTAAAATGGTGTATTAAAATGACAGTTATCTTTTATTTAAGTCTTCATTAAGTCTTTCATTTAAGTCTGCAACATGTTACCTCCCGACGTAGCATATATAACGTAATTTATCACGTGGTATACACCCATTGTACTAACATATGAACGATTATAAGTCACGTCACGCTAATTTGTTCATACTGTCCACTGCTGGCGAAAGTTAAATATAATCAAACAAGTTGTTACATGACGTTAATATGACGTTAACACATTCAATATATGAATGACTAGAATCCACTTAATATATCGTTTATGACGACCCCTCGGACTACTTTTCTCGAAATACCTTTTTATAAATTCAAACGTACCGTAGTCTACTGGATCTGGAAAACTTTGGCCAAGGGGAGCTGAAACATGAGCAATAACACAGAAATGATTCTTGATCTTGTAATAATACAAACCATACTTAATAGATTACTTTGCCATGATTTAGGATGAGATGTAAGTATTTTAACAAAGCGATAACAAAACTTTCAATCAATTGTGCTTGATTTTATTTTTAAGGCGCAAAAATTACAGATTGGTGCAAAAAATAAAGACAACAATAAAACATTATTGTGTTAAACTCGTTGATTGTTATGATAAAAACAAAAACAAAACTAATGAATTGTAAACATATTAAAAACAAAAACAGTATTGTTGGTGTTTTTCAATAAACAGCTAGGAGTCAATTCCCCAGTTAACATTTTTTTTTATCCGAGCACAAATCTTTTGTTTCTTGTTTTGTTTTTCATTGATATCAAATGTGTCAAACATTATAGCACATTAAAAATAAAACTAATTTGTTTGCTCAAATATATTGCGCCTTTAAGATAGAGATACTAAAGTTTCCGAGCAATCTTCAGATATATCAAAGCTTCATTTACAGACAACATAACATAACTAAACACAATTTATTTCGTTTTAAACAGTTCACAAACTATAAACAATGATATAAGTAAACAAAGATCCTTAATCGTTTATAATTTGTATGCATTTCGTATGCATATATTCGTATCAATCGGCCATATACATTGTTAACAAAATGCCAAAGTACATACTTGGGTCATCGTCTCGTCTGTACCTCCAGGCCAGCACGACAACAGCAGCGATCAGCAGCGCGACGACCAGGATGAACATGAGACACTTTCCCGCCATGCATCTCTGAGACAAGTAAAACATTTCATACATATCAATACCAGTGTGCGTATACCACGCGATAAACTACGCCATATATGCTTCATGGAAAGGCAGGCAACCTTTTGCTTAAAATGAAGACTTAAAACTAAGATCACTTTTCTTTTACTGCACGATTTTATATGAAACAAAGAGCAGTCTATGCCGCTTAAAGAGCCCCGCCTTCGTTTTATTACCGTTGTTTGATAAGTGATTAGTTTCATCGAACACTTCGACAAACCGGTTTCCAAAATAATGTTTTAACAGTGCTCCGTCAGACCGCCGTTCTGTGAAAAGGTTTGTCGAAGTGTTTTAAGAAACTAAACTCTCAATCAAAATTTGGTAAAATACCGGGATGCGGGCCTCTGTAAGTGTCGTGGACTGCGCAAGGTTTCATTTAAAATGGTGAACAGATAGTAAAGTTATCTTTGTTTAAAGTCTTCATTCGAAGCAAAATATTAGACGAAACAGTTTTGACGTAATTTATCACGTGGTATACACACACACTGAAAACTGACACTGATCGGTACTTAGTTGGCAATATCGTGTTTCAGAGATTAGTTGGCAATATCGTACTTCAGATACAGTATCAACACTAATAGCAGCAGCGGGCAGTAGCGTGTTTGCGAAAAAAGGAGATAATATGCGATGAACGTCTATGATAAATTTAGGGTTATCAAAAACAGTTTAAATTGACCATTGATACCTCAGGGATCTGTAAATGGCTTTAATTAAATGTGTCAAGTGTTATGCACCGGTCAATTGTAACCACGCCCCCCCCCCCCAGGTCTGGGGAATAGCGGGGGCTTTGACTTTCGGTCCAGCCAAGCCCGGGTAAAGACCTCGCCCTGCGGAGACGAACTGCTGGCAAAATCCCCGCCAAGTGCCCCCGTACCCCAGGGACCCTAGTTAAGGCCCATTCCCCACTGATTATATTGTAATAAAAAAGTCAGTTATTCGAAGAAGACAGACACTGGCCATTTTTTTTTTAAATTATCATACCATTAATCTAAAATAAAATTTACTAAATTCAAATGATTATAATCTATATGCTTGTCAGATCTCAAAAGTTATTTACCCGGAAAAAACCCACTTGTCCGGCTTAGTGACCACTAACTCACATGCGCCCAGGCCAGGAATCGAGCCATGGTCGCCTTCTGTTGGTAGCCTCGCTTCAATACCAATGCGACACGGGTTCGATTCCCGGCCTGGGCGCATTGGTGTGAAGCGAGGCGACCAACACTAGGCGACCCGGGCTCGATTCCCGAGAATCATTGTAAAATTAAATAAAGTTTAAACAAAGTGTTTTTTAAACTATTTTAAGTTTTTGTTTTGTTTAGAAATAGCGTTTTAGGGTAACACTAGAGCAATAGTGGCATGTCACATTCTGTAACAGTATTGCCCATTTTTGGATAAAAAATGGAGTGATGTCCCATTCTATTTTGGAATTTAAAATGGAGTTATGTCCCATTCTATAACCGCATTGCCCATTTTGGAATTAAAAATGGAGTTATGTCACATTCTATAACCGCATTGCCCATTTTGGAATTAAAAATGGAGTTATGTAACATTCTATAACCGCATTGCCCATTTTGGAATTAAAAATGGAGTTATGTCACATTCTATAACCGCATTGCCCATTTTGGAATTAGCAATGGAGTTATGTCACATTCTATAACCGCATTGCCCATTTTGGAATTAAAAATGGAGTTATGTCACATTCTATAACCGCATTGCCCATTTTGGAATTAAAAATGGAGTTATGTCACATTCTACAACACCATTGCCCATTTTGGAATTAGCAATGGAGTTATGTCACATTCTATAACCGCATTGCCCATTTTGGAATTAGCAATGGAGTTATGTCACATTCTATCACAGCATTGCCAATTTTGGAATTAAAAAATGGTGTTATGTCACATTCTATAACAGCATTGCCCATTTTGAACTTAAAAATGGTATTGTCATCATGTTTAGCGTCAAATTGACAAGGCTACAAGTGTTATCACTTAAATTAAACTACAGTACAAGTAGTTGGTTATATATAGAAATAAATAGTTAATATATGCAATATCAATATAAGATGTTCTATTTAAAAGCAATATGCTTTTTTAGAAATTCTCTCGCCGTATAATAGAATGTTACATGCATGTGACATACAGTTGACATACCAGTTTTATAGACTACCTAACTCGTAGTATGCAAAACTAACTTTAAATTAAAATAAAAAATTAAAAGACGGTGCAGGTAATATTTATAAAATATTTACCGATTTTTCTTTGACTTCACTTTCTGTTCGGGTTGGTTCCTGAAACAAAAATTCATCTATCTTCCGCACACTTTTATGCAAGTTGTCAAATGAATTTTGAACTATCTACTGTTTGTCATAAAGAGTAACTACTTATGTTACGGACGATGATGATGACGGGGGGAGAGACGGTGGATGATACGGGGTATGAGACGGGCAATGAGAAGGGGATTAGACAGAGAATGAGACGGAGATGGGATTGAGAATGAGACGAGGAATGTGACAGAAGATGAAACGATGGATGGGACGGAGGATGAGACGGAGAAAGAGACGGGGAATGAGACGGGGGATGTTGAGAAGAAGGATGAAACGGGGAATGAGGCGGAGGATTAGACGGGGAATAAGACGGGGAATGAGACGGAGTATGAGACGGGGAATGAGACGGGGTGAAAGGGGAATCAGACGGAGGGTGAGACTGGAAATGAGACGGAAATGAGACGGGGAATGAGACGGTGGATGAGACAGGGGATGAGAAGTGGGATGTGATGGAGAATGAGACGGGGACGAAACTGTTGATGAGATGGTTGATGAGACGGAGAATGAAACGGTGAATGAGACGGAGAATGAGACGGTGAATGAGACGGATAATGAGACGGAGAACCAGTCGGTGGATGAGACGGGGGATGAGACGGGTGATAAGACGGTGAAAGAGTCGGAGGATGAGACGGTGGAAGAGACGGAGGATGATGATAAATGTACACTTATTATTATTACCCTTAGTTCCACTTCATTTGGGTTCAAGGTGTCCTGAAAAACAAAATTACCACATCTTGTTCAAAGCATATTAAAATAATAACAACTATTTTAAGGTAATTGTTATATTTATTCATAAAAAGTTGATTAAAAAGGCGTATAATTCACACATTTAGACATGTGTGCTGTCCCGTTAATTAAACTGGAGTAGCACAACAATTAAACATCTTAATCACAGAAGCATTCGAAACGCTGTTGTTGTTTCATTAAAGATGCACTCCTACTCGAAAAAAGGATTTACCAGAGTTAAAGCAATTGTTTCAATATACCAAAAAGGATGAAAAAAACGGTTCTTCTTCTTATGAATGAAACCGAGTTTAGTTTGAAAATAAACAAAGTATTTCTACTTTAGCAGACTATAGTAGATCACGGTAAATCTTTTAGCATTCACCAATCATATAATATTTCTTGTGCTTTCTGCTACTAAATACACGGTTACATTCTTGTTATCAGTAATACATATTTTCCATAAATGCATTATTTAGTAAGTAGTAAAAGGTTTGTCACTCAAAATTTATGTTTGCAATACATGTGTATGTATTGATTTTGAATAAGAGTGTCACTTTAAATAATGACCATCTGTTACCTCATCAATTACTTCCCCAGCGATAACCTTCCTCATCGTTTGACCCTGAAAAAATAATTGGATATAATTTGCATTCGGTTATACAGACAAACTTGATCCATAGTCAACCGGGGCTGACACGTCTTTCTTCCCTTTTCTCGGTTATGTAACGCTGTAATGTCATTCGTCGTTGGTACATAGTCACTTTTCAATGCCTTATTATCCTCTATCACAGATTGAACGTTTTGACAACTTATTTATTTTTTGTCTTGGAACGAGCCAATTTTTGCGAAAATCCATTGAATCCAGTTAAATAAGAATGCTGACAAAAAATAGATCGCAGATTTTTATATTTAAGTTTAAAAAATGATGTTTTATGCATTGTTCTTAAACCGTTAGTTAGGCCATAAAACTTTTGTTTTCGAACAGAAATATGAAATTTTAATTTTACACAAAAATTTGCTCATTCCAAGACAAAACATAAAAATTTTGTAAAAATGGTAAATCTGTGAGAAATCAGCTTTAAACCTCGTTCAATAAAGGGAGTAAACTCTCACCTTATGAAGCCATAAAGAAGCCAAGAGGCAAGACATAGCTTACAAAAACGGGCGGGTGGGAGGAGTAAGGTGTTATCTTTATGTTCTAAATGTCTTAAACAATAGGCGTTTGAATAACAGAAAATTTGTTACAAGACAGTGTCGACGCTTTTGTTAATGGTCTGACCAAAATATCGTTAGATTGGACCGATTGTAAAGTTATCAACGTCGTTAAGGTCATCGCCAAATTCATGTGTATTAGTTTATTGTACAACATTACAGCAATCACTGTTGGTGGGATTTGGTACTGTCCATTTAAATAGTCTTTTAAATATTACCCCCACATAGAAGCATATTATAGCATAAATGTTATTGAATTGGTGGTGGTGGTGTTAGTAGTTTATACTCCGGATCCCGGCGTGAGCACATTGAAGGGTCCCAGAGTGACAGTTCAACCACCGCACAATTATCTTGGGCAGACTATCAGGCGGTTAACCAGTATTAGGTGCCTTCACCTCTGCAAGGAACTGACAACTTCTGTACATGCCAGGGGCAGAAGTACAGTGCGAATGGTCGTAGAAAGGATTTCATAATCAATCACAACAGAAGTAACCTGGGCCGCTGACGGAAAGGCCACCAGATGATTATCTCTGATTGGCTGACGGAAAGGTCACCAGATGATTATCTCCTTTTTTGCTGAACTTCGGGTCCTAATGGCAGAGCCTTTTATACGGTTTTACCGTATCGTGCAATACAGTCAGATTGGTTGATGTACTTACAATATCGCGGTGTCCACCTCTTGCTCCCAATGCTTGCGTGTGTATTTGCCTCGTTCCAACCGTCCTCGTACCATTAAAAGTCACCTTAAATTATATATGATCTTAATAACCTTTTGGTGTTTACATTTTGTGTGGGCCAATACCAATTGAGGATTCAAATTCTTTGTTTATTAATTCGTATATCGATTCTGACGTATGTATCAACAAACAACAAATTAGTTAGTGTCCAATTTTTACCATTTACAGAAAATTGAGAACTATTTTTCTGAAGATCGACAAAATTGAAATCTGACATATATGTAGATTAAGTCTTAAAGGCCTAGTTTTTTTGCCTTCTATAAGTGACCCCACCCCCACCGCCCCCCCCCCCCAAAAAAAATCAACTGTGTATAGTACACAAACTCTGTTTATTGATCTTAATCTACTTGCCTTGTTCCCTCTTATCAGATCTCGGATCTGAGTATCCTGCTATGCAGTTTTCGAAGTTTTATTTTAGAAAGGGACCCTTAATGGCCCTGAGCTTCAACAATATACAAGTGGATGGGGAACACCAAATATTTAATCATTTGAACACAAATAAAGAGGTTGTTAAAAATTCGTTAGCAACCTTACACTAACGCGTTCATACATAATAAATTGGTGTTTGTGTCAAAATGTTTCACATTATCCAGGGATTATTTTTAATTAACGTAAACCGGACAAAATAAAATAAAAACAATGCAAATGTATTTCTTCAAATACTAGAATAAACTATCATCACCGATGCAAATGAAATGTTGATAGAATTGAGGCAAGCGATATGGCATCTTAAGCGATTACTATATATGTAGAACTTCTGCTTTAAAACATAATTTTTTATTAAATTATATTTGAGTTATCTTTCTGTAAATATGTTTTTAACTTTAAAGCTGCACTCTCACAGATTTACCGTTTCTACAACTTTTTTTTATTTTTTGTCTTGGAAAGAACTTTTTTTTGCGTAAATATCTGCAAACAATGATAAAAGATTGCTGACAAAAAATCAGATCGCAGATTTTCATATTTCCGTTCGCAAATTAATGTTTTATGGCTTAAACCGCTACTAACGATTTAAGAAAAAAAATGCATAAAACATCTATTTGAACATGAATAAAAAAATCTGCGATCTATTTTTGTCAGCAGTCTTATATAACTGGTCATCATGCATTTTCTTAAAAATCAGCTCGTTCCAAGACAAAAAATATAAAAAGTTGTCAAAACATTCAATCTGTGAGAGTGCAGCTTTGAATGCACCACCACATGTATGAAATGATAAAATAAATGATATTGAGATAATAACATGGTCATTCTCACCTCATCTGGTGTTTGTTCCCGGTCTATGTTGGGGATAATGTGTACAGAATGGTTGTTTGTAGCCGCCGCCATCCCGTTATCTTCCGAGTTCTGTAAGTACAGTATCATGACGTGAATAAAGATTATGGTTGGAATGAGTTGTAGTCGTCTCTGCCACACGAGGATATATATACTATACACAGTATGTGTATACCACTTGATAAAGTGTGTCTTAAATGCTACGTCGCAAGGCAATATTTTGCTTTGAAAGAAGACTTTAAACAAAGATAACTTCACTATTTTTTCACCATTTTAAATAAAACATAACGCAGTATACGCCGCTTACGGAGCCCGGCCTTCGGTCTTTAACCAGAGTTTGATTGCGAGTTTAGTTTCTAAAAACACTTCAAAAAACCTTTTCACAATACGGCCGTCTGACGGAGCACTGTCAAAACATTATTTCGGTAACACGTTTGATAAAACAAATCACCTTATGAAACTTCGGTAATAAAACGAAGACGAGGCTCTTTGAACGACATAGACTGCCCTTTGTTTTATTTAAAATGGTGTAGTATAAGAAAAGTTATCTTTGATTTAAGTCTTCATTTTAAGCCAAAAAATATTGCCTTCCGACGTAGCATATATGACGTAATATATCACGTGGTATACACACACTGTACATATCTATGTATTTTGTGTTTAATCTAACAATTCAATTATTTTTCTAATGATCGTCGGAATGCTAGTTAGAAATCCATACACGAGTTTACAGGTGGAGTTAACGAAAAATGCTTCAGACAATGCATGTTTAATGTGTTAACATTAGGATTGAGTCATGTCCGATGTGCCCTGAAAATGTCATTCTTAAGACAGCAAATCAAATATTTGTATTCTACGTTAAGCTAGATGGTTTCACAAATAAACCATATATGAGACACTGTTGTAATCAATGAACCATCGTTGACATATTGATGTTTGTTCCTTTTATTGGTGGAGCATTATTTAATGATATGCCGTGGTATCCGTATTAATCATGTGCCGCGTGATGCCCGTACCCATTTCCGTGCTGAAAGCATGGGTTCCTGGAATGTGGTTTTTCGCTTCGTCTCGGGCGACTCCTGGATCAGTGGTGACTGTCTGGACCCTAGTGGAGAATCCTGGAAACCATGAACCAAAATGGTGTATTATAAGAAAAGTTATCTTTGATTTAAGTCTTTATTTTAAGCAAAATGTTGCCTTCCGACGTAGCATATATGACGTAATATATCACGTGGTATACACACACTGTACATATCTATGTATTTTGTGTTTAATCTAACAATTCAAATATTTTTCAAATGATCGTCGGAATGCTAGTTAGAAATCCATACACGAGTTTACAGGTGGAGTTAACGAAAACATGTATTATAGTTAACAAAATATGCTTCAGACAATGCATGTTTAATGTGTTAACATTAGGATTGAGTCATGTCCGATGTGCCCTGAAAATGTCATTCTTAAGACAGCAAATCAAATATTTGTATTCTACGTTAAGCTAGATGGTTTCACAAATAAACCATATGAGGAACTGTTGTAATCAATGAACCATCGTTGACATCTTGATGTTTATTGGTGGAGCATTATTTAATGATATGCCGTGGTATCCGTATTAATCATGTGCCGCGTGATACCCGTACCCAGTTCCGTGCTGAAAGCATGGGTTCCTGGAATGTGGTTTTTCGCTTCGTCTCGGGCGACTCCTGGATCAGTGGTGACTGTCTGGACCCTAGTGGAGAATCCTGGAAGCCATGAACCGAAATATATCACAGGGCAAATAAGAGTAATGTAATGGAGTCTTCATGGGGAAAGAAGATTCGAAGTAAATACGACCGGGGGCCATGATTACGAACAGTCTCAAGTCCTAGTCTAGACTCAGACTCAGAAAATCATTTTTATAAAGGAACAAAAAATCATATTTATTTCATTTCTTTTAGAAAAAAATGTATGTTAACAAAGGTAAAACATTCAAATATTAATATATTTCAGTAAATTTAACCATCGATACTCTGATAGAAGGAAAGTAACAATGAAATGAAGTTTTGCCATAATGAGTTTTGAGTCTGAACTCAGACTTGAGACTGTTCGTCACTGCCCCTGGCCACGTAAATAATATCACGAATATACTTAAGTCAAATCTCAATCTCAACTCATTTTACCAGATAAAAGCATAGTGTGGTTTAAAAATGTGTAAAGATTAAAAAAATCAATAATTGTTGATGTCATAAATTATGGTAAAATAAGTTGCGATTGAGATTGAGATTTGACTTCGGTATTTTCGTGATATTGGGACCTGGGCATTTTCGTCCATCAACATTTAACATTATGGCTAATTCAACAATTGGAGATTTCATTTATATAAGGGTCAGGTGTCAAAGGGGCATTAAACTTGCGTCCATGTATGTTAAGAGATATTGATGACAAAGGCGTTTAAGAACAAACAAAAATGAACAATGCTATCATAATTTGATAACATATTAATTAAAGTACACTCAAATGTCAAACAAGCCACCGAGAAATCGCGCCTCTGATAAATTTTAAGCTTATACGCCATGCCTTAGAATGCATTCAGTGCAGACCATGGCATTTAGGATTAAGTTCAGAGTCTAATCGAGGCTAATTATTTCAAAGCGGAGAAAGTGGAAAATTGTTGGTTGTCCGGTTAGCGGTTAGTGCACTCGCTTCTTACCTAGGCGACCCGGGTTCGATTCCAGGCCTGGATGCATGTGAGTTTGGTTTGTGGTCACCAAGTCGGACAAGTGGGTTTCTTTTGTGTACCCCGGTTTCCCCCACAACACAAGACCATCGTGCCATCGATAGTGATTAATATAAGTTGCAATAGCTTGTTTCACAATCGTTGTATAATAAATAAGTTTAAGAATTAAATTAAATTAAATCAATTACAGTGAAATTTTACCTTAATGCTGATAAATGATGTACGATTGTTGGCGTCATCTGCCTGTGACAGCTCCCGAAAACTGCTGGTGACGCTTTCGCTTTCCGCGCCCTCTTTCCCGCGCAGCTCGGCTTTTTCTCTCTGGAAAATATCGTTTTGCATCGCTTTAGCTTTTGTTTATTTTTGTGTGGGAATAGTTGGTAAATAATGCGAAGCCACCTCCCTAGAATGCCAAACTCGCGAAAATAGAATCCACCGAGTGCCAGCGGTTAAGGTGATTTGTGAAATCCTGGTCCTTGAAATACCGAGTCATGTACCAATATCGCGGCTTTTGCACCGTGCATTTAGCGCTGGGGCCGGTATTCATAAAACATCTAGGGGCCGATCTCTCGAAATTTCTTAAGTCTATTATAACATGACTAAGCTGAGCTAACTATTTTTGTTCTGCTCTAAGTTTGGAAATAGTTACTTTTATGGAAGTATTATGACTGTTTATTTAAGTTTTCAGTCTGATGATCACAAAAAAATAAGTTTTATTTATCAAAATCAGGTTAATGTAAGAAATTTTGCAAACTGAAATAAGCTACTTAAGTCTGTTAAGCTTAAGATGTTTCGAAGGCCTTAGCTCATTTCCAAGCTAAAGTCATTTTTCGAAGTAAAGTTTATCACTGGTTATTTGATATAAAACTTTATAATATCTGAAATGCTTTATATTTTATTAATGTTTATGGATAAACATACTTTTCTTCTCAAATCACTAGTACCTTTCTTTTAATTTGACTATGACCATTTTAAGAAATTGACTAAAAATAAGAAATAACTTGACATGTTTGATGAATACCGGCCCAGTATTGTAAGACAGTGAAAAATATTTTATCATTATTTTGAGATCTCATACGACTTGCTGGATTTTCTGCTTAGGAGTGGTATTCAATATTCACCTTAAGTAATTCTTATGGCCATACATCATTGACTACATTCACTCTATTGGCCAGTTATTTGTAACAAGCAATCCGATTAGCTACATCGTTCTTAGATTTAATTTAGACCAGTATTGAATACCAGTCCATGTCTAGACAAATAGGTAAGGGTGACATTATGACTGAGACTTTAGTATTTTGGAGACCAACATAGTTATGTATGTTCGCTTCACTGCTAGTCCTACCCACCTGTAATTTCAGTATGTGCAGTGTATCACGTAAGCGGAGGGCATCGTCCGGAGTGCCGGTGTACTTTCCCTGGAACGGTATAGCGCCTATCAAACCTTGGTCACCATTGAAGAATCACGTGATTATCGCTATTGCATGTATGTAATATACACTCATTGCCGATATAAATCCGTCTTTCTATCTAACTGTATTTATTTCCATTATACAGTTGTTTCACCACTGTCGAGGGGCGATAAAAATATACGTATAACCTTAAAAACTATTCTAGGAATTTATTTCTTAACTATTAACACATATTTCAAACTATTTCAAGCATGTACGCAGGTATAAAAACGTTACAGGGCAAATATCCATTATTCACCCCTTGTATACGTGTAATTCTCAATCATGCCATCCATATTAATATAAAATAAGGAAAAGCAAAATAAACGAAAATATGTTTTAATTGTAGTATGTATTCAAGAAAACGAAACTAAGGTAAATGTTAAAGTGACACTCCTATTCAAAAATCAAAACATACACATGTATAACATACATACATTTTGACTGATAAAACTTTAAATATCTACTGAATAATGTTTTTAGCGAAATTATTTATTACTGATAACAAGATTGTTACTGTGTATTTAATAGCTGAATATGCAAAAATATTAAATGATTGGTGAATGCTAAAAGATTTATGTGATCAACTATTGTCTCATAAGGTAGAAATACGGTGTTTTATGCATATTTCTTTCAAATTCAACTCGGTATCCTTCATAAGAGCCATTGTTTTCGACATTAATTCATCCTTTTTGGTATTTTAAAACAATTGTTATAATTAAGATACATCTTATAAGGGAGTAAGAGTGCATCTTTAAATAATCCATAACGTCAATTCATATAGAGGTCGAATGTTATTTTATTATTATATATATATAATGCACACCTTAGTTTAACAGTATGTCCCACACTTAATAAATATTAAATATTATATATTATAATTTAAACTATGAATACTATATTAATAACAATAGTATGACGGATATTTCAAAACCACACGTAAAGTATTCTTTTCAATAAGAGTATTCAACATTCTACCACAATGACGAGGTATCCGCTTTCCACCGATCATTGCCACGCTTGGATAATGAAAGGTCTGAATGTTCTACATACATAGGGCTTACCCGATTCAGCTGACAAAACTCATATCGCACTTCAGGTTTTAACTCTTCACGCTTACTTGTGTCTGTTTAAGAGGATATTTCAGTCATAAAATGCATTTTTCTCTTCTCTCGAGAGTATTTAAAGCTGCACTCTCACAGATTTACCATTTTTACAATTTATTTATTTTTTTGTCTTGGAAAGGGCATATTTTTGCATAAATATCTGTACACCAATGATATAAGACTGCTGACAAAAGATCAGATCACAGATTTTCATATTTGCGTTCGAAAATTAATGTTTTATGACTAAAAGTGTAACGAACAGTTTTAGAAAAATGCATAAAACATCAATTTTTGAACTAAAATATGAAAATCTGCGATCTGATTTTTTGTCAGCAGTCTTATACCACTGGTTTCCCTGCATTTTCGCATAAATTGCCTCATTCCAAGACAAAAAAGTGTTAAACGTTTAATCTGTGAGAGAACAGCTTTAAAATGATTTTGCAGTCATAAAATGCATTTTTCTCTTCTCTCGATAGTATTTTAAAGGGAGATAGAATCCAAAGTTCAAATTAGAGGTCTATGTTTAAAATCGTTCAATGGTTTGACAGAAAATGCTCTTTTTGTCGTAAAGATTTAATAACCCGCAGCCGGAATTGTTTTAATTAAGCATGGAAATATAACACTTTATTTAAATGAGTGTCTGTGATTTGCTTCTTTTTTAAAAAAAAAAAAAAATTGTCTTGGAATGTAGAAATTTATGCGAAATTGCATGGAAACCAGTGTTATAAGACTGCTGACAAAAGATCAGATCACAGGTTTTCATATTTCCGTTCGAAAATTAATCTTTTATGGCTAAAAGTGTAACTAACAGTTTAAGAAAAATGCATAAAACATCCATTTTTGATAGCAGACGCTAGTTGACATTAGAAGTTTCATAAGACTAGCCTTTAATATTTAAAAATGCAAAACGCTATTTAAAGCCTTGAATAACTTTCCGAGTTACAGTTTGGTATTTGTTAATAATAATAATAATAATAATAATAATAATAATAATAATAATAATAATAATACCATTACCACAAACCCCACCACCTCCACCACCGCCACCGCGACCGCGACCGCTACCACTACCACTACTTCTTCTTCTACTACTACTACTACTACTACTACTACTACTACTACTACTACTACTACTACTACTACTACTACTACTACTACTACTACTACTACTACTACTACTACTACTACCACTACTACCACTACTATCACTACTACCACTACTACTACTACTACTACTACTACTACTACTACTACTACTACTACGACTACTACTACTACTACTACTACTACTACTACTACTACTACTACTACTACTACTACTACTACTACTACTACTACTACTACTACTACCACTACTACCACTACTATCACTACTACCACTACTACTACTACTACTACTACTGATAATAATGACAAAAACAATAATGACAGCACACGGCATTAAGAAAAAAATCTGTGAGGTATTCCCTTAAGCATAAAATTGATCATTTATTTCAAATAAATGGAAATAACTTACAGTGTTAATGGAAGACGCGCTGCTGTTATACGATTCCTGAAAGCGGATCATGACTTTATTTTCATGTGAAGTCAATGTTAAAATAAACACGTCGTCACCTTTTTCATTGCCGATTATAATTTATTTGCACTTCAACCAAATTTAATATCAATTAATTGTAGTTAAACAGTCATGTCCTTGTATACATATTTTACATGCGGAGTCCACTAGTATAGTTAACTTGTTTTGTATAGAAGACAACGCGGAACAATTTTTAAAGATATAACGACTTAACTGTAATACTATACTTGCCTTTGATACTCTATCCTTATACACAATACGTTTTATTATATTATTTAAGATTTAAGAAATAAACCGAGTGTATCGTTGCAGTATCGAGCTTAAATATCGACCAGGAAGTGTTCATGTATACGAGTATAAGGATATACATATTATTGACCTTGAAAACTCATGAAGCAGGGAATAATTTGAAAGCTCATTCAAGTATTATTGACTTTCTAGTTAAAAGTCGCCTTGAAAAAATCTTATATTTTGCATGTTTGCGGTTTATGTAATGCAAGGTATTTCCAATATCTATATGAAATGTACCATTGTGTGCTAAATTTCAACCCAAGACAAAATATGTGACTATTTGCCATGAACGAACAAATGTGTTCCAATATACGTATGGTGATTCAAATAAGCATGGTTGTATCCAGTGTCTATCAATATTAATAATTTTATTCTTGTTTTAGGGAGAGATTATTTGAATTATTTACTCAACACTGGAAAATGATATAACACATCGAGTTCACTAGTGTTATATAAAGAAATTGAAACTTTTATTCATATGTCAGCTTATATAGAAAACAATGTATAGCTACATGTATAAACTTAGGAATATTGTCACTAGCTCACACGTTAAAAGTTAAAGAGGTAGATATGTAAATAGTAAAAGAAATGAACGTACATATGTTCTATGTACTAAAATGATATTAAAGATGAATAAAAATGTTTTGATTTGTTCATTATATATTGACACAAGAAAAATATACATTAAATAATAAATGTTATAAAGCAGTATTGAGTATGTTAAAATTTATAGAATTTTTAATCTCTGAAAATACTGCATGTCCCAGATAACTAGCTCTATATTGCAAGCATGCCATTAAACTAGATATAACGCTTTAAAGCTGCACTCTCACAGATATACCGTTTTTACACCATTTTTTAAATTATTTTTTTGTCTTGGAAAGAGCAAATTTTAGCGTATATATTTGCAAACCAGTTATATAAGACTGCTGACAAAAGATCAGATCGCAGATTTTCATAGTTTCGTTCGAAAAATTTATTATTATTATTATTATTATTATTATTATTATTATTTTATTATTATTATTATTATTATTATTATTATTATTATTATTATTATTATTATTATTATTATTGTTATTGTTATTATTATTATTATTATTATTATTATTATTATTGTTATTATTATTATTATTATTATTATTATTGTTTTATTACTTACACCGTTACTAACAGTTAAGAAAATTGCATAAAACCTCAAATTTTTAACTTAATTATAAAAATCTGCGATCAAATTTTATATCAGCAGTCTGATATAACTGGTCTCCATGCATTTTCCTAAAAATTGGCTAGTTCCAAGACAAAAAATAAAAGAGTTGTCAAAACGTTCAATCTGAGACTATACTTATTTTTAACATGTGTTCATTATTTTTGATTTTCGAAATGTAAATTGCATCCTCGCAAATACCTATCATGCCATGCCATGTGCTTATGTTATTTTATTAGCGTTGAGATCTGTACAAGTTAACAATACTTGATTTGATCTGTTCGGTCCATTTATAAGCACGACTATAATAACTGAGTGGTAGTTAGCGCTTTTGTTACCTAGATCATAAAAAAATACTCAAAAAATACTGTATGTGAGGTAATAACATTTACATCTCAGTAGAGAACCGAATTACACCTATTCAGTAGACACTGAAATCCGTTTCAAACGTTTTAATATGATTTAAAAAAAATAATAAAATCAAAACACTTCTGAAAGTGTTTTAACAGTCACAATTTTGCCGTTGTAATGCAAAAAAGTAAGGCTAAACAGAAAAATCTGCTGATTTTATCTTTGCTGGATTAGGATGGACATAGCAAGAAATCAATAGAATCATGGACAGCCAAGTGAGAAATTCAACTGTATTGAAGTAATTGAGACCTTTGAATGATAATGTTGCAAAATATGGACTAGGGTGTTTTCGGTATGATCTGGAAGTAGGATCAATCCATATGTACAACTAGTATACTTGGTTTGTTATTGGTCCAAGTATGATCTAAAATGGCTACGTTCAGACCATGAAAGGTGATTTCGAGAGAAAACATGTAAGATAAACAAAACCTTTTCACTGTTGTTAGTATTAACTCGATGTTGATTGTACATATTGGTGGTTATTTAATTATAACTGAGGAGCTCAGAAAATTCTATTACTTGGAATTGAACTTCAAATCAAACTTTGTTTAACTTTGAAGGATATTCATATATAACTAATGAAGTTCAATTAATAAAACGCAAACAAAAGCAACAACAACAATGTGATCAAATTTTCATTTGTTGAAAGAAAATAGGATTACTCTTGCTTTATATTTTATTATAAATATAATATATGTTTCAAGCACCACAAATTAAGGCTTTTGTTTTTTGGAAAATTTGCTGGGCAAAAATGGAGCCCATGTAAACTGACTCCTTTATTTAGTGGTCGATAAACTGATATTTTTATGTGACGCTTATCTGGACTATTACGTTTTTGCCAACATCTTTTTGGAGAAATGAAAATTGAGGCTACCAGTCAGACTTTTACTAACCCCCCCCCCCATCTCTGTTTTGACCGTTTTGACTAATAGTATAGAGTAGCAAATTTTACAACTTAAAATATTTACACATTTCCAAAACGATTTCTGGACAAAAAATGTATCTTTAGTGGACGAAACATGAGCAAAAGCAAGAGGAAGGTTACAGTGGATGCCGATGAACGTAAAAAGCCCAGTGTCTTTGAGCGTCTAGGCCCTGGGGCTCTGCGACGACAAGTCGGAAATTTCGAGGACTCCGATTCAGATGTAGATTTGTTTTATTTCTCTTTCATTTCAAGTTTCAATATGATATGTTTACATATTTTGCCAGAACTTGCTTGGATATCAATGTTTATCTGTTTCCTTTTAGTCTTGCTATTGTTTATGACAGTTACAATATAAACAAACCTTGTGAGGTGCAGGTCTCCAAAAGTCTGCTAAACGACCAGAACACTGAGTGACTCGAACTGTGACGGTGCTCAACAGACTAAATGCATGACACTCCTTCCATCATTAACCTGTCAAATGAGCCAGGCACTCAGCATTTTATTGTTAACAATGTTATTTGAATTGAATACTAGTTTGAGAATACTCAGAAGATGAGTTTTTTACAGGAATAATTTTTCAAAAATATTCAAGGCCCTGAACTGAAAAGTATGTTGATAATGTATTCTTATTTTAAGACTGAATTCATGTGCCAACACAAGCCTTACTATTAAGCATCGTAAATAGGCTTCAATATAAATTCAAACATCTGTTCGTAAACAAATTGTTATACGATCAATTAATGACAGTTTTGGGAACAACCATTTTGACCAAATCTATCGTAATGTGCGAGGCCAACAAGGCCAGCAGATTCCTTCAGAGAAAAACATTTTCAACATGAAGAGGTTGACTGGTCTTATATACAGTATATTCCCCATCCACACAGAGGCCTGGATATGCCAATTTGCATATAACCCTTTAGCGCATGTATATGAGATAGGCCGACATAGCTCATTAGCAGATGTAAACGCATCTGGCCGACCCTATCCACTACTGGATGTATACGCATCTCCCGCATATTTCAATAGGGTCATTTCAATACTTCAATTTTGCATCTTTCTTTTTGTAAACAATATCCCGGATGTTAATAAAGCTGAAGCTTAACCTTTTGTGTATTGATTTTCCCTCGAAAATGTCGTCTGCTAAAACTTGAAGTTTATTATTTATACTGCCAATCACAGGTGTGAGATCCCACTGTGACGTAATAAAACCTCGAGGAATGGCAGTACTGTACAGTATGGAATTTCCCCCAAAACATTGATATGTAAATCATTGAATATATTATGTCAGTTTAATTTACCATTAAAATCAATAAAGATTATAATTATTTGTAGATAATAGTTTGTGTTACAAACAATAGAGACAATAAGTAGCTGAGAAAATGATGAGTAAATTTTCTGCTGAGCTAATCGATGGCCAGCATGGTTCCGGTCGTAAAATAGGTCAAGTAAACAACATTTGTGCAAGCGTTTGATGATTAAGATCTTTTTATTCATTACTTGGAAAACATTTATCGGCTTTCTTTTTGTAAAGAATTTTATTTGGGGGTAATAAAGTTAAACAGACACTCTGGACTGCATCTCTCAGCTGGATGACACCGGATATTCCTGTCACATTTCTGTGTATTATACACAAGAACATCAATTGTCGGCTTTTTAATCCAGATGGGTCTTTTTTATGATAGGGGTAATAAAATTTAGATCGATCCCAGCATTTTATTACCCTTTGATTTAATGCAATTATGACATTTCAAAGAAATGTTACAATTCCATCTTGGGAATGCATTCACAGATGAAATAGAATAATTTAATATTTCATCATTGACACCATTTATTAGATAATTTAATTATCTATAAAAAATGTATTCACATAAAAAAGATTTGGAAACAATTATTTGGAGTACCGTAATTCACCTAAGAGTTCGGACACCTTAAATTAATTATTTTTTTCGCTGTCCGAATACATAGAAAATTACCATTTTTACATTTTATTTACATGTTTGTTTAACCTGCCTTTTTTCTTCATGTTTGCATTTTACCACTTATTAATTTATCTGTAGTAATCAATGGTCATAAACTTATTTATTCCGCCTATAAATATAAATCCCATTCAACACCATTTTATACATGCATTGAACTGAATAAACACATTATATCGGCTTCAGATCAAAGAGTCACACAACTTACAGTTATACCCACGAGGATCTCGTGGAGAGCACCCTTCCCTAAATTTGCCACGAATTGGACGTGGAAAATGGGTGGCAGTTGGTGGAGTATTGGAACGGGTGGCACTTGGTGTAAAACGATGAAAAACAGAATAAAATGGGACTTTGATCTAATTTTTCACCATTTTCCACCAAATGCCACCCCAATGTGGCAGTTGGTGGAGTATTGGAACATTTTCCACCAAATGCCACGTGGCAAAATTTTTCACCAAATGCCACCCCAACGTGGCACTTGGTGGAGTATTGGAACGTTTTCCACCAAATGCCACGTGGCAAATTTTTTCACCAAATGCCACCCCAACGTGGCAGTTGGTGGAGTATTGGAACGTTTTCCACCAAATGCCACATGGCAGTTGGTGGCAAATTTTTCACCAAATGCCACCCCAACGTGGCAGTTGGTGGAGTATTGGAACAATTTTCCATCAAATGCCACGTTCAGTTTCTTTGATCTTTTTTTCACCAAATTCCATGCCAATGTGGCACTTGGTGGAAATTACGTGGCACTTGGTGGAAATAAAATCATGGGATTTATGAAGTATGCATACAACAACCTAAGAACAACAAAAAACACAATTCTTTGCAGTCATTTAGTTTCATATGTTCACAAAATTACAAAGGATCACAGTTGATGGTGAAGAGCTGTCTGCATTTCTACATTTGGAGAAATCCTGAAAACAGTTTTAGTATTATTTATTTTGAAGGTTTCATTTTAGCTATCATTATTCAAAATATATTTTAAAATTAGATGCATAAATAAAATGACAACATTAAAAACATACTCTTAAATAAGTTTCTTCAACTTTGGGCCTAGCCAGATTAATACCAAGTATAACAACAAAATGATATACCATAACTAAATATAGAATTCAGCCTCATACATTGAATCATTGCAAATATGTTTTACAAAAGCACTCGTCTGTTGTATTAGCAATGACAATACAGGCAAAAAGTTAATTTAACTACCGGTTTTGGTATTTTGAATATTGAAATGTCAATAACCTGTTTCTTTTCTTTCGTGATGCAGTCATTCGGTTGTTGTTTTCTGCAAGTTTGGCTATACTTCTTCTGCTATAGAAGTCCTCTATTCATATTTCTTTCTGAAAAAAGCGATCATTTTAATAAATCTGTTCAATATAACAGGGTTTGCCTCACAGAAGAATGTTATTTGTTCTACAATTTGTTCTACAAATGTCTTTGGAAACATGTGTACACCAAGATTCACTTTTATATCTTTATTTTTTCAAAATCATGCAGCCAACAACATGAATAACACCAAGGCTTTGTCAATACCTCAACGATTTTTTAGCTCCACTGGCCGAAGGCCATGGAGCTTATGTCGTCACAGATTGTCCGTCGTGAGTGTGTGCGTGCGTGCGTGCGTGCGTGCGTGCGTGCGTAAACTTTTACTTTAAACGACATCTCCTCTGAAACTGATAAGCGGATTTTGACAAAACTTCACAGGAATGTTCCTTTGGTGGTCCTTTACCAAAATTGCTCAAATGGTTCCGGTCCATTGCACAATATGGCCGCCAGAGCTAAAAATAGCAAAAATCTTTAAACGACATCTCCTCTGAAACGGTTCGGCAGATTTTGATGAAACTTGACAGTAATGTTCCTTGGGTGGTCCTTTATTAAAATTGCTCAAATGGTTCTGGTCCATTGCACAATATGGCCGCCACAGCTAAAAATAGCAAAATCTTTAAACGACATCTCCTCTGAAACGGATAGGCAGATTTTGATGAAACTTGACAGAATTGTTCCTTGGGTGGTCCTTAACCAAAATTGCTCAAATGGTTCCGGTCCGCTGCACAACATGGCTGCCAGGGCAAAAAAATAGAAAAACCTTTAAAGAACATCTTCTCAGAAACCGATGATCAGATTTTGATGAAACTTAACAGAAATGTTCCTTGGATGGTCCTTTACCAAAATTGCTCAAATGGTTCCGGTCCATTGCACAATATGGCCGCCAGAGCTAAAAATAGCAAAATCTTTAAACGACATCTCCTCTGAAACGGTTCGGCAGATTTTGATGAAACTTGACAGTAATGTTCCTTGGGTGGTCCTTTATTAAAATCGCTCAAATGGTTCTGGTCCATTGCACAATATGGCCGCCACAGCTAAAAATAGCAAAATCTTTAAACGACATCTCCTCTGAAACGGATAGGCAGATTTTGATGAAACTTGACAGAATTGTTCCTTGGGTGGTCCTTAACCAAAATTGCTCAAATGGTTCCGGTCCGCTGCACAACATGGCTGCCAGGGCAAAAAAATAGAAAAACCTTTAAAGAACATCTTCTCAGAAACTGATGATCAGATTTTGATGAAACTTAACAGAAATGTTCCTTGGATGGTCATTAACCAAAATTTGTTAAATGGTTCCAGTCCACTGCACACCATGGCTGCCAGAGCTAAAAAATAAAAAAAACTTTATACGACTTGTCGTCGAAACCGATGACCTTTTTTCGATAAAACTTGACAGAAATGTTTGTTTGGTGCTCCTTTACTCAAATTGCCCAAATCATTTCGGTCAACTGCACAACATGGCAGCCAGAGCTATTAAAGTAAAAATTTTTTTTAAATAACTTCTCCTCAAAAATTGATGATTGTATTTCTATGAAACTTGACGAAAATGTTCGTTAGGTGGTCTTTGCTTGAACCTTTTGGCCAGTGGAGCACAGGCACTGATGTGCCTCTTGTCTTAAAAATACACACACCCTTTAGATCATATACATCTTCTACATCTTTTCTTGACTGGCATTTAATATTGTTTATCTCACCCTTCATAGCACTTAGCACTTTTAAATAAGTATAAGCTAATAAAATATGATAAAACTATGAGGTCAGTCTTCATTTAAGTTATTGTAATATTCAAATATTTACCAAAAAGGTCTTAGAATCTTGTCCAAGTACATTGTCATCGTTATGGGGGGGGGGTTGTCTGGAAAAAAAATGTGTATAACATTTCTTTATACTTCTTCAACTTCATTGTACAAATTGAATGATAATTTTTAAACTTAGTACATTGCTTGACTGAGTATTTGTCAATTATTTTGGAATAAAGTGAAACATACTTGACAGTACATGCATAAAGCTTATCTCTTAGTCAAACTTTAAACAAAGACAAAGAGCCTAATATGTGTAAAAATAAAATAAAATGATAAGTCATGATCTTTTTTGGTTGTTAATATGATAAAAAAAAACAACAGTTACCTTATAATCATTCCATTTCATTAAACAAAACTGCACAATTTTTTTCTCACTATTCAAAGTTCCACAAAATTATTGCTAGTAACTGTCAGAAGATTCAAATATTTTGAGCAGATTTTCCAGCAGAGAGGTCATTCCGAGTTTAAATCAAACATTAATGGGATCCCTGTACCTTTGGGGAAATAGCAACAGAGCACATGTACACAGAAATCTTAGTTTAACTCATCATTATCATGATCATGATAATCATCATCACATTGTTGTTGTTGTTATCATCAACATCATCATCATCATAATCATCATCATCATCATCATCATCAATAACAACATGTTGTTGTTGTTGTCACCACCACCACAATCATCATGATCACTATCACCACCACCACAATCATCATAATCACCACCACCACCACAATCATCATAATCACCAACACCACAATGAACTACCAACAATACCACAATTGTCAAAATCAACCACCACCACCACCACAATCATCATAATCACCACCACCACAATCATCATAATTACCACCACCACCACCACCACCATCATAATCATCATCAATAGAACCACCAACATCATAATCATCATCAATAGAACCACCAACATCATAATCATCATCAATAGAACCACCAACATCGTAATCATCATCAGTATAACCAGCAACATTACCAGTTAGTTTTAAATAGTGGCATATGTAATGATGCTACAACAGCAGCATGAACAGGAACTGTCGTAAATGCTCTTATTATTCCATGATGATAAGTAATGGTTCCATTTTACAGAACTCTTGAGATTTTCTAAGTCTTTTTTCACCAAATGCCACCCAAAAAATTAACTAAGTTCATTTTTTCACCAACTGCCATATGAAAAATTAACTAAGTCCAACTTTTTCACCAAGTGCCACATGAAAAAAAAACTGAGTTCAATTTTACACCAACTGCCACCTCCAGTTGGGTGGAAATTTCATGGCAGTTGGTGGAATTCTTGATATTCCACCAAGTGCCACCCATTTTCCACCAAGTGCCACCCATTTGCCATGGATCTGGGTGGCATTTGGTGGAAGTTGGTGGCAAATTTAGGGAAGGGCATGATGATGATGATGGACATTGCTATGCAGGATTAATGTATAACTGTACGATTATTGATTTTTACAGTCTATAAGTGAGGTACAAGTTTGAAAGTTTATTGGCAGATCGTTTTACAAACATGTCATGTCTATGTTTTCTTAATCCCTTGTTGTTTCTTTAATCCTCCAATAAATATATCACACTTCCTTTTCAACAGGCAATAAATCGTTTAGGATGGGTAGTAACTAATTAACTTGTCACACTGTTGTATACGGTTAGGTAATCTAGCCAGGCATTGTAAAGATAAAAATCAATAATCTTGTCTGTGAAAGTTATGATTGATGTCCTTTGGGTGTCCGAAAATTAGGTACGCAAAATATATTATTTTGGAAAATAATTATGGGTGTCCGAATATTTAGAGTGTCCGAACTCTTAGGTGAATTACGGTAATAATGATTTTAAGGTCATACTGCTGTATTCATTTGCTTATTTTCAAATATCCTGAAAAGTATCTATACAGATAAGGACTGCTTATCAGTAAGATGGCTATTGACTGGGAGGTGTAATCTGGCCACTTGTCTATGTGCTAAAGGGATAATCATGTACATCAACGTACTACGAATGCACATCCACCTAAAGCATAACGTTACACTATTATGGCTGATAAAACCAGTGTCAAATTATTTCTAGTTTTGGAAAATGCAACCTGTTTTCATTTCTCTTTAAGAGCGTCATGTTTTATAATGCAAGGAGAAGTAAGCTGGGCTTATCTGACCAGGCGACTCCGTTGAAATTCGCAAAACTTTTCGAAGATCAAAAATATATAGGGGACATCAAAAGTGAAGTGTACTTTGAACTTGTATTGCAACAAATGATAATCCTCTATCATATCTTGGACTTAGAGGAAAATGTTTAATTATTCTACAATATGATAAATTAGTTCTTAAATTGTTAATTTATATACATGTCCATACCAAAATGAATCTGTATCTTACAGGAGTTTGTCCAGAGATGCAGAAATTGGGACAATACAGGAACTTGTTCCTATGGCAACAAGTGTAAATTTCTGCATGACACCAAAGGAAAGCCGTAAGTGTTTCTTTTTTAACCATTTTCTGTTTTTGTTATATGTTTTTGCTTTTGTACATAATTATTTATAAATTATATATAATAAGCACGATGTCGAAAACACTGTCTCTGTGGCCTTGTGGTTAAGGCCTCCGCCTATGGAGCAGGAGGTCGTGGCTTCGATCCCTGGCCTCGTCATACCGAAAGAGGGTAAAAGTTAGTACAAGTAGCTCCCATGCCTGGCGCTCGGCATTTAAAGGGTAGTGCTTGGAAAAGTGGTGTACTCAGTACTGGTTCAACCCAGGAAAGTTGTACCCTGTGTATCAATGCTTCACACCGAGCACGTAAAAGAACACCGAGCACGTAAAAGAACGAAGGAGTCTCTTCGAAAAAGAGCTAGGGTATCGCAGCCAGACTTCCTTGTATCCCACCACTGTCTCTTCCAGGTGCTGTCCCTTCAGCAAAAACAAAGGACCCCATTGGAAATAAGTGCTTGCACTTTCTCGGGTTATCCTTGACCACAATGTCTAAATAAATGCATTCTGTTTTTTAAAAACCTTTTATCTATACACTTTGGCATAACACTTTCATCAGTAGCAACAGAAATATGACATAGACAGTCACACATACATATTATGAACATAAACATTTTATGGATACAATAGCCTATTAGATACAGGGCTTCCATTAAGGGATGTTCTTAAAGATATAACTCCCTAGAAATGAGTTAAACTTCCAAAATTGATTCCTTGGAAGCATAAAATCTTCCATAATTTTGAGGAATATTCCCAAGATGGAAGCTTGGAAGTTCAAATATCAAAACCTGGTGTCAATAATATTTTTATGGTCACAATTTCAATCAATCTTGAAGTACTTGACTAAAAAATGATCCCCCAATTTTATTTTTTCCCAATTGGATAAATGTAGATTACGTTAATGAATAAAAAATAAAGCAATGAATTTCTTGAACTAGAATCAAAATGTTGACAATACTTACTCTTTCACAGCATAATGTATGCATAAAACAGTTAGAACATGTATATTTACCATTATATTAGCTATTTTGGCCTGATTTTGTATTTTTCTCAGAGTCAACTTTTTTTCCCAATTTGGCCTAAAAAAAAAATTGTCTGGTTAGGGTTACATCCTTTTCAAAAATAGGTAGGGTAGGTAGGCTTTTTTTTATTTTTTTTATTAGGCTTTATATAAGAATGTCATTTTCATCATTGGAGAATGGTGTTAAAGTTATCTTCTATATAAGCAATTAAGGTTTTAAACTACATATTGAAAAGCAAAAAAAAAAAGAAAAATGTTTTTTTTTTTTTTTTTTTTTTAGTTTTTCATATTTTTTTTTCAGACTGACTATTAAAACGTTAGGGTCGGCGCCTATTCCGTAGGTAGGGTCGGGTAACCCGAACCAAATGTATTTTTTTTTTAGGCCTTTGCAAGGCACAGGCAGTAAAATTTAATTCCCCAAAAAGTTCACTGGATAAACCAGTGAAGCTGCTGTTAAATTGGAAACTTGTACTCATACTGTCACAATGTGTACATCTACATCTATAACATTAATTGGATTACAGTGATTAAGTATACTTTTTATAAGAAAATCTTGTATATATTCTTAGGGCTTCTATAAGAGTTAGTCCAAATAGGCTTAAAACAATGATTAGACTTGAAACTACCTTTATCTGACAATTTGAAAAGGCCAGAGTATTTATGTGCAAAATCACCGATGTTTGGAAATGATGTATTAAAACATATACTGTTTAAGGTATAACTGAACTAGCTACTGACCCTTCTATGGTACATAAGGCATCATCCTGTGACTATTTCACGGAAGCCCGTCTGCTATCACATTTAGTGGATAATTTCTATCTTCAAAATAGTTTTTTAATCTAACTAAAGACTTACTAAATTCATCATCATTATTAAATATTATATAAGTACTTTTTAAGTACATGTATTATAAAATTTAAATACATGTATTATAAAAAAAACATTTTTTACAGTTTTACATTTTAATATTTAATTTCTTTCCTTTTTATCCTCTATACAGGTATACAAAACCTCAATATTGTTCATTATGACATAACTAATCAGATTCTGTAAATTACTAGAATTTTTTTAAAGTAATCAACATACAGTGTAATTACATTTTAACAACCAAACTGTTCATGAATATGTTCATTATTACCAGTTCCATTGACTTAAACTAAACAAACAACCATTTTTACAACTTATCTGTATACAGGCGGAAAGAAGAGAGTCGTGAGGATCTAAGGCTACGAGTGAAGCCGAGGAAAGGCAAGCAGATGGCTAGTCAGAGTGATTCAGACGATTCTGGGGAGAGAGGTACATCATGAATAATCTCTTAGAACTAACGTAATGTTTTGTTGAATTATTTAATTCAGCAATGACACTTTGCTTCGCAAGTGACACCCTCTTTTCTATTCATAAATGATAGTTTATCTGTCCTGGTCGTTCCACATGATACATCAAGATGCTTTTCAAATGAAAGATAAGTGCTAATCTGAAATGATGTTGATTTTGATACTAATATGTATCATAGCAGTCAGTAAAGAATGCTCAGTCACTCCCTCTCTTTTACAAAGATATTGGCAATTTGAACACAAATCAGTTATCAAATCAATTATCAAGATTATCCCAATTCCTTTTTAGAATACCGAATATAAACAATTTAAGAATTGATATGGTCAAAAGACGTGTTCCATTTCAGACCTGGAGTACAAGGAAAAACTTGAGCTAGAGAGACAACGACAGCAGCTGCAGAGGGAACTCAGCCAGCTGGACGAGCAGGAGGCCCCACCAGTACGGGGGGCGACGCGGGAAAACTTCCGCATCCAGACCAAGATGCCCAAGGTAGGTTATTATTGGGAGGCCCTGGTATGTGGGACGTGGGAACTTTTCCGCATACAGACATAGATGGCCAGGGAAGGTTATGATGGGGAGGCCTTGGTATGTGTAACATGGGAACATTTCCGCATCCAGACCAGGATGTGCAAAGTAGGTTATGATGGGACGGCCGTGATATGTGTGACATGGGAAGATTTCCACATCCAGACCAGGATGGCCAGGGAAGGTAATGATGGGGAGGCCCTGATATGTGGGACACAGGAACACTTCCGCATCCAGACCAAGATATCCTGGGTTTGTTGTGGTGGAGAGGCCCTGATTAGTTTTTTACTTTTGTACACATATCATGATGGCCCAGTAAGGTTGTATTTTTTTAGACCAGTTATGCGGTTGCGGGCCAATATGAATTTTGTTTGTGTCCATTTCCTTGGAAGAAACAAGAACATTTGTCTGTTTTGAAAGAAAATTACAATGTTCCCCAGGTAGGGCCCATAGACATAATCGCTGGGGTTAGGCAACTTAAATCTTCAATAATATGTGAAGCAAAAACCTGAAAAATGTTTTAAAGTCATGCAAGATTTTTTTTTGTTATTTATAAAGCATTTTCACTAGATGGGTTTATGTTTACATGAGTTCTTAAAGCTGCATCTCAGATTTACAGTTTTTTACAATTTTTTAGCAGGTGAGCAGTTCTGACTCCGACAGTTCAGACAGCCGCAGCCGAAGCCGACCAAGAAAACAGGGGTGAGTAAATAGTTATGGTAGAACTCTTTACCATAGGTGATGTAATGCACAGACCAGGCATCTGACTTGTCAGCAGATTTAAATATTTTCACGGATCTGATATCTCAAAGGACAAAAGAAATATTGAAAAAATTGACTGGTTGCTTATTGTTGTTTCTATATTTGTTGTTAGTATTGACACAGTGACTCCAGGACTCCAGTTTGCTCCTTATCTGAAGCAAGGCGACACTCAAACGGGCTTTTAATTATTATTTTTCCACAGAGGCTTTGCCCCCCCCCCCCCCCCCCCTGATTCCCATTACAGTCCTTCCTCTGCCATAATCATATCCCTCAATACTGCATAAATTGCCTAGGTATTTCATTATTGTAAACTCTAATCTTATCTATTTTTTTTACTCATTTCCTTTATTGGTATATAGAAAATTGTGATATACTGAAGTAGTCTTCTGAAATGGCACATCTTCAGTAAGGGCTATTCCATTTAAAAATATAACCCCCGGAGGTTGGGGGTGGGGGCAGGCACGTATAAATTAAACCACCCCCTACTGAAGCAAAATTACCCTTTTGGGGTCCAAATTAGTGAAAAAGACGCCCTTATAAGTACTAAGAAAATATTTGCCTCCCCCCCTTCAGTTACATGTTTTACTGGAATAGCCCTAACAGTACACAGTTAGTTAGAGCCAACCATGTCTGCTTGTGTTTAACCAATCCTTGTAACATTACAGGAAAAAAAAGCCAAAGAGAAAGCAGCATTCCAAATCTCCGACTAAGGGAAGGCTAAGGAGCCCAAGCCCAGGGTAATTATTCACTCTCATAGTTCAGTAGTTATTGTGATCGTGATGGTGATTCAAAATAATAATCAACACCTTATTTTTCATAAACATAAAACTTAAAGTGACACTCTTATCCAAAATCATTGATGCACGTGTAAAACAATTATCAACTTTGGCTGATAACCCATTAACTACTTAATAAATAATGCAATTATGGAAAATATTAATTACTGATAACAAGATTTTACCCGTATATCTTACAGCTGAAAAATCAAAATTTTAAATGATTGGTGAATGCTTAAAGATGTACTGTGCTCTACTTAAGTCTCATAAACTGATAAAGTAGAAATACCGTGTTTTACGCTCATTTCTTTCAAATTCATCCTCCGTTGTTTTTGACATTTATTCATTATCTTTGGAATATTCAAACAATATTATTAAATTTGGTAAATCTGATTTTGGAGTAAGAGTGCATTGATTTTGAATCAGAGTGTCACTTTAAGATTTTTGTTTTTTGTAGAATTCATGTGATTCTAGTCAACATGTTTGCCTAAATCCTTAATACCCTTATTGCAATGGGACATTGTATATTAATTTCAGCTTTACCAGTGATGAGCCCCACAAGAAACACAAGAAGAAATCCAAGAAGAAACACAGTCGGGGGGACTCTGTCTCAGATATAGACAGAGGGTCGGAACCAGAGCAAAAAACACGCAAATTACTCAGTCCCCTGAAGTTTAAGAAGACTAAAAATGTCATATCAAAGACTATCACAGCTTTTCACTCTGATGAGGAGCCTGAAAACCTGGCACAGCCCCCTAAAATGAGCCTGACCATGCCCTCACGGTCGCCACCGCACGGCATTGTTATTCCTGCCCTGCCAAAACTGAAATCACCAAGGTCAAGGTCACCATCAAGTGATGAAGGCCATAGGGTGGAAAAAGTTAGGGAGAAGATATCTGTTACTCCTGGAAAGAAGAAAAAGGACAGGAGAGTTTCACCAGAGTATGTAAGGGAGCCGAAGGGTGAAAAGGTGAAAGGGTCAAAGAGAAGGTCAAGGTCAAGGTCTGTGAGTTTAAATAGGTCAAGCTCAATGTCATATTCACCTGATGGGAAAAAAGCAAAGAAAGCTGAAAAGAAGAAGAAAAAGAAAGAATTGGAATCATCATTTGAGAAGATGAAAGACACATCTCTAGACAGATCTAGAGGATTTGAAGGGCGAGAAAGAGATAGGGACATGAGTCCAGCATCCAGTTTCAGAGACGTTTCGCCCATGCCCAGTGGAAAAAAGAAGAAAGATAAGAAAAAGAAGGATAAGAAGAAGAATCGAGACCTGTCTTTAGGTCGCGAGGAGGTGGTGGTCGATAGGAAGAGGAAGGATAAGGGGGTGAGGGAGCGGGAGAGAGACAGATCAGAGTCACCCCCTCCTGCACCCCAGGGCCGTAAACAGGAGAAAAGAGGCATCGACAGGGCTGCTAGAAAAGAGTTTGGTAAGGGTGATAAGTAAATTATTTGCCACCATATTTCAGTATTAACCAATGTTGTTTGTTTGTATATCAGTTTTAAACTCATCTGTCAATTTAATAGCCTAACTTATGAACAAAAGCCATTTCAAAAACAATTGTCACTTTTATTTAGAAAATTATGTTTGACATAATAAAATGGAGAGACAGTAGATTCTAACCTACACCGCAGTGATTCATATGTTTCATTTTATCTCTGAATTTGTGGGTAAGGCAGATGAAACATGTACATGTTTAATATTGAACCTCCAAAACAATTTTGGGATACCAGCGAAATATCAGCTAAATTTAATATTTTCAAGGATACCAAGCTAAATTGTAAGTAAGCCTCTGATTGGCTTACAGAAAGCGTTCAAGAAGATGACCTCGATGGGTGAAATTAAGATCCTAATGACAAAGTGTATAAAAGGAAATTATTTTAATCAAGTTAAGATTATAACATAAAAACTTCACAGAAGTGTGTGATATTCCAGACTTATTGAAAACGTGGCCATATAATCATATTTTGAACTTCTAAGGAAGTCATGTTTGGATATTGTATCCAAAATAAGGGGAATTTATGTACTTACTGTCACTCTGTTTTGAAAGTTTTAGCCCTATTTTTTGGAGAAATTTTCTTTGAACCTGCCCTAACCGAAATCCTGTAACACCATGATTTTCATGTCTTTATGCAGAAGGTCGTGGGAGGTCACCTCAACGGCGAGTGTCAAGGTCACCTCCATATCAAGATAGAAGGGCAAGGTCACCAGAGCCACTGCTTAGAGGTATAAATGTCGCTGAAAATGTTGACCGTTACATGTAGCATGCATAATACTTCTGAAGCAATTATAAACAGGGAATTGTCAGCTTCAGTGAATGCATTTGCTTATATATTAAAAAATATCAGAATAAATAACATTTATAATCAGGCCTCTTAATAGCTTCTCAGTAAGCAACTTCCCTGCTGACAAAAATGATAACTTTGTATTAAACATGTTGTTTATTTATGGAATTGATTAAATATTAACGTAAAACCTTGGTATCTGCAAACAATGCCCCTTTTACGGGCCTTTAACTGCTTTTTAGCTCACCTGAGCACAAAGTGCTCAAGGTGAGCTATTGCATTCGGTCTATGTCCGGCGTCTGTTGTCCGGCGTCTGTTGTCCGGCGTCTGTCATCAAGCTATATTGATTACAAAGGTTAAACACTTTTACTCAGCTGAGGGATTTAGGGCCATCATTGCCCTCTTGTTTAACGGTTCTGTTACATATTGCCTGTTTGAAGTAATGAATTTGGATTGACCAGACAGTAACATGGAGCAAATGGATACAAATGGCTTTGAAAACTATTTCAACAGAGGTCTTAGCCCCTTAGCCGGGCTTTTGGCCTAAATCCCTCATACTCAAACTCATTTATTCAGTACAGTAAAACTGCCATCGCTCAAGGATGTCGAGGTCCGAGCTGAAACCTCGAGGGAACCAATGTTTTGAACAAGTTTCAATTTTCCAGTCTGTTATGAAATATCTTTCAGTGTATTTTAAGTTTGAAGTCGTCAAACCGACTGTTTACTACAACATCGATAGTTGCATTGTGAAAATCTCTCGTGTTCAAAGGCTGTCATATACTTAATGTAAAAGAAAAAAACACAATTATAAATGAATAAATAGTTAGGTTTATTTTTTACAAAAGCACATTTTCTAAACAAGCTACATTGAAATATGACAATACATATTATGTCATTTGTCAGATTTAAGTTTGGCAAAATCAAGAATTGATGATTGGAGCATCTTGTCTGTCTAGGGAAACTGTTCAAACTCAATAATTATCTTCTCAAATGCCCTTATCAACTAATAGCAGTCAGTGATAAATGGTTTTCACACCTTTTTCCTTTCAACTGATATTGCAATTTTTACAATTTGCAAAAATTTTAACACCTAGGAATTGTTTTTTTATTTTGGAACATGCGTTTGGCAAAAAGTGTGAAAATATGACTTCGAGGGAGCCATAAGGTTTAAAGCATGATTTGTGTATTTGGGACCAGTTATTGTGCTCGACTCATCAACTTATTTTGGTTTGGATGCAGCGTCAGTATATTTTATATGAAAAAAGAAGTAAAAATGTTCTCGAATAAACTCTGACTTCAAGGGACCGCCTGTTCTCGAACAACCACCAGTTCGAACGACTGCAGTTTTACTGTATTTGAATTTTCAAATTTTATCATAATTCATTCCTGTAAGATCTGTTAACCTCAAGAGAGATATAGTAAATCATCTCAATTGTATTCACAGAGCCGGTAGAGCGAGATGATAGGGATCGTGAAACACGGGAAAGGGAACCAAGGGACACGAGAGATTCCAGGAGGGAGTTGAGGCCAGATCCACGGGAAACTAGAGCTGATCCACGGGACACCAGCAGGCATGATTCGCGGGAATCCAGAACTGCTGATCCACGGGAAACTAGACTTGATCCGCGTGATTCCAGGCTTGATCAGAGGGATAGGGATGTCCGAGGACAGAGAGAGCCAAGGAATGACTCAAGAGATGGCAGGGATCGTGATGGGAGGGACTTAAGGGAACGAGATAAAGAAATACGGGACAGGGATATAAGAGAGAGGGACAGAGATCGGCCAGAACCGAGGGATGCGAGGGACAGAAGGTAGAATGTAGTTGGATTGTAGATGTTTAAATTAAGTTTGTTTGTGTTTGTGAAAGCACCCAACTACTCATTATAAGTCCTAGTCAGTTTTGGCATGGAAAATCCTTGATTGAAACCAAGTTACACATTTGAGGATTTAATTATCTATCTAGAGGACTTTTACAAAAATGCATGAAAAACTGCCATGTTTTCAAATAATTTTTCAGAGTGAAATTTAAGACCTATTGCTATACATGTATAGAGAGTGAAAAGACTTGTGCCATACAGGTAGTCAGAAAACCATCCAATCTAGTATAGTACCATTCATATTGGTTACAGTTGAATAGATGAAATACACAATTAAGACTTCTTTATATCCCAGGGAGCCTAGAGACCGAGATGACATCCGTGATCTCCACGATCCTAGAGACCGGCCCGGCCCAGGTAGTCGAGACTTTGACCGGGACATTCCCCCTCGGGACCTCCCGCCTCGTGACATAAGAGACATACCAATTGTGAGAGATGGGAGAGATCTACCCCCTGCACGGGATCTACCACCGGTTAGGGATCTTGCCCCTGGGCGAGACATTCTGGACCCACCTCCACCCCTTGTGGTGGGGGACAGGAGAGACAGATACCCTGCCCCCCTGGGGGATGACAGGTTTAGGGATGAGCCCAGGTAAGTGTGTCAAAAGGTTCCTGCTTTATGTTAAATTCAAGAAATTTTATAAAACAAATCAAAATAATGTGTCTTTTAAACTTATTAAATTTTATTGAAAAAATTACACACAATATGGAAATACATTTATAATGACAATTACATTGATTTGTAATGACAATTACAATGATTTGTAAATATGGCTGCATGTAAAATCAAGGTTTGAAGATGCGAGATATGCCCCGCCCCCACTTGTCCCACCAGTTGGTGGGTTTGATGACCGTGGTGGGCGCTATCCCCAGAGAGGGGAGCCCGAGAGGTACCCAGGGGACTTGCCTGACCGCCCTGGGGCTCCGTACGGGGGCCGGATGGATAGGGAGCCGAGGGATTTGTCAGGAGACCGGAGAGGAGAGCCCTTAGATGCACCTTTTGACAGATACTCGGGGCCAAATAGGGGGGAACCCAGATATGGAGGTAAGGGAATAGTTATACATTCAAATTGAATGTTTACAAGTATCTTTTTTTGCCCAGATACCTCATTTGGGCTTAAAATCCCGTGATGTGTAACAGTATACATCTCTTTTTCATTAATAACTTAAAGCTTTCAATCATCAAAAAGTATGCACTATGCAAGAAGCCACGGCTATGGCGACACCAAGGCAATGATATTAACTCGACATTTGCCATAGGAAAGTTATACTAACCCTCCACCTTCACCAGGATTGACAGTAAGGACAACACACAAACAACCCGATGCATTTTCATAATCCGTACTACATGGTATTTAATGTAATCAATTAATTCATGGTAAAGTTATGCGCTCTTCATTTTTGGCTTATCTGTTTTTCTTATTTAAGTTTTTTGACTTGTACCAGGATTTATATAATGTAAACTTTGGCCATAAATTTACTCTATTCAAGATATTTAATTGAAATTTGGCACACATGTTGCCAGAAATGATATGCACATGTACAGCAAGTCCCTTAACTCTGGTGATGATATTTTTTGAGTGATACCCCTTGTTTGACTGAAAATACCACCAAGCCTTGGTGTTCACTATGCAGCACTCTTGCCTGGTCTTTCATTTACAGTCAGTAATGGAATCTATGGAAATTAATGCTTAATACATGTATGTACAAACTTAACTATTTCATTGTAAACTGTTATGTAATAAATCTTCCTTATTTGTTTGCCAGGAATGGGTCGTGGTGGTCGCTATGACCCGCGGGATAGAAGGGACCAGAGAGACTCCCGTGGGGGGGAATGGGAAAGGGGCCGGGGACGAAACAGGGGAAATAGGGGTCGGGGTGGAGGACCACAGGACAGTAAGTAGCGGGCTTCTAAAAAATATTGTATTTTTATTGGTTAAACAATGTTATTTTCTCCTGATATTTTAAAATAACAAAAAAAAATGTTTTATGCTGTTAACTTGTATTGTTTTAATTTGCAATGGTTAATATTTGATTTTCTTGATTTTTTACATAGAAATTTATGAGTTTAAAACCTACTGAAATATTAATTTACTTCATTTGGCCTGTTATTTAATATATTCCAGTGTGATATCCAACCTCATTTAGTTTAAACATTTTTATGCCCCCGAAGGTGGGCATATTAAAATCGCACCTTCCGTCCGTCCGTCCGTGTGTCCGGCTCAATATCTCTTGTCCGGGCTGTAACTTTGTAAGATACACTTAGGTGTTTATTCACAATGGAATGCTGAATATAAGGACATAAGAATGTATGTTGTCAAGTATGGGCGGTATTTTTTATGTTCAGAGGCAATTTAAAATAACTTGCCATATGAACTTGTTTGATCTTTAACTTTTCATGTACTGACCTTGTTTATAGGTCAATGTCACATTCGGGGGCATTCGTCACATGCTGTGACAGCTCTTGTTTACTTAATCTATATGTCAACCATCAGTTAACATTATGATTATGCTGAACATTGTACAACTGCGTACTAGATGCTACAAAATATATTGAAATGGATTAAACACATTTGCGAAATAAAAACAAATAAAACTAAAGTGAGAATTTATCCAATTTCATACAGTTTGTCTCAGTAGTTGATAGTTTCCCTGAATTTCAGGAGGAGGTCGTCGTGGCGATTGGGAGGGTGGTCGTCATGATGATGGCTACCCGGGCGAGAGGCGGGACTGGGGAGACAGGAAGGAGGAGAGAAGAGATGACAGACGACCCCTTCCCCGGGATGATAGCAGGTAGGAGGGGGAGAGGTTGTTTATGTCAGTTTGGTTGTCAAGACAGCTAAAAATACTGATGTCCATTCTCTTAAAAGGGCTCTCACACTCTTGGATGAGAGACAGACACTCTACTTCTATATCAGTTGGCTTTTTAGTAACAATACAATATAAGACACTCTACTTCTAGATCAGTTGGCTTTTTAGTAACAATACAATATAAGACACTCTACTTCTAGATCAGTTGGCTTTTTAGTAACAATACAATATAAGACACTCTACTTCTAGATCAGTTGGCTTTTTAGTAACAATACAATATAAGACACTCTACTTCTAGATCAGTTGGCTTTTTAGTAACAATACAATATACACTTTGTTTATATTGGCTTTTAACTTACAAAGTTTATAGCAGTTAAAAAATAACGTATGAAAAGTGGTGAACAGAATTTAACCAAGGGATGTTGTGTATAAAAACATATGCATGAGATGTTATTACATACATGTATATTATTCCAATATAAAAGTACAAAAAGTCAGAAGAAGGTATAATTTCAGGTTCAATATTTAACCTAACAAATGAAGTTGTTGGTAAAATTTCATTGCAAAAAATATGTATTTCCCATTTAGTTAGATTATATCGAGTGAATTTGGTAAGACTAAACTAAAATACACATATAAGATCAAATAACTACTGACTTTGTTTTCTTGAAATTGACATTAAGTTTAAAGGGACACTGATTTGCAAAAGAATCATTCTTGCTTCACAACAAAATCAAATTTAGGGATCGCAATGAAAACAAGGCAGATGCTGACCGGGACAGAGACAAGCCGGACACTCGGGACAGGGACAAACCAGAAATACGAGACAGGGAGGGAAGGGATGAAAGGGAATCCCTGAAGAGTAAAGATAGTGGAAGGGACAGCGGAAAAGATCACCGAGATGACAGAAGGCCACCGCGGGCTGACAGGAAGGACGACAGGTGGGATCAGACTACTTTGTCAATATTTGAATAAAACCTTGTATAATTCATCATAATTTAGGCATTTGTTTCAGCAGCGATGATATAAGTTATTTTGTTTACTGCATGCACGATAACAGCCAACTGTTGCAGTGATATGCACTTTGGTAATACAAACTTGATTTATCCACAGGTTCAATGATAGAGACCGAAAAGATGAAAAGACTGAGAAAAGAGAAGATTCCAGAAAACGTGACACAGATTCTGACAGCAGTAAAAAACGGGATGAAGATCGAGATAAAGATCTGCCCCGGGGTAAGGGCAGAGAACGGGAGGATGAACGGGATAGAGATCAAAAAAGAGGGAAAGCACAGGAGCGGGAGGAAAACAAGGATATTCCGAGAGAGAAACTGCGTGAGAGAGACGATGAGTGTGAAAGGAAGGACAGAGTGAGAGGTCAGGAGGAGGAAGGGGAGAAGAGACGGGAACGGGGAAGAGACAGGGACGGCCGGAGCAGAGATGGTGAGGACAGGAAACGGGAGGATAGCGTTGACACATCAAGGTCAGTGTTTTGCATGCACGTAAGGTAAACTATGCACTTTGGATATTTTCTCATAATTATATTGACATTTATGATCAGGGCTATTCCATTTAAACATATAACCCCCGGTGGGGAAGGCACTTTTAAATAATACCACCCCCCTATCAAAGCAAAATTACACTTGTGGGGTCTGAATTAGCAAAAAAAGACACCCACCTATATACTATTTAAATAATTGCCTTCCTGCCTTCAGTTATTTGTTGTACTGGAATAGACCTCAGATATTTTCAAAAACTTAGTTGATGAGCAATTGTTTTATGAAGTAATGATTGATCTTATAATAATTCCATTGAACCGTCATGTTAGGGTCACTTATTGACTTACATGTATGGAATGCTAAATAGATTCCCTATTTCATTACAAATTAAATTGATATGTGTTTCAATTTTTGTCCCAACATTGACATTTTGAATACAAAAGGAGTTGAAATTTGAAAGTATTTATTTTGTAATGACGGTATATATGAATGTAATGAATGTTATATTATACGGATCCTGACAGGAAAAGGAAGGAGCGGTCACGGACTAAGTCTCGTTCTCCGTCAGTGAAGAAGCCTAGGGACAGTTCCCCGGCATTGTCCACACTCAGCAAGAAGTCACAACGGGAACCAGATATAGACAAACACAGCGAGAAGGTACACAGACAGGGAAAGTGGAACCCTGTCCTTATAAAACTTGGCTTGAACCCTTTATTTCTGCAAGGAATTTATTATTAATTTTATTCAAATTAGAAACTTTGCTAAATGTTATAATGAGAAAAACTACCATGTTCTAATGTACATTACTGATTCATGTTATTATTATGGCGTCACGTCGGCTTAACTCCACAAAAACTGTCCAAAAAAAAGAAAAGTTATTCAGGGCAGTTTGTGTGGTAGTGAGAGATTGCACATGTCATTGTTCATTTTTGCGCTGATTATTTATGAAAAAAATTAGGGCTATAGATTAGCCCAAAATACAGGCAGACGCATAAATAGGCATTTATTCGGGTGTCATAAAATGATTTATTTTTTTCATGTCCCAAATACAATAGTTTTCATCTGATGTTCATGAAACTTATTTTTCTACATGATATTTAAGACCAGTCTTCTCAGAACAAAAACTAGGTCGCTAGGTAATATAATAAGACAAAAGTTGTGTAAAAGTTTCCTTTTCCTTTCATAAATAAAAGAGTGTTTATCCAATCTTCAAGAAGCTTATCACAATATTTCTAAGCATAAAATTTAATAGGAACATTATGAATATCTTAGGTCAAAAGCTAGGCTTGTGGTGTATATGGGTCAGCAGCATACACATTTTCCTCTATAAACATACATCCTGCTAAAAATAGCATTTGTCAAAATGATAAATCCGGCTTTAATGCAGTTATCCTTAATAACCCTTTGCCTTGTAATTCAGGGCAGTGTGTGTGGTAGCGAGAGGTCACGCAGGTCAAGGACACGAAAATCACGGAAAGATGAGGAGAAACGTGAGAACAGGAAACCGCTAAAAGGAAGTGTAAGACACATTGGAATTACAGAGCTTTAGTTGAGGAAAAAGGATCATTTTAAAATGTTTTATTCTATTTGTTAGGCATCATGATAAAATTTATGTGAATTTGGCAGTAATAAAATGTATTTTAGCTTAAATAATAAAACCTGATTTCCTAGAATATAAAAATTATCATTTGTACCTGATTTCCCCACAGAACACACCCATTCTTACACACACGCATGCACACACACACACGCACACACACACACACACACACACACACACAGAGTAATGTACCGCTGTTGTTGCATCTACAGCACTTTCCTGTTGTCACTCTCACTTTATTTTTTTCTCATTAGTTGTATACTCTCACAGTTATGTATTGACTTCCTATATCTAGGATGTGGAGGGTCGGGAGAAGAAGAGGTCAAGGTCAAGGTCACATTCCCGGGATAGCAAGGACAGCAAGAGACAGAGGCTGGATAGTTTCTCAGAAGGTAGGTTGTTTATTGGTGAGTGAGAGTGATTTAGTTGCATAGGAATTCTCCTCTCACCAAGAGACAGAGTCTGGATAGCTGCCCAGAAGGCAGGGTGTTCATTTGTGAGTGTGAGTGGTCTAGTTGAATAGGAATTCCCCTCTCACCAAGAGGCAGAGGCTGGATAGCATAAGGCAGGGTGTTCATTTGTGAGTGAGAATGATCTAGTTGTATAGGAATCCCCTCTAACAAAGAGACAAAGACTGGATAGCTTCCTGAAAGGCAGGGTGCTCATTGGTGCATGAGAGTTGTTAAGTTGCATAGGAATCCGCCTCTCACCACAATTAATAGCTGCGTGGCCACTAATTTCCCAATTAAAAAAGCGCAATAATATCCCGAATATTTTTTTACATGTTTATTGGGCAGAATTGTATCATAGCACAGTTACAATCATAGAAGTGTGTACATCCTATAACATGTTTCAGGAGAAGGTCAGTTAGCGGGCTTTGTGATCAAGGATACAGTCGGCTCTGACAGGGAAGGTAGGACTGATTTACTTTTGGCATAAATATTATTATATAGGTTGTTTCTGTATAGTTATAAAGACAATATTATTTACAAAGTTATCACTCAAGTCATTGATCACATCATGTGAAAAGTTGTATATCAAAAATATGATAAATATGAATTGTAATCTAAGATACAGTATGTGTTCTGACGGAGACTGAACTATGATAAATATGATTTGTAATCTAACATACAGTATGTGTTCTGACGGAGACTGAACTATGATAAATATGATTTGTAATCTAAGATACAGTATGTGTTCTGACGGAGACTGAACTATGATAAATATGATTTGTAATCTAACATACAGTATGTGTTCTGACGGAGACTGAACTATGATAAATATGATTTGTAATCTAACATACAGTATGTGTTCTGACGGAGACTGAACTATGATAAATATGATTTGTAATCTAAGATACAGTATGTGTTCTGACGGAGACTGAACTATGATAAATATGATTTGTAATCTAAGATACAGTATGTGTTCTGACGGAGACTGAACTATGATAAATATGATTTGTAATCTAAGATACAGTATGTGTTCTGACGGAGACTGAACTCAATGTTACAGTCACAAGTCTTTGATCTGACTCAAGACTCCAACTGCCAATCTCAATCAAAGATTTGATGTGTATAGCTGTATATGCTATTAGTCACTACTAGACATGTGACTGTTACCTTGGCCCAGCTGGTTTCCAGCATGATGAGTCTTAAACAGCTTGCACTGAATCAATAAGAAAATTCCATAACTTGTACATTGTTATCTTTGTGTATTTAGCTTAGCATTCTCAGTTTATTTAGCGATTATTAGCTGGCTATTTGTATGTACAAAGTTCAGTTCAAGCCCACTTAAGTTGTCTCCCATGTGTCCGTGTTGAAACCACCCTTTTTTTTAAAAAGATTGAGAGGTCATTTTGAAGAGAGATAGTATATATTGATATTGAACTTGATCCTTTCTATACATTTCTATTCTATGTCATTCTTTTTCTTTAGCTGCATAAAAAGAAATGTATATGCATGATACTTTATTGCGGAGTTATTTCAAGGTTTTATATCTGTGTATCTGTTCTACCAATGATAAGAACCTGGATCATTGATTATAAAAGACTGTAAAACACTATTGTCACATGTGTTAGACTACTATACAGGGCAGGTACCAAAGTTTAATACCACTGTGTCTCTGTTCCAGATGGAGGCAACCTGGACAACATTGACCCCAACTTCAGTGATTGGTCAGACGAGGACTCTGATGATGATATCCTCAACAGGCCAGGAGAAAATGTGAGATACCAATAGGGGCTGTGGGCAAAGTGCTGGATAGAATGCTCATGATAATCAGGGGCATACTTAGGCAAACTCTAGTACACCCAGTTCTACATAGCAACTGTGGTTAACCCAGTAATGGCAAATGCTTATGGCCCCCATTTCTCTAAATTTCATAAGCTATACAGTCTTAAGTAGCTAATTTCAATTTGCCCAAACACATACTTCAAATTGATTTTGATGAATAAAAAGTAGTTAATTGTAATTATCTTAAAGGTAATTGCTATTGGAAGTTTAAAAAACTTTTGAAGAAGAAAACATTAGGCAAATTATTGAAACACAAAATTAGCAATCCTGTAAATATAAGGGATTTAAGTAGTTTTGAGCAATTGGTGCCAGGAGATCAGGAATGAGAAATTGAAGACTAGGGGTGTATAAACAAATGTACATGGATATTTGGTTAACGGTTGTCATATTAATTCAACTGAATATTGATGCTTAGAGTGCTTGAAAATAGTTCTTTCATGTCAGTATTCTTCAAACTAAATTCCAAGGTGAACCCTCCTACTCTGACCTCTGTACAACATTTTGAAACTAAGCTAATAAAAGACCTTCACATATCATTACCTCTCTGATGCGTTCAAATCAATACACTCAGAAGGTCAAGGTCACAGTGACTTCCTCATGCGTATAATTCAATTTGCTCAGAAGGTCAAGGTCACAGCGACTTTCTCATGTGTATAATTCAATATGCTCAGAAGGTCAAGGTCACAGTGACTTTCTCATTTGTATAATTCAATATGTTCAGAAGGTCAAGGTCAAAGTGACTTTGAACACAACAACATATTTAAATCAATATAAAGATGACACCTAGACCTACAGTCCTCCAACTTTGCGGAGTGGTTGGTCATGAACTCATCATCCTTACTGTAGATGATAGTTCAAGGAAACCAGATCGACCAGTCTTAGTATTTAAAAAAAAATAGAATAATTAGATGTTAAATTTTTTTTTTTTGAAAGTTGCAAGAAATTGACCGTTGTGAAATTATTATTGATATTTTGGTTACCATACCGTTGTATATCTGTGTCACTTGCACTGCCAATATTCACAACTTAATATTATTTATTTAACCAATTCTCTGCTTTCAGGGCAGCATACATTGTTTAACTGGAAATTATAAACCATCAACTTCTATATCAGCATTTAGAAGTGGTTAATAGCTGTACCTTTTATCCTCAAATTTGGAAGGAGTGTTGGCTGTAACCTTAAAGGACTAATTTGCTGCCATTAGGAGGGGTACACAAGTCATGTTTGTAAAGTTATGTAATACCGTACTCATGAAATGTTTGATATCCTATGGCATGTATAACATCATGTTTAGGTTAAGTATTTCAACTTCTGTTTACAGTCGCCTAAGAAGCCTGATGTTGATGGTGATGTGAAGGGAAGCCCCACTGACAGCCCAACAGTGGAGGGTCAGGAGGAGGGCAAGCAGGCAGGGGACGGGGAAGGGGGTAAATACAGCAAAAAATACACTTTGTTTCTTGCAGTGAAATTATTTTTACAGAGTACAAATATTATAATTATTTTTTATCAGCAATCGCAAACTTAGCCAAATGAAAATGTTTTGTGTTTCAAGTACTTTATTTTGTTTCAATTTACTTAACCTGTCTGTGTCAAAAGAGTTTTGTAATGTTTAAGTAAAGTTTAATTTTTCTTCTAAAATGGACTTCTTCTCAATATGCCAATTTTAAAGTACAATTACCCCTTTCAAAGCATTAACATGTGTTTTCCAACTCAGAACCTGAGGAGCTAGAGTCTATATCTTCAGATGAAGTCGGGCTTGTCGACCGCGTGAAGTTGGGTGAGAATCCATACACTTATACTGCACTTTCTTGGTTGGCATTACGTGTGGTTCAAAAGTTGCAGTATAAGTTTTTACTCCTGGGGGCCACTTCATTAGGAATCCTTGGACTGATTTTGTAAACCAACTGTTCAATAACACTTTATTTAGGTACAAAATTGGTCCTAGGATTTGAAATTAAACAGCCCCCATGGTTGGTTGATTAATTGGTCCTAGGATATGAAAAGAAACAGCTCCCATGGTTGGTTGATTAATTAATTCTAGGATTTGAAATGAAACAGCCTCCATGGTTGGTTGATTAATTGGTCCTAGGATTTGAAATGAAACAGCCCCCATGGTTGGTTGATTAATTGGTCCTAGGATTTGAAATGAAACAGCCTCCATGGTTGGTTGATTAATTGGTCCTAGGATTTGAAATGAAACAGCCTCCATGGTTGGTTGATTAATAGGTCCTAGGATTTGAAATGAAACAGCCTCCATGGTTGGTTGATTAATTGGTCCTAGGATTTGAAATGAAACAGTCTCCATGGTTGGTTGATTAATTGGTCCTAGGATTTGAAATGAAACAGCCTCCATGGTTGGTTGATTAATTGGTCCTAGGATTTGAAATGAAACAGCCTCCATGGTTGGTTGATTAATTGGTCCTAGGATTTGAAATGAAACAGCCTCCATGGTTGGTTGATTAATTGGTCCTAGGATTTGAAATGAAACAGCCTCCATGGTTTGTTGATGAAGGAAAACAACACGGGTATTAAGGCAAATGCAAACTTTTGGACCAGACTTATTTCCATACAGTTTCCTCTTGTTGCTTCTTGTATTACTATCATAGATATTGTTAATACCCTCAGAGGTTTTGTAATCAACGGTACTTTCTGATTTTGTTATTTTGTTACGGCACATTTTTCTAGCTTTTCTTAAGCTTTTCAAAAGTGTTAACTAGTATCAACAGTCTTATTTATGATCTGAAACATTTTTTTAATTTCATAAGGAGGTATGGCTAATCTTTTAATTAATTGTTGTAAATTCTAACATAATATATAAGTCATCTAAACGTTCACTTGTAGGAACTGCTTCAAAGGAAATAGATTTAACATTGTAGCTTGTCTGTATTTGAAGAAATGAAGTTGAGGTATTGTCACATGACATTGATGTGGTCAGCATTGTTGTACAAAACCTTGAACATTGTCGTAACTGAACAAAAACATTCCATATTTTCACATTAAAGTGACAGATTCTTAGTACGCATAACTCAGACTTTAAGATATGTCAAGTTATTTCCCTTGTTTGACTGAAAAATCTCAAACAAGCATTCAGTTCACTTCACAGTGCTCTTGGTAGTGATTTAATGAACCACTTAGGCACTGCTCCGAAGGAGACTCACTCCACAGTGCTGTTGTTAGTGATCTAGTGAATCACTTTTAGGCACTGCTTCAGAGGAGACTTACTCCACAGTGATCTTGTTAGTGATCTAGTGATCCACTTTTAGGCACTGCTTCAAAGGAGACTTTAACTACACAGTGCTCTTGTGAGTGATCTAGTGATCCACTTTTAGGCACTGCTTCAGAGGAGACTCACTCCACAGTGCTGTTGTTAGTGATCTAGTGATCCACTTTTAGGCACTTCTTCAAAGGAGACTTACTCCACAGTGATCTTGTTAGTGATCTAGTGATCCACTTTTAGGCACTGCTTCAAAGGAGACTTTAACTACACAGTGCTCTTGTGAGTGATCTAGTGATCCACTTTTAGGCACTGCTTCAAAGGAGACTAACTCCACAGAGCTCTTGTGAGTGATCTAGTGATCCACTTTTAGGCACTGCTTCAAAGGAGACTAACTCCACCGAGCTCTCGTGAGTGATCTAGTGATCCACTTTTAGGCACTGCTTCAAAGGAGTCTTTGTCTTCACAGTGTTGTTGTTAGTGATCTAGTGATCCTCTTTTAGGTACTGCTTCAAAGGAGACATTTACTCCTCTTTGCTTTCATTACAGATACTTTATCTTATTCCTCCAATTAACACAGCCCCTTCTCTCCCCTGATCTAAATGGTTCTTTCCAGATTCAGACAATTCAGGTTCAGGACCCAATGGTTCGACCAAGTTTAAGCCAAATAAGCTTAAATTTCATACAGAAAAAATGCTTTATTAAAGTTTATTTTACAACATGTATAATAAATAATTGTCATGAAAAAAAATCCTTTACTAGTCTTAAAAATCACTTCAAAATGAGAGTATCAGAATAATTATACCAAAGCACATATATTATGCTTAGCTTAATCCTGCTATAAGGGAATTCAACTTGTTTGTGAAATTGGGGCCAGCTCTTAAGATAAGGTTTGATTTTGTAGCGTACTTTACTGCAAGATCTTTTTCAAAAGAGGATGTTACTCAAGAAGAATGATAGATATCCAAATATTGTTTATATAAACCAAACTAAATCATTTCAATCAATGTTCTTGGTCTGATTTTGTTTGAAATGACCCAAATTGTTGGTTTCAATTTTGTTGATGGAAGCAAAGGGGCTAAACTGGAATAGGTGATCAGATGTAGAGACCTCCCCTAAAGAATATAAAATATACCCGGTACCTGTTCTTCAAAGGAAAATTTCCTAAATGCTGGGCTACAGCCAGATTCAATGAATTATTTATTACCTTGTGCACTCGTAAATAACATTCAATACAAAGGGTTTCAAAAACGTGAAGTTTATAAATTCATTGCATTTTTATGCACTAACACACGTTATCTGTAGCTTGATTTTCTGAGTCACTCAGCAACGTTTGGGAATTTAATGCTTTTTATAAAGTGTATTTATGCTTTGAACACTACTTCTGAGAGAGGGAATATGTAGACTTCCATGATTGCCAATTTGTGTCCAGTAATTGTGTAAAATGTATATGAAATTTGACATTACTTCTTCATTGTTTTGAATTGAATAAGACTTATACTTTATTTCAGATATCTTTTTTTTTGTTACCATTGATTAAAGTGGCACTCTGTCAGTATAGCAACTGAAAACAGATAATGAAATAGAATATAAGTTACACCAAGCACCAAGAGGGATATGAAAATACTGTTTGTTGTGAAAACTCTTCCATTGCTCGTTTCTCACACTTAACAGGAATCAAATAACAGTAATTGTTCAATAAAGAAATGTTTACTCATCCATGTGTACCATAAAATTATCTATCTTTTGTTTAATGCCTTAGGGCACCAAACCTTCTATATTTGAATATGACCTGGTACCGTCTGGCATCTAGCTATGTGTAATTTCTTGTTCTGTCATGATTAATTTATCAAATGGACAAAAGGTACATGCTGGCAATCTAACAACAATCTGGCTTTCAAAGGGCTGCGATCAAGACTGACATAACCTTTTATTTTTATCTTGTCTGTTGGTTTTTTTTACGAAAAAAAAATGTCTGCATCATTATTGTGCAAATCTTTTTCCTGGGTCATTACTTAAAATTAGTTTACTGCAAGGCCCATGGCTCTGTCCTTAATTGTTGTTGAGTTATACCCCTTCTTAACTAAAAAAAGAAACAGTCAGATGTTGCCACTTGATGTATTGGGTTACAACAGCCTAGCTCTGAGCCCTCCATTTGTTAATTCATAATTATATACATGTATAAGTGTCACATGACAGCATTTTAGGGCCAAAGTAGGATGTCATTGCTGCATTTAGAACAAATTAAACTATAATAGTATGTCACTTACTTATTTTCACAAAAATAACAACAACACAGGAAGGGCTAAAACTCCTATTGTGTATCAGCAAGCATTATCATAATTGACCAGATTTTCTCTTTTCACATCAGAAATGTCAACAAAATTTCAGCGGCTGTGGATGCCCTGCAGATTGACTGGTCAAGCCTGGCCCGTGATGAACGCCCAGTGCTACAGACTGGCTCAGCCCTGCAGCGGTTTAAGCCGGGGGCATTATTCGCGAGGATGGGCGTGTCACGGGCATACGCAGGAGAGGAGGTGTATAAGCAGGTGCTGGAGACGTGCAGACAACACGAGAAAGAGGACAGCAAGAAAGAGGACAGCGGTAAGATTAAATGGATTTTGAGAGGTATTTATGATGTGTACAATTGTGACAAACCAATTTAGTATTGTCACCATTTCCCTTTGTCTTTGATAACTATTATGCACAGTAACCACTTAATCTTTAAGTATTATTTGAGAATTTGTGAACTTTGAAGAGATTTGAAATGACATATAAAGCAATAAAATCCTAGTGATAGATCGCTTTTATGTTAAAGTGACACTCTTATTCTCAATCAATACATACACTTGTATAACAAACATACACTTTGAGTGATAAACGTTTAACTAATTACTAAATAATGCATTTATGGAAAATATTAATTACTGATAACAAGATTGTAACAGTGTATTTAATAGCTGCAAACGCAAAAATATCAAATGATTGGTGAATGCTAAAAGATTTAATGTGATCTACTATAGTCTCATAAGATAGAATTACCATGTTTCATGCACATTTCTTTCAAATTTAACTCAGTATCCTTTATAAGAACCATAGTTTTCGACTTTTATTCATCCTTTTTGGAATATTAAAACAATAGTATTAATTGGGGTAAATCTTATGTGGGGATAAGAGTGCATCTTAAAACCTATTGATTTGAAAAAGATTTTTTCCCTGTTTGTGTAATGCATGCCTTGACTAGAGTATTAACTGTTGGAAGTTTTCAATAATAAAAATATTATCTCATGGAAACTTTTAAGGATAAGAGTTTGTGTATCAAAAAGAAAATAAGTACGACATCCTGATATTCTTTCCTGATATTCTTTCGACATCCTGATATTCTTTCGTTACTACAATTTACAAACCTGTTTGTATTTCAGTCAAAGAACCAGAAGACAGTCCTCCAACCGCAGAAAAAGAAACAGAAATCAAACAGGAGATTACTAGCGAAGATCCCACAAAGCCAATAGAATCAAAGACTGTAGAAAAATCACCAGTGACAGAGGAAACGATCAACCCAGAGGATAAAGACTTTAATTTCCTCAGTGATGTTGCCATGCTCCATTCTTCAGCACTACAGAAACTGAGAGAGCGTAGATCCCTGATGTCCAACATCGGGTCATACCGTCGAGCGCTGTGTGCACGCAGGGACCTAGAAATGAGAAGACAACTCTGCAAGGCTGATAAGGTATTGAGTTATCTGTCCAGTTAAAGATGTATTCCCACAAATTTATCGTTTTGACAATTTTTTTAGTTTTTGTCTTTGAATGAGCCAATTTTTGCGTTAATGTCTAGATACCAGTGATATAAGACTGCTGACAAAAGATCAGGTTGCAGTTTATCATATTTACGTTCAAAAACCAATGTTTTATAGCTAAAAGCGTTCCTAACGCTTCAAGAAAAAATGCAATTTTTTGTCATTTTAATAAACAATTGATATCTGTTCTTTTGTGGGTTATTTAACATGAGTGAATTGAAGGCATTGATGTTGTGTGTGTTAATTAGAAATAGAGAGAAAGCAAATTAAAAGTTTGCTTTTATTCGAGAGTTTTCACTCGCAAAATTTTGCAATTACCTTAAAACTCAACGCGCAATTCCCAGTTTTCACTGATATTTTGTGAGTGTGCGAGTGCATGCCACTTCAACACTCTTACCCAATTTCAGTTCTCAGCCTCTGTTGTGATACTCGTTTTGTAATTTGTTATAAAGATGTATACACATATATGTAGAGCACCTATTTAAAGAGTTTGTTAAGATGAATGGGATTTTAAGCAAACATTTCATTCAACATATACAATATACATTACATGTATAATTATACTAATGGCTAGCTATCGGACAAATCCCAATTGTGTTTCACATATTGATCTTGTCTTAGATTTAAAAACTAGTAAAATATTCTCTCTCCTGTAAGATTTAGTTGGTACAACTACATGTAAATGAATTGTGAAGAAGAAAATAGCTCATATAGCTTTTAATATATTTCCTGTTATCATATACCCAACTTTAAATAAAGATTTTTGTACCTTGTAAGTGAACATTTTAAGCTTTTTTTAAGATGGCAATGAAAGAGTCATTTTTTTCCGAATTGCTGCTAAGTTTCCACATTTGCATTGAACTATGTAGTTGTCCCATTACCTTGTATAAGTCCGACCCATCACTCATGTCTTATTCTGTCTCCTATACACCCAGGTGCTGGATGTGAGCCAGCTGTTCACTAGCCAGGATATGGACATAGAACTATTCAGACAGAGTGTACAGTTGCTCCGACAGGCCAGACACCCTGACACGGTGGAGAAACAGGTTCCTGACACGCCTGGTGATCACACACTCGGGAATCACTCGCCCACACCCATTGCCTGTCCATGAAGCTCACATACTGTGGGGAAACATACACAAAACTTGCCTTTTACTGTGTGACAATTATACAGCACAGTGACAATTCTCCTGTTGTCCACCAAGATTACTCTTATTTAGGACTTGGACACCACAGGGAAGTTCTACACATGGTCTTTTAATAGTAAAATGCTCAGTGACAAACCATAATCATTCTTTCACTTGCTCTTGGAGCATTGTGTCATTCATCATGTTTGCTTATTTGTTAGCTGCGTCTATGAACACTGAAGACCTGTTGCCAGTCTTTCAAAGGTGGCCTTCATGTTTAGTATTTGACGTATCCACACAAGCAATGCCTGTATCATATGGTATGAGATGTTCTTGGACAAAATGCAATTGGATGTCATCTACAGACAACCTATAACAGTGTTTTTGCTGAATATAGATGTATGCATCTTCTATTAGTGTTATTGAATGCCTGTAACATCAGAATACTATCATCTCAGATGATTGAATTTTTGTAACAAGGTTCTTTAAGCTTTTATTATTAAAATTATTGTGTTCATTGTGAAGAAAGCTTAATAAACTGTGAAATCCTGTGACGCTTTCCTAATGTTGCTTCCCTAACGTTCCGTTCGCTAAGTTTTGCAGTGAACATATCTAAAAAAAGTTTTAAAAAGTTTGAGATACACAAACATAAAAATAATCAAGAAAAAGGAACTAAACACTCACTACAGTAATTATTAGAGCGGCATTTATGAACATTACAACGAGAATACTCAACATTTCAATGTTCACAACAATACACTTAATGAGGTGCTAATTATACCATTTATCACCTCGTTTACTGATGGTTACCATATGACCAATTGACTTCCTGACGGTTACGAATTAACTAACAGAATGGTTACGAAATAACCAAGTTTCAGCGGTTACGAAATGGAAAGGTTACGAAATGACCAGATCCCATTTCAATCAGTGTGTTCATTCTTTATCGTGGATGTAAACAAAATTGTGCCCAGCGTCAAGTGTTACTTTAGTTTTATTGTCAATTTTAATTGATAAGATTTTCTTTGTGCAATTAGTATATGGAATAATTTTTATATCGTCTGTTTTCCGAAGAAACACTCGAGGTATTGCCTCAGATTTGTGTCGTTGACTTCGTTGTAGGCGGCAGCGTTGTACTAACACTTTAACCTTTGGTTTACTATAAATCAAACACATTCAAGATTGGTACATATTTTGCAATAGACAAAGCAGGCAACTCACCCGAGTTTTATTAATTTGTTAGATGAAAAGCTATCGAGTTATTGTCGTCGACAGATTCATTGTATTATCGTACTTGGTACACATCTTCTCAACGACTACGCACACTAATAGCAAGTGAAATAACTACAGAGAAATCGCCAGCGTTTCAATCTACACGCAACGGTCTGGTTTTGTTACCATGGATGCATGTATTCGACTTAAACTGTTAACGTTTACTTAATGTTCATACTTTCCTGTACTGCCAAGCGTCATTACACCGTACAGGACATGGCGCTCGTGTTGACGACCAAGCGTCATTACACCGTTAAGGACACGGCGCTCGTGTTAACGACCAAGCGTCATTACACCGTTAAGAACATGGCGCTCATGTTAAGACCAAGCGTCATTACACCGTTAAGAACACGGCGCTCGTGTTGACGACCAAGCGTCATTACACCGTACAGGACACGGCGCTCGTGTTGATCACGAAACGTCATTACACCGTACAGGACACGGCGCTCGTGTTGACGACCAAGCGTCATTACACCGTACAGGACACGGCGCTCGTGTTGACGACCAAGCGTCATTACACCGTACAGGACACGGCGCTCGTGTTAACGACCAAGCGTCATTACACCGTACAGGACACGGCGCTCGTGTTGACGACCAAGCGTCATTACACCGTTCAGGACACGGCGCTCCTGTTGACGACCAAGCGTCATTACACCGTTAAGGACACGGCGCTCGTGTTGACGACCAAGCGTCATTACACCGTACAGGACACGGCGCTCGTGTTGACGACCAAGCCTCATTACACCGTACAGGACACGGCGCTCGTGTTACACCATATAGGACATGATGCTCCTGCAAATTACAAAGCGTCATTACACCATTCAGGACATGATGCTCCTGAAAATTACAAAGCGTCATTACACCGGCCAGGACACGATGCTCCTGTTAACGACCAAGCGTCATTACACCGGCCAGGACACGATGCTCATTTTAACGACCAAACGTCATTACACCATACAGGACATGATGCTCCTGCAAATTACAAAGCGTCATTACACCATACAGGACATGATGCTCCTGCAAATTACAAAGCGTCATTACACCGGCCAGGACACGATGCTCCTGTTAACGACCAAGCGTCATTACACCGTACAGGACACGGCGCTCGTGTTGACCAAGCGTTATTACACCGTTCAGGACACGGAGCTCGTGTTTTACGACTAAGCGTCATTACACCATACAGGACATGACGCTCCTGTTAACGACGAAGCGTCATTACTCCGCAAAGGACATGGAGCTCTTGTTAAATACCAATTTTCATAACAGCAACAACAACAGAAACCACTTGGACACATTTAATACTGACACAAAGCTTTACACGCATTACACAAAGTGCTGGACCCTTATTAAGTGTCGGCATGCAAAAGTGTTCCAGAGAATGACGGGTCACCGAAGCGACTTTCATAAAGGTAATCCCCTGCAGCTCCCTGTTGTACGTATACATCATCCCCTGCAGCTCCCTGTTGTACGTATACATCATCCCCTGCAGCTTCCTGTTGTACGTATACATCATCCCCTGCAGCCCCCTGTTGTACGTATACATCATCCCCTGCAGCTCCCTGTTGTACGTATACATCATCCCCTGTTTTCAGGTGTACGTAGAACGTGTTAGAGCTGCAACTTGTTAAATACCTGTCACCTGCAATTACCCTTCCGGTATTTGAACTATTTGCTATTAAATCTAGGGTAACGTAGTGCGGATCAAGAGCGCATGCGTTTATTTGGAACATATACGTTCCGTTCAATGGCGCGAGGAAGTTGCCGTGGTGTGGATTGTATGCGTTACCCTGATTCAATTTGACATTTTGGAATATAACAGGCTGATTAGTCCCTAATAACGCGACAACCGCAACAAAGAGAACAAGCTGAACGACTGCCATTACAAGTTTGCAATGACCGACTGCCTGGTTATCAATTTTCAATCATTCCAAATATATTCTCGTTACACTCCTCGATCGTCGCACTATCTTTATGTGTCACTGTTCAAAAGACTGGTCTGGTTATCTTTACAGCATATACAAGTGAATTTTAAATGTTACAGACAAATTGTAACTGTGTATATCACAACAATAACTGTAAACTTTACATGAACAAAATCCTGTATTGTGCGGAAGTTTGACTTGAGACAATGGATGCAACTATACAGTTTTTACATTAAAGTCGAATGATAATTTTATGATATTTTTGTAAATATTTTTTTTTAAAAGTGTACAATAACGAGCCAAATAACATTAAACAAACATTTATATCACGCCTCCAACACGAATGACGCAAAGACTTTTCTTTACATTTACAACTTCAAGTACGATTTGCATAGGTCATTACGTATTTTGGCAAGAAGATTGCGTATATATTAGTTTAGTTTAGTTTAAACATATTTATTTTACAACGATTGTGAAACAAGTTATTACAACATTATATTAATCACTCTCGTTGGCACGATTTTACGCGAGAGTGTGGTCTTGTGTTGTGGGGGAAACCGGAGAACCCGGAGAAAACCCACTTGTCCGGCTTGGTGACCACAAACCAAACTCACATGCGCCCAAGCCGGGAATCGAACCCGGGTCGCCTAGGTGAGAAGCGAGTGCGCTAACCACTGCGCTAACCGGACAACCTATATATGCGTATATATTCACTTTCAGACTGAAGATAACAGGTAGAACTCGACAGAAGGACATATACTGCATTTGGCGCCTTATATTTGCTATTCTGGTCACGAAATGAGAGCGCCATTACGCCTTGTCAGAACAACAACACGACTCACATGTCATCCGTTCTGGCGCTCAAAAACATAGCATGTTAGCGCCCTTAATTTTTCATTCATGCGTGTTGTATGGTCGCCCCGCCAACACACCACCAGAAAACCAGGCCCCAATTTCTCGAAACTTCTTAAGCTTAACAGGCTTAAGAAGCTTTTTTTCAATAACTCAAAATGCATACTTAAATTGGATTTTAATAAATGAAAAATGGTTTATTGTGATTATCATAAAGATAATTCCTATCTGAAATATAAATACTCTTTTAAGAAGTAAATATTGCTCAAATTTATTGTAAGACAAAAAAAATGAGCTTAGCTTAATCCTGTTATAAGGGAAATAAGAAGTTTCGAGAAATTGGGCCCAGATGCTTTATTGTCGTAGGTGAGCCAATATTTGTCGATCTATCGTGTTAGAACTTTGGCGCCCTCCAACATACCGGAAAGTATGGGCGCAAACACATGTTCATATATCCCAGAATCACAAATAAAGTAGTTATCGTTCTAAGAATAACCTAGTTCTGGCTTGTTGCGGCTTAACCCCCAAACCAAAGTCAACAAGTGTCGACCGACTACGATGATCCAATAAAATGAAGCATACAAAGTAAGAAAATATAACACATATGTATGTCACGTGTGTATTTACCTGTTATCACGTGATTAAAGTTGAACACAACTACGACCTAAATAGTTTAGAATCGGATTTATTTTAAAGGTATACATCTATCAATTTAGCGTTATTTGGTTTTGAAAATGTGTTTATGAATTACATTTTACTTCATTTACTTGATAATATAGTTATTTGTCTCTATAATGTATACACGTGAAAAAAACAAAGTGGCATAATAATGTAACGAATACGGCGTTCTATTCGGCGAACACGTCCCAAAAAGGTTATATATAATATACAACGTGTTCGCTGAAGTTATTTAGCTAACAATAACCTTGTGTTGTATCGGCAACATTGGTTTACCGGACATAAAACGATGCGCTATGCCACTATTTCTGCATTTGATTGAGAATTCCAATACACTCAAGTGTCGAACGCTTCCCAAGCTAGCTAAATAAATATAAAAAAAACTATGTAACGGCGCGAGAGGAGCAGCATAATGAGGAGATGGAGGAGGCAGAGAAAGGCTATCGAGAAGAGGTGAAGGAGGAAGGACGAGGAACAGCCTTAGGGGGAGATTTAGGAGTATTTGGAGGAGGGAGAGAACGGCTATCGAGAGGAGGTGGAGAATGAAGGAAGAGGAGTAGCCTTATGGGGAGATTGAGGAGTATTTGGAGAAGGGAGAGAATGGCTATCGAGAGGGAGAGAGAGAACGGCTATCGAGAGGAGGTGGAGGAGGAAGAGGAGCAGCCTTATGGGGAGATTGAGGAGTATTTGGAGGAGGGAGAGAACGGCTATCGAGAGGAGGTGGAGGAGGAAGGAAGAGGAGCAGCCTTATTGGGAGATTGAGGAGTATTTGGAGGAGGGAGCGAACGGCTATCCAGAGGAGTTGGAGGAGGAAGGAAGAGGAGCAGCCTTATGGGGAAATTTAGGAGTATTTGGAGGAGGGAGAGAACGGCTATCGAGAGGAGGTGGAGGAGGAAGGAAGAGAAGCAGCCTTATGGGGAGATTTAGGAGTATTTGGAGGAGGGAGAGAACGGCTATCGAGAGGAGGTGGAGAAGGAAGGAAGAGGAGCAGCCTTATTGGGAGATTTAGGAGTATTTGGAGGAGGGAGAGAACGGCTATCGAGAGGAGGTGGAGGAGGAAGGAAGAGGAGCAGCCTTATGGGAAGATGAGTTTTGGGAGGAGAGAAAGAACGGCTATCGAGAAGAGGTGGAGGAGGAAAGATATTGAGGAAGAGGGATGAGACCAGGCGTCACCGTGTGAGGTTGGAGCGGTGAGATAATGGAGGAAGAGGAATACAAATAACAAGCATTGTGACGAATTTCATTTTATTGATTGTATTAAGAACGCACTTATTAATTCAATGTTGAGAATTCACAACTATATACTACTTCTAACTCCCACGCTGTCAGCATGTAATAGCGCCCCGGAGAATGAAGGGTCACTCCAGGCACTGTTCTCACGAAGAAGGTCTCCTTCAGCTTCATGTGTCACGTAAACGTCGTCTCCGATGTTGAGATGAACATAAAACGTGTTCGAGCTGCAACTTGAAAAATCTTGATCTCCCGCGAGTACGCTTCCAATCTTTGAACCGTTTACTTTTAAATCAAGGGTGATGAAATGCGGATTCAACGAGCATGCATTTATATGAAATACGTTAAGCCCATTACTCGGGGCCAGAAAGTTGCCATGGTTCGGGTAGTATGCGTTTCAGAGGTTCAATTTGACATTTTCAAATATGATGTGTTGATGTTGCCCACTCACGTCATGTGTCAGGTAGGCCATAAACGCAACTGTTGGTTGTGAAATCAGACTTGACACGGTCCCTTAAAAAAGAAGTTGGACTATAAATTATCGCAACATTGCTTTAATCATTCCAAGAAATAACACTAGTTTGTTTTGAAATACGGAACTTTGTTGAGTATGGAAAAAAGAAAATTGATTGCCACCAACACACGTACAAAAACGTACACTGTTCAACAACCCAGACCATGTTTATTTACAATCAAAAGAACAGTTTGGTTAATTTTATAATCTTACAGCAATAGCATACTGTTTGTCTCATTGTTTTTGTAGTACGTTCATCCCAGCTCGCGGCCTTTTTCTTTCAATGTCTATTTAACTGGCTCACCAAAAGGCAACATAAGGGATCATAAGTGTCAATTGGAAACATTTCTAGTTCATATCTTTTAACACATGTTTATCAAAAGTTTCAATATACTCAACCATACCTTTAAGAGAAGTTATTTCTTGTTTAAGCTTGGTGTTTTCGCTTTCAAGTGCATCCAGTCGCGATATTACGGTGTAGTAGTTATCTTCTATCAGAATACGTTTTTCAAACCCATCATGCCCAAATGTTTTACAATTTCCTTGCATGCAAGTGCAAAACACAACAAAGAGAAACACCACGACTACTGCCATGGCTAGTTCAGAATGACTCGCTGTGCACATATGATTGCTCCACTTGCGCCTATCAACGACCGATCCGATAGTGAAGTGTTATTGCCAGGCAGGTTCATTGGTACGTTCAATGAATACGTCAATATCTGCCATATAAGTGAAAGTCCAGTTAAAATTGGCTATACGTGCAATTCAATATAATTTCATATTAATTCAACCAACCACGCGTAAAAGTAATGTAATGGAAACTGCAGGTACGTTCCTAGTAGCCAAATATTTTAGCTCAATGTTTACTGGAGTTTCATGTTTACCAATTACGAAATTTTGTTTCATGCTTAGGTATAAACGTTCAGGTTACGTTCAGGCTACGTGATGCCAAACATAACAAGTCGGTCAATCAAAACGCACTTCATGCCTTTGATATTTTTACATAATAACAATAGGAAAAAGGGCAATTCTCTATTTGCAATCAGTAATTAGATAGAAATATACCCTATTTGAATATCGACATGTAAGAAAACGAATTCGTTTTTGTATATGGCCAATACAAAATTATTACGTTAAATTTTGTTATGTATGAAGAATGTTTTTGACAGTGCTTCATCATTGAAACAGGAAGATATTACTATTAAAGGGACTGTGTCACAGATTGGCACCAAAAAGTTTATTTCTGAAACGAATTTCAGGACAATTATCTAATAGAACAATGTGTTACGCTTTGATATCATAATTGTAAAAAAAGTACCAAAATGTAAAAAAAAATGTGTCGGTGACCCGGTTTGAACCCGCGTCGCCAAAATTGAAGTCCAAAGTCTTACTAACTGAGCTATTACGGCTTACTTTAATCGGGTGACATAATTAAGCTATACACCTACATCGGTAGTATCACGTGATAACACCGACTAGCCAATCACGCATAAGGAATGAATTCTACCTGATAGACATACCCAGTAATCTTTTTTAATGGAAAAATACGAAATAACTGCTGAACTTAAATAAATTGTAAACTATGGGGTACTTCAGTTAGTAAGTTTCAATGTATTGTACACATCGATGCCAAGTTTATGTAATTTTTTCGAAAATTTTCTTTTTTTATCATCTGTGAGACAGCCCCTTTAAAGATTAAATAGTTTGCAATTTATTTAAGTTCAGCAGTTATTTCGTAGTTTTCCATTAAAAAAGATGCACTGACATGCGCTGTTCATCCGAAGGAAAGCTTTCTTTGATCACATTGTACTTTGATTTTGAAGAATAATGATTATTTTCACTACAATTCAGTATGATTAATCACATTTGTAAGTCGTTGCTTGATTTAGTACTCGTGTAGAGTGTTAAATATTCCATTTGGATTAATTTTGTAAACGTTCGAAAATACCAAGATTAGTGGAAATATTTTGTGTACTTTTGCTCATCATTCTTATTTCATGTATTTAAATTGTCATAATCCTTATTTGAAATGACCTTTGTAAAACTGTTAGTAAATGAATTGTTTTTGTTTGAAGTTGTTTGAAGTTTTGTAAATTTTCACAATTATGTTTTTTGACATTTCAACTTGTCTAGTTTTTGAAGGTTTGTTTTATTCTTTGTTTAAAAAGCTTAAAGAAGTGACATATGTTTTGGGTTAAAATAACCTTTACCGCATTTAGAATAATGTTGTCAGTGTTTATTGTTGTTTTGTTGTTGCTGTTTTTTTCACTTTCTAAATCCGTGTCAAAAAAAGAAGAATGTAAAATCATTATAAGATTGGTTTTTACTATTCAGACAAGTGTCAGTTTGCTTCATTTATTAAATTCATGTCAGATCTGAGTATATGCTATATGTTATGGGATGGACGTATTTTAACACAATAAGTTTCAAATAATGCGTACATTATTACAAATTCAAATTATTTCAGAGATCACATTTTCTTTGAACAACTGGAAGAAGAAACATAAACACAGTTCCAAGCAGAGTTAACGCCCCTAGTAAGTAGTATGATGTTATATATGACCCTGTGACGTCCTGCAGGTAACCTGAAAACAAATAATTGGTATTGATTAATTGATTATCATTATTATTATTTTACATGTATTTATATTTATACAATATTATGATAACACAAAAACAGACAGCGAAACGCAAACAATGCACTTCAACATAGCTTAAGTTCTCGGCATATATAGCTTTTCCCGAAACATAAACATCGATATTGTTCTTAACATAAAACCTCAAGATAAATAATTTGTGTAAATGTTTTTACTGTAAGCTCGGGTTAGGGTTCTATCATAAAGAAGTTGATGCATGAAATGCAAAGAAAGACGGCAAGTGGCAAAACCTTATATCAATGATCTGTTTGGTATTGCGTACAACATGGCTATCTGGAGTATTGTTTAACCGCTATGATTAAATTTAATCATAACGAATTGTACTAACCAACAAAATAAAAAATCAATGCTGTTGCTGATCCAGAGAATAGTGAGCTGAATCCCAAAACGGCATTCAGTCTGTCTAAACCCAAGTAGTCAACAATAACCACCGCGTACAAGGAGTAATACGTGCCACAAACGGTTCCTAATACGACGGAAAACCCAAGGAGGGATTCGTAGGTTTGGAAGAATTGCAGCAGGAAAGCTGAAACTCCTATAACTAGTGACGCTATTCCGATCATTGACGATCTTCGTATCCAGTTTCTGTCAGATATGAACGCCACAAATATTCTGGATACTAAGTCAACAGAACTTACGACGGTGACTAGATTTGCAACTTCAATGGCACTGAGCGACTTCTCCTTGGCGTAGGGTGCAATAAAAATTGTTGAAATAATCGTCGCTGGGCACAGCATAACTGCGGCTATCTCAAAACATATAAATGAAGGCATCTTTAACACATCTGTGTCAAACATATCTAAAAAGATAGAACACATATTTCTTTTATTTGCAATGGAGATATCACTAGAAGCTGTATCTGTCGCGTCATCTATTCGTACGAAAGAGCCGAACATGTCGCCTGTAGACAGAATAAGCATCTTTCCCGACAGTATTCCCTTCTCCCAAATAATGTTGTCGGAATGAGACAGCTGAGGATTCGATTGGCTAACCGCATTACAATTGGATATTCCTTGTTCATCTCCTGACTTTAAACCACGTTTCACTGAGGGTTTTTTGAAAACAGAATCACTATAACTACGATCGCGATACCATTCCTCTGATTGTATCCCTAATTTAATCTCGTGTTTGTATGGCACAATACCTTTCGCAATAGTTTGTTTATTTTCATTGATTTTTGATTTGATGTCATTCCCACTCAAATTTTCCTCAATTGATTTATTAGACACGGCAGGTGAATCGTTGTTTAATGTATTTCTTCTATCCGTGTTTTGTTCTTCGTCAACTTCTGACAAAAGATTTCCTCTTTTATTTTCGTAGTAATACGTGGGTCTCATAAGTACTCCACCTATACATCCGTTCAACATAAATCCTGCCAGGATCAAAAGACATCCTCTGTATCCATAGTAACCAAACAATTGGGTAAGAATCGGAGCAAAAACCAGGCCCCCTATTGACGCTCCACTGATGGATATACTGTTAGCAAAGCCTCTCCTCTTTTCAAAATAATACCCAACCATTGACACGGAAGGTCCCAGAACAAGAGCGTTGCCAATACCTAAACAAAAGAAGTAAAGTATATATTTCAATATAGTCGTTAATTCAAATAGTAACTGTCTTTTTAAATCCCTTGAAGCCACAATGTAATGTTTATTTAATCGCAGTTATTGTTTATGATACACTTGTTGCAACATTTGAAAAAATAAAAAAGACAAAAAATGAACATAAGCCATCATTAACCATTTATTTGTTATGTACCTGGTGTAACGAGAACCGTTTACTGACTGTTCCAAGGCGGTACCTAACAATCCTTGATAAACACTCCTATTTGTTTAAAAAATATATATGTACTGAGTTTTTTGTGGAGTTTGTTTGCTATTGGCCCATTTTTCTGGTTTGTGATTGTTCGTTATTGTGTTCTATGTTTTTGGCGTTTACCCTGTGCTATTAAACGGGGTATATGTTTAAACTTTCGAACTTTTGGCTACTGAGCTTGTTTCTGTAGTTTTTTTCTGTAAAGATTGGTATAATTGGTGAATCATTTAACTTGTATGTAATTGGTGAAACAGCAACCAGCATTAAGCATGCTATAATTGTGTAATTGGTGTCAGAGCAACCACTTTTTGGAAACTGCATGAAGCTACCACATATTTTGAAAATGGAAAAGAAAAACATGGAACATTATCATTACCATGCAGGACTCCATATGATACCAACAGTATCTTGATGTCTGTGGCCTGTGATGTTACTATGTATGCAAGACAATTAATGATACTTCCAGCTGTGACAAGAGTCCGACACGATACGAGCTTCACACCAACTGTCATGACAAATACAGCTGAAAAGATGGACAAAGGTAATATTGATAATGGTTACAATAAAATAATTTCAAAAATGTGAACTCATTGGCATGAGACAATAGTCAAGTTTGGTACCAAATGAAGTGAACTGATATACTAAGGAAGTACACTGACATACTAGAGAAATACACTGACATGATAGAGAAGGACACATGACATACTAGGGAATTTCACCGACATACTAGAGAAGGACACAGACATACACGAGAAGTAAATTGACATACTAGCGAAGTATAATGACATACAAGAGAGGTAAATTGACATACTGGCGAAGTATACTGACATACTAGAGACATATACTTACATGATAGAGAAGTACACTGACATGCTAGAGAAGAACACTGACATACTACAGAATTATACAGACATAGAAGAGAAGTACACTGACATTATAGGGAAGTATAATGACATACTACAGAAGTACACTTACATAGTAGAGAAGTGCACTGACATACTAGAGAAGAATACTGACATACTAGAGAAGTACATTGACATACTAGAGAAGTACACTGACATACGCGAGAAGAATACTGACATACTAGAAAAGTTCACTGACATACTAGATAAGTACATTGACATACCAGAGAAGTAAAGTGACATACTAGAGAAGTATACTGACATACAAGATAAGTATACTAGCATAGTAAAGAATTATATTGACAAACTAGAGAAGTACTCTGACATACTAGAGAAGTACACTGACATAACTGAGAAGTACAGTGGCATACTAGAAAAGAATACTGACATACAGGAAAAGTACTCTGACGTACTAAAGAAGTACACTGACATACTAGAGAAGTACACTGACATACTTGAAAAGTACACTGACATACTAGAGAAGTACACTGACACACTAGAGAAGTACACTGACATACTAGAGAAGTACACTAACATACTAGAGAAGTACACTAACATACTAGAGAAGTATACTGACATACTAGAGAAGTACACTGACATACTAGAGAAGTACACTGACATACTAGAGAAGTATACTAACATACTAGAGAAGTACACTGACACACTAGAGAAGTACACTAACATACTAGAGAAGAACACTGACACACTAGAGAAGTATACTAACATACTAGAGAAGTACACTGACAAATTAGAAAAGTTTAGCGACAAACTAGAGAAGTAAAGTGACATATTAGAGAAGTATACTGACATACTAGAGAAGTACACTGACACACTAGAGAAGTATACTAACATACTAGAGAGGTATAGAGACATCCTAGAGAAGTACACAGACATGCTAGAGAAGTATTATGACAAACAAGAGAAGTATACTAACATACTAGAGAAGTACACTGACACACTAGAGAAGTACACTAACATACTAGAGAAGTATACTAACATACTAGAGAGGTATAGAGACATCAAAGAGAAGTACACAGACATGCTAGAACACTGGAGAACACTAGAGAAGTATACTAACATACTAGAGAAGAACACTGACACACTAGAGAAGTATACTAACATACTAGAGAAGTACACTGACACACTAGAGAAGTATACTAACATACTAGAGATGTACACTAACATACTAGTTAAATATGCTTAAAAAGTATACTTACATACTAAATGAATATTCTTACGTGGTGGAGAAGTTTACCTACTTAGTTACTAAATGGAGTATTCTTACATACTAGAGAAGTATATTCACATACCGGAGGAAGTATATTTAGTTACATACTGAAGAAGTAGATATAAATACTCAAATACTTTATTATGTACCACTGAAGCAGTAGATGAAGTGTTGAGTAGTAGACAATGATGAAGTCATTGCTGAAGAAGACTGGAAACGATCCTGGAATGCGACAAACAAAATCCCTGCTGACTTCTGTGTACCCACCACCAGCGTCATCTCGATAGTAGTCGCTGGAATAGACGAGTTTTAGGTCAAAGGGGAATGGGTGTACAATAAACAGGATACCTTTTGGATAGTGACTGCTAAATATAGACTAGGCTTTGATCAACGGGGAAAGGGGGAGGGCACTAGCGGATTCAGGGGGTAGTGTACCCGGTGCGCCCCCTCCCCCACCCTGAAATCGTCCAAGTTAACTTTTCATTTATATTAAGGACATTTCGTTTCTGAGGGAATGGCGCAAGTCATAAGGGTACGCCCCTAAGTAACGCCCCCTCTAACGTCGAATCCTGGATCCGACCATGGAGGGGGTACGGTAAACAGAACACCTCGAAAGTGACGCCTGGAATAGACAAGTATAAGGTCAAAGCGGTCAGGGGTTACGGCGAACTGAATACCTTCTCGATAATGACAGCTTGTATAAACAATGTTATGGTCAAAGAGGACAGGGAGAAGGACAAATAGAATACCTTTTTCGATAAAGGCCGCTGGAATAGACAAGTCAAAGAGGAAAGGGGGTATAACAAATTATTGTTATTGTTAAATTACACTCGCGTTGTTAACATATTTAATATGTTAAACAAAACCATTATCGCTTTTTTTAAAAGTTATTATCAGATTCTGCCCTGCCATGGGGGTGTCAATTATGTTAACGATCATAATCTGCACCACCGATCTTGCGCATGTGCAATGCTAACGTCGAGTCATCAAAAAAAGGAAGGTTGTTTCCTGAGAGTGGTGACCTATATGGGGAGGTTAGTTGGCGTGTCGTAATATGTGGTACTCCGGAAAAGGTACACTCGTTATCTTTATCATGTATAGTTCGGGCTTGAAAAACAAATATCGGCAGGATATTATGTATTTCCGGCCATTAAAGAAGGATCCGGCCGGATATTATATGCTCCATCCAGATGATATTCCAGAATGTCCGGCTAATTTTACGCACATGAACTAAATATTGATCTTGACATCTATAGAAAAAAAGAAGAAAAAAAGATGGCCGATATTTGAAACATTGACATTTATCACTGGTTAAAGACGTCGCGCTAGTCCAATCAGAGTCAGGCAATATCATAATAATAAAGTCGTGCAGAGCATGGAAAATGGACGTCTAAGTTTCACTGTAGAAAATACGAGCGCGTATAAGTAAGTAACAAGAAAGACCATTGATGCAAAGCATCAAAGGGCGCCGTTTAGTAGTTTGTGCATTTGTTATATGTTGAAAAACAAGGAATGTCAAGGCCAACAAGCATATTATGGTGCATTGAACCGCATCTATGAAATTCTCAAAATATTTGTAGTATTCTGCTTGACAACATCTAGGCAAAAGCATTGAAATTGAAGAGTTTCAAGTTGAACATTTCATTAGGGGTGGGGTACATTAATGAACACGACAGAATTAGAGTGCTTGTGCAATGTACTTTTTGTCATTGCCACCTACCCATATACCAAGTTTTATTTCAATACCAGAGGTAGTTTTTAAAGTAATGCTCTGGTCAAGAAAAAGCGGCAAAGGGCAATAATTATGTAATTAGCTTAAAAACAGCTATAGTCATTGTTCACTGCACTTCCTCTCGTTGTGCTAAATACCATTGAATGATGTTTAATGAAATTCCCCAAAAAGTAGTTTTCTAGTTATGCTCCGGACAGGAAAAGATACAAAGGGAATAACTTGCAATACGCTGAAATAGAGTTATTGTTCATGTACACTGCAGTTCTAATCATATAGGGGGAGGGGGAAACGTCACCATGCTGGAATGACAACTTGAAGGGAAGAATAAGTTACCACATTCATCATGAAGAAGTGATATGAAATAACAATTTAACAATTTTTGTAGTACTTTAATAAACATTATCATTTTGTCTGAAAGTTGCAAACATAAATAAAACATAATTATTAAACGTTATATAAAAAGTGAACATTGTTTACTAGATGAAATGCATTTATAACATAACATGCCTTGTTTTTAGCTGTTTAATAATACTACAATGTAATGTAAAATTGTATAAAAATCTGGTCAATGGAGTTATAATGTTAACTTCTTCATTTACATAGTAAAGAAGAGTTGAAAATGGATGTTTTTAGTTGATATTAACACAAAAACAGCATGTGTCTTATTGGACAATGGCAAATTTTTCAAATATGATAAAATAACGCATTCAAACTGAATATGTATCAGACTATGTATGAAAGAAATAATACTGTTTCTATTTTTCACAAAGGTTTTGAAATACAACAATGCACATATAAGCATAAATATATGCAAAAAAAATAGTCAACAATGTGTGAACGTGATACTGAACACTTAAAATAATGTCGTTGTGCATTAAATGAATATAAACTAGAAAAGCAATACTAAATCAAGTCCAAAATGTATAATAACATGAAGAACACCCCTTTCTGAATATCTTCATAACAAATCAGAGTTCATGTAAACAATAATCATTTATATAATTAGTATCAAATGTGTCTAGTTTAAAGTGTGTTTTCATTTGCATTAAATTACATTGTAATATATACCAGAAAAGCAATTATAAAAATCCTTAAATGTATAAGAAATTGAAGACAATAAAGAATAACACCCATTTATGAATATCTCCAAAACAAATCAGAGGTCACCTAAACAATAATCATTCATATAATTAGTATCAAGTGTGTCTAGTTTTCTGTGTCTGTTCATTATCTTTAAATGAGCATCTTTAAAGTGAAACTCTTATTTGAAATCAATACATATAATTGTATTTATAACACACATCAAATTGAATGATAAAACAATAACTACTTACTAAATAATGCATTTACTAAAATATTGTTTACTGATAACAAGCTTGTAACCCTGTTTATAATAGCAGAAACCATGACAAATATTAAATGATTGGTGATTGCTAAAAGATTTACTGTGGTCTACTATAGTATCACATGGGAGAAATACCATGTTTTATGTTCATTCTTATTAGCAAATTGAACTCAAGATCCTTCATTAGAAACATTGTTGTTGACATCTATCAACCCATTTTAAAAAAAAATCAAAACAATAATACAATAATATTAATTGTGATAAGTCTTATTTGGGAGTAAGAGTGCATCTTTAAAAATAGTGTGTGTTTTTTTCACTTAAATATGTAACAATTCAATTTGACAAATGAGACAAAAGTTAGGAAATAGAAGTTGTAATTGTACATAATACAAAACAACAAAAATGGACAAAGCTCAATATAACAGGAAATCTATATAAAAACACAAATCCTTAAATGCCATAATTATTTAAACTGAATTAAGGTATAAGTAATACACACTTTTATAAAGCTTTTACCGACAACATAGTTTTTATCATGGTACACTATGGGACTTTTATCCAAATTTTGAAGATTTTTTACAATGAATAAAAAATTATGTCTATATTGAGTTTTTCACATTATCAGAGATTATGAAATAAACACAACAGTTTCTGGTAAAATAAACTTCAGTTAACAGAAAAAATAAGTTCAACCGAACATATTATTGATACACATGGAAAAAAATCATTTTGATTGATCTTGTGAGTCTACGGAACAGAGCAGTATTTCGATGTTTGAAAATATATAGCAGTTTTATGAATTCATAAAAAATAGTTAATAATAAGACAACCTGCTGAAATCATTTTAAATATGTTCTATGATGTCTAATGAACAATTTAAAAGACAATTTATGATAGTTTACCGTTCAGTTTTGAAGAAAATGTAACTATACATTTTTATAACTTATAAAATGCTTAAAAATCAACCTTTTTCTTGTAAATATTGATAAAGCTTAATTGGACTTATTCATAAAATGTAATCATTCAAATAAATAAATTTTTCTTATGATAATAACTCAGAATTCAGATTTAAAAACAATGAATGTACTTTTAAATTAAAATATGTAAAGAAACAAGAACACTAAGTAGGCGGTAATGCCCCTCCAAAAATGTCAGAGTGAAAGTTCTCAACTAATGTCTTTTTAATATTATAACATGTTAACAGTCTCTGTTGGTAATCGATGTCTATTTGTTTTATTTAGTCAATGGTATTCTAACATTTAGATTTTTTCACAATAATTCTTCACTCTTCAACATTTGAAGTTTGGTTTGTTCCCATGCGTTTGTACTTGTAGTGTGTGCACAGATGATAATTACTCAATGCTGAGTCAATGCTGATTTGGTTTTCATGCCCCTTCAGGTTCTTTACCCATCTAGAATGTTTAGTGCTGTAAAAGAAAAAAAAGCACTTTCTAACTTATTTGTATAGATAATAATACTGCCATACACATACAAAATAAAATATAAACAGTTTAATATTTCTCAACATTATTTCAAAACAACAACAATAAGCTGATACATACATGTATATAATATAAAGAAAATTACTAAATTTATCAATAAAATTCATCATCATCACCACCACCACCATCACCACCACCACCACTGGATTATTGAATACAGTGAGTTTATAAAACAACAAACACCAACTCAAATATGTTTTATAATATGAAATACTCACATCATCTCTATCAGATGTGACTGCCTTGTGGATAGACATTGCTGTCAAATCTGTCTCAATGATCCAACAAAGTATTTAATGCAGGCTGGAATTCTTCATATAATAGTAATATTCAGTCATTTTCATGCCTGAAAGAAATTAGACTTCTGATTATCAACCAACAGAAACTACAACCGTAAAATACAAATGGACATGTATTAATTATACATTCTGCACTAATATCCGTTTTAGCCAAGAGTAAGGGTTGGTAGGCACAAATGTGTAGTTGTAACTGTGCATATGGTTGATAATGATTCACCACAGTATGGCGTTCAACAACACCTACACCAAGCAAATGAATGTCGCTTGTGTCCAAGCTGTCGTGGCTTCCAGCCCGAAACCATGTACATCTTTTATTTTGAAAATATGCAGTTTGTATAAACAAATAATGGGTATTTTTAAGTCTAATATTTTTCTAAGATAAAACAATCAAATAAAAGATAACATACTCTTATCATTTACATAAATGATGTACATAAGTACATTTAAAAATATGTAACATGTACATAATGCACCAGTCAATTGTTACCACGGCCCCGAGGTCTAGGGATATGTCGGGGATAGCCGTGGTAATGGGCTGTGTTTTTACCTTTCAGGTGGCCTCGAAGTGCCGGGTGAATGTGGTGGTTTTGTCTTTGAGCAAAATATAGCAGGGAATATGCCTTACCTAGGCTCCCTGGGGTACGGGGGCATATAGCGAGGATTTGACCATCAGTTCGTTCCCGCAGGACGAGGATTTTACCCGGGGTTGGCTGGACCGAAAGTCAAAGTCCCAGCTGTTCCTCGGACCTGGGGGGGGGGGGGGGGGGGCTCGTGGTTACACTTGACTGGTGCATTATAAGTAGATGTAAAGTATGTAACATGTATATTTATAGTACATGTAGAAATATTAAAACGCTGTCTTAACATTTAGTAAATAAAAATGATTAAAGAATTCCAAAGATTAATTAAAAAACAAAAAAATTTGAACACATAAACGTACACAACTACTCAAGGATACTTACATGAATAGCCCTTCGATACGAATATCCCAGTTCCATGCTGATTGTTGACATTAGTTTTTTCGACAGAAAATCTTCTCTTACGCGTATAATTCACTTATAATCCATGTTTTACTGTAATGACTCAAATTGTTAGATGTATCGTAATCAACTGTCAGTGTGCACTTTTAGTGTTTACTTATTTTAAACGTATATTCATGAGAAAACTTCACCGTGTTTCCAACTATTAATCAACGATGTAGAAATTCCATTATTGACCTATGAATAGCGGGGAAATACCTTCTGGTTCTAAAAATAGCAACATCCGGATATGTGTAGTGTTCTAAAAATAAAACAACTCGGGGGGCAATCGTAATAAAATTTTATTAATGTCACCTTCAACACATTAACAAATAAAGTTAGGTGAACATTTAACCCCAATATCGATTAAATTAAAGAAAACAGCTTACCTCATGATTTATTAATGCAGTAAACATAACAAAACAACATAAAACATAATTGTTCCCATTCACATAATTACCGGTCCACACATTTTACACTTCATTCGGAACTCCTCCGAATGGTTACATTTCCGGCACATGATATTACAGGTAACCAATCGGAAAACGTAAACGAATCGGGAACAGTTATTAAACTTATTTGTCGTTCTTCCGATATAATGTTTTGAAGATAAATTGAAGCATTTTTAATACCCATGCTTTTGATCGCCCACTAGAGTTATTCTACATGCAATAATGTTATTATAACATCACGATATGTTGTTCAACCAAATGTACAGGAGTAATTAATTCATTAACTTAATATATCAATATTAACATATTAAAAGCAAATGATATAAACCTAAATCAAATAGATAATGAATAATGCGAACACTTAATTACCAAGTAGCACCATCCACGACCAGCCACTGTCTTTTGGAATGCCCGGCCTCATTGTTGCTATAACGATATACGGCACGGATAAATGACATGTTTATACTTATACTGATACAATATAACAGTGGCGTAGCTACATATAGGCTTTGTAAGCCTGAGCCTACAACCTTTTTTTTAAATGACAAGGTTTAAGTAACCCAAAATGCAATAAACACTTAAAGCTTCGCAAACGCTTTGAACAACTCAAAAGTTTTTTTAAAAGTGTTTTATTTTAACCAAAGTTTGGTGTTTATTTAAACTATGTGCAGAGTATATTGCTTGATTTTATTGTAATCATTGCAAATATAATTTAGTGTGTGTAATGCACATATAAAAGTCCCCAAACTCACATAGAAACATCGGGCCTACAAGTTTCTTTAGGCCTAGCTACGCCCCTGTATAATATTTTAACGTATATCCCAGCTAACACATAACGTTAGTACAACGTTGTGCCAATGTTGTACAAATGTTATGTTGTTGTACAACGTTGTGGAAACGTTGGGACAACGTTAAGAAACGATTTTACAATTATTTTTTATAGTTTAAATTCGTTCATATAGTCCATAAAATGCTTATATAATGTAAATGATAGCATAAGAAATGATTTGCAATTAAAAAAAATAATTTCAAAGTTTGGTTACAAAATAACGTTATTACAACGTTGAATTAACGTTGTGAAGAAAACATTTTTTTACAAGTCCTCGCAACGTTGTGACAACGTTGCACGAACGTTGTGTTTATATATAGACATAGTTTCGAATCTGGAGTTTTGATATTTTCAAATAATGTATTAATCACTCTTGAATAAAATCATTTATTTTTGTTTATGCATATTAATCCCTTAAAAATGTGATTTGGTTGCAGTACATGCGATATTGATTAATTCGAATCTGATACTCTACCTAGCTCTATCTGTTATTGGCGTGCGCGTTAAATCGGAAAGCGAAAACAAAGGAAGACTTAATAGACTCGCAAAATAGAAAGCATAAGCTGCATTTATCGGCTTAATCATTATTCAAGTACAGCACACAGACAAGCATCACGCAGGTATGTTTTCAGAAATAAATAATGTGAATGAATATTTGATTGTTTAATACTTTGTAACAGTTGAATGAGTTGTTGATATTTCCCCACCCACCCATTTAACAAGTTTTAATATGTTGAACAGGTTTATGTAACTTGTAAGTCAGGGTTTATTGTATTTCTTTCCTATTATTATGGCATGATCACTAAACATTGCTATGAATGACAGTTTGAGTAACAAAACGACCAAGGCTTAGATAAAAATATTTTTTTCATGCCAGGAAAAGTTAAAATTATATTTAGTTAGTATCGTTTAGCACCATTTTTGTTTGAATTGTTTATGCTTACTTGATATAAATCCAGGAATTAAACTGTAAAAAAAACGTTCTTGATGGTTTTCCTTTGTTTAATTCAATATTAATGTTGCTAAATTTGGATGAATCCCTTTGAACAAAACTAATTGCTAAAAATTGTTTATTTTTTCATTTGAGATTAATTTATATGTTTCAGAAACTCAACATGGATGCTATGGAAGAGAATCCAGTACCAGAGTGAATATTTGCAGATGTGTATGAGAGTGCTGAAAGATTTTATTTCAGTTTTGTGCTTTGACACTGAAAAGGAATTTTGCTGTAATTCCAAAATATTATTGACATATTTTAAAATGTGAACATTTGAAGTGAGAAATGTTTTTGAAACTTGTAACATACCAAAAGAATAATAATCAATATTTTACTTAACTTGATTATTTAGAAGAATAAATTGGAGTTTCTGTTGGGTATTTTCATGATAATATGATGGGACATGTAAAAAAATGTGGATTGTAATCACTCTGTTATTTGTTTGTCCACATGTTATGTTAATGAATTTCAGGTATCTGACCCACAATTGAGCTAGCTTTCTCCATAGATCTTAATGTTAATTTTGATTGCTGATGACCGAATACCAGTAGACTTGATAATATTCCTTCACACTGCGCCTCCCCCTTTTCAAATATGCTATCATTCTTGTCCCATAATGTTACATTCTGTGATGGTTCTAGTTCGCATATATTGTTTGTCATTTTTCTCATTCTCAGGAAATAAATAAAGAAAAAAGTGTACTTATAGATTTCTATTTTATTTCTTTTATAACGATTGTACATAAGTTATTAATTGACTAAAAATGCGTGTAAACTGTAAGATAACCGGAGAAACCCAGGCCAGGAATCAAACCTTTCATTTAATGTTGTCTCATAACGTTGTCACAACGTTAAAAAACCATACATTTTAACGTTGTACACAACGTTGTGGGAATGTTATATTAACGTTGTACGCAACGTTGTGGGAATGTTGTAACAACGTTGTCACAACGTTGTGGGAATGTTATGTCATAACGTTGTCACAACGTTTAAAAAACCATACATTATAACGTTGTATACAACGTTGTGCACAACGTTATGACAACGTTATTGATAACGTTGTCACAACGTTATTGTGTTAGCTGGGTAATATATATGTTTATGTAATATATGTACATGTAAAAACTGAAAACAGTATAACTAATTTGATGTACCTTTAACTAGAAAGGGGATAAAACTGGTTAAATGGACACAAAATGCACATTCTATATGTAAAATGAATAAACGTGTCTCACCTGCGGATTTGTCCTATAATACATGAAGTGCATGCACGTTCATCTAGGTATCTATGTCAGCAATAGAGATAAACAAGTTCCTCATTCATCAAGTCGGAATGATTTAATGTATATCGATGAGAAATGCTATTATTAATCAGACAACATGCATTACTGTGAAATGCAAGGAGTATGTCCCAGAAATAAGGGCGATTGTAAACCGTTAAACAAATGTACCTGACAGACGTGGTTGATAGTTATCATTGACTATCAGCCGGCTAGCTACTGATGTTGCATATACACTCATCTTAATGAATCTTACATAAAAATGAAAATGAGAAGTGCATACGTACTAAAACTTGAACCCCGTGCTGTTTGGTAAACCGATCCAAAATACTGTGACAAAATACCACATTGAAGCAACAAAAGTCGAATGTCTCCGGAAAACGAAAACCATCGTTAATATTTAAATGTCACTGAATGAATAATATTTGAATAGTTCACTTTTCACTATTATTAGAACTAAACAGCCAAGATGTTATTATTTATATAAATAAGAAAAATCTAAGATTGAGATAAAATGTATGCTAAGTATTCCCGACTGACAATACATGACGGTATTGACCGATAAACTTATCTCAAACGCGTGTGTAGGTCATAATGTTTAATCTTGTTGCACTATATAGCTGAGGTAACGTTGATTAAATAACAGAAAAAGACACATTAAGGTGTCCGATATACAAGAATGGGAAAGTGCAATGCCCACTGCGGATTAAGGGGGCGCACCGGACGCGCCCCCCCCCCCTATTATCGCCGAAGTTTACTTTTTATTTCAATATAGAAGAAAAAGAGTAAAGAAATACATCAAACGTGCACCACTGCGGACAAGAAAAATTTAAAATTTCCTTGGGGGAGTACCCCCCACCCCCTCCTCCTGTTAACACTTTAGACCAATCTAATTTTGGTTACGTTGGAGGAACGCAAGTCAAAAGGCTACGCCCCATAAATTACGCCCCCTCAAACATCAAACACTGGACCCGTCCCTAATGCCTCCTGACCCCGTATTATTTAGGTTTCATTGAAGGAGTTTATTATGCAGAGGGGGAATATTTCAGTATTGTACCATTACAGTATTGCAAGGACGCTGTTTTGGTATAAAATAGAACATTCATTCCATTCATTTCCTATATCCATCAAAATTGCAAAATGCCGTGATTGTTTCTGTTATGCATTTTCACTTTTCAGACATGTATATCAATACAAATTAAAGGTAAAGAATTCCTTTCAATTTATATCAATGTTATCGTCCGATTTCACGCACTAACTCGTAATTATGGATATTTGGATATTCCACAGCACGGGTAATTTGTTTATCTAAATCGAAGCTCATAATGGTCAAGTTAAACCTATTATTCATAAGTTGGGGGTGGGGCGTGGCGGAAGCGCACTGGATCTCTTATCACATGGTATATGGGTTGTGAAACTCATCTTGTTTTCCAAATCTTGTTATGGCCTAATTTCAATGCACACATGTAGACATCTCACAAAAATGCCTGTGAAAGTTGTGGTCATTTCGTGACCATTTATTCGTTGTTGTTTTTTTTCAAATCATAAGAGCTATTATAAATACTCATTCCGATTAGCTACATCCTATTAAAATCAACGAAGATACACAGCACAGAGGTTGGCAAAATACAATTGTTCAAAACGTAATCCTAGATAAAATGGACATTTTACATCAATGCATTAGTTATTAAAGAAAAAAAACATCTGTTAAATCATGAAATGCTCTGTAATTATTTTTTGACAAATTTAGATAACTTTTCATTTCCATCTCGCTTTTACAATTAATATAATAAAAAACCCACATCATCAGCGTGACATAACGGTTCATATTCGCGTGATAACTTTCTAGTATTTGTAAACTTCCCGTGAACAGTGATGAGCATTTAAATATGCCACGGCACGATATTCATGATCGCGTGTTTAACCTATAAGACAGACTTCTTAGTGCAGCGTATGCGTATGTCGCCACATGGCTGGTGTTGCTTAGGTAATCTTGTTTGCAGTGCATGTGTACCACCACACGGCCCTGCGGTACATGTGTACCACCACACGGCCCGTGTTGATGCAGTGCATGTGCTGGCATTTTCCTTGCTTCCTGGGACGGTAAAAAGAGTTCATCCCCATGTGCTTGCTTAAGTGCATTTAACTTACAACGCAGTACATGGCCGCTACATGGCCGCTACAGTAAGAAAAAAAATGCCTTTTAGTTATCAAGGACAGTTAAGAAGTTTGTATTATGTCTTCGTGTGGTGTCTTGTATGCGAAGTTATACGACTATACACCCAGCAGAGCTATTGAAAAAGTGTCTTCTTACGGTAAGCGGACCGTGCACGAGAATTACGAGTAATCCCACCAGCCGATACATTGTATTTAGAAAGGCCATGATAATAATCTAATATTTACCATTCGGACAGTATTTCTATTTATCTATTTAGAAGTCTGTTTTTATGCATTTATTAATGCATTTATTTGCCCACTTATATATGCAATACACTTACCGTAGTATAAGTCAGATACAGTTTCTCGTTTTTTCTTCAAAAGTGTTCTCTTACAGACTTAAGAAACCGTTTCGCTAGGACGAACACAAATTTTATCCTTGGTCAAAATTGGTGTTCGTCCTAGCGAAACGGCCTCTTACGTCTGTAAAGGGACACTTTTGAAGGAAAACACGTATTGTATCTCAATTACGTAATAGTATAATATATTCGTATGCTGTCTTGTATGGGAGGTAAATGACATGATGTGTCCGTTTGTTGTCTTAAATGGAGGTAAATGGCATGATGTATCCGTGTGATGTCTTGTATAAGAGGTAAATTGCATGATGTGTCCGTGTGATGTCTTGTATAAGAGGTAAATGGCATGATGTATCCGTGTGATGTCTTGTATAAGAGGTAAATTGCATGATGTGTCCGTGTGATGTCTTATATAAGAGGTAAATTGCATGATGTGTCCGTGTGATGTCTTGTATGGGAGGTAAATGGCATGATGTGTCCGTGTGATGTCTTGTATGGGAGGTAAATGGCATGATGTATCCGTGTGATGTCTTGTATGGGAGGTAAATGGCATGATGTATCCGTGTGATGTCTTGTATGGGGAGGTAAATGGCATGATGTGTCCGTGTGATGTCTTGTATAAGAGGTAAATTGCATGATGTGTCCGTTTGTTGTCTTGTATGGGAGGTAAATGGCATGATGTATCCGTGTGATGTCTTGTATGGGAGGTAAATGGCATGATGTGTCCGTGTGATGTCTTGTATAAGAGGTGAATCCTGACATGATTAGCCCGTGTGATGTCTTGTATGGGAGGTAAATGGCATGATGTATCCGTGTGATGTCTTGTATGGGAGGTAAATGGCATGATGTGTCCGTGTGATGTCTTGTATAAGAGGTAAATTGCATGATGTGTCCGTGTGATGTCTTGTATAAGAGGTAAATTGCATGATGTGTCCGTGTGATGTCTTGTATGGGAGGTAAATGGCATGATGTATCCGTGTGATGTCTTGTATAAGAGGTAAATTGCATGATGTGTCCGTGTGATGTCTTGTATGGGAGGTAAATGGCATGATGTGTCCGTGTGATGTCTTGTATGGGAGGTAAATGGCATGATGTGTCCGTGTGATGTCTTGTATAAGAGGTAAATTGCATGATGTGTCCGTGTGATGTCTTGTATAAGAGGTAAATTGCATGATGTGTCCGTGTGATGTCTTGTATGGGAGGTAAATGGCATGATGTGTCCGTGTGATGTCTTGTATAAGAGGTAAATGGCATGATGTATCCGTGTGATGTCTTGTATAAGAGGTAAATTGCATGATGTGTCCGTGTGATGTCTTGTATGGGAGGTAAATGGCATGATGTATCCGTGTGTTGTCTTGTATGGGAGGTAAATGGCATGATGTATCCGTGTGATGTCTTGTATGGGGAGGTAAATGACATGATGTGTCCGTGTGATGTCTTGTATGGGAGATAAATGACATGATGTATCCGTGTGATGTCTTGTATGGGAGGTAAATGGCATGATGTGCCCGTTTGTTGTCTTGTATGGGAGGTAAATGGCATGATGTGTCCGTGTGATGTCTTGTATGGGAGGTAAATGGCATGATGTGTCCGTGTGATGTCTTGTATGGGAGGTAAATGGCATGATGTGTCCGTGTGATGTCTTGTATGGGGAGGTAAATTGCATGATGTGTCCGTGTGATGTCTTGTATGGGAGGTGAATGGCATGATGTATCCGTGTGATGTCTTGTATGGGAGGTAAATGGCATGATGTGTCCGTGTGATGTCTTGTATAAGAGGTAAATCCTGACATGATGGGCCCGTTTGTTGTCTTGTATGGGAGGTAAATGGCATGATGTGTCCGTGTGATGTCTTGTATGGGAGGTAAATGGCATGATGTGTCCGTGTGATGTCTTGTATGGGAGATAAATGGTATGATGTATCCGTGTGATGTCTAGTATGGGAGGTAAATGGCATGATGTGTCCGTGTGATGTCTTGTATGGGAGGTAAATGGCATGATGTGTCCGTGTGATGTCTTGTATGGGAGGTAAATGGCATGATGTGTCCGTGTGATGTCTTGTATGGGAGGTAAATGGCATGATGTATCCGGGTGATGTCTTGTATGGGAGGTAAATGGCATGATGTGTCCGTGTGATGTCTTGTATGGGGAGGTAAATGGCATGATGTATCCGTGTGATGTCTTGTATGGGGAGGTAAATGGCATGATGTGTCCGTGTGATGTCTTGTATGGGGAGGTAAATGGCATGATGTATCCGTGTGATGTCTTGTATGGGAGGTAAATGGCATGATGTGTCCGTGTGATGTCTTGTATGGGGAGGTAAATGGCATGATGTATCCGTGTGATGTCTTGTATGGGGAGGTAAATGACATGATGTATCCGTGTGATGTCTTGTATGGGGAGGTAAATGGCATGATGTGTCCGTGTGATGTCTTGTATGGGGAGGTAAATGGCATGATGTGTCCGTGTGATGTCTTGTATGGGGAGGTAAATGGCATGATGTGTCCGTGTGATGTCTTGTATGGGAGGTAAATGGCATGATGTGTCCGTGTGATGTCTTGTATGGGAGGTAAATGGCATGATGTGTCCGGGTGATGTCTTGCATGGGAGGTAAATGGCATGATGTATCGGTGTGATGTCTTGTATGGGGAGGTAAATCCTGACATGATGGGCCCGTTTGTTGTCTTGTATGGGGAGGTAAATGACATTATGTGCCCGTTTGTTGTCTTGCATGGGAGGTGAATGGCATGATGTATCGGTGTGATGTCTTGTATGGGGGGTAAATCCTGACATGATGGGCCCGTTTGTTGTCTTGTATGGGGAGGTAAATGACATTATGTGCCCGTTTGTTGTCTTGTATGGGGAGGTAAATGACATGATGTGTCCGTGTGATGTCTTGTATGGGGAGGTGAATGGCATGATGTATCGGTGTGATGTCTTGTATGGGGAGGTAAATGACATTATGTGCCCGTTTGTTGTCTTGTATGGGGAGGTAAATGACATTATGTGCCCGTTTGTTGTCTTGTATGGGAGGTAAATGACATGATGTGTCCGTGTGATGTCTTGCATGGGAGGTAAATGGCATGATGTGTCCGTGTGTTGTCTTGTATGGGAGGTAAATGGCATGATGTGTCCGTGTGTTGTCTTGTATGGGAGGTAAATGACATGATGTGTCCGTGTGATGTCTTGTATGGGAGGTAAATGACATGATGTGTCCGTGTGTTGTCTTGTATGGGAGGTAAATGGCATGATGTGTCCGTGTGTTGTCTTGTATGGGAGGTAAATGGCATGATGTGTCCGTGTGTTGTCTTGTATGGGAGGTAAATGGCATGATGTGTCCGTGTGTTGTCGTGTATGGGAGGTAAATGACATGATGTGTCCGTGTGATGTCTTGCATGGGAGGTAAATGGCATGATGTGTCCGTGTTGTCTTGTATGGGGGGTAAATGGCATGATGTGTCCGTGTGATGTCTTGTATGGGGTGGTAAATGGCATGATGTATCCGTGTTATGTCTTGTATGGGGAGGTAAATGGCATGATGTGTCCGTGTGATGTCTTGTATGGGGAGGTAAATGGCATGATATATCCGTGTGATGTCTTGTATGGGAGGTAAATGGCATGATGTGTCCGTGTGATGTCTTGTATGGGGAGGTAAATGGCATGATGTATCCGTGTGATGTCTTGTATGGGGAGGTAAATGGCATGATGTATCCGTGTGATGTCTTGTATGGGGAGGTAAATGGCATGATGTGTCCGTGTGATGTCTTGTATGGGGAGGTAAATGGCATGATGTGTCCGTGTGATGTCTTGTATGGGGAGGTAAATGGCATGATGTGTCCGGGTGATGTCTTGTATGGGAGGTAAATGGCATGATGTGTCCGTGTGATGTCTTGCATGGGAGGTAAATGGCATGATGTGTCCGGGTGATGTCTTGCATGGGAGGTAAATGGCATGATGTATCGGTGTGATGTCTTGTATGGGGAGGTAAATCCTGACATGATGGGCCCGTTTGTTGTCTTGTATGGGGAGGTAAATGACATTATGTGCCCGTTTGTTGTCTTGCATGGGAGGTGAATGGCATGATGTATCGGTGTGATGTCTTGTATGGGGAGGTAAATCCTGACATGATGGGCCCGTTTGTTGTCTTGTATGGGGAGGTAAATGACATTATGTGCCCGTTTGTTGTCTTGTATGGGGAGGTAAATGACATGATGTGTCCGTGTGATGTCTTGTATGGGGAGGTGAATGGCATGATGTGTCCGTGTGATGTCTTGTATGGGAGGTAAATGGCATGATGTGTCCGTGTGTTGTCTTGTATGGGGAGGTAAATGACATGATGTGTCCGTGTGTTGTCTTGTATGGGAGGTGAATGGCATGATGTATCGGTGTGATGTCTTGTATGGGAGGTAAATGGCATGATGTGTCCGTGTGTTGTCTTGTATGGGGAGGTAAATGGCATGATGTGTCCGTGTGTTGTCTTGTATGGGAGGTAAATGGCATGATGTGTCCGTGTGTTGTCTTGTATGGGAGGTAAATGACATGATGTGTCCGTGTGATGTCTTGCATGGGAGGTAAATGACATGATGTGTCCGTGTGTTGTCTTGTATGGGAGGTAAATGGCATGATGTGTCCGTGTGTTGTCTTGTATGGGAGGTAAATGGCATGATGTGTCCGTGTGTTGTCTTGTATGGGAGGTAAATGGCATGATGTGTCCGTGTGTTGTCGTGTATGGGAGGTAAATGACATGATGTGTCCGTGTGATGTCTTGCATGGGAGGTAAATGGCATGATGTGTCCGTGTGTTGTCTTGTATGGGGGGTAAATGGCATGATGTGTCCGTGTGTTGTCTTGTATGGGAGGTAAATGGCATGATGTGTCCGTGTGTTGTCGTGTATGGGAGGTAAATGACATGATGTGTCCGTGTGTTGTCTTGTATGGGAGGTAAATGACATGATGTGTCCGTGTGATGTCTTGTATGGGAGGTAAATGGCATGATGTGTCCGTGTGTTGTCTTGTATTGGGAGGTAAATGACATGATGTGTCCGTGTGTTGTCTTGCATGGGAGGTAAATGGCATGATGTGTCCGTGTGTTGTCTTGTATGGGAGGTAAATGGCATGATGTGTCCGTGTGTTGTCTTGTATGGGAGGTAAATGACATGATGTGTCCGTGTGATGTCTTGTATGGGAGGTAAATGGCATGATGTGTCCGTGTGTTGTCTTGTATGGGAGGTAAATGGCATGATGAGTCCGTGTGTTGTCGTGTATGGGAGGTAAATGGCATGATGTGTCCGTGTGTTGTCGTGTATGGGAGGTAAATGGCATGATGTGTCCGTGTGTTGTCTTGTATGGGAGGTAAATGACATGATGTGTCCGTGTGATGTCTTGTATGGGAGGTAAATGGCATGATGTGTCCGTGTGTTGTCTTGTATGGGGAGGTAAATGACATGATGTGTCCGTGTGTTGTCTTGTATGGGAGGTAAATGGCATGATGTGTCCGTGTGTTGTCTTGTATGGGAGGTAAATGGCATGATGTGTCCGTGTGTTGTCTTGTATGGGAGGTAAATGGCATGATGTGTCCGTGTGTTGTCTTGTATGGGAGGTAAATGGCATGATGTGTCCGTGTGTTGTCGTGTATGGGAGGTAAATGACATGATGTGTCCGTGTGTTGTCTTGTATGGGAGGTAAATGACATGATGTGTCCGTGTGATGTCTTGTATGGGAGGTAAATGACATGATGTGTCCGTGTGATGTCTTGTATGGGGAGGTAAATGACATGATGTGTCCGTGTGTTGTCTTGTATGGGGAGGTAAATGACATGATGAGTCCGGGTGTTGTCTTGTATGGGAGGTAAATGACATGATGTGTCCGTGTGATGTCTTGCATGGGAGGTAAATGACATGATGAGTCCGTGTGTTGTCTTGTATGGGAGGTAAATGACATGATGTGTCCGTGTGATGTCTTGCATGGGAGGTAAATGGCATGATGAGTCCGTGTGTTGTCTTGTATGGGGAGGTAAATGGCATGATGTATCCGTGTGTTGTCTTGTATGGGAGGTAAATGACATGATGTGTCCGTGTGATGTCTTGCATGGGAGGTAAATGGCATGATGAGTCCGTGTGTTGTCTTGTATGGGAGGTAAATGACATGATGTGTCCATGTGTTGTCGTGTATGGGAGGTAAATGACATGATTAGTTTTTATACAGAGAACAGTTTTAAAGCGTTCATGAAAGCAACCAGGTGTGATTTTAAATACATGTTACTAGTTAGCATAAAATTTTAATTTACTCAAGAAAATGAAATTAACTTACAGTGTTTATAGACGAAGTGCAGTTGCTATACGATTCATGAAATCGGTTCATTATGCCTTTTGCTTCATGCTCAAGTGTCTGTGTTGAAGTTAAAAAACATTGTCACCTTTTGCGTTCGCGGGTTAACATTTGCAATTAAATCAAGTTTAGAAACAATAAATTGTTGTTAACCAGACACATAGCATACATACTTCCCTAGCTGCGTCCGCTATTATTTAACATGTTTTGTAAAGAAGACAACGCGGAACAATGCACTATGTTTGCTTAATACACAATATGTTTTATTATCATATTTAAAACTAGATACTGTAACCGACTCTATCATTGCACAATACTCATAAATATCGACCAGGAAGAAGTCATGTATATTAGGGTATACATATTATTGACGTTGAAATTTCATGAAGCAGAGAAAATTTGAATGCGCATTCAAAAATTGAAATTCTTAAAAAAAATGCGCGATCGCCATGGCACCTTGTAATGGTACGAATCATGTTGTTAAAGCAAAGACATATAGCAAAATGTACGGCATGGTGTAATGCCCGAGTTTTATTAATAAACTTAAAACCTATGTCTTGATCTTGTTCATTTTACAGAAACAGCCGATGTTTGACGGGTAAACACAACTGTACTCTAATTGATACTTCTAAGTGTTCTTCAATTTTTACCTTCATGCAATTATGTTAATTATTTTCATATCACGGTGTCACGGGTTAAATTATACTGGTGTAGAACATCCATCGCCCAAAGTCTAACTTTTCTGTCATACATCGAATATGTTTGCCTGTTTCCGGAATGTGGGTTATACTCCGTTGCGCGTTAACCAACGATCTTGCAGATCGAAACCTTGTGTTCCTGTTTCGACTAGCTTTTTAGCATTCTTCATTACTACTTTACACAATCTATAGTGTAAGTTATGCACCAGTCAATTGTAACCACGCCCCCAAGGTCCGGGGATATACCGGGGATAGCCGAGGAAATGGGCCGTATTTTTACCTTCCAGGTGGCCCCGCAATGCCGGGTGAATGCGGTGGTTTTGTCTTCACGCCAACTATAGCGGGGAATGGGCCTTATCTAGAGTCCCTTGGGTGCGGGGAAACTTTGCGGGGATTTCACGAGCAGTTCGTCCTCGCAGGGCGTGGACTTTGTCCGGGCTTGGCTGGACCGAAAGTCAAAGTCAAAGTCCCCGCTATTCCCCGTACCCGCGGGGGGGGCGTGGTTACAATTGACTGGTGCATTATAAAAATGTACACATATTTGTGATGAGTAAATTTGATTATTTCTGTAAGGGTAAACAAATGTATTATTCTGACTCTATCAATATATTTCAGTTAAAACTCTATATAATCTCTCAGCGTTCGACCATCTTTATGCAATGATACAGTAAATTCCTTAAGGATATACCCTATCTGAGTTATTTGCATAAAAAATGAATTGTTACTGTGAAGGAGAGAAAGCTGTTTAGATAAAACACAATTTTGCAATGACAACCATTGGGCAATTAATATTTATGGTCAAGATGGGTTCTCTCAATGACAATATGAATGAAAGCAAATATATGTAGCCATGACCTTGCATTTTTAAAGACAAAAAAATCTCTAGCAATAAATGGCCATTGTATTGCCCGCCACGAATTACCTACTAATTGTCCAAGGATAACGTTACTGTCAACCAAGTTAAAATTTGGCGTAAAGGGAATACTATTTGTTCATAAACGAGCCATTAAACACTTAATTCTATTCAATTTTCAACTAATAGACACTTAAGTTTAATTTTATTAGAATAACATTTAAATTTGGCGTGGATTTAAGTGAAATTATCGTTACAAAGCCGAATGAGCAAAATTTGTTCGAACATTCGTTTGTTTTCAAAATGATGTTTTGTACAAACTAAAGCTTTTAGTTTCACCTCGCAATCGTTCTTTGTTACATTTTTCCATTTGTAACATAAACTCTGCAAACGAATTAACGTGCGGTAGACACCAGTGTGTGTATACCACGTGACAAATTGCGTCATAAATGCTACATTGGAAGGCAATATTTTGCTTCTAATGAAGACTTTAAACACAGATAATTTCACTATTTCTTCTCCATTTTAAATGAAACAAAGTGCAGTCTATGCCGCTTACGGAGCCCCACCTTCGGTCTTTTACCAGAATTTGATTGAGAGTTTAGTTTCCCTAAACACTTCGACAAACCTGTTCACAATACGGCCGTCTGACGGAGCACTGTCAAAACATTATTTTGGAAACAGGTTTGTCGAAGTGTTTGAAGAAACTAATCACCTTATCAAACTTCGGTAATAAAATGAAGGCGGTGCAATTTACGCGGCATATACTGCCTTTTGTTTTATTTAAAATAGTGGAGTAAATGAAAAGTTATCTTTGATTTAAGTCTTTATTTTAAGCAAAATGTTGCCTTCCACGTAGCATATATGACGTAATATATCACGTGGTATACACACACTGGACACTACAACTCATTCAGTCGGCGCTTTGTTACCTCACATCAATATAAATCTTGTTATATTAGTTTGAAAACAAATTGTATAAATGAAATGATGTGATATTGAAAACGATTGTTTTCTATTTGGACATGTTTTCATCAAACTGTAGGAAACAAACCAAAATAAACCCAAATGAATTACTGTTGTAGCCTGAATATTTTAGTATAGTCTATGTTCAATTTGGTGATGTTGTGGTTTAGTTTATACAACAACATAACATAGTACTCACCAGATACACAATGACCCACAGTAACGCCGAACCTCAAAGGAAATTTGCAATAGCATATGCTGGGCCCCAGTGCACCCATATAGTAAAACTGCGGTAGGCAAATAAGGTTTTCACTTTCACAATCGCTGTCCGTTTCACAACTCGAATAGTACTTCGCCAAAGGTTTCCCTGTTGTTGGTGGTGTCTCTGCTGTTGATGGTGCTTGTGTTGGTGGTGCTGATGGCACTATTGTTGTAGTTATTGGGTGGGTTTCCGTTTCTGTTATTGTTACCGTTGGGTTCTCCGATGCGGTCGTCGTTGTTTGTGGTGGCTCTTGTGTTCCAGTTTTCGATTGCTTGGATACAACTGGAGTTTCGATAGTGGTCACTGATGACACAGAAACCGTCGGCATTGTGACAGTGTTCACTGTAGTAGCTGTTGTTGGTACTATGTCCACTGAATAAGTTTTGACGAAATATTGTGCACCAGGTTTCGATGTACAACCCGTATTTTCACTTAAAATCGCTGCTGTTTTGTAGCAATTCTTTTCGAGGTCAAAGAAAAACCCCGCACACGTATCTTCTTCTTCGCATTTCCTCGAACATCGAAGTTGGGTCATTGTTTTGCCAATGATTTCAACGTAATGTTCGCAAAAGTGATCATTTAAAGCATCTCGCTTCAAATACACCGATTGAGAACATGTCAAAACAAAAGAATGGAAAAGAAGAAATCCTAAAATGTAGATCATATCCATTCTTACGGAAACTACACAATGCTTGTGTCTGAATTATTTCTGTTTGGCACAAAGCTCTCTGCAACATTCGCTCTACACAAGGATTTGTATGGTCTCTGAAATCATCCAGGGGACGAAGTACAATTAATTGCAGACGTTAACGTAATTTTTATGTCAAATAATAATAAAGAAGTGTTATAGTGTTTACATTGCTGTTAATTGGTGATGTTACAGTGATGCTTGTACAGATTGATCAATTATGTAACAATATATCATTATTACGTGTACGTTTGCTATTGACACATTCTAAGGCACTCCGTACTTAAAATGCCAATTATTTTAAATTGTTCTTTGCATTTAATTAATTTATGAATTGAAAATCGAAGATATGTTTGATACAAAGCAATTTCTCACCAATATTATTTACATCATTATAAGGAAATTATGCAACGGTAATTTTGTATTTCTGATAAACGCATGTAAATAACGCTCTTCTCGATAAAAAAATGCATTACAATTTTTGCAGGGAAACTGCACGAGATAAATGGTGTTCTAGTGTAACTTTTATGGTAATTACAAATTCACATAGTTTTTCTTAACTCGTTTTGCCTATTGGGTCGTCTCTGTTGAGGTATTTATTACCGACATCGTTATAAACATATTGTATAATATTCAGTCATAACATTTGAAAAGCATTACATAATTTTCTGTTTCTATTAATCAAACATACTCATTTCTTACCATACTCATTCTAGACACAAAGTAAACCTTCACGAATTGAACGATATTGGTAGCGACTACACAATGATATTTCCAAACGTCTTCGCTCGAGCCATTTTGATTAATGAGAAGGGTTAAAATAGTTTTCTATATAAAACAGTTGGTCCCTAGGGAGGGGCCAGTTTTGTCCCTAGGGTCACCATGTGAACAAACTCTGTAGCGGACACTTGACAATGCTTTATTATGGTAAGGGCTATTACAAATGTTATAACTTGCAACATTACTCGTTTTTTTCTTTCTTTTTATGTTTGTTTGTAAGAATATGTATCATGGCGGCAATATGTTTTACCTGTGCAAATATTTGTTAACTATTAAGTATTTTCAAAATGGGCGATGATTTAATGACCTACCGTGTTAGAATCGGTTCTTTCTTCATGCCAGAGAATTAATTTAAAAGCCAAGTGTTTAGAAAACAAGTGAACGTAAACAATGTCAAGTTGACTCTGAGACTCAAATAGTATCGTGCATACTGATTTAGCTTTTCAAGATTTTGAATCACTGACTGACCATTGCCTTAGTCCGCCTCATTCCACAAAGTAAATTTCACCAAATAGAAACCGAGCCTTAGAATATCACCCGCCAAACAAACTGCTTCCAATGGTCAAGTTGTAAGCGCAGCTCGATCGTTTATCGTTTTATCATTAAGGGAATTTGAAAACACATAGCCGTACAGTCTTAACACATTTTCCAAATAAATAAAACATAGGAGTATTTTTAAATCTCCATTATAAGTATATTATATAAACGCGTTTTAAAACTTTTATTTCCGACGACTTTTCGGTCACAAATTTATTTATTCATGTTCGGAGAAAATCAGTAAATCTTGTAAAATTGTGTTGAAAAGTTCCTTAGTTTGCTTAGGTACTTGTTTCATCTCTTTTCGCGAAACTTCAAATGTTTATTAATTAAAGGTAGCACGGCCATTACCGATCCACCAAATATACACATCGAACACAGCAAATAATAAGAATAAACGTAGGATCCAGTCTTGTCCCTCACCAATCCTGAAATGAATAAGGTGATCCTTCATGATAACTTACCAAAGAGGTTTTGTTTTAAAGCTGCATTCTCACAGATTGAACGTTTTGACAACTTTTTTATTGTTTGTCGTGGAACAACCAATTTGTGCGAAAATGCATCTAAACCAATAATTTACGATTTCTGACAAAAAATTAGATCGCAGATTTTTATATTGAAATTAAAAAAACGATGTTTTATGCATTTTGCTTAAACTGTTAGTAACGGTTTAAGCCATAAAACATTAATTTTGAAACGGAAGTATTAAAATCTACAATCTGATCTGGTTTGCAGATATAAACGCAAAAAATGCTCATTCCCAGGAAAAAAAACAGTTGTAAAAATGGTAAATCTGTGAGAGTGCAGCTTTAAGCCTGATAGTTTTTTTATTCTTTTCTGGTATATCTATAATGCTTTAAGCCTGATAGTTTTTTTATTCTTTTCTGGTATATCTATAATGCTTTAAGCCTGATAGTTTTCTTATTCTTTTTTGGAATATCTATAATGCTTTAAGCCTAATAGTTTTCTTATTCTTTTCTGGAATATCTATAATGCTTTAAGCCTGATTGTTTTCTTATTCTTTTCTGGAATATCTATAATGTTATATTTTTACTCAACGAAAACAATTATGAGGACCATGAACACCTAGTTATATTAGTAAAACTTCACGAACAAAGTGTACTATTATTAAGTTTATAGGAACCGATGGGAACTAATGCTTGTGTCCATTTTGAAAAACAACAACAAAACATTCCGATGTGCGGCTGTTCTAACAAATGAACCTATGAATGAGGCGCGAAATCCTATGCCATCAAACCACAAAATGATGATTCAAATGAGAAATATACATACCAACAAGGTAAAACGATAATGCCTCCATCAGTCCGGAGAATAAAAACGTGAAACCGAGGGTACTGTTTAACAAATCTTGTCCGAGAAAATCCACGACGATTGCACAATATAGCGAAAGGTAGACTCCACTAAATAGTCCCAAAATGATGGAATATATAACTAGGCTTACGTACGTTGTATACAAATGCAAGAACATTCCTGATATCCCGACGATGGTTGACGATACAGCTACCATGGTAGAACGTCTGAAATATTTCCTGTCGGCAAAAATGGCTATAGCTATTCTAGACAACAAGTCCGATGTACTGTAGAATGTCACTAATGCAGCTATACTGTTTTTGTCTATTCCATTTTCTGCTGCATATGGTGCAACATATAACGGGCATATCATACTACTTGGTCCAAGAAATATAGCGGATAATTCAAATGCCAAGAACATAGGATTTGTTAAGACCTTTATGTCAAATAAATCTTTAAGCGACTTCAAGACTCCGTTTTGTTTCGCCTTGTCCTTATCGTTTCCATTAACACAGTTTTGTTCTTTATTCTTTGTCATTGGTATGTGTACACCGTCGACACGATAGTTTGTTTCATTGTTATCATCGTTACATGGTTTGTCTTCCGCATCGTCGTTTGTGTCGCTATGCGCATGACACATGAGTTTTTCATGTGCACCAAACTCATTTTCTCCATTTTGTTTACCTTGTGTCAAACTTGAAAGTTCTATTTCATTCTCTGATGATTGCCGAGGCTCTTTGTTAAACACGTCGTCATAAAATGTAATCGGCCGCATTAAAGCACCGCTTATACAGCCGTGGAATAGAAATGAACCCAACAGCAACAGGCAACCATGGAAACCGTATTCTTTGAAAAGGTATGTTATCAGTGGCGCAAATATAAGGCCTCCAATGGAAACACCGCTAATTGCCACGGAGTTTGCAAGTCCGATTTTTTTGTCAAAGTATTGTCCAATCATTGACAACGATGGTCCCAAAATAAATGCTATACCAATACCTGAAAAAATGAAACAGCATTATCAAAAGGTATGCAGTTATATTAGCACTGGTTTTAACAACACTCTTAAAGCTGTACTCTCACAGATTTACCATTTTTACAACTTTTTTATTTTTTGTCTTGGAAAGAGCAAATTTTTGCGTAAATATCTGCAAACCAATGATATAAGATTGCTTACAAAAGATCAGATTGCAGATTTTCTTATTTCCGTTCGAAAATAAATTTGTAATGGCTTAAACCGTTACTAACGGTTTAAGAAAAATGTATAAAACATCAATTTTTGAACTTAAATATAAAAATCTGCGATCTAATTTTTTGTCAGCAGTCTTTTATAACTGGTTTCCATGGATTTTTGCAAAAATTGGCTCGTTCCAAGACAAACAAATAAAAAGTTGTCAAAACCTTCAATCTGTGAGAGTGCAGCTTTAACATGTGGTGTAAATATTTCATTTGAACTAGAATGATGTTGTATTAACGTACAAGTAATGTAGGGCGTATTAGATATGCACTGAGAACTATCAAGATAACTCTTTAAGATGATAACTAACAGTTGTGTGTTTCTCTGCCGGTATTGCGCCTGTAGTTTCCAATTTTAGTATTTCGGATCTTTATTATGTCTCCCCCTCTCTGGGGGAGACATATTGTTTTTGCCCTGTCCGTCAGTCCGGTAGTCCGTCAGTCCGTCAGTCCGTCCGTACGTCACACTTCGTTTCCGATCGATAACTGGAAAACCGCATGACCTAGGATCACCAAACTTGGTAGGGAGGTTGGTCGTGAGGTGTAGAGGATCCCTATTGTTTTTGGGGTCACCAGGTCAAAGGTCAAGGTCGCGGCGACCCCCAATATAAAAAACATTTCCGCTCAATATCTTGAGAACGGTTTGACCTAGGTTCACCAAACTTGGTAGGGAGGTTGGTCATGAGGTGTAGAAGATCCCTATTGTTTTTGGGGTCACTAGGTCAAAGGTCAAGGTCGCGGCGACCCCCAATGTAAAAAACATTTCCGCTCAATATCTTGAGAATGGTTTGACCTAGGTTCACCAAACTTGGTAGGGAGGTTGATCATGAGGTTTAGAAAACTCCTATATTTTGGGGGGTCACAAGGTCAAAGGTCAACGTCGCTGTGACCTCTAATGTAAAAAAATATTTCCGTGCAATATCAGGAGAATGCTTTGATCTAGGTTCACCAAACTTTGAAGTGAGGTTGGTCATGATGTCTAGATGATCCCAATTGTTTTGGGGGTAACAAGGTCAATAGTCAAGGTCGTGGTGACCTTCCATGTAAAAATCATTTGCGTGTAATATCTTTCACATATGTTTACCAAAAATTGTAGAGATGTTACTCGGGTGTACAAGACCCGCATTGTTTTTGAGGTCACTATGTCAGAGGTGAAGGTCACAGACACCTGAACATAAGAAAAGGTTTCCGATCAATAAGTGGAGTTCCTATTGCCTTTGAGTCTTGAACTTTTGCATGCTTGTAGGTCTTCTTGGGCAGATGATCCGTATTGATTTTGGGGTCACTGGGTCCAAAAAGAGGGTGATGATGAAAAACGGTTTCCAATCAATAACTTAAGTTCTGCTTTACCTGGAGTCTCCAAACTTTGCATGCTTGTAAGGGTCGTGCAGTAGTTGGGGTCACTGGGTCAAAGGTCAAGTCCACAAGGGCTTGAAGATGAAAACCGTTTCCGATCAATAACTGGCGTCTCATTTCAACTTTCGTGCATTTTGTTTATTTTGTTTTTTGTCCATAAAAGACCTGCCGTTTTTTCCCTGAGAAACAGCTGCACTTGAAGGCCTTTGCATTTTTATGGTAAGTGTCTGTTTACTAAGCCTTCGGGGGAGACATGCGCTTTTCTCAAAAGCCCATTCTAGTTTTCTATTTAATTTTGGATCTGTAAGTTCCATTTGATTTTAGTTTATTTTAGAGCTGTAGTAAGCACAGTTGCACCGTATACGATCTCATATTAAAAATATTAAATGACATTAGCATACCTTGTAAAATTCCTTGAGAAAACATAACCACTTGAAAGTTTCTAGCAACAGAGGTGATTGTGTAGGCAACGCACAGCAGAAGACTCCCAGCCATAACGAAAGCTCGGCAACTGAGAAACTTTAACCCGACAGTCATAACAAAAGGAGCTGTTGTTTAGGAGATAAAAGATGTGTAATTAAAAACATTTTCTCCAGTATATGCAGTTGCGTTTTTGTGAGAAAACTACTAGTCTAAGAGGACAATGTTGAGAAACAATATCAGATTTCATGTAACCTTTTTAAATGAAAACAAAAACAAGTTTACGTTAGAAGATAGCTGCTTTACTACTACAGTCGAACCCCGTTGGCTCGAATCTCCAGGGACCGGCGAATACCTCGAGCCTCGAAAAACTCGAGCCAAGCGGGATTGTTTACCTTTGGTATAAAGAAATAGGTCCTTTACATCTAGTTCGAGCCAAAGGGGAATTCGAGCAACGCGAGTTCGAGCCAACGGGGTTCGACTGTACTATAACATGATAAGTTTCACACTTGTTCATAGCAATGATAATAATACAATTGGTTCACTCACGAAGACATGTACAACTCAGTATGTTCGTTACACATTCTCACTTTCTATGTCATCTGTGCCATTAGTAACACTTAAAGCTGCACTCTCACAGATTGAACGTTTTGACAACTTTTTTTTATTTTTTGTCTTGGAACGAGCCAATTTTCGCGAAAATCCATGGAAACCAGTTATATAAGACTGCTGACAAAAAATCAAGTTCAAAAAATGATGTTTTATGCATTTTTCTTAAACCGTTAGTAACGGTTAGTAACGGTTTAAGCCATAAAACATTAATTTTCGAACGGAAATATGAAAATCTACGATCTTTTATGTCAGCAACCTTATATCATTGGTTTGCAGATATCTACGCAAAAAATTGCTCTTTCCAAGACAAAAAATGAAAAAGTTGTAAAAATGATAAATCTGTGAGAGTGCAGCTTTAAATCGTTGTTTACACATTATCACGTGTTATGATTTGAGAAAGGGAATGTTAAACGTAAGAAACAGGCCCCATTTTCTCAAAACTTCTTAAGCTTAACAGGCTTAAGTCGCTTATTTCAATTAGCCAGAATACATACTGAAAATGGATTTTGATAAATGAAAAATGGTTTATTCTGATAATCATACAGATTATTCCTACATCATTTCTAAAAATTCTTAAAAAACTAAATTTAACACATTTTAAAGAACAAAAAAATAGTGAGATTAGCTTAATCCTGTTATAAAGGACTTAAGAAGTTTCGAGAAATTGGGGCCAGGTTATTATTTACACATTTTAAGCCCTTCACAAGGGCAACTTACATGTTAAGCAGTACGACAGGAACTGGATTGTGGACAGAAGGGAGGTCAAGGCTGACGAGGAGTGGAATCGCTCCTGGATTGCTACAAACAGGATGCCCGCAGACTTCTGCATCCCGATAATAAGCCCCATCTCCAAGGTGATACCTAAATGTAATATCACACAATTTCATATTCATACAATCAATAGATGCGATGGCTTTTCACATTCCCATGACGACCGCATAATGCAACATTATCTACTTCCTGGATACGTAGAGTGCATTCAACTGGTTAAAGCTGCACTCTCACAGATTAAACGTTTTGACAACTTTTTTATTTTTTTCTTGGAACGAGCCAAATTTTGCGAAAATCCATTAAAACCAGTTAAATAAGACTGCTGACAAAAAATTAGATCGCAGATTTTTATATTTTCAAAAATTGATGTTTTATGCATGTTTCGTTACCCGTTAGTAACGGTTTAGGCCATAAACATTAATTTTCGACCAGAAATATTAATTCTAAGATCTGATTTTTTTGTCAGCAGTCTTATATCATTGGTTTGCAGATATTTATGCAAAAAATGCTCTTTCCAAGACAAAAAATAAAAAAGTTGTAAAAATGGTATATCTGTGAGAGTGCAGCTTTAAATAGAGCAGTAAGTGATCGAATTTCCCATTTCTTTCTGAATTGATCGTAAATATTAACCGCTTGCTACCAGCTCTTGTTATTTTTAATTTTCATGTTACCTGGCCACACATATTACATGTCGTTTGAATTGTTTAATGTAGTGTGTTGTCAAAAGCTGGCAGATCGATTTAGTGATTTCTTCTTACCAAGCGAGAGTTTTCAATGCCTGCGCCAAGGCGGTAAGCTGAACTGTTTACTGATAAGTGATAACGATACTTGATGTTTGTATAATGTGTATTTTGTCTTAAGATATGGTATGTAGCTTATTTAGCGTCTGCTGTGCATTGCTTCATGTGACGCATGTGCCTTTAAAGCTGCACTCTCACAGATATACCATTTTTACAACTTTTTATTTTTTGTCTTGGAAAGAGCAAATTTTTGCGTAACTATCTGTAAACCAATGATATAAGATTGCTGACAAAAAATCAGATCGTAGATTTTCATATTTACGTTCGAAAATAAATGTTTAATGGCTTAAACCGTTACTAACGATTTAAGAAAAATGCATCAAACATCAATTTTTGAAGTTCAATATTAAAATCTGCGATTTTATTTTTTGTCAGCAGTCTTATATAACTGGTTTCCATGGATTTTTGCAAAAATTGGCTCGTTCCAAGACAAAAAATAAAAAAGTTGTCAAAACGTTCAATCTGTGAGAGTGCAGCTTTAAACATGGTCTTGGTTATATGTAGGGTTACTGGGTCTGTACCTGTCAATTCCATTGTATAATTAATGTTTGTTGCAAAATGATAAAAAAAATATTTTTCAAAAAATATAAACGAAATGAACACCAATAAAATACACTTCAAATCAGGTAATGTTACAGCAATACAAATCTGTAGTCTACGGTATTAAACTATTACTACTCGTAGTAAAATAACTGCGTTTTAACCAAATTAACAATATATAAACTGTATAAATACTTACCCAATAAAACCATCCATGCCCACCCGCGATCTTTGGGTGTCATATTGTTGCTATATATGATTCACGTACTTATGTTTTGTTATGCAACCGTTCATTTAATGAATAATTAATGAATGTTAAACCATATAATGCTTAGACACGACTCGAAATAAAAAAAAGTAATTAATCCAAGTCGACCCAGTATGCAAAGCCATGCATAGTATAACAAACGAACAAACTCATTATTCTTTTTCTGAAAATTGGAAAACGAGTTTCAGAAACTTCAGGCTCTTTCACTTTCATTTTTCCAAAGTTTAATTTTCACTTAATCATGTATATATATGAATACATGTTATACAGGTGACTCAAACCGAGCGAAACGTGAGCAAGCGTGTTATCGTATTGTATTTATTGTAAGTCAACATGACCATGCGGATTCAAATAGAGCGTTTGTTTTTTGTTTAAAGTGACACTCTTATTCAAAATCGATACATACACAGGTAAAATACACTTGCATTTTGAGTAATCAACCTTAACAACTTACTAAATAATGCATTTATGGAAATTATAAATTACGGATAACAAGATTGTAACCGTGTATTTAAAAGCTAAACACGCAAAAATATTAAATGATTGGTGAATGCTGAAAGATTTACTGTGATCTACTATTGTCTCATAACGTAGAAATACCGTGCTTTCTGCACGTTTCGTTCAAATAAAACTCGGTATCCTTCATAAGAACCATTGTTTTCCGCATTTATTCATCCATTTTGGAATATTTAAACAAAAGTTTTAATTATAGTTAATCTTACGTAGGAATAAGATTGCATCTTTAGCCTTTGTTATTTTTTGCCGCACTCACAATGAATCAAAAGTGTGTAAACGCTACAATAACAAAGCCTTGTTGTGCTAAGCGTTTTAACATCAAGGTATCCGATTCGATTAAGACTGGATTATTTAACACCTACGTAAGATGACAAATATTAGATATTTTATAGTAAATTCATATGAAAGTAACATTTTTTTACTTTTCAATTAATTAAACAAAAAATACACATACGATATTAAGATATATAGCTTAAAAGCGTACCTTATAAGCAGCTAATGGACGAACACAACTGATGTTTTATCAGATTTATAATTTTTGCTTTACTGATACAGTCAAACCCCGTTGGCTCGAACTCGCTTGGCTCGAGTTCCTCTCTGGTTCGAATTGAATGTAAAGGACCAATCTCTCTATACGGGACGTAAATTTTCCGTTTGGCTCGAATTTTCGAGGCTCGAGGTATTTTAGCCGGTCCCAGGGAGTTTGAGCCATCGGGGTTCGATTGTATCTAAATTCGTGTCGCATCATTTTATCTCTAAACTGCAACTGTTTCAACATTGGATTTAAACAACGGGTTATCATACACAAGCTATGATTGTGAAACAGAATAAGGGAGGGATCACGAGGTAAGTGATCATGTCACGTGATACAGCGCTGGAGTTTTAGAGAGGGATCACGAGGAAAGTGATCGTGTCAAGCGACACACGGCTTGAGTTTAAGGGAGGGATCACGAGGTAAGTGATCGTGTCACGTGATACAGTACTTAAGTTTCAGAGCGGGATCACGAGGTAAGTGATCGTGTCACGTGATACAGTGCTTGAGTTTCAGAGAGGGATCACGAGGTAAGTGATCGTGTCACGTGATACAGTGCTTGAGTTTCAGAGAGGGATCACGAGGTAAGTGATCGTGTCACGTGATACAGTGCTTGAGTTTCAGAGAGGGATCACGAGGTAAGTGATCGTGTCACGTGATACAGTGCTTGAGTTTCAGAGCGGGATCACGAGGTAAGTGATCGTGTCACGTGATACAGTGCTTGAGTTTCAGAGCGGGATCACGAGGTAAGTGATCGTGTCACGTGATACAGTGCTTGAGTTTCAGAGAGGGATCACGAGGTAAGTGATCGTGTCACGTGATACAGTGCTTGAGTTTCAGAGAGGGATCACGAGGTAAGTGATCGTGTCACGCGATACAGTGCTTAGGTTTCATAGCGGGAGCACGAGGTAAGTGATCGTGTCACGTGATACAGTGCTTGAGTTTCAGAGCGGGATCACGAGGTAAATGGTGGTGTCAAGTGATACAGTGCTTGAATTTCAGATATGGATCACGGGGTAAATGGGGGTGTCACGTGATACACCTTGTGTGTTTTGATAGGGTTATTAGGTAAATAATACACTTCTTGATACATTGCTTTGGTTTCAGAGAGAGATCGCGTTGTAAATAAATATGTGTTTTGTTTTATTAATCATGGGTATAGAGGGAGGGTAAGTACACTAGCCATTTGATACACTGTATAGGTTTCTGAAAGAGATGACGAGGCAAGTAAATAGTGCCATTTGATACACTGTAAAGGTTTCTGAAAGAGATATGGAAGTAATTAAGCGGTAACGTGCTATGTAATTGTGTCATGTGATATACTGCTTGGGTTTCGGAGAGCGGTGAGGTGCTATGTAATTGTGTCATGTGATGCACTGCCTTGGTTTCGGAGAGCGGTGAGGTGCTATGTAATTGTGTCATGTGATATACTGCTTGGGTTTCGGAGAGCGGTGAGGTGCTATGTAATTGTGTCATGTGATATACTGCTTGGGTTTCGGAGAGCGGTGAGGTGCTATGTAATTGTGTCATGTGATATACTGCTTGGGTTTCGGAGAGCGGTGAGGTGCTATGTAATTGTGTCATGTGATGCACTGCTTGGATTTCAGAGAGCGGTGACGTGCTATGTAATTGTGTCATGTAAAACACTGCTTGGATTTCGGAGAGCGTTCACGAGCTATGTAATCGCGGAATGTGATATACTGTTTGGGTTTCGGAGAGCGGTGAGGTGCTATGTAATTGTGTCATGTGATGTACTGCTTGGGTTTCGGAGAGCGGTGACGAGCTATGTAATTGTGTCATGTGATGCACTGCTTGGATTTCAGAGAGCGGTGACGTGCTATGTAATTGTGTCATGTGATGTACTGCTTGGGTTTCGGAGAGCGGTGACGAGCTATGTAATTGTGTCATGTGATGTACTGCTTGGGTTTCGGAGAGCGGTGACGTGATATGTAATTGTGTCATGTGATGCACTGCTTGGATTTCAGAGAGCGGTGACGTGCTATGTAATTGTATCATGTAAAACACTGTTTGGATTTCGGAGAGCGGTCACGAGCTATGTAATCGCGGAATGTGATATACTGCTCGGGTTTCGGAGAGCGGTGAGGTGCTATGTAATTGTGTCATGTGATGTACTGCTTGGGTTTCGGAGAGCGGTCACGAGCTATGTAATCGCGGAATGTGATATACTGCTTGGGTTTCGGAGAGCGGTGAGGTGCTATGTAATTGTGTCATGTGATGTACTGCTTGGGTTTCGGAGAGCGGTGACGAGCTATAAAATCGCGGAATGTGATACACTGCTTGGGTTTTGCCGACGGATCTGTTTTCAAAAATCTTTAAATTAAGTAAATAATCATACTATATATGAACCTATATAACAAAGTACAAAACGCAATATATTTGTAAAAAAGGTTTTGTTATGATGTTTCGAAACTATGTTACCGCAATATATATATATATATATATATATATATATATATATATATATATATATATATATATATATATATATATATATATATTACAAAGTACAAAATAAATAAATATATATATATTTATTTATTTTGTACTTTGTTATATAGTTTCGAAACATCAGAACATATCCTTTTTTTAAATCCCTTTTACATATCATTTATCTATACTCTACTATACAGTGTGTGTATACCACGTGATAAATTGCGTCATAAATGCTATGTCGGAAGGCAATATTTTACTTCGAATGACGACTTTAAACAAAGTTTACTTCACTATTTCTTCACCATTTTAAATGAAACAAAGCGCAGTCTACCCCGCTTACAGAGTCCCGCCTTCGGTCTTTAACCAGAGTTTGATTGAGAGTTTAGTTGCTTAAAACACTTCGACAAACCTTTTCACAATATGGCCGTCTGACGGAGCACTGTCAAAACATTATTTTGGAAACAGGTTTGTCGAAGTGTTTGATGAAACTAACCACCTTATAAAACTTCGGTAATACAACGAAGGCGGGGCTCTTTAAGCGGCATAGAATGCCATTTGTTTCATTTAAAATGCTGTAGTTAAAGTAAAATTATCTTTGATTTAAGTCTTCATTTTAAGCAATGATGCCTTGCGAAGCAGCATATAAGACGTTATTTATCACGTGGTATACACACCCTGTATACCGCCTGTTAGAAATTAATGACGAGGGAACGAAAGGGTACATGAACGACTTATGCACTACGTCATCAAGGTATGTTTACAAGTACATTCTTCGAATTTCTTGAAAGATAACACGGGGAAAATTATTCAAGCGATAACGACGTGTTCAATAATACAATGAAAACTACGGAGACAAGCCCAGTAGTCGAACACTCAAAAATAACATGGACTCCGGACAGTGATTTAGGCGATAACAACGAGTCTTCAGGTACAAGTTTAAAGACAGGCTTCGAAAACGCAGATTTAACCACACATGCAGCTTTTATGCACCAGTCAATTGTAACCTTGCCCCTCCCCCTAACAGTCCGGGGGTATTCCGGGGATAGCCGGGGAAATGGGCCGTGTTTTTAAAGTAGCCCCGGAGTGCCGGGTGAATGCGGTGGTTTTGTCTTCGCTTTAAGTATAAAGCGGGGAATGGGCCTTACCATCTGTACGTCAAACGTCAACGTCCCGGCTATTGCCCAGACCTGGGGGCGTGTTTACAATTGCTGTATGTGCAGTTATGTGTTGCTACGCGTACTCGTATTGTGTCACAAAATCTTTATGTGTACAGAAAAATATGCCAATCTAACTAGCCGCATTTTACTTTTCGAACTAAACAATTTAAGAAAATTGCGCCATCGATTTCTCGAACGCCGCTGAATTCTTAGTAAAATCATATCCCTAAAGTATTGATACGCTTCAAGTGTGCACTTAAATCGGAGATCTTCTTTAAAATTCATATTTAAAAGGATAATCCTTAACAATTATAACTTTATTCTTCATTCTGAATGTACGTAGTTATTTTGTATACAGTAACTTTTCAAGTCTTCCTAAAGTTTTCAGATACCGTTCAAGTCAAAATTGAACCACAAATAAAACACCCCAACTTACTTCGATATTTCCAGTAGATACTAGTTTTTGAAAAGACGAGTATTTATTAGGTGTGTTTCAATTTTCCGCAGAGGTAAAAGGTCAAAAATTCCCTTGACTGCCCAAAACTTCGTATTTCAAACTAAAATTCCATATCTTTCCATTTCGATACTTGGGATCTAAATAATCAACGATCTTTACAATGACTAAAATACTAACATTTCTGATGTACAAATGACCTTTATATCAAACTCTTATTACGGAACTGATTGGTTACTTTAACCATATTACGCTTCAATCACAATACAATACAACTAGTGGATTTTCTTTCTTTCAGTTTTCATCGTTGCGTCATGATGGCGCAAATCCGTTGGTAATATCTCAAAACCCTATTTACAGTGTGTGTATACCACGTAATAAATAACGTCATATATGCTTCGTCGGAAGGCAACATATTGCTTAAAATGAATATTTAAAACAAAGATAACTTTTCTTTTACTACACCATTTTAAATGAAACAAAGGGCAGTCTACGCAGCTTAAAGAGCCCCGCCCGCGTTTTATTACCGGATTTTCATACCGTGCTTAGTTTCATCAAACACTTCGACAAACCTGTTTCCAAAATCATGTTTTGACAGTTTGATCATTGCACTTTATTTGGATTGCATTGTGTTTTCAAAAGCATCATTGAAACATAGGCACTGTTATCATATCTAAGTATTGTTCAATAAAAAATCAAATAGTTTGATATGTATGCGAGATAGAAATATATATTTTGAATCTAATAGCTGTATTGATCCATGAATGCAATGTCTGTTTGATTTTGATAGCTTATGCTGTCGTCACAAATCACTAAATGCCACCCGAGGACGTTGTAAATGCCAGTTTTCACTAAATATCGGCCGGTGGCAGGACTGCGGCAGTTACGATCGGCCGGCGGCAGTCGGCATTTTAGACGTTGCCATTAACTGCTGAATTCAATTAGGTTTGTGACACAGATTTCACGTTTTACTGAAATGCCTTTACGATTATTTGCACGTCGATGGGATGTTCTATCAATGGGAATAAAGAAATATAGATATTGCATTCAAATGGACATAATGTTTTATTTTCGCTGAACGTTCATTTTTACTTTTCATACAGTAACCGTTAAAACAGGTTGTTGGCTTTTTCCTTCCAAGAATGGACTCTAAATGAAAGGTTTCAAATAAAACATTAACCTTTCCACTGGCCATTTTGTAGCAGAGGCCTTTGTTTTTTCCAATGGAGGGTGGTATATCAGTTTTGATAATGAATCTTGTCATTAGAGGATCAAATCATTACTTTGTCTTTGTTTGTTCAGATGGTCTCTCAACCTATTTGTATGATAAGGAAATTACAGGAAACACTTTAGCATACTTTAACGACTATAATTGTGCAAACGTTGTCGATTTTGTCGATGTAAAGGTATATTCCATCGGCTAGAAATAAATAATTATCCTTCTTAATTCGTTTTATTAAGTATAAAAAGGAAATCAAACTACTATTATAGTAGCAAATTTTCCAATTTCTTCATTTGCTGTCATTATATCTGACTAAAACGTCGGTCTTTTTCTACCAGAACAAATTTCTAAACGCACGGTACCAAACGTCAATACCAGTAAACGGTGTAAACATGTTCATTTAATGTCATTACAATATATTTGGTTTGGAAAATAATGAGAACATAAACAAATGAAATCAGGTAACAAGAATGTTGACTTCTGATGCAGACAGAATGACGAGCTATGTAATTGTGTCATGTGATGTACTGCTTGGGTTTCGGAGAGCATTGACGAGCTATGTAATTGTGTCATGTGATGTACTGCTTGGGTTTCGGAGAGCGGTGACGAGCTATGTAATTGTGTCATGTGATATACTGCTTGGGTTTCGGAGAGCGGTGACGAGCTATGTAATTGTGTCATGTGATGTACTGCTTGGGTTTCGGAGAGCGGTGACGAGCTATGTAATTGTGTCATGTGATATACTGCTTGGGTTTCGGAGAGCGGTGACGAGCTATGTAATTGTGTCATGTGATGTACTGCTTGGGTTTCGGAGAGCGGTGACGAGCTATGTAATTGTGTCATGTGATGTACTGCTTGGGTTTCGGAGAGCGTTGACGAGCTATGTAATTGTGTCATGTGATATACTGCTTGGGTTTCGGAGAGCGTTGACGAGCTATGTAATTGTGTCATGTGATGTACTGCTTGGGTTTCGGAGAGCGGTGACGAGCTATGTATTTGTGTCATGTGATGTACTGCTTGGGTTTCGGAGAGCGGTGACGAGCTATGTAATTGTGTCATGTGATGTACTGCTTGGGTTTCGGAGAGCGGTGACGAGCTATGTAATTGTGCCATGTGATATACTGCTTGGGTTTCGGAGAGCGGTGACGAACTATGTAATTGTGTCATGTGATATACTGCTTGGGTTTCGGAGAGCGGTGACGAGCTATGTAATTGTGTCATGTGATGTACTGCTTGGGTTTCGGAGAGCGGTGAGGTGCTATGTAATTGTGTCATGTGATATACTGCTTGGGTTTCGGAGAGCGGTGAGGTGCTATGTAATTGTGTCATGTGATATACTGCTTGGGTTTCGGAGAGCGGTGAGGAGCTATGTAATTGTGTCATGTGATATACTGCTTGGGTTTCGGAGAGCGGTGACGAGCTATGTAATTGTGTCATGTGATATACTGCTTGGGTTTCGGAGAGCGTTGACGAGCTATGTAATGACGAGCTATGTAATTGTGTCATGTGATGCTATGTAATCGCGGTATATATTGTACCGCAATATATATATATATATATATATATATATATATATATATATATATATATATATATATATATATATATATATATATATATATATATATATTTATTTATTTTGTACTTTGTAATATAGTTTCGAAACACCAGAACATATCCTTTTTTAAATCCCTTTTACATATCATTTATCTATACTCTACTATGCAGTGTGTGTATACCACGTGATAAATTGCGTCATAAATGCTATGTCGGAAGGCAATATTTTACTTCGAATGACGACTTTAAACAAAGATTACTTCACTATTTCTTCACCATTTTAAATGAAACAAAGCGCAGTCTACCCCGCTTACGGAGTCCCGCCTTCGGTCTTTTACCAGAGTTTGATTGAGAGTTTAGTTGCTTAAAACACTTCGACAAACCTTTTCACAATATGGCCGTCTGATGGAGCACTGTCAAAACATTATTTTGGAAACAGGTTTGTCGAAGTGTTTGATAAAACTAACCACCTTATAAAAATTCGGTAATACAACGAAGGCGGGGCTCTTTAAGCGGCACAGAATGCCATTTGTTTCATTTAAAATGCTGTAGTTAAAGTAAAGTTATCTTTGATTTAAGTCTTCATTTTAAGCAAAATGATGCCTTGCGAAGTAGCATATAAGACGTTATTTATCACGTGGTATACACACCCTGTATACCGCCTGTTAGAAATTAGTGACGAGGGAACGAAAGGGTACATGAAGGCCTTATGTACTACGTCATCAAGGTATGTTTACAAGTACATTCTTCGAATTTCTTGAAAGATAACACGGGGAAAACTATTCAAGCGATAACGACGTGTTCAATAATACAATGAAAACTACGGAGACAAGCCCAGTAGTCGAACACTCAAAAATAACATGGACTCCGGACAGTGATTTAGGCGATAACAACGAGTCTTCAGGTACAAGTTTAAAGACAGGCTTCGAAAACGCAGATTTAACCACACATGCAGCTTTTATGCACCAGTCAATTGTAACCATGCCCCTCCCCCTAACAGTCCGGGTGTATTTCGGGGATAGCCGGGGAAATGGGCCGTGTTTTTATCTTTCAAGTGGCCCCGGAGTGCCGGGTGAATGCGGTGGTTTTGTCTTCGCTTTAAGTATAGCGGGGAATGGGCCTCACCATCTGTACGTCAAACGTCAACGTCCCGGCTATTGCCCAGACCTGGGGGCGTGTTTACAATTGCTGTATGTGCAGTTATGTGTTGCTACGCGTACTCGTATTGTGTCACAAAATCTTTATGTGGACAGAAAAATCTAACTAGCCGCATTTTACTTTTCGAACTAAACAATTTAAGAAAATTGCGCCATCGATTTCTCGAACGCCGCTGTATTCTTAGTAAAATCATATCCCTAAAGTATTAATACGCTTCAAGTAAAGTGTGCACTTAAATCGGAGATCTTTTTTAAAATTCATATTTAAAAGGATAATCCTTAACAGTTATAACTTTATTCTTCATTCTGAATGTACGTAGTTATTTTGTATACAGTAACTTTTCAAGTCTTCCTAAAGTTTTCAGATACCGTTCAAGTCAAAATTGAACCACAAATAAAACACCCCAACTTACTTCGATATTTCCAGTAGATACTATTTTTTTGAAAAGACGAGTATTTTTTAGGTGTGTTTCAATTTTCCGCAGAGGTAAAAGGTCCAAAATTCCCTTGACTGCCCAAAACTTCGTATTTCAAACTAAACTTCCATATCTTTCCATTTAGATACTTGGGATCAAAATAATCAACGATCTTTACAATGACTAAAATACTAACATTTCTGATGTACACATGACCTTTATATCAAACTCTTATTACGGAACTGATTGGTTACTTTAACCATATTACGCTTCAATCACAATACAATACAACTAGTGGATTTTCTTTCTTTCAGTTTTCATCGTTGCGTCATGATGGCGCAAATCCGTTGGTAATATCTCAAAACCCTATTTACAGTGTGTGTATACCACGTAATAAATAACGTCATATATGCTTCGTCGGAAGGCAACATATTGCTTAAAATGAATATTTAAAACAAAGATAATTTTTCTTTTACTACACCATTTTAAATGAAACAAAGGGCAGTCTACGCAGCTTAAAGAGCCCCGCCCGCGTTTTATTACCGGCTTAGTTTCATCAAACACTTCGACAAACCTGATTCCAAAATCATATTTTGACAGTTTGATCATTGCACTTTATTTGGATTGCATTGTGTTTTCAAAAGCATCATTGAAACATAGGCACTGTTATCATATCTAAGTATTGTTCAATAAAAAATCAAATAGTTTGATATGTATGCGAGATAGAAATATATATTTTGAATCTAATAGCTGTATTGATCCATGAATGCAATGTCTGTTTGATTTTGATAGCTTATGCTGTCGTCACAAATCACTAAATGCCACCCGAGGACGTTGTAAATGCCAGTTTTCACTAAATATCGGCCGGTGGCAGGACTGCGGCAGTTACGATCGGCCGGCGGCAGTCGGCATTTTAGACGTTGCCATTAACTGCTGAATTCAATTAGGTTTGTGACACAGATTTCACGTTTTACTGAAATGCCTTTACGATTATTTGCACGTCGATGGGATGTTCTATCAATGGGAATAAAGAAATATAGATATTGCATTCAAATGGACATAATGTTTTATTTTCGCTGAACGTTCATTTTTACTTTTCATACAGTAACCGTTAAAACAGGTTGTTGGCTTTTTCCTTCCAAGAATGGACTCTAAATGACAGGTTTCAAATAAAACATTAACCTTTCCACTGGCCATTTTGTAGCAGAGGCCTTTGTTTTTTCCAATGGAGGGTGGTATATCAGTTTTGATAATGAATCTTGTCATTAGAGGATCAAATCATTACTTTGTCTTTGTTTGTTCAGATGGTCTCTCAACCTATTTGTATGATAAGAAAATTACAGGAAACACTTAAGCATACTTTAACGACTATAATTGTGCAAACGTTGTCGATTTTGTCGATGTAAAGGTATATTCCATCGGCTAGAAATAAATAATTATCCTTCTTAATTCGTTTTATTCAGTATAAAAAGGAAATCAAACTACTATTATAGTAGCAAATTTTCCAATTTCTTCATTTGCTGTCATTATATCTGACTAAAACGTCGGTCTTTTTCTACCAGAACAAATTTCTAAACGCACGGTACCGAACGTCAATAACAGTAAACGGTGTAAACATGTTCATTTAATGTCATTACAATATATTTGGTTTGGAAAATAATGAGAACATAAACAAATGAAATCAGGTAACAAGAATGTTGACTTCTGATGCAGACAGAATGACGAGCTATGTAATTGTGTCATGTGATGTACTGCTTGGGTTTCGGAGAGCATTGACGAGCTATGTAATTGTGTCATGTGATGTACTGCTTGGGTTTCGGAGAGCGGTGACGAGCTATGTAATTGTGTCATGTGATATACTGCTTGGGTTTCGGAGAGCGGTGACGAGCTATGTAATTGTGTCATGTGATGTACTGCTTGGGTTTCGGAGAGCGGTGACGAGCTATGTAATTGTGTCATGTGATATACTGCTTGGGTTTCGGAGAGCGGTGACGAGCTATGTAATTGTGTCATGTGATGTACTGCTTGGGTTTCGGAGAGCGGTGACGAGCTATGTAATTGTGTCATGTGATGTACTGCTTGGGTTTCGGAGAGCGGTGACGAGCTATGTAATTGTGTCATGTGATATACTGCTTGGGTTTCGGAGAGCGGTGACGAGCTATGTAATTGTGTCATGTGATGTACTGCTTGGGTTTCGGAGAGCGGTGACGAGCTATGTATTTGTGTCATGTGATGTACTGCTTGGGTTTCGGAGAGCGGTGACGAGCTATGTAATTGTGTCATGTGATGTACTGCTTGGGTTTCGGAGAGCGGTGACGAGCTATGTAATTGTGTCATGTGATGTACTGCTTGGGTTTCGGAGAGCGGTGACGAGCTATGTAATTGTGTCATGTGATGTACTGCTTGGGTTTCGGAGAGCGGTGACGAGCTATGTAATTGTGTCATGTGATATACTGCTTGGGTTTCGGAGAGCGGTGACGAGCTATGTAATTGTGTCATGTGATGTACTGCTTGGGTTTCGGAGAGCGGTGACGAGCTATGTAATTGTGTCATGTGATATACTGCTTGGGTTTCGGAGAGCGGTGACGAGCTATGTAATTGTGTCATGTGATATACTGCTTGGGTTTCGGAGAGCGGTGACGAGCTATGTAATTGTGTCATGTGATGTACTGCTTGGGTTTTGGAGAGCGGTGACGAGCTATGTAATTGTGTCATGTGATATACTGCTTGGGTTTCGGAGAGCGTTGACGAGCTATGTAATTGTGTCATGTGATGTACTGCTTGGGTTTCGGAGAGCGGTGACGAGCTATGTTATTGTGTCATGTGATATACTGCTTGGGTTTCGGAGAGCGGTGACGAGCTATGTAATTGTGTCATGTGATGTACTGCTTGGGTTTCGGAGAGCGGTGACGAGCTATGTAATTGTGTCATGTGATATACTGCTTGGGTTTCGGAGAGCGGTGACGAGCTATGTAATTGTGTCATGTGATATACTGCTTGGGTTTCGGAGAGCGGTGACGAGCTATGTTATTGTGTCATGTGATGTACTGCTTGGGTTTCGGAGAGCGGTGACGAGCTATGTAATCGCGGAATGTGATATACTGCTTGGGTTTCGGAGAGCAGTGACGAGCTATATAATCGCGGAATGTGATATACTGCTTGGGTTTCGGAGAGCGGTGACGAGCTATGTAATTGTGTCATGTGATGTACTGCTTGGGTTTCGGAGAGCGGTGACGTGCTATGTAATCGCGGTATATATTGTACCGCAACATATATATATATATATATATATATTTATATATTTATTTTGTACTTTGTAATATAGTTTCGAAACATCAGAACATATCATTTTTTAAATCCCTTTTACATATCATTTATCTATACTCTACTATACAGTGTGTGTATACCACGTGATAAATTGCGTCATAAATGCTATGTCGGAAGGCAATATTTTACTTCGAATGACGACTTTAAACAAAGATTACTTCACTATTTCTTCACCATTTTAAATGAAACAAAGCGCAGTCTACCCCGCTTACGGAGTCCCGCCTTCGGTCCTTTACCAGAGTTTGATTGAGAGTTTAGTTGCTTAAAACACTTCGACAAACCTTTTCACAATATGGCCGTCTGATGGAGCACTGTCAAAACATTATTTTGGAAACAGGTTTGTCGAAGTGTTTAATAAAACTAACCACCTTATAAAAATTCGGTAATACAACGAAGGCGGGGCTCTTTAAGCGGCACAGAATGCCATTTGTTTCATTTAAAATGCTGTAGTTAAAGTAAAGTTATTTTTGATTTAAGTCTTCATTTTAAGCAAAATGATGCCTTGCGAAGTAGCATATAAGACGTTATTTATCACGTGGTATACACACCCTGTATACCGCCTGTTAGAAATTAGTGACGAGGGAACGAAAGGGTACATGAAGGCCTTATGTACTACGTCATCAAGGTATGTTTACAAGTACATTCTTCGAATTTCTTGAAAGATAACACGGGGAAAACTATTCAAGCGATAATGACGTGTTCAATAATACAATGAAAACTACGGAGACAAGCCCAGTAGTCGAACACTCAAAAATAAACGCAGTTAAGAGGAATGAGGCAAGCGCCCAAACGACACACATTAAGATTTACCTGTACTATAACTTGGACTCCGGACAGTGATTTAGGCGATAACAGTAGGCGGTATTCCGGGGATAGCCGGGGAAATGGGCCGTGTTTTTATCTTTCAAGTGGCCCCGGAGTGCCGGGTGAATGCGGTGGTTTTGTCTTCGCTTTAAGAATAGCGGGGAATGGGCCTTACCATCTGTACGTCAAACGTCAACGTCCCGGCTATTGCCCAGACCTAGGGGCGTGTTTACAATTGCTGTATGTGCAGTTATGTGTTGCTACGCGTACTCGTATTGTGTCACAAAATCTTTATGTGGACAGAAAAATCTAACTAGCCGCATTTTACTTTTCGAACTAAACAATTTAAGAAAATTGCGCCATCGATTTCTCGAACGCCGCTGTATTCTTAGTAAAATCATATCCCTAAAGTATTGATACGCTTCAAGTAAAGTGTGCACTTAAATCGGAGATCTTTTTTAAAATTCATATTCAAAAGGATAATCCTTAACAGTTATAACTTTATTCTTCATTCTGAATGTACATAGTTATTTTGTATACAGTAACTTTTCAAGTCTTCCCAAAGTTTTCAAATACCGTTCAAGCCAAAATTGAACCACAAATAAAACACCCCAACTTACTTCGATATTTCCAGTAGATACTATTTTTTTGAAAAGACGAGTATTTATTAGGTGTGTTTCAATTTTCCGCAGAGGTAAAAGGTCCAAAATTCCCTTGACTGCCCAAAACTTCGTATTTCAAACTAAACTTCCATATCTTTCCATTTAGATACTTGGGATCAAAATAATCAACGATCTTTACAATGACTAAAATACTAACATTTCTGATGTACACATGACCTTTATATCAAACTGTTATTACGGAACTGATTGGTTACTTTAACCATATTACGCTTCAATCACAATACAATACAACTAGTAGATTTTCTTTCTTTCAGTTTTCATCGTTGCGTCATGATGGCGCAAATCCGTTGGTAATATCTCAAAACCCTATTTACAGTGTGTGTATACCACGTAATAAATAACGTCATATATGCTTCGTCGGAAGGCAACATATTGCTTAAAATGAATATTTAAAACAAAGATAACTTTTCTTTTACTACACCATTTTAAATGAAACAAAGGGCAGTCTACGCAGCTTAAAGAGCCCCGCCCGCGTTTTATTACCGGATTTTCATAGGGTGGTTAGTTTCATCAAACACTTCGACAACCCTGTTTCCAAAATCATGTTTTGACAGTTTGATCATTGCACTTTATTTGGATTGCATTGTGTTTTCAAAATCATCATTGAAACATAGGCACTGTTATCATATCTAAGTATTGTTCAATAAAAAATCAAATAGTTTGATATTTATGCGAGATAGACATATATATTTTGAATCTAATAGCTGTATTGATCCATGAATGCAATGTCTGTTTGATTTTGATAGCTTATGCTGTCGTCACAAATCACTAAATGCCGCCGGCCGACGTTGTAAATGCCAGTTTTCACTAAATATCGGCCGGTGGCAGGACTGCGGCAGTTACGATCGGCCGGCGGCAGTCGGCATTTTAGACGTTGCCATTAACTGCTGAATTCAATTAGGTTTGTGACACAGATTTCACGTTTTACTGAAATGCCTTTACGATTATTCGCACGTCGATGGGATGTTCTATCAATGGGAATAAAGAAATATAGATATTGCATTCAAATGGACATAATGTTTTATTTTCGCAGAACGTTCATTTTTACTTTTCATTACCGTTAAAACAGGTTGTTGGCTTTTTCCTTCCAAGAATGGACTCTAAATGAAAGGTATCAAATAAAACATTAACCTTTACACTGTCAAATTTGTAGCAGAGTCCTTTGTGTTGCCAATGGAGGGTGATATATTTATTTTAACAATGATGATTGTGGTCATTAGAAAATCAAATCGTTACTTTGTCTTTGTTTGTACAGATGGTCTCTCAACCTATTTGTATGATAAGGACATTTACAGGAAACTTTTTAGCATATTTTAACGACTATAATTGTCGAAGTAAAGGTATATTCCATCGGCTAGAAATAAATAATTATCCTTCTTAATTCGTATTATTAAGTATAAAAAGGAAATCAAACTACTATTATAGTAGCAAATTTTTAAATTTCTTCATTTGCTGTCATTATATCAGACTAAAATTTCTAAACGCACGGCACCGAACGCTAATAACAGTAAACGGTGTAATTATGTTAATTTAATATCATTACAATAGATTTGGTTTGGAAAATAATGAGAACATAAACAAACACATTACTCTTTGATGTGGATTTTCATCTAGAAGTACGATTTTCTATATGAGATTTTTTGGGACATGGTTTCCATTTTAAAATGAAATCAGGTAACAAGAACGTTGACTTATGATGCAGACAGAATGCATCGAATACCGGCATTATACCTCTTGGACATGGTTCCCATGTTCATTATGCAGACACGTAACACGGATGCAGACACATAACACGGATGCAGACTTCTGATGCAGACATAATGCATCGAATACCGGCATTATGCCTCTTGGACATGTTTTCTGCAAACATGTAACACAGACACGTAACATGGATGCAAACACGTAACACAGACACGTAACACGGTTGCAGATACGTTACACAGACACGTAACACGGATGCAGACACGTAACACAGACACGTAACACGGATGCAGACACGTAACACAGACACTTAACACGGATGCAGACACGTAACACAGACACTTAACACGGATGCAGACACGTAACACAGACACGCAACACGGATGCAGACACGTAACACAGACACTTAACACGGATGCAGACACGTAACACAGACACGCAACACGGATGCAGACACGTAACACAGACAGGTAATACGGATGCAGACACGTAACACAAACACGTAACACGGTTGCAGACACGTAACACAGACACGCAACACGGATGCAGACACGTAACACAGACACTTAACACGGATGCAGACACGTAACACAGACACTTAACACGGATGCAGACACGTAACACAAACACGTAACACGGTTGCAGACTACGTAACACAGACACGCAACACGGATGCAGACACGTAACACAGACAGGTAATACGGATGCAGACACGTAACACAGACACTTAACACGGATGCAGACACGTAACACAAACAGGTAATACGGATGCAGACACGTAACACAGACACTTAACACGGATGCAGACACGTAACACAGACACTTAACACGGATGCAGACACGTAACACAAACACGCAACACGGATGCAGACACGTAACACAGACACTTAACACGGATGCAGACACGTAACACAGACACTTAACACGGATGCAGACACGTAACACAGACACGTAACACGGATGCAGACACGTAACACAGACACGTAACACGGTTGCAGACTACGTATGCAGACACGTAACACGGATGAAGACACGTAACACAGACACGTTACACGGTTGCAGACACGTAACACAGACACTTAACACGGTTGCAGACTACGTATGCAGACACGTAACACGGATGAAGACACGTAACACAAACACGCAACACGGATGCAGACACGTAACACAGACACTTAACACGGATGCAGACACGTAACACAGACACTTAACACGGATGCAGACACGTAACACAGACACGCAACACGGATGCAGACACGTAACACAGACACGTAACACGGATGCAGACACGTAACACAAACACGTAACACGGTTGCAGACTACGTATGCAGACACGTAACACGGATGAAGACACGTAACACAGACACGTAACACGGTTGCAGACTACGGATGCAGACACGTAACACGGATTCAGACACGATGCAGACACGTAACACGGATGCAAACACGGATACAGACACGTAACACGGATGCAGACACGTAACACGTAACACGGATGCAGACACGTAACACGGATGCAGACACGTAACACGTAACACGGATGCAGACACGTAACACGGATGCAGACACGTAACACGTCACACGGATGCAGACACGTAACACGTAACACGGATGCAGACACGTAACACGTAACACGGATGCAGACACGTAACACGGATGCAGACACGTAACACGTAACACGGATGCAGACACGTAACACGGATGCAGACACGTAACACGGATGCAGACACGTAACACGGATGCAGACAACTGATGCAGACAGAATGCATATCGAATACCGACCTTATTCCTGTCCTTAAACAGACATTACCACTCGTTATGCAAACTGTGTAATTTTATTGCTTAGTAGATTTAACACGATTGATAAAATGAATCTATAATTATAAGCCTTGATACACATATTTATCTCAAGCAGTAGTATGCTTTAAAAATGTTAACATTTGTAACAATGTGTTACAATTTTTGTTGATATATACAATGTAAGTCTGTTTTAATGTTAGAAATCGATCAATTGAATATCATTTTTTCCAACATATACTAGTATATAAAAAGAAAACTATTGGTTTTTGTATTGTATACTATTATAGTTTGATAGATTTGTGATTTACAGTTCATCCTTAAATATAGATTGATTTTAATATTGATTATAATAGTATTATACTATTATATTTATAATAGTATAGGGTTAATACACCTTTTTGAGGTCGTTTCCATCTGCAAAGGCCCGCAAAATGGTTTACAGCCCGAGTGCGTAGCACGACGGTTGTAAACTATTTTAAGGGCTTTTGCAGAAGGTAACAATCCAAAAAAGGTGTATTATCGCTATTATTGCATAAAATACACACCATGATAAACGTTTGTAGTTAAAAAAGCTGTTAAATGTCACGAAAACGAAAACAGTTAGTCCAAAATAACCTCCATCACAAGTGCTTGTGTGACGTCATGAGTGATGTCATTGAAAAAGTTTTACATTAAGCTCGATTAGGGCCGCAAAATAGCTCGGCAGTTGCATTTTTGTTTCGACGCCATTTTTTGCAGTGTTCATTCGTTTGGAAAGTGTTGTTTTTTTTTAAATTGACTGGATTACTTGGATTATTTACACACAATACCTATTGGGTAATCGATTAATTACCGATATAGTCCTACTTTAACCTTTATTTGTTTTAACCACTAATTTAAGCCTGAACAATTTGTAAACATGTTCTTGACAAAATGTACAGCATCTTCAGCCTTAAAGAAAAAAACATATTTGAAATTTCTTTGTTCATTGCATACGACGTAATAGAATCATGTCCATATAAGTCGTTTGTTCTGAATAAAATCGACAGAAATAACTACAGTTCGGAGGAGTTAAACGTTTTAGACTTTATTGAGTGCCTTTAAAGCAAACAAATAGTCAAAACAACTGTAGAAAGTACTATCTAGTAAACACAAATCAGCTTACCAGGAAAAGACAACTCAGAAGAAAATATGTAAGTTAAATGCGCCTTTTTAAAGTTATTGATATTTGTATACAGCTATATATGCTGAAGTTTTTTGGGTGCATAAGTTGGCATCGTTGACCCAATTTCGGTCAGAAACCAGGTCGCTCAGCTACCATTGTTATCATGCGAGCGCTTATGTAAAACAAAAGCCGGTCATTAGTGGAACTTGAATTAACTGAATAATGCAAGTTTTCTACCGATAACGCCCGGTTTTTTGCGTTTTAACACACCACGATAACGAGCCGAAAACTCACATTTTATGCAAAAATGATTTAATATTTCACACTACATGGTATAATTGTAACTGTAATATATTTTATATGTACATGAAATACAAAAAAACTGTATAGTTTACGTATTATAGATTTTGTTCTGTTCCGTTCTGTTCTGATAAGATAGGCATAGGTGTTCAAAAAGGTTTAAGACCTGTTAAATGCATGCATAGTTAGTTTGAGTGTTACACATGTCGGCAAATAACGGATAGAAGAAGAAGAAGATTGTATTAACTATAAGCTTACAGCCCATGAGTTACATATATATTTTGATATGCCCCAGCATATGTATGGTTATGTTAGGAAAATATGCACTTACCTTAATTCTTTGTATAAAATGTATTGTTGTTGTTATCGGTCAATGGCAAATCACACAAGAAACTAGCAACACCCCGACATTCCAGGCGCGCCAGCCTTGTTTGAATTTTGCCGCCGCCGAGTGAGCAATCATTCCACAGGGATAAAAGTTATTACAAATGCTACACAAAGCTATCTACATTTATTTAATTCAGATTTCATTGCTCACAAACCTAATAAACTTGGATAAAGACACAGAAAACCGAAAATCCGACGTTAATATCCAAGCGTTCATGTACTGTAGATAAGATTTATTTACTTTTTCAATAGTTCACGATCTATGATGGCCGCCATCTTGGATTTCACTTGCCTGTCAGCCAAGTGGCCCAACCTTTTGACCGCGTGCCCCAATTTGTGGGACGTCGCCCAAATTTGCCCGCTTTTGCCCATAAACGCCCTATTATTCGGGTACGCCCATCTGAGACAGTATATAAGGCGGGGTTTTCCAGAATCGAGAGGAGACGTAACTTGGACATAGCTTGAAGCACATCCTGTACGATTCGCCCTCGGGCGTTTCGTCCATTTTGGCATTTGGTTTTGACATTTATCTGGAAATAGAAAACGATATTAACAGAAACGATTTTAATGATTTGTCTCCTTGATAAAATCCAAAACGAATTAAATAGGAAATAAGCGGAAAATTAATGTTTTAAGGACTTATTATATTCAACACAATGATATAGCGTTTCCTGTGTCTACCCAGCGATTGCATACTGTATCTTTTCGTCTTCTGATGTTTAAATGATGATTTATTCCGCTGGTGTACTGTTTTTCAACGTTTATTAAACTTGTAAACATCGTTTTGAGTTGTCTTCCCGGTGAACTAGTTTTTGACACGCAATGGTTAGACTACATTAAATTCAACTGCCATTGAGAGGTTTCACTTCCACAGTACCTGAGGGGCAGTCACGAGGGGAACACTTGAAATACTTGGTCACCCGAAAAGGGACAGTTGATAGCGTCGACGGACCACGGGGCTAGGTCGTAACAATATATATGTTTATATTATAAACATGTTCAGTATATAAACATTTCCGATAGAACAACTTTCAAAATCGATCATAATGTATCAAAAAAAAAGAAAGTTATAACACATTTGCTTAAAATACTGAAAACTATAGTTAGTTGAAAAAAGTATCTACTATCTATACTGACGCATTTTAAAGCCCGCATAGACAAACCAACATAGTTTTCTAACTATGACTAGATGAATATAACTAGATATGTGTATCGGTAGAACAGACAGTCAACGAACAGGGGTGTTTTATTAAGGAGTCTCGCAAGTGTGCGGGGCTAAAATTAAACGCCCGGATACACGTGCGTAATCTATCGATAAAACGGTTCATGCTCGATTCATGAGAATGAATAAATTGCCAAATAGTTAAATGAAAGACATGTTACGACTTGTAAAAACTTAGACAACTCCTATCGGTAGGAAGGCATTCATAACTTGAAATAATCAAAAGAAGTTGTACATTTGACGTTTGAAAAACAAAATACTTACTGATAGTTTGCAGTGCTATTCACGTTCATGACCTGATTTCTCTTTTCATGTCTTTATTTCAAAAGTAATATTTTTGATCAATCCTTTTACATAGCAATAATTTAAATGTACACATATTTGGTTTCTTTTGCTTGACAAGAATATGCCCCGCTTTATTTTCTTTTAAATGTAAAGCGGAAAATCAATATACCATACTCACCGTTTACCTACATTTCCAACAAAATGACACCGCCACGACGAACAAAACATTGAAGCATTTTCAACGCATTAAAAAAGGCTGTGGCTCCAATGATTTTCGTCGTGTTTTATTATAGGAAACGCCCATTGTCATAGAAACAAAAGCGATACATTTATAACTCCTAGATTATTTTCATTTCAGGTGGCTGTGTTTTTTCTAGCTATAAAAAGTGTCTGGCAGCGCAAAAATATCAGTAAAATGAGATATGTTTATTTGATGGTTTGAAAATATCAGAAGAGAACAAAATAGATTTGGCTACACGTATTTCGTTATAGGTTAGTTTTGTTACATAAACATAATTTACAAATAATTTTGTTGACGTTGGAATTATTATCACAAAAATAATGAACATTGCAAGTTATCAAACTAGAATACAACATATGATTATAACAACTGTTATACTCGATTAACATATATTGGTGGGTACAATCGAATTTCAACGTAAGAATATATAAAATAAACAAAAGTAATATTCTCAGGTTCAATACATGAATGTAAAACATCTTGAATATATCGTAAACGTATGTGATATCTCCCGGCATAGAAGAAAACAACAAAAGCAATATTCTCAGGTTCAATACATGAATTAAAAACATCGTGAATATATCGTAAACGTATGTGATATCTACCGGCATAGAGGAAAACAGCAAAAGTAATATTCACAGGTTCAATACATGAATTAAAAACATCGTGAATATATCGTAAACGTATGTGATATCTCTCGGCATAGAGGAAAACAACAAAAGTAATATTCTCAGGTTAAATACATGAATTAAAAACATTGTGAATATATCGTAAACGTATATGATACCTCCCGGCATAGAAGAAAACAACAAAAGTAATATTCACAGGTTCAATACATGAATTAAAAACATCGTGAATATATCGTAAACGTATGTGATATTTCCCGGCATAGAAGAAAACAACAAAAGTAATATTCTCAGGTTCAATACATGAATTAAAAACATCGTGAATATATCGTAAACGTATGTGATATCTCCCGGCATAGAAAAAAACAACAAAAGTAATATTCACAGGTTCAATACATGAATGTAAAACATCGTGAATATATCGTAAACGTATGAGTTACCTTCCCGGCAAAGAAGAAAACAAGTTTATTTCAAAGTCTGTAAACAATCACTATAGGAGAACTATTTTTAAACATTGCATGATGACGTCGTTCTTTACTATCACTAACGGTACAAACAACAACGGGATGGTATTTTTGAAAAATGAAACGCAGACATTGAACATAACTTCTCCGTTCAGCCTTGATGACTACAGTACGTGGATTAAGGTGCTGTTCACGTGTGTCAACATTCCGATTATCGCCTTCTGCCTGCTTTCCCTCGTCGCTCTCAACCGGACCAAGAGAACGCCTCAAAACACCAGGTATTTTATTCAACATCTGTATCAAAATGTTACGAATTTCAGTGCGGAAAGTGGTTTAATCGATAACAACAAGTATACTTATATAATTGGTTATACATTAAGGAGTAAATTTCACACTCCGCAATAACTGAAATAATAAGAACGCTTTATTGAACATTACAGTTTATTCTGTAGTGAAAGCAGTAAATGTATTTGCCCTTAAAACCTAAACAACACATTTTTTTTATATTCAACATTTTGCAACCGTTTTTTTCGGGTTGTGTTTTTTTGTAAGAAGTTTTTTAATATATTCTGTATTCTCACTGAGATGTTTTGCAGATGTTGTGTCAGAACTGCTTGGCTACAAATAGTTCATTTATAATCAATTATTGCTTCAATATTTGAGATTAGGGAGTTTTGTTTCATTATTATTAGTAACTGAGTACATGTTTAGCCATGATTTACCATCATATTTAAATGTTTTTTTTTGCCAATTCAAGTCAAATAAAAAATACAATTACTTTTGATTGTAATATTCTTCTGTGCCATCATTATTGTTATTTGATATATTTTTTTTTTCCATTTGTAACATATTCTTCAAATGCGTTCGTTTACTTTATCTCAAATGCATAGTAGCTCTATTTAAGTTGAAATGAGAAGGACAACTCCACACTTCGATATATAGTATAATGCATTAAATATAACGTATACAATATTATTGTAAATGTTTGTGTATATACTAAATTGCCAACAGCAGCAGAACTGCTTGTTATTTAAAATGGGGCGAAACACTTCCAAGTTTCATTTACATATATGAAAAACGTTCCCCTTTCAATCCTAATATGTTTCAATTAGTCATTAAGTAAATTTTAACATTAGCGTGTCCGGCAAAAAGACTTCAAACCCGCAGAGACAGCGCCTTAGTTAATATTACTTAGATGTCATCCGTTATAAAACTAGATTTAAAATGTTTCAAGCTACGTCTAAAATCCCTCATTGAAATGAGCCCCAAGTTCTCGGATTAAACCATAATCAATAAATGTCAGAAACAAATGTTTTGTCACGCAACGGTTGAACCTTATGTTTCCAATTTTTATTGTTGCAGGTTTCTGTCCAGTGTCCTGATAACGATGGATGTTTTAGCTGTGATCGGATTTACCGTTCGAAAATTCATCGATGGCCACACTGCCAATATCATGGTTCAAGTTATCAGCGCCAACTTTGCCTGGCTAGCCTATCTAATGGTTGGAATCATGTGTCTTGAACGGCTCATAGTATTTACTAGGCCAAACTCATATATGAGAATATTCACCCCTTCAAGAGTTAAGAAAATTATATTTTTCATATTGCTTCTAATATCGACTTTATATTATTGTGTACGTATTGGTGCATGTTACCTTGCTTCGCCAAATTTTACGTGGTTCGACGTCATCCGGTCATGCAACAAGGCGTCTTTTACAATGTTCTTTATAGGAGTTTTCAGTGTCATTGTATCATCAATAGTTTGCTACATAAACATATATAGAATTGTACGAATGGAGCATATTCCGTCGAAAGCCGGTCGATTCAAGAGTACTACAAAATCGCTACAACATTATAGGGCAACAACGATTGTGTTCGCATATTTACTTGTAATCATTGCAACGTCAGTAGCTATTATTATTATTTTATCCCTTGGTTTTAACACAACAGGATTGCAACAGCTATTGATGGACGGTGTTTATACAATCAACTGTATGCTCGACACCTGTTTTTACGTGTTGTGGTTCCGGGAATGCCGAATGGAAATTCTCAAGATGGTGTTTCTGCATTTCTGTCCGGGAATAGAGCACAAGATTGAACAGATGCGTCTGGAATTATTTAATGTTGTTACCAATGAGAACAGAAATATTCGTCTGAACACTATTTACCCTGTGTTGAACAACCCTTGATTATCCCCCCTTAACGGAATATGTATGATTACATTTTTGTGAGGCGCTGTAAGTACAACAGACGGTACCCGTCACTTTCGATAGTGATGAGATTGAACAGATGCGCCTGGAGTTGTTGAACGTGGTTAACATTGAGAACTGAAATATTCGTCTGAACACTATTTACCCTGCCATCGACGGAATATGTATGGATACTTTTTAATGTAAGGCATTTAAGTAAAAAGAAGGTACCCGTCCCTTTCGATAGTGCTGATAACACCAAAAGTACATGTATCTTCAAGTTAACAGACGTTTAGTTACCGACAACATTAATCGATCGATATGTGTTTCAATTTTTCTACAATTAAGGACGAAAAATGTATCCACCACTGTAGGTAGTTAGGATAAAACGACAATTTTATGTTTCTTTAAGGTAACCGATTCTTAGATGCCAACACAATTATCATTCAAAACGTGTGCCAATCTACCTACGATACCAATATATTTAACAATTTATCTATGATACCAATACCCATTGTGTTTAAACTTTCTATGATACCAATACCCATTGTGTTTAAACTTTCTATGATACCAATACTCATTGTGTCAATTTATCAATACCAATACTCATTTTGACAATTTATCTACGATACCAATACTCATTGTGTCAATATATCTACGATACCAATACTCATTGTGTCAATATATCTACGATACCAATACTCATTGTGTCCATATATCTATGATACAATACTCATTGTGTCAATTTATCTACCATATCATTTCTCATTGTGACATTATCTACGATACCAATACTCATTGTGTTTTGTTTGTTGTCAGCTGCATTTGAATGCTCAAAATACGAGAGGCAAATAGCTAATTTTATTATATGAAATGAAATCAACAAAGACAACATTGATAATGTACGTGTCATCTAGAAACAACGTTGACATTGCGAGGAATATAAAGCTGAAAACATATGTGTTATACTCATTGTGTTTTGTTTGTTGTCTGATGCAATGTAATGCTCAAAATACGATCTGCAGAAAGCTAATTTTCTTTTATGACATGAAATAAACAAAAACAACATCGACAATGTACGTGTCATCTAGAAACGGCCTTGACATTGCGAGGAATATAAAGCTGAAGACATGTGTTTTTTAGGTAACATTAGTCAAAGAAAAAGGGTAGGTAACTAGTATTTTTCTCTTCAGACGCAAGTTGTTACAGATGTAAATGGTCACAAATGCCGGCTATATGCAAATTGAAGACATAACTTCTATATATACAATTCATCTTAGTGGAATAATTTTAGTTGTCATTATCTATATGGCATAAGAACTTCCCAAAGGTGTTCAATGCTATTATTGCACCAGGATGGTCTAGAGGTCAAGACGCAATCGTTTACTGAGATTGAAACTCAGGTTCAAATCCTGGTCCTACATACAGTCTTGCTTGACTAAACATATATAAGTTTCACAAATGTGTGTTATATGCGCACTGACGACATAATTTCAATATATGCAATAACTCTTAGTGGAACTATTTTAGTCCAAATCCTGGTCCTACATACAGTATTGCTTGACAAACAGAAACACACGAACAGTTTGATTCAAATTCAACACCTGTCATCTACAGTATGTGGTGTTCTACAGTTTTGTCCTTCTTACAAAGGGGAAAGGGCAGTTTACTGCCTTTACTTAATTTACCCGTATTTCGCGTTTAACAAATGTGTTTTACCCATCACTTTACAATCATCACATAAGAGCAAAAAACTGTTCTGTACATGTGTGTCAACTCCACACCAGTGATAACTTCAGGTAAGCCACAATGGGCATACAGGGCATAGTATGGTTCTATTAAACCTTTAGGTAGATGTGTAACTGGGATGTATTGCCGATGAATAAATATACCCAAATCATTCTATGTTGAGATCAAACGAATACGCGTGAAATGTGAAACAAGTACAAAAATAATCATAAAGCGCATACCCACCGTACCCTTATATTGAATAAGCGACCTAGCTTTTACCAAGGACAGGCTGGATGATTCTGGCGTCGCTGTTATGGATAGGAATAGGGCTCTAATGTAGTGTTCTTTTACTCTGTTTATGGATAGGAATATGGCTCTAATGTAGTGTTCTTTTACTCTGGCTATGGATAGGAATAGGGCTCTAATGTAGTGTTCTTTTACTCTGGTTATGGATAGGAATATGGCTCTAATGTAGTGTTCTTTTACTCTGTTTATGGATAGGAATAGGGCTCTAATGTAGTGTTCTTTTACTCTGGTTATGGATAGGAATAGGGCTCTAATGTAGTGTTCTTTTACTCTGTTTATGGATAGGAATAGGGCTCTAATGTAGTGTTCTTTTACTCTGTTTATGGATAGGAATAGGGCTCTAATGTAGTGTTCTTTTACTCTGTTTATGGATAGGAATAGGGCTCTAATGTAGTGTTCTTTTACTCTGATTATGGATCGGAATAGGGCTCTAATGTAGTGTTCTTTTACTCTGATCATGGATCGGAATAGGGCTCTAATGTAGTGTTCTTTTACTCTGATCATGGATCGGAATAGGGCTCTAATGTAGTGTTCTTTTACTCTGTTCATGGATAGGAATAGGGCTCTAATGTAGTGTTCTTTTACTCTGATCATGGATAGGAATAGGGCTCTAATGCAGTGTTCTTTTACTCTGGTCATGGATAGGAATAGGGCTCTAATGCAGTGTTCTTTTACTCTGATTATGGATAGGAATAGGGCTCTAATGTAGTGTTCTTTTACTCTGGTCATGGATAGGAATAGGGCTCTAATGTAGTGTTCTTTTACTCTGTTTATGGATAGGAATAGGGCTCTAATGTAGTGTTCTTTTACTCTGTTTATGGATAGGAATAGCGCTCTTATGTAGTGTTCTTTTACTCTGATTATGGATAGGAATAGGGCTCTGATGTAGTGTTCTTTTACTCTGATTATGGATAGGAATAGGGCTCTAATGTAGTGTTCTTTTACTCTGGTTATGGATAGGAATAGGGCTCTAATGTAGTGTTCTTTTACTCTGGTTATGGATAGGAATAGGGCTCTAATGTAGTGTTCTTTTACTCTGATTATGGATTTTTTATGCTGAACACGACAAACAAATCTTTATTCTCAAAATACCTGGATCAGGGTATTATACCCCGATTGGGGTATGTACCTCCATCGGGAGTTTTTACCCAGCCTGTTTAATTGGAAGTAAAACAAACGATTGAATTGGTTGAGTTTTGATATGGTGCATGGGCATATTACATTCATAAAATCACCAGAAACCATCACACCGTTTGATCCAGAGTCAATTCATTTCCTTGGTAGATTATTAATGGAACACGTGCGATGGTAATTTTTGCTAGCAATGAAATCATATAAAATATATTGAGTTTAATAAACGAATTGGTATTTAAAATCGCAGATGGAAGAGCGTGTTTTCTGTACGTTTAAAAGCAAGGTTGATTGGTTATTTATTATCAATGCAAAGCGGTTTAGTGTCAGTTGTGCGTCTTATGTGAAGTTCGCTGTATCGATGCGTAGTGAATCAGCGTTGTGAAAGGTTGTTGGTCCAAAACTGAGAGTGGATATAGCTCCTTATGGAGATAGTTTAAGGTTGTCAATAGGGTTTTGCATAGCTCAGATGATAGCATTTAACGGCATAAGGTCACAATTAAAACAGACAATCAAAATTTCATTAGAAATTCAAAGGTAGAAGAAAACCTTACTTGCAAGATACCGCACTGGGTGATGAAGTATGAATTAGGTATGTAGGGATCAACATATCAATTTCGTCCCAAAATGGGTTCAACGGGCATATTATACTCACGCATATTTATTATGTAGTAACAATACTGCTGCCCAGGAACATCAACGGTAGATGCTTTCAATGGGCAATAGGCGGGAGACAATTGGTTGGTGCCCCCACCCCCCACCCTAGACGGGTAAGTATCCCAAATAAAAAAGGAAATATATCAGATAACTTTGCTGAATACAGTCTTGAAGTCGGCTCCTTTTTCGCCGTTATGCTTCCATAGTAGAAATAAAGAATCCGATTTTTGTCGTGACTTCATTTTTTCTGGCTGGTCGTTTTAACAAAAGCGGCATTCTTTATAGCAGGCATATCAATTCGGTTTCATTTCTTTAAGATTTCTTTACAATGAAAATATTTTTGTCTGCAGACTTAGACCTCAAGGATGTCATTGATGACGAGTTGCGGTTCAATGGATTTAGTGGTGACGTCTTCGGCGAATTCAAAGATTGCAGTGATCAATACATTCAATTAAAACACGTACATAAAGTTTAATAGTTACTTATGTAAGAAGAAGAAATTATATTAAAAGGCGCGACCGCTATATTAGTCTCTCATTCATGATTCATTATATTTGACTGAATTAATTGACAAACGCAATGTTCTGCATTTGTTGAACGTGCTTGATGCACTTCATTGTTGTCATTGCTTATGATCAGCTATCAACTATGATTGTTTATTGTTTTATATGAGTAAGGCATTCTTTTAGAGAAAGTTATTACTTGGTCTACTCTCAGTTAGTTATTCGGAAGAGTGAATATAAATTTACCGAATACACTTATGCCGGTCTTAAATAAAACAGGGCATTTTAGTGTTGACTTTAACTCTTTTTTTATCTCAATTCCTCTTGGTGTATGTTAATGGTCTGATTTGAGGCAAACATAATAGACAAAAAGCCTTTAAGTCTAAGTATCATACACGCGATTTATACTTTTTGTTGAACTTCTGACACTTTATATTTAAAGATGCACTCTTACTCATAAATAAGAATAACCATAATTATTAATATTGTTTTATTATTCTAAATGTCGAAAACAATGGTTCTTATGTAGGACACCGAGTTTAATTTGAATGAAATTAGCATAAAACACGTTTTTCTACCTTATGAGACTAAATTAGACCACAGTAAATCTTTAAGCACTTTTCAATAATTTAATATTTTTGCGCTTTCTGCTATTAAATGCACGGTTACAATCTTGTTTTCAGTAATTAATATTTTCCAGAAATGCATTTTTGAGTAACAAGTTAAAGATTTATCAGTCAAAATTAATGTTTGTTAAACATGTGTTTGTATTGATTTTGAATAAGAGTGCCACTCTAAGCAATATTTGACGTTGTAGATGCTGTTTTTTATTGCTTCACAAGGTCGTGCGGTGTTAACCTTCATGACATATGTTGTTTTGAATTTTTTTAGAAGAAACATTTTGTTTCTGTTTCCAAATTTAACATGAAATGTAATCCTGATCCAGAATTGTTTCTCATCTCAGATGTTTATCTTTATATTACAGTTCTTCTTTTTTTTTATTCTTGCGCATTTACTAATAATCAATTGTAAAAGCCTAAAGCTCATGAATTAGATTAAATACAGTGTGAAATAACTTATTACTTATAAGTATGTACATGTGGTTATTAGCAATAACTATGACTTATATGGTAATGAATATTTCATTGTCATGGGAACGATCGCACTATCTTTATAACTTATATGTAAAATTATTTCAGGCACAGTAGGTTTTCAATTTTCTGGTCATACCGTGATAGTATTAGTCGAGTTGTAACTATTTGTCAGTTTTAAAATATCAGAAACTTCTTTCCAATCTCATTTAACTGGCATTACTTTATTTAGCTGTAAATCATTTATAATAGGTTAAGGAGTAAATTTCGACCTCCGCACTAACTGAAATAATTAAGAACGCTTTATTGAACATTATATTTTGGAGTCGATCATGACAATAAATAACGGTACAAACAACAACGGGTCAATGCATTTGACAAATGGAACGCAACAAGGGAACATGACCTCTCTGTCCAGCCTTGATGACTACAGTACGTGGATTAAGGTGCTGTTCACGTGTGTCAACATTCCGGTAATCGCCTTCAGCCTGCTTTCTCTCGTCGCTCTCAACCGGACCAAGAGAACACCTCAAAACGCCAGGTATTTTATACAAGATCTTTATCAAAATGATTCATTCATTTCAATGCGGAACGTGGTTTAATTGATAACAATAAGTATCGCAGTATACAAGTACAATAATATATTGACAACGGGCCCCAATTTCTCGAAACTTCTTAAGCTTAACAGGCTTAAGTCGCTTATTTCAATTAGCCAAAATACATATTGAAAATGGATTTTGATAAATGAAAATTGGTTTATTCTGATAATCATACAGATTATTCCTACATAATTTCTAAAAATTCTTTAAGAAGTTAATAGAACACATTTTATAGAACAACAAAAATAGTGAGATTAGCTTAATCCTGTTATAAGGGACTTAAGAAGTTTCGAGAAATTGGGGCCAGTAGTCCAACCAACGTTGTAAAGGGGACACGGCAAGGTCCCAAAAGACAATGCACGTATGAAACACATACACAAGTTTCATGTACAAGAGTTCAGTGATTTAGGTGATAAAGCGAGTTTGCAAGTATAAGCTTTAACATCAATTTTGCAAACGGCATTTAAACAGAAAGTTTTAACTGTACTTCTTTCAACACGTACTCGTATTATTTTACAATCGCTCTTATTTTGAAAATGTGACAACATTAATAAGTTAACGCCAATACTTTTCTGTCATCGTAAATTACTTTTTCGAACTAAACTATTTAAGAAAATGGCGTTCCCTACCATTACTGAAGCGCCGCTGCAATCTAATGAAAATCAAATCCCTAAATCATTTAAAAACGCTTTAAGTAAGGCCGTAAACTCCATCAGAGTGTTTCTTTAAAACACATGTTTAGAGTGATAACCTTGAACTTTATATTACATGTTAGTGTACATTTTCATTTCTTACACAGTAAATGTTCGTCTTTCCTTGTGTCAGATACAGTTTATCATATACAGTTTATGCATGGTCTCTCGCCATATCGGTGCACTATATAACTTGATTTTTTTTTCTATTTTATTTATTGTTGATGATTGTTTTGTGTACTTTTGAGAGGGAATGCCATTAGTTTCTTCTTTTTGGTTCAAGGTTGCAGCGGTCGCTTCCAAAATTAACGTATATTTGTGCGTTTAGCAAAAAGAGTATAGCGGTGAATCCGACGACCGAAATTCTATTTTGTTTTAATCCTTTTTATAGGTGTCATTGGCGCATGAATTCCAAGTGAGTAAACAATCAGTATTGAATCATGAATAAACAAACAGTTGTTTTTGAAGCGATGGTTATTTATGTAAGGTGTGTATATTTAACAGGTCCAAAACTGCTCTGATTGCTCAAGCCGGTTTTTTTGGTATTTAAAAGCATGGTGTTTAATATGTATAAGTAAAAGTGAGAAAAACAATCCTGTGTTTTAAAAAATCCGCCTTCTACAACACATATAGCGACCAGTCTGTTACCACATAGCAAACTAGATTATCTTCCTACGCAAATTAAGCTATTTCAATGAATAGTTAGTTATATGGGAATTTCCACACCCAAGCAGTCCATTTTAATCCATCTCTGTTATGATTATCGCACAATGCATGGCAAAGTTTTTTAACATATTTTTTTTATTCCAATAAAGGTTTTGATAACATACGCCATATGGTGTGCTCAAATAATAAATTCTCTTTCTGTTTTTATATTTATTTGTCAAAAGCCATGTATATATGTATTGACAAATATTATTTCGTGTCAATGATTAAGGATTTTTTCTTTCTGGATGGTTAAAACTTATGTTAAATGTTTGAACTTAATGAACTTATGTACTGTTCTTTCACTCAAAATGTTTTACTCTAATGACAACGCAATTGTATTTGGTGTTTGAACTACGGTAAGGTTATAACAATGCAAACGATAAAATTTAGGTTTGGTAGGCACTGTATTGGGTATCTCATCTAATTCGTTTATATGAATTCCTACATATTCAAATGGGATTTATTCGACACTTCGTTACGCACACATTTAAATTTTATAATTTTCGTAATATAATTACTCAAGAAAATAAGTTATTCAGATGTTTATATTGTTATATGTGTACTACCATAATTTAAGAAATCAAAAGTTATCACTGTTTTTCGTCGCTTTCAGTGATATTTCTTTTGTCGATCAATCAAATTAATGATACATATAGTGTAATGATAATTTAAACATTTCTGAAATGAACATACTTCATATATAAGGTCTAGGGATTAGTATTTAATATGAATCGTAAGTAAAGTTTACTTAGTCATAACTTGTTTCGAGTAAGTCATATCGCATCAAATGTACACTAATCAATTTGAGGTTGTTAATATAGGTTTTGTCATGGGACGTTTCACCTAACTGTTTTGAATCTGTTGTTGCAGGTTTCTGTCCAGTGTCCTGATAACCATGGACGTTTTAGGTGTGATCGGATTTACCGTCCGAAAATTCATTGACGACAAAACCGCCAGCATGATGGTTTAAGTTATCAGCGTCAATTTTTCCTGGCTAGCCCATATTATGGTCGGGTTTATGTGTATTGAACGACTCATAGTATTCACTTGGCCAAACTTCTATTTGAGAATCTTCACAAGTTCAAGAGTCAAGGCATTTGTAGTTTGCATACTGCTTCTAGTTTCGATTATATATTACTTTGTTCGTACAGGAGCATGTTACCTTACGACACCAAAGTTCACGTGGCTCGACGTCACCGGATCATGTAACAAGGCTACCTTTACAATGTTCTTTATAGGAATATTTGGGGTCATTGTTATACCAAAAGTTTGCTACATAAACATATAAAGAATTGTGAGAATGGAGCATATTCCGTCGAAAGCCGGTCGATTCAAGAGTACTAAAAATCGCTACAACATTATAGGGCAACAACGATTGTGTTCGCATATTTACTCGTAATCATTACAACGTCGATTGTTATATTTATTATTTTAGCCATCGGTTTTAACATCACATGGTTACAACAGCTATTGCTGGACGTAGTCTTTTCAGTCAACTGTATGCTCGACACCTGTTTTTTACGTGCTGTGGTTCCGGGAATGCCGAATGGAAATTCTCAAGATGGCGTCTCACTTCTGTCCTGGAATAGAGGACAAGGTTGAACGGATGCGCCTGGAATTATTTAACATGGTTACCATCGAGAACAGAAATATTCGTCTGAACACTATTCACCCTGTGTTGACTCAATCATGAGTATCCCTCATTGACGGAATGTAAGGCGCTGTAAGTACAATAGAAGTTTTCCGTCACTTCAGATAGTAATGATATTACCAAAATTACATATATCTTCATGTTAACAGACTCTTAGTTACCGACAGCATTGATAAATCAATATGTGTTTCAATTTATCTACAATTAAGGACGATCGATTGTTAAATTTAATTTACTTACGACGTAAGAGTTTTTTTCATTATGAGAAAAACTTCAACAAAGACAACATTTACTATGTACGTGTCCTCTTGAAATAACATTGAGATTGCGAGGAATATAATAGTTTCTCAAATGTACGTTGAAACTGCGATATATATAAATATCTTCCATGTGTAGGATTACATTGCGAGGAATATAAATATGTTTCATGTAAACGTTGACATTGCGAGTAATATAAGTATATTTCAAGTGTACGTTGACATTTGGGGAAATTTTTTATGTGTACGTTGACATTGCGAGAGATATAAGTAATTAAAATGTGGATGTTGCTCCTCTATATGAGATTATAGTCCAACACACATTACTATACACTATACACGTTTACTGGCCTCCCCGTACGTCCAACTAGGCTAGGCTTTGATAAGATTTACGTTTTACGTTTTTTCTTTATTTAGGATTGTTGGGATAAAAGTGAGGTTTGTGCACTTAAACTTGTTTAACCCCCCAGTAAATTTACATTTTACTGACCGTTCCAAGGCGGTACCTAAAAATACCTGAAAAACATAACTGGTTTTTTATATATAGTATGCACTGTGTTGTTTGTGGAGTTTTGTGCTGTTCTTCCATGTTTCTTGTTTGTGATTTTTGTTTTTATGTTCTATGTCTTTGGCGTTCACCAGGGCCGTAAACCGGGTATTTTAAACTGTTTGCTACTGAGCTTGTTTCTGTAGTTTTTCGCATAAATATAGGTAGCACTGGCCTGTAGTTTTAATTTAAAGTTGTCATCTTTCTCTTGTTCAATAGCATATTTACTTGTGTATGTCTGATCAAGCATACACTTGTTTCATTTAAATAAATATTCAGCTATTTATTTGTTGTTTCCATCTATCCTGAATCACGGTACACTTAAAAGTTTTCAGCACAATTGGATACAAACAAAATCCCATGCTAGTGTATAATCAAGGATGTACTCCTTTTCAAAACGAGTTTCAATTCACAATACCTTTTGCACTTACTTCCGTCATTCAATGGAGGCTGATTGCTTTAAAATCGAATAAAGGCTGCAAAAGATAACAACGCAAAAACTTTACAGTCGAAAACTAAGGGTTTCATACGTGATCATGCCATTCTGTTTAATGCTCTTGGGTTTCAGATAGTTTTTAATTCCAATTTCAACCCCTTTCTACATGTTTGAAAGTGTTCTCGGTGTCCGACAAGGGGAATGCATATGCCCTTTTATATTTTTATATGTATCTTTATGACCTAAAAGACGAGTTGTTTCTGAATGGAGCCAACCGTATTGTTCTTAACTCTGTTAAACTCTTTTTGTTGATGTATAGAGGTGGTATTTAATTTTTGCAAAGACCAGTGTAGAAACGCAAACTTATCTAAACATTTTAGAAACTCACTGAAGAAGATGGAAGCATTCTGTAAATAAAAAAAACACTCAAATTGTTGTTTTCAGAAAAGGCGGTAGATTAGCGCATATTCATTTTCATTTTTGTGATTCAGAAATTGAAATTGTACCAAATATTGTTATTTGGGAATGGTATTTACGTCTGGAGACAGCTTTATTGAATGTTTGAAAACATTGTCAGGACAGGCAAATAAGGCATTTTTTAAATGAAGAAACACATTCAAAGTTAACATATCCACTGAACAAATTCTGGATTTGTTTGATAAATTAGTTTACCCTATTTTATTCTATGGATGTGATGTATGTTTTTTTCGTGCAAACAATGTAGAATGAATACATATTATGTTTTGTAAGAATTTACTTGGTGTTAAAACTTCTACACAAATCGATTTTACTTATGGAGAACTAGGCAGGACTGAGTTTTACTCGATAAGATTAACAGCTATCTTAAAATATTGGTTTAAGATATTACGTTGTAATGAACGAAAATACATAAATATTATATATAAAGCAATGTTACTTGAACTCAAAATAACCCTGGAAAAACAACTGGGCGATTATGGTGAAAAATATATTATGCAATTTTGGTTTTGGAAACGTTAGCACAGGGTGTTGGAAACAAAGATATATTCTTTAGCATATTTAAGAGTCAAGTAAAGGATGCTTTAATTAAAAATTGGTACAACAGATTAGAAAACTCAACTAGAAGCCGAATACCATTTGTTATTTGAATGCATATATAAGGAATGAATTGCGGGGTTGATGTCATTATCGGGGTATGAACGCAATTGGGTTGGTCAATGTGTGTGGAGTCCGAAGGACTCATCGCGTACTTTGACCAACCCAATTGCGTTCATATCCCCGATAATGACATCAACCCCGCAATTCATTCCTTATATTTACACCAATAGTTCATTATTTCATTCAAGAATTGTTAAAAAAATACTTCATTTCATTTAAAAACCATTCAGTAACCCGTTCTAACCCATTCGGTAATTTTTTTTCAAATGACGTCACAATAACGCGGGAAAAGATCAACCACTTAAAATCACTTTAAAACGTAAAATTGAAACACTTCTGGTACCAATATATTTAAAATATAATAAACTAACACTTTAAAAATGTTGATCTATATTTTACGGGACCTTCAGACACAATACAACCAATATCAATAGCTTTCATGTATATTGTTATGCAATGAATTACGATCCGAACATATCCGAAGATGTTGCGTTTATCGATTGATGAACGTAATTGCCGAAAGGCAGTTCACATAAGGAACGGAAGTTGAGGTGTAAATATTGTATAATGATATACAAAGTAAATATATCAAGAGATACTATAGAGAAAGACCAAGTATGTTAAAAACCATTCAGCTGTTAAAATCTTATAATTCAAATGATGTGAAGAAATACGCTGTATTTATCTTTAATGCTTTAAAATAAGAAAGATACATACCCAAATCCAGGCTAATTAAGGGGGAACTAAATTGCTTTAATTATAGTCGACCATTATATATAAACAGTATCATAAGGTTATACACACTATATTATTACAAGATTGGTTTAGTGAATTAAGATAAAGTTGTTGTCACTTAATATGTCTATTTGTTTAGGCATTTATTTGCTCGCCGAAGGAACAATATATTAACGAACATATCTTTCATAATTTTGATTATGGGCCATTTTTTCTAAATGGAATATGTATGTACAAGCGTAAGTAATCTCAATAATAGACATACAACAGAGAAAGTTTTTATAATTGATATACCTAGCAAAGTGTATTGAATCAAACAGATACAGTTGTTAACATTGTGATATTGATAAAGATATTTATAAATATTCTCCGCCATACATGTATATATAAACCATTGTATTACATTAATGTGATCAAGGGTCATATTGGCCTTTTTCAAATATGTAGTGTGTTGGAAATTTTCTTTGAATAAACTTTCTTCTACTATACTATGTAGTACATGTTGTATACTGGATGAATTCCAGCCGGCGTATTCAGCTTATTTTTTTCTGATAAACCCAGTCAGTTCTTAACCTGCAAATATGTCGATGTCAATATTCGTATGACAATGTGCAATGTTATTGATATTTACATAAGAAACAGCAGTGGACCAAGAATGGATCCCTGAGGTACTCCTGATGATATTGTAAGCAAGCCAGACTGTATGTTTCCGATATTAACTAATTGTTTTATATTAGTACAGTACAGCAACAGCGTTTACTTTATTTGGCGGACTAACAAGTAAAGATAGTCTATGCCAATGTTGTTGAAAGAAAACATTTGAGACATTCTACCATGGTAGTTGCATCGTTAATCATAGTTGATATATCAGGATCATACTTGAAACTGAATAAAACAAACACACTCCGTGTTATGCATTTCATTATGTAGGGACTACTTTTCTCAATATGGTGCCATTTTTGCTTATTACCTCGGAGATGATACGCTGATTGGTATCCTTGACCTTACAGTATTGTTTTCCGGACTGATATAACAATTATTTACAGGGAAAGTATTTAAGTATCGCTGGTTAGAATTTATTTTATTGTCCAGATTTAACATTTTCTTTATAGTCATATCTTTATAATTGTTTATACTTATATTTAATTAACAATGATTATGAAACAAGTTATTACAACATTAAGGGTTTGAGCCTAAAACCAGGGGCACTTTTTCCTCCTGTGTTTCTTCAGTATTGTATTAGTGAAAAAGCATAGGTGTCTTCAATGTAGGCGTTGTTGTGCAAAACAATAAATAGGCCATAATTCAGAAATATTCAAATTAAAACTTGGTACACATGTTGCAAGAAACACAATGAAATTGCATCAATATAATCCCAAACAAATAATCACCTGCGCTGACTCTTTTTTGAATTGATATGTGTCAGCTACAGATCAAAAAGTGATAGTATGGATATGAAATCATGTACAAAATACTGGACATGAACACTTAATTCTGGTACATGAAGCGTCTTACTTCTACATAATATTTATCAAACATTCGCTTATTGGCTATAATCTGTGAAGATTCAAACTGATTTTAAATAATATTTATGTGAGAGACCTTTTTTTTCGACCACCCAGTGGACATTTCTGCCGAAATATTTTGTAGACCAAAAAAAAAGCAATGGCCTTAACGAGATTTCTTTGTACTTTTAGGATGTTTAGTTTTGCGTTGTTTAACCAATCCGAATGTAGTTCTGTACGAAAAAAGATTAAACACTTAAAATCGAACACTCTCATAAAAATGAGTCTACAAGTAAATTTCACACAAGATGGAATAAGGGATTTCGACGGATCCTTTTACAAAATATTTAAATTTCGTGCTGCAGTACGTTCACACAAACTGCTTATTTGTTTTAGTCTTTATCCGGCCTTTTTATCATGCGAATCTTTACGTTAAAGTTTCTTTTACTAAAATACCTTTTTATAGTACCACACACCACATGCAACAGTTACCACAGAACAACTCACGGCTCTTGCGTTAGTATCACAGTTGTGTCAAAATCCGAACATGCGTATGGAAAACTTGACTTTCTGATATAACAGCATTTAAAGGTCTTATTAAGGTGATTATTGATAATTTAAAGCCAGAGAGAGGCATGCGAGGGATATTTTATAGCATCAAAGCAATTCTTATAATACAATTAAAAGTATAATGATCGTAGTGAAATTCTTACACATAAATCCTGAGAAACAAGATAAGGGTTCAAACCACAATAAACTAGAGTCGCAAACGTATAAACACCACATACACAAACATACAGACAACACACGCATCAAAAAGTGGGATTACCGCTTCGGAACGGCTAGAAAAAAACACGAGTCTAAAGGAACCTGTCTACTGGAGGCTTAAAATATTTTATGCCGCCATAACCTGACAAAGTCACAACATTTATCAATTATTAAAAAATAAAAGGGACAGCCATCAGACAAAGCTAAGCAATAAATCAAAAATATCTTAAGTTATATGTTTATTGTGTTGCCAAAGAAAATGTCCTGGATTGAGAATGTTGAATTGATTATACCATGACTGTTTCTGATAAGGGGCTTTTCAATGACGTCGAACAAGAAACAATATGTTGTTTCAATATTATCACAGGTGATTGTGATGCAAGGAATAAATATGAACGAAGAAGTGGTCACACTTGTATATGGATAGATTGATAGATTATTTTATTACTCCAAAATTGAAAAGGTAAACGTTTATACACACATATGCAACACTATAGGCAGTAAAAATATAAACCATGCCTGTACTTTTTATTCAAAAAGTCTGCGAGTATGACAATAGAAGTATCAGTATATTATCATACAATAAAGAAAGTAAAATCTACAAATAACTTTATAAGCATTACGTGAGTTTTAAACAAAAGAATTTTTTTAAATCAAACCATGGCGGAGAGCTACACATAATTTTCAAAAAAAAAATAGAACAATTAAATTCTGTGCAACATTATAAGAACAGTGATTTCAGTTGGATAATTAACTAAACTGCCATTGTATATATATATATTATTTTTTCTATTCGTTTAGCAAACAAGCGTGCACATTGATCGAATCAAGTCATTGTAATAATTGACTAAAAATGTACCGAGACCACAATGATCGTAATCATATTCCACAGAAAATGGCAATTTTTTTCTTTCTCATGATAAAACATGGACAGGCGACTACACATATTTCAGTAAAAAATTGACAGGGTTTACATATCGTAACATATTTATTTGAAACACACAGTCCTTATTCATAAAGTATTAATTTGTAAACATGTTTGCATAGTGCCGAACAGCTATTATAAGATGTGCCATTTCAAACGACTTGGTTTTTACTGTTTCTTCCATCGTAGCTCATGCGATTTACATTGGGATTCAATAGTATTTTCCATTTGTTTGAAACTTTCCAGTACCAATATAGTTTGATAAATATTCAACTCAGACATACTTTGTAGCAAACGGTAAATATCCGGAATGAAACGCATTATTTGTTTATCATAGTGCATAAGCCGATTAATGAAAATGTTCATATATAAATATTGATAACGTAGTCTACAAAACTGAGACAATAATTGAAGCTTTTTCTATTCTATAACGACTTCTATGGTATCATATTAACCGTCATTAACACAAATCTGGTGGAGATATTCCTTTGAAATCCTTCAAATCTTTCAAGCATAAATGATGCGCTGTTTCCAATCTCTTGATATCCTGTTTTGAATAGCTATTCCAAAGTTCGCAGCCATAAAAAACTTTTGGTAAAATAGTTGTCCTTGGTATCCTTAAAGTTTTTGCACTGATGGTATCGGGGTCAATTTCACTACTTCAAATATTCTAAATATCCCACGTAACTTGATGCATGCGTTCTAAATACATTATTGGGCCGATATTATTTCATTACATACTATGCCTCAGTGCGTATTATTTACACAAATTGATATTGGGTCATGTACTAGGGAGAATGACGTTTGTTGAGTATCTGTTCGTAAGCATACTTTATTGAACACAACAACTGCATATTTGTTGTACAGTTAGCTCCATTTTCTGGAATAAAAGAAACATATTTTTTAGCATACGAATATGAAACAAGTACCATAGCAGAGTAAGGTAATTGTTCTTAATAAGCAACTGTAAATCTCTTAATTCATAAAACAAAACAAGTCTGTACTGTGCGTGTATATTTCCGTGCATCTGGTAAATGCTGATTTTGGGAAGAAACACTCAAGTAATATGATAGGGCAATATTGAATTGTTTATTACTGCATAAATTATAATAGTTGTTGTCACAATTTACATGCATTACCTTCAGTATTCCTCACTGGCAAAGCCTTTCCGTATAAAATACGTAAACTGAGAAAGCTTAATGAAGTTAGATCGTATATTACCTTCAGTGGTTGTAGGTACAGTTGTTATACCGATTGTGTCATCTGTCTCTGTAGTGGCGTCGATTTCTGAAAAGTGTAATACTCTTACTAAATTTCAACCTTGACGTGATCAGATTTATGTGAGCGAATGATTTAGTCCACTGTTCAAGGCATAACATCAATTCTGACTTGAAAGTGTTTTTGTGTACAAATCGAGGATACCGTGTCGTACTACGATAACTTTTGATTGGAAGTCAATTTTGTATTGCATTGCAAGACATTTAAATCTACATGGGATTTACTGATAACGTCAGTTATACTGTTGACTTTGTTAGTTGTTCGTTAAGAAAATTAGTTTTTTGGACTAACATTTTTATTTTAAAGACAAAAACAAGAATAGTAGTCGAAAGTTTAAACATAAACCCCATGTAATGGCATATGGTCAAGACTTGAAACACAAAAACAAACAATCAAAACTAGAAATATGGAACAACAGCACAAAACTCCACAAACTAACACAATATATATAATAAATATGAAAACTACCTGTCACATTGACGTACGCCTCCTGCATGATAAGGCTGGTGACCAAGTTGGATGCTACACAGTGGTATCTTCCTTCGTCCGAATAAGATACATTACGGATGGTCCATATCATATTTGTCGACGAATCGGTGATTTGTTCATTGTCCTTAAACCAAATGAAGGTCGGGGGAGGACTTCCTGTGACATTGCAAATAAGGTGTAGTGCCTGTCCTACTACTACTGTTTGGTTTTCAAGAGGATTCATGGTGGTAGGTGGAGTAGAGCAGAAGACGTTCGACTCATTAATCGCACGTAGATGATTTAAAAGACCTAGAGACATTTCGTATACCTCCAGAACTTTCAGGGAATAATTATTAGTCAATATGAGAAAGATGTCCTCAAAGGCGGAGATACTTTGTAAGCTTTGATTTTTGAATGGTAAGTTGGTTGGTGGTAAAACAATTTCATAAAGGGATGCAACGGCGTAATGTGCACAATCCAGAAACGAGACACACGTGTCTTCATTGAAATATTCGCTGGTAACATTTTCCATGGCGACGACCCAATAATTGACCATTTCTAGGGAATTGGCATCATCGGTTTGATTTTGAAGCATTGACGCCGCATGTTTAGAAAATCTTTCCACATCAGACAGATAGAAATCAGAAGATAAATTTGCTTTAGCGATGTCAATGGCTTCTGTCAATTCGGTAAGACTGATATTGAATTCAGTTTCAGCTACGTTCAGATCAATTCCCAAGTCCGCTAACGACGCATTTGCTAGAGAACGGCTATCTTTTGAGAGAATATCATCCTGTACAAATGTCGAATTTATTATCGTGCTGGCTGTTTCGTTTGCTATGTCATGCAAGGCATTAATAGTGTCAAATAGGAAAGTATGAATGTTTGTAAATTTTATACAATTTTGCAGAAATATTTCTGTCCTTATACCGTATTCGTTGTCCGTTTGGTTAGTTGTAAAGTCAAGTGTATCAGCGATTATATCAATGGTTTCATTGTAAAGTGTTTCTGTAGCATTGACATGAGTTTCCCTTGTTTTTCTGTAATGCTTGTACAATAAATTTATTGAATTATATTCTATCTCACGTCGTTTTCGACCAAAGATATCTCCGATGGAATCTAAAATAGCTGATATTGTTGCTTTGGCAGCATACCACAGACTATGGAATATGTCATTGAAATTGATGCGTATTTTAATTGTTTTAAACCCAGTTTTAAAAGCGTTAACATCACAGTGGACATCAAAAACAGCCTTATCATGTGATGAAAGTATTACTTCAAATCCGCAATTTCGCACATCAATGATACTTTCTAATCCGTATTTAATGATTAAGTTTAGAGCAGCAACTCCTAGTTTCACTACCTGCTTGACAGCCTCAAGAGCTAGCTTTGCTCCTTCCAGTATCCCTTTAGTTGCCTCTAATCCTAATTTAGCCAAATCAAGTGCAGCTATAGCTATGTCAAGAACAACCCTGGATTTATCCACAATGAACTGGGCAGCCGAAACGGCCACTTTCGCAGCATCCAAGGCTAACATTGGAATGCGGACGAAAACCTTGGCTGCTTCTAATGCCAAATAGGCAATGCCACGGGCAGCTCTGCATAGAAGATTAAGACCAAGGCAGATTGGATCAGGTAATGAAATCATGCAGCTCGTAAATTTACAACATGGGTATGGTATTCGAACTCCCCAGACCCGTTTGTGACAAATTTTACACTTAATTCCTGGAACGCAGATTTTCTTGCAGTCTTTAATCCTACATAATCTGTCAACCTTTCTTTGTGCATTTTTAAGTTTATTTAATGCGTCTTGAAATGGTTTCTTTGCATCTTCTAGTTTATCTTTGGCTTTATCAAGTGCACGTACAGCATCATCGAATTTCGAATTTGCCTTACGGAAAATCGACTTCTTATCTTCAAGCCAGTCCTGAGCTGAAGTTAACCCTCTCTGGGCCTTTGTCACACCGTCTTGTAATTTACTGATTCTTTTGTTAGCATCCTCAGCTATATTTTTTGTAAACCTACGAAGTGCCGCTAAATAACCGTCATCAAAACTACCATCTCCATCGGCATCGGCAACAAAACTTCCTTTAACACCATATGACAATTTGTACCATTCATTTCCCAGTTCTGCAGATATTTGCAGTTGTGCTTTAAATGTATTCCATACTTTTCCTTCAATGTAAATATATAAACCTTGATTTGTTATGAACAGGTCTGTTTGAGCGCCTATACCGAGAAATTTGGCTTCTACTCGTATCAAAGTAGCAAATTTACCATTTGAGTCTACGCTTATTGCAAGTCCAATGCCTACGCCAGCGTCAATACGAAGAAATGGTCCGATCTTAACTAGTCCAGAAGAGACAACAGCCAAAACTCTGGCAGCCCTTTCACCCTTAAGAACACTATACGCACGCTCAAAACGGCTACATGCCCCCAGGCTGTCTATGGAATACACAAGCTCAATTTCTAGGCCTATAATCTTTAAACCAGAAATATCAAGATCGCCCTTAAAGCGAAATCCAGCTCCATTTATTTCCTTTAACACTTTAGAAGCTTGAGCAGTCACATTACTGATCAATATATTAACTCTCTTCCGTATTGCGTTGGTTTCTTCCTTGATAAGCTGTGTTATGTTATGTTTGACAATTTGTGTATTTTCTCGTATCGAGTCTAAAAATGCATCAGTGTCGTTTTGCAATTGTTTCCATCCGTCTTTCCAGATGACAGTAATGCGTTGAATAACTTGTTGCAGATTTGGTATATTTAAGTTACCAATATCTTGTATAACGTCTTCAGCAATGGCTATGAGATTCTGACCAGTGGTTATTACTGTATTAAGTAATATGGTTGAATGGTTCGACAATAACGTATGATACCTAGCTAAAACGTCTCTTGAGAGATTAACAAACCGTTCACTTATGTGTTTTAAATCAAGAACTTCTTTTGCTACATCAATTAGTGTTTGATTGTGCGCTGGAGTCTTTGGATCGCTGGCAAGAAAAACATAGGCTTTGACATTAACCCCGGGTCTGATAAAACGCAAAAGTGATGCATCGAGAAATGCTTCAGCGTTAAAAAGTACCGACATGAAGACTCCTGCAGGATTTGCATTAAGACCGCAAAAATTTCTCTCATGTGATCCTGAAATGGAATATGTTGTTATAATATTGTGTAAAATAATTAATACTGGATCTCAATTACAATAAGGAACACAAAACGACTGATAATGATGTTTTATATGTTAAAAAATGCATTGCATAACGAAGAGGGAAATGATATATTAAAAATATATTAAATATATTGACGTAATGGCACACACTAACTTTAATCAGCAACTGCGATGGGCACATTCAATTTGAAACTTGGGTAATGAACAATAATGAAACATCAAAGGAAAAAAAATATGGACAATCTTAGTAGTAAGAAATTGAAAATTGTCGCTGGCACAAAGCATAGGTCCAAACTATAATGAACTTTAGACACAAACATATTAACATCACATACAGAAATACAGATGAAGACGAGTTTAAATGTTCATCAACACAACATTGTTATATTCTATATGTTTATGTTTCAGCGCATCATTTACCTCCAAGTGAAGCAAGAGCGTTAACTTCACCACTTCCACTCCCTCGAATAGTTTGGTCTCCAAATGGAGTATTGAATGTAAATTCTAAAGCACTAACTGCTTGAAGTCTCACAACAAAACCCCATTCCTCTAGAAATAAACTTTTCAATATCTGAAAATAATAACAACAATATGTAATAAAAATGCAAAATAAGTTGTATATTATACTAAGAATGAATTTCCCGAAGTCCCAACGATTTTGACCAAACGAGTTATGACGGTATGATGTCGACTAACGAAAATGCGGATTAACATGGAACAATGTTTCTCCACTGTCAGAACAAAAAGTCGAAGGACAGCACAACATGTGTCGCTTTATCACCTTTCGTCGTATTTTGGTGTACTTTTGTGACACTTTAGTATTAGTGATGTGTCGTAATTTCAATGTCACTAAAACACAAGATGAAATTGATTTGTCACAATAACTTTGAATATATCTAAAATATGTTTTATTTGCTAAGGATTCAATGCAAATACAAACATTTGTTCAGATTTAATGTATGTAGCATATAATATAATTTAGTGTTTCATTCAGGTTTTCTTTTGAAAGTAGACGCTTATATTATAAAAATTATTGAAAAAAATATATGACAAAAGCCCGGATAATAGGATGTAAATTTTGTTTCTTTGATGGATGTCCGAAACAATGAGACACTTACATTTTTTGGAGACGGGATGGAAAGAAACGCATTTGCCGTTCCTGATATGCGAAATATGTCTGTGTCCATTCGGACATCGCCACCAATCCATATATTGGCTTCTTGAAACACACTAAAATAAAACTTATACATGTAAACAATATTATCTACGAACTCGTTTGTAAAACTCACCCGATGATAAATAATCAACAGGTGTATACGATTATTTATTAGCTTGTTATATGAGAATATTTTAATCACCATCATTGGATGGTATCAAGTAAAAGTTCTTTCTTTTACAGTCCAATCTGTATAATTAAATGACTTACACCATGGTTACAATAAGAAACTCTAAAATATACTTACGGATACTGAATAATTTCATCTCCGTTCCATTGTTGCAAATGTGTTGTCTTCGCATGCACGTTTATGTGCTTCTGAAGAGACAACCCTACTCCTATCGGGCGGATATAAACACCAGAATCGTTGATCAACTTTCTGAACATGTCAAATCGGTCCAGAATGTCCCTCGATCTTTGAGGCAAGATAAGAAAAACAGATCCTCCATAATCCTGGCAGATATCAATAATGATGCAGAACTTTTTGTTACTAACTTGAGTCGGTAACGTAACTTTCTGACCATAGATAGACAAAGCAAAACTGTTGCCAAATTTCAGAACAGTGTAAAGGCGTTCAGAATATAAAGGTGCCCCTTGGCATTCTGTATTCTGAATATCGTCACCTCTACTAAGCTCTGTCTGCAAATCATTAACACCAAGTATTTCGTTGCCATTTGGACTAAACTGTAGCCAGTCAGGCAAGGAACTCTCAATATTGCCAAAAAATGATGATAAAAAGGAATTTGAAACCAGGAAATCTCTAACATCTCGTGGCGTTGTATCGAATGTCCAGCAATATTGCAGTCTTTCTTCCCCATATTGAATGCCATCGTTGACGTCATGTGTTAACGATCCGGTAATTAATTTAAAATCGTCGATTCTCTTGACGACTTCTAAGCCTGATACAGACACAGGAAGGGCTATGGCGTTTGCTTCAACAAATACAATACCATAAGTATAAATTCTTCCAGGATCAGTTTTCAAGCTGTACCAACTTGATGTTGACGAGAGTAGAATTTTTATATCAGTTCCCTCGTCGCATTTTGCTAGAAGAATTGTCGAGCAACCTCGTGGTAGAAACCGTCGCAGTAACCCATACTTGGAGAATACGCTCGGTCTAGTTGAACCTATAATACGTTAAGTAATATACAATCATGACTCAATTGATATAACTATACTTATGCCGGATATGATGGGTTCCCAATAAGTTCGGTAATGTACACAGATTTTGATCTTCTTATATAACTATTGTAATGCCTGACATGATTTGTTTCCCACTTCAGCGTGATTAGAATGAGAAAATGTTCATTGTTTATCCCATATTCAAGTCAATTTATAAGATATATATGAGGAAATTATTATAGGTGCTCAGTTATCTAAATATAGAGGAAAAGCACAAATATCACCAATTGGTTAATATAATAACTTTGAATACCGCTAATATAAATGATTATCGAATATGACGATTGTTACAGCATCTAAAGTGTTACTTGTAAATATATTATTTTAACAAGTAAATATGTTAACCTGAACAAGTTAAGCCGTCCTCGTTCAGGGTGCTGTTGCCGCTGCATTTGCAAACAAATGATCCCACTGTGTTGATACATTCATCCTCGCAGCCGCCATTTAAGAATCCCGAACATTCATTTAAATCTGGGGATAAAAAAAACATTTAAAAATGTCTTATTGATCAATTGAAATGAGGTAAATCAATACAAAAAGCGTTATGTCGGGATGCATGCTTAATAAGATGACACATTTCACTACTCTCTCCAAAGTAGTTTTCTCCCTTGCCATGTAGTTACTTTCTGGGTTAATAAGGAATGTTTCAGCCTTTAAGGCATTGAAAACTATTTGTACTTTATAATCAAATAAGTCATTTGCTTAAATTTATGTATAAAGTCTGTTAATTAAGTGTTTCTATTTATGTATAGTTAATATAAAACGTTATTTTCCAATGGTAACATTTTGATAAATAAGTGTTTTAATTGTACAACAACGTAAATTGTATCATTGTATTGTAAAAATAAAGGAATGAGCACATAATGTTAAATCTAGGTTGTAACAAACCGAGTTCGCAATGCATTCCTGTGTAACCATTAGCACAGGAACAGGTATACCCGCCAACGTTGTCAATACAAACTCCTCTATGTTCACATACGATGCCATAACAGTTGTCTTTTTCTGTTAAAATTCAATGAATTTGACAATCATTCATATTGTATAGGAAAGAAGTGACTTTAGTGAAGAAGTGCTGTAGAATATACAGAATTGTTTAAGGTAAATCTGAACCTGGACAAATAATTGGAAAAAATATTAACATTGAAAGATATCAGTGAGATAAAGGCAAACTATACATGTTTTGTAAGGATTAGTGAAGAGGCTTATCATACGTACTGATACAAATAAAATTATCTGGCCCAAGCACATATCCATTCTGACAGCTGCACGTGTAACTGCCGATTGTGTTGGTACACTTCTGGGAACACTGAGACGTACCTTCTGCACATTCATCAATGTCTAGGAAAATATATACATTGATATTTGGCATAAATGTACAACATAACCAATATACTTAGATCAAATGATTTTTTTGTGAATTCTTATTTGCTGGTGACTTTTTTACTCATTCATTCAGAAGCAATTTCAAAATAACATACCTTTTTGACGCTTTTAACCATTTTGACTTTTCTCATTTATATGGGGAGTGTACATGTTTTTGTTCTTTATGTTTCAAATAATTGATACATAGTTTGCATCTGATCAAAACATAGATAAACTCTGAAAGACATTGTTTCTGGTGTAAAAAACACTAACGTAGACTATCTGTGTTATAGTTAAACAGTATGATAAATGCTTTATAGCTTAATTTGACTATAGTCTGCAAAAATATCTTTATTTAGAACAGGTCTTTCAATTCCGATAAAATTAAACAAAGGTAAATATCATTTATAATTAAAATTAAATAAAACATTATGACCCTTAGGTTTCTTGAAATGCATTGTTAATTGCGAAAATAAATGTTTATTAAAGGAACAAATATACGTTTTCTCGAAGATTCTTCAAGAATGTTAGCTCAAGCCAACAACAAAGGTGCTTTAAAGGTTTCCTATAAAGGGTAAACCATTAACCTAATAAATAAGAATTAATGAGACAAATGCACGTTGCCATACCAGTACATGTATTTCCACCGGTGTGCATCACAAATCCGGGTCGGCAGCTACATTGGTATGACCCTATCGTGTTAATACAGACGTGGTCACAACCATGTCTGTTTGTGTCACACTCATCTACGTCTGTTAGAAAAAACAACAACAACAAGAATTAGAACTTACTAACATGTATACGATTATGTTTGAAACCTTAAATAAAAAAGATAGTTCAATTGATTCAAACGTTCTTTAAGCTGGCCATACATTTATACATTCATTGCTGCCCTCATTGATGGTTATGCTTGATAATAACATTTTGCCGAAACACTTTTTGCATTGATTAAGACAAGCATTTACAATCTTCTAAAGGATCGATTTTTAAAAGGTGATTCATAAAGGTTTTATTTACATGCAAGTTTCTTAATTAAAAACATGCATTGGTTATGGGTTCGTTCAAACCAACGCACTAATTAACGAAATACATCGTCTAGATTGTTTCCGGTACAAAACATGTAATCCTTTCTGTGTCTGTTATTTTCTACATCAATACACACAAATAATAGTGGTGTTTGGTAGAGGTTAAAATATGTGGTTACCTTTACAAGTTTGTGAAACAGTGTCTAAATAATATCCGGTTTCACAAACACAGGTGTACGATCCGGGAGTGTTGTGGCATTGGTGGTCACAGGGAGGCGGTGTTTGCAAGCATTCATCTATGTCTGAGTATAGAAAACGTACATATATACGTAGGTTTCGTTTCGAAATGGGCAATACTAAGTGTTTTGTACTTGATATTCCCTGGATCTACACATGTTAACAAACGAACAACAAGCTTTTATTTACTTTTCAGGTTCGGTTAATTGTTATTATTGGTTTGAGGGTTCAAAATAATTTCTTAAAATATATAGAGGGTGCAGGTTAATAAACTGTGTGGCTTGATATTAATTATAGTAATTTAACGGAACAAATAACCATTGAACCGACTGAATAAATGAATATAGACACTTTCAACAATTATAATAACCCTTCTTTACCGTCACATGCCTTCCCATCAGCAGCAAGTTGGTACCCGGCCTTACAGGAACACGTATATGAGCCAACTGCGTTGGTACAATCTTGTCCACATTGAGATGTTCCCGCAGAACATTCGTTGATATCTAAAAACGTGGTTCAACTGTTACATATTATAATCCAAAGCAAAATAAATATTATATATATTGTTTTATTAAGAGAGAAATATATGCTAATTTTAAAAGAAGATAATTGTACATTCATAAATAAGTTTTTGATTGTTTCATGAGAAGCAAGTGGGGTTGAAGCGTGGTCTTCTTTCGTTATGTTTCTGTCTATTGAAATCAGCACACTAACCGTTGCATTGACGTCCGTCAGAGGCAAGTGTGTAGCCATCTCTGCAGCTGCACTGATGTGTCCCTGGCTTGTTAGTACACGTGTGAGCACATCCTCCATTGTTGGAAGAGCACTCGTTCTTATCTATGACGAAGGAGATGAAAAAATACGTTTTGTGGTGCAGCTCATTTAAATCATAAGAACGATTCAATTAACAGAAATAAAACATTCTTCAATGAATTATGTAAAACTTATATTGAACCTTTTTAACTTTCAACCAGTTTCACGATTTAAATAAAGAGTTTGGTTTAATTAAACAAAATAGTAAGATCAACACAGTTTGCATTCGTTTAAGCCAATCATAGGCATTTGTCCTAGGCCACAAATATACGATATTGTTTGAATTTCTGTGGATTGACAATGAAGGTAATGTTTCATATATGAACATTATAATAAACTACTGAGTGTACCTTCACAAGTTTTGAGGTCAGTCTTTAACACATATCCACTGTTACAGGAACATGTATAAGACCCAACGTTGTTTCTGCACACGTGCTGGCAGCCGCCATTGTTTGAGGAACACTCATTTATATCTGAAATACACCCACGCTATACTATACTATATAGTGTGAACAAATTAGCTTCGGTATAACTGGGATTGTTTTCAGGTACTAATACAATATGCAACACTGCCAACTACCAGTCCTTGAGATAATAACATTGAAAATTGATTGCACAGAAGTTTTCTATAGAACATACTATTGCCTTACAACAAACAGATGTATAGAATGTATTAAGCTAAACTATAAATGTGGTGTACCTTCACACTTTGGAAGTTTGTAGCCAGTTTTGCAGTTACATTTGTCAGGCCCTGTACACGGGTTGCCGTTCAAACACGATGTGGACCCATAGCACAAGGCTGTATTAACATAAAATGAACGATCTATATATTAAAATCAATAATAATATTAAAACTACAGGGATAATAATTTGATAAAGAAAAGTCTAATATAATTTCTGTGGAGAGGCACAAGGTCAAGACCTAAACGGCACTGAACGAGAGACACACGCATTCAAACAGCATAAGCAGGTTACAACCGCTGCAAAATAGCTTTTATAATAAATGATAGGATTACCGCATTGGAACGGTCAGTGAAACACGTTCATGGAAACACGAGTTTATTGGGGGTTAAACAAGTGCATATACCTACAACCTAACAATTATATATATATGGAATACTCCAACATATACTGTAAGCTTATAAAAGGCTTAAATTTGGAGATGAATACCTTAAATATCGTTCGTCATTTAGTAAATCAGAACAACCAGTCATCATCACGACCGCAATAAACAGTTATAGCAGCAGCAGCAGCAGCAACATCAACATTATCAACATCAGTATTACTATAACTATTGTATTGACCATCAGTATGTTTGTTCTTATCATATAATGCCAACCGGATTATCTCCTTAAAACTTAACTCCAAAAACAACATACGAGTGTTACAGTCTGATCCTTGATATCCCTTGCAGCAAACCTGGCGTGAACAAGTCTTGTAGCACGTGTAATATATCGTCCTGTAAAGTGTTAAGAATAGCACTTTACAACAAATGTCATGCTACACAAGACAAATAACTGAATTGAATTAAAAAAAAACTGCTTGTCTAAACATGTACAGTGTTGCAAGTAATATCAACAATAAATCGATTTCTTTGAAACTTAACGTTGACTCTTACTCCCAAATAATATTGACCACAATTAACACAATTGTTTATTTATACCAAAAAGGATGATTTAATGTTAACAAAAATGGTTCTTATGAAGGATACAGAGTTTAATGTGAAAACAATATGCGGAAACCACGGTATTAGTTCGACTTTATATGACAACAGTAGATCACGGTAATGATAATGGTGAATTATATTCTACACATTTTACTTTCAATTTCACTTGAGCATATCGCTAAACATACCTGTATCTAGTACATCGTCTCCAGCCGAAGGCTCCACACTTCGTTTTGTACCTTTCACTCCTTGAGCACTGACTGCTGCATTTGTACGATTCGGAACAGAATCCAGCTTCTGCAGAGCTACAATCATAATAAACTTATAACTAATATTCAACATGACATCTGCAGTTTTTTTTACATAATTTGAACCATTTAAGATACCTTGTAACTTAGGCGATAAGCTATGATTTGCCTCTTCAACATGTGTGATTTGCTTTTGTTATGTTTCAAAACATTTAAGGTAAATTCTTATTTAGAGATACGTTAAAATTATCGTATCTAACATAACATTGTTGATTTGCTTACATTATGATTTTTATACATTTAAAGATAGCGTGTGCCTAGAGATACGTTACAAATTGCATATCTAACATGACATATTAAACGATTTACTGTTGTAATATTGTTGTTTTGTGGCCAGTTTAAGCGATAAACGTGTGTGTATCTCAAATGATGTCTAGTAAATAGTACAAATACCGTTATTGCTATGTTCAAGTCGTATTTTTTTCAAACAATCTGTCTTTGAACGTTTACTTGTACGATAGGCTTATAAGTAAACCGTACTGATTTAGGCGATCGCATTCGGTTTCAGTGGATTTTTGCAGATTCGGAATAAACGAGGTACTTGTCTTTTGCATCCTCCCGGATCGAAATGAAGTATTAATAAAACTTCAGTATATAAACATTACTGATTTAAATCACCAAGAAGACACGATATACCATAATAAAATGCATTTTGTCGACGCACTTTTTGTTTTGACGTCACGTTAATTTAACATCGAGCAACATTTCTTGTTACGACGTGACCGATGGCTAAGTGGAATACGGCCGAAATGCACCAGCAGGAATACAGACAGTATTTATCTGTATGTATTGCTTGCAAATAAATAATGCGTATATAACAAAGTCTAATATTTACCTTTTAATTGAGAAAATATTTATCTATTTTGAGGATTATTATTAAACCTAGTAAAAAAAATGCTGATATAAAGTAAAATAATATCAATTATCACGCCCTACTTCTTTGAAAATACGATTATTTTTTTGGCAATTTTTAATTTTTGACCTGGGAAACCAAGAATATATTGCGTTGAAAGTACGATAAAATAAACAGTTCATTGCACAAGACCTTTCTCATTCACGTTGTAGTCAATTTTTACGGTATTTCATTCTAAGTTATGAAAATATTTTACTTACAAACGCAATTTTAATACAAACGCAAGACACTTTAGATGTATCAATAAATAAAAGTGGTCCTTGTTCGGTTAAAAAACGGTATCTATGACTGAAAACTGAACTTTAAATGCGCATGTTTAATAAGGCCAAAAATTGTTTGTTAAGGGTAACCTTCCCAAAATTTCTCGGTAGGGTAGGTAGGGATTTTTTATATTTTTTTATATTTTTTTCAAAATCTGTCGTAAGTTCAGTGTGTTTTCTTGCACATGACAGTCTTTCCTACATTACTGTCATTGCCTGACTTTGTTTTATCAAATAAACAATAATTCTGATTAAAATCTGCATTTATCCGCCCTTCGTAACTCTCTATTCGCTAACGATTTTTTTTTTCTCAGAAACGGATTTTTTTTTGTTAGGGTCGGCGCATTTGTATAGGTAGGGTCGGGTTACCCGAAACAGACATATTTTTTTAGGCCTTATGAATACTACAATGATAACTACATGGACAAGCCCATTAACCAAAAGTCTACGAATACCTTGTTTTAAGACACAATGATAAGGCACAACATACACTCAAACAATGTACAACACAACACAGATATACTACACTCCCTCAACATGTATTTATGAACAAATATTGGGTTAACCGCCTTGGAAATTTCAACGAAACAAGAGGTCACAGGGAAGAGTAAATAAGGTCATGCACGTATAGCCTTGCACTTGATCCAACATTTATCAATAATAAATAAGCTGTATGGATGCCCTCATCATCATTAAACAATTATCTATAATAAAGTAAAACACATATAAAGAACTACAAGTTCTAACGGACAAGATAGATACTACTACTACTACTACTTCTACTACTACCACTACCACTACCACCACTACCACTACCACTACCACTACCACTACTACATACTACTTACTACTACTACTACTACTACTACTACTACTACTACTACTACTACTACTAATAATAATAATAATAATAATAATAATAGGAATAAAATAATAAATAGTTTCTTTAACTATAATAAACTTTATTGCAAGATCATTTCATAGGAGAATATTTATGCAAATAAACTAAATATATTTATTTAACTCAAATTTACAATACATTCATTCAAAGACATTTATTCAACATGGCTTGCCTGCTTTAAACTATATGTTTAATACTTAACCGCATTTATTTCATTGTTATTCGCTACACTGAACACAAAATAAACTGATGATGTTCTGCAGTAAACAGTGTTTTGACAATTGTTTATGTTTTGATAAATAGACACGCTTGGTTGTTTTCATTGTTTAACATTTAATAATATATTTTTGTATCATTTGTTAACAGGATGTGTGTTACCGAAGATTTAACCACTGCTGACGTGAATTGCGGACATTGAATGCGTTATTAGCAATTAACGTCATAGAATAAGCATCATTCAAAACGTATTAACAATCACATACGTTCAAAACATTGGTATCGTGTACGTGTTAATAACATATTTTATTTCATATTTTTCGCTCATATTGAGTTTTATCAATAAAGCTATTAATTTTGTGAAAATGAAATATTTAAGAATTTCTTTTATTAATTGTAGAAATTGTAGTTACTTATATTGATCTGTGTTGAGTGTCTCACATTTGAAAGAGCTCATAATCTGCCCAAATACTATTTACTTATAAAATAATTGTAAGATAAAAATTATTTTCAAACATAGAATTGTGTTCGGAATGAATAAACTTTATTTAGGAAGTGTTAATCCTTCCCCATCAAACGTTTTCGTATTTGTTTTGAAGCTGAATAAATGATACTATTTGCTCTCGTACAAAATCACTACAAACGTGAAAACAACAGCAAGTAAATGCTCGAACATAAATTAACTGATACATCATCAATTTAATAACATTTGAAACTTTTTTTTACTTTTTAACACCAAGATGAAACTATCAACAAGCAACAATGCCTCCACCATTGTCTTCTAAACACGCCAAGCGCGATCTTATTTTTGCTACTGAGCTATAAATATTCAAACCTCTTGGTTTTCGCTGACTGGCTTTTGATTTGACAATGATTAAACCCCACCGAACAAGCTCTAACGCTCTTAGACGTCCTATTGAAGACTTTGAGAAAGTAATATTTTAATTTCATCAGGATACATTGATAAACCAGGATTTTTTAAACAAATAAAGCACGTGCTTGTCTGGTCAAATTTTAGCGTAAGGTGCTTTCTGTGTGGGTTTGAGGCCTCTTAAGAAAAATCCACGAAAATAAGCATATAAAAAAAAGAACATCAAAAATATGCTTCTCTCAGTCGAAGATTATATTCTTTTTTATTTGTGATCATTGAAACTTAATATGCTCCCTCGTGAAATAAAATACGCCCGTACCGTGAGTATAAATGTTTTTCCAAGGCTGAACTTTGCTCAATTAGGGCGTTTTTGTTGATACAAAAACCAGTTTCAGTTTTGGTGTCAATGGTTTCAGCAGTTTCGAACTCGGTTTTGATAGTTTGGCTTGAAGCAACAAATGCATGGTTTTGTGTACAGTTTATACAACATGGCGGAGCTACTGCATGTAGCCATTATTTCCAGTTATAAATATAACCTTTATCATTTAGCTCATTTGCCCATTGTAAGGCATTGTTATCATGAGGATTGAGTTTCAACAAACGTGGTTGATCAATTACCCGGCCATGTTGGTTTCAAAGTAAACTAGTTTTTGGATGGAACGAACCGATGAAACCGCCTCCGGTAGGGGTTTCAATAGTTTCGAAAACCGAAACCGTTAAAAAAACGATAAAACTGGTTTTGGTTTTATTTGAAACTGTAACAACAAATGCACAGTTCATGAAACCGAAATAAAACCGAAACCAGTTTATAACCAACAAAAACGCCCTAAGTTAGGAAAATCAAGACACTTAAAATAAGCTGTATGTCATTCTCTTGTTTTTGTTGAATTGTTTCGAACCAATATTAAGCTTAAAGTACATTATGCTTATAATTATCATTTTATTATCATAATTGTAGTTATCCATTTTCTAATAAACAAACTTAGCAGTAATAATACAGTCATATAATTTATGTATATTAATATTTTTATCCATGTTTTGCCTTAAAATTATCGTTTTCGATATTGTCACTTTTAATACTCGTTAAAAACAAACAAAATTATTTACAAAATAAAATTATTTCTTACAAAAATGTTACCTGAATAATGTAAAAAGCACAGCAATGAGACACAAAATCCCATACGACGGCATCTTTGAAAAAATAACGTTCCACACCTGTTGTTGGTCCTGTTGTTATTTTGGTGTAAAGCAAGACGTTTGATCTTATGTCATGCTTGAACTGTATTAACACACCCTTATAAGTTAACACTTCGTTTGATTGGTTCAGCTTTAATTATTGGGAAGTCATGCGGTAAATTCTTAATTAAAGCTAAATTGTTTCGTGAAAAAAGCAACAATTAATATGCTAGTGTTTATACGTAGCACCACTTATGACATCGTACGACCACCGTATAGGCTGTTTCAAGTTCTTTTATAATTCTATAAAATCAATGCAAACTTAATTCAAATGTTCGTTTATGCACTTAACGAATAAGTAAACATTTTCATATATTCCGACCACACGTATCGTCCGTACAATATCTGTATTAATTACAAAGAGTCTGCATTATACTATGAAAGGTTGTGTATTTCTGTTCAAATATTTAAACTGATACATACTTTCAATGTCGAGATATGTTGTTTTTTATAGTCTCATGTAATTTAATTTTATGAATGGATGTGCACTGAACTCTAAGATATTTGTATTATATGCTTGCTCATGTTGTGCACATATGAGACATGAATAAACTATAAAACTACTACATTTCCAGAAACACATGACATCACGCTCACTAGATTTCGGAGTAGTTAGTTTTTAAACAATCGAAAGCGTATTAAACACCTAGTTATAAATTCGTTCGTATGCTAGCCATGGTTTTGACGATGTTTATTTGATTCTAGATTTAAAGTTTAAATTGGGACATTACTTAACGCAGACTGAATAGATGCACATACTTAACGCAGACTGAATAGATGCACATTCCGCGACCACTGAAATCACTATAAACACTAACAATAACACAATGGGCTATTTAACTTAGCTAGGGATACACCTACGTACAGCGTTGGAATGTTGTTTTATAGAATAACTTCGGATTTATCTTAAGTTTATTATTATTTGTTTTATTATCAAGTTTCCTCAAGTTAATGCATACTTTGATAATATTTACCAGTTGCGTTTTAACCAAATTCGAGATTGTTGGAACAAGAGTGTGGTTGTGCACACAAACTAGTTTAAACCCCCAGTAAATTTACATTTTACTGACCCTTCGAAGGCGGTACCAATCTAACCCTAGTTTTCTATATTTTCTAAAGCACAGCACATTTCTAAAATTGTTTATTGTATGAGACCTATCGTATGCTTTTAGGCGAATGTGAAAAAGGTAATGTACGTTTTATTTATTTTAATTTATCGTAAATTGGTTTACCAAAGTTAAAGGAACATTCCACGAGATGAAAGGAGATGTGATGTATGTTTATTGAATGACATTGACGATGAATATCATTTTGTACTGATATGTGATAGATATAAACACTTAAGAGATCATTATATACCTAGTTATTATCGAACACGACCTAGTTTGTTAAAATTTATTTCTCTTCTTAACTCTAAGAAGAAGTCGTTGTTACACAAACTGGCTATAATTACATTGTCATCTTTTCAAGTCTATATATCCCAGCCATGTTAAGTGAATATCTCCTAATGTTCTTCAGTCATGTAAACTATATCTCACTTTGTCCTGATAATTTTGTTTCATTTTTTGTCTTCTTATTCTGCCCAAAGTAAGTATTTTAACAGAAGGCAGTACCTAGCTCCATGACTTGCAAAAGTTCATGTATAACTGTGTTTGGGTGACCTCCTTTTTGACTCAAATGTGCATTTGATTTCCAGTTATCAATACACATACCAGATTCCAGCCAGTGACATTTAATTATCAATTAAAGGTGTCAACACTATCTGAATTATGTTATGGCAGACTAAACTGTATCTGGGCTGAATTCTTTGCAATAAGGCCAATAAGGTCAATTTGTACTAGGGTTGTGGATGCATTCACTTAAGTCTTAAATTAGTTTTGGAATCCAAACTGAGAATAAACCATGCTATTTTGGACTGGAATGAGAATGTAGATTCTAAATATTTGAGAGGGATGTCCCATACAGAAACAAAATCTAAGCGAAATTACAAAATGCCAGTCAGAAAAAGGAAAACAATCATTTCAAAGAAAACATCTGGAAAAGTTGGCTTGGTCATCTTTATTTCATATAGTAGATAGAAGTGTTGGAAAATACATCGTCTGCTCTGACCAGCCCTGTTTGTTAATATTTGTCCAGTGTGTGCTAAAGCTAGAACGCTGAGTTTGACAGACGGGTACATAGCTGAGGGAATTTACAATAAGCCACTCCCCATTTACTCGCTGCCGATGCAGCGAATGTTGCCGGTGTAACAATAAATTTTGACCCCGTTGAAAAGCGACCCCATGCCCATGTTTTTTTTTTCCGTAATTCAATGAACCCAGCCACGCATAAAAATGACCCCGTTGAAATTTAATCAGCTCTAGGCATGTTCTAAAACCTGGCGTGGCCTGGCCTGCTTACTCATCATTTTGTGTAGGGCCAGGCCGGGCCAGGCCAGGCCGGGCCAGATTTTATACATAATGAGGGTAAAATCTATGAAAATACTGGAACACAATGATAGACCTTTATATAGAAAATGACCTGCATGCATAATATAAGATTTTTTTTCTGAGTTTTATTAAGATAAAACATCTAGTTTTATTGAAGGCATAAATAATTAATTTTCTTATACAAAAATCAGGTTTTCAGTTGAACTATGCATGAAGTTTTGAACAGCTTGATGTTAAACTATATGAACTGTGATGTAAGATGGAATTTCTACACCTTAAATAAAGACAAAACATAAAAAAATCATCACAAATAAAATATAATGTAAAAAATAAAATATATGTACGTTAAACTCGAGTTTGAACACACTGATTTAAAGATTCGATGGTAAACCCCACTTCTGTGCAATTAAAAAGTATATCCGATTAGTGTTAACAATGTTCCCATGCATTCAATTAAACTACTATTTTATCTAAGTAAAACTTAGTACATTAAACATTCAGTTTTATTTCGAAATAAAGGTATATCAATGTGTTCCAGTATATTCCCTGCTTGTAATTTCAAATTGTATCAAATCTGGCCTGGCCTGGCCTGGCCCGGCCTGGCCTGACACAAAATGCTGAGTCAGCAGTACGTCTTTTACCATATAGTTGTTAGATATTTTTTTGGCATCATTTACATATTTTGAAGTGATTAAAAGGGCTCGTTCACAGATTACCGAATCGCACTTTTAAAGCGTTTTTTATTTTATAATCCAGAGGAAACTGATGCAACGCATTAGATATGTTAAAAATTGAACACTGACAAAAAGGCTTAACTCTTTGAAACCGCTTGATTTTACAGCGTTAATAACGCTCTGCAGAACTCTCTTCATATCGAAGGTAGTGTACCGACTCCGCTGCCGAGTGGTCTAACACGCTGAAAAACCTTTTGACTTATAGTCGTGAGGTCGGTAGGTCGTTTGTTCCAATCCCGCTCTGCCATTGTTTTCTTTCTGCATTTTTTAGTTTCATAATACATATATATATATAGTAACATTGTTCTGTATAAATTCGCTCCCGCAAGAATGATTATCGACTCCGCCCGTGAGATTATCACGGCGCGGTAGGGCGATTATAGCATAATTGCCTGACGAAGACGAGAACGTGCACACTAACGTCATTTTCACGAAAATGGCCGCCGTATACTTGGTAGGCAAATATTTAAACAGTAGCTTAAAGCTTTCAAGGGATTAAAATAAATGGAACTATCGGTGCGCTAATAGTGAAATTAGTTTTACCATTAATGACACCTTCCGTGTTTCGGTAACGAGTACTACCCGAAACCGTACCGGGTGTTTACGTTTTGTTTTACTTTATTCGCTGAGAAATGTTAATTATTCCTGAGAAATGGCTAGGGTTATTTAAGCCGATATTCTTATGAAACTGCTTCTAGGCTTGATCGACCCCAGCTGTGCTCACAGGTCTATTGAAATGAACATTACAATCAGCCTATGTAAAACAGGAAATATTTAATGAATGGAAAAATTGCAGGATTACTTTAAATACACGTACGATAAGGTTTGCTTTTTTTTGCCTAATGCCATTCAAAAACATTTTGTTATATCTCATTTTTAAGTGAACAGTGAAAATAATTGTCCTCGGGCTAAAGCCCTCGGGGCAATTATTCCTTCCACTGGGGCAATTATCAAGCAAAAGCCATGGTCAACCATGTTTTATTCTAAAAGTGTCTGTTTTCGAATGATGGTGCAAATAAAGTTGAAAATATAATTTCGTAAGAAACTGGGGATTTAATCGCAACTACTCATAACACCGTTGACCATAATGATTCGTTATTCAATATCACGTGAAGTTAGCGGCCGAGTGGCGTGAAGTTAGCGGTCGAGTGGCGTGAAGTTAGCGGCCGAGTGACGTGAAGTTAGCGGCCTAGAAGCTTAGCGGCGTGAAGTTAGTGGCCGAGTAGCGTGAAATTAGCGGCCTAGCGGCCTGTCGGCCTAGCGGCCTGGCGGCCTACCGGCATGAAGTTGGTGGTCTGGCGCCCTAATTGTTTCTCTATTTCAAATAAATACATTAACTCATGATTCTTATGTTAAAACAACTCCACGTGATAAAGTACGTCAGAAAAGCCTCTTCATGTCATTAAATCCATGTACGTGAAGTTAATAGAAATAGGCGGCCTAGCGGCGTGAAGTTAGCAGCCTAGCGGCAATTCATTGTGTTAATTGAATTGAAGCGATTATCAACATTTTTACATAAAAAGGCGTTCAAGCAGACAACTTTTTCATAGCATTTTAACATGCCTGTTATTCTAAAACAATGATATATTTACTGTTTGTATGCACAAATTATCACTCTGAAGCGCTTTCAAGCCACGCCGCTAGGCCGCCACGCCGCTAGGCCGCTAACTTCACACCGCTAGGCCGCTAACTTCACACCGCTAGGCCACCACGCCACTATGCCGCTAACTTCAGGCCGCTAGGCTGCCACGCTGCTATGCCGCAAACTTTACGCAGCTAGGCCGCCACGCCGCTAGGCCACTAACTTCACGCCGCTAGGCCGCCATGCCGCTAAGACGCTAACTTCACGCCGCTAGGCTGCCACGCCGCTAAGCTGCTAACTTTACGCAGCTAGGCCGACACGCCGCTAGGCCGCCACGCCGCTAGGCAGCTAACTTCACGCCGCTAGGCCGCCACGCCGCTATGCCGCTATGCCGCTAACTTCACACCGCTAGGCCGCCACGCCGCTATACCGCTAACTTCATACCGCTAGACTTTAAGTGAGGAACATTGTATTTCTCCTCTCTTATGTACGAAAACGTACAAAAACGTCACTAAATACCGTAAAGGATGGGATGGCGAGGGGTCGGCCCCCCTGATATTTGACAAGCACTTCTTTAAATATGTTCATGTCCGCCCGCCCCCTCCCCAAAACACACACTTAAACTTTCGATATGGAAGGTTCCCTTATTGGACGCATAAGATACCATAAATCCACGGTAAACACTATATTGTTTTCTCTTGCATAAATAATTGAGAAAAAACGTTCAGATGTATAATATATTTTAAGTAGAGTTTGACCCCCAGGCATTTTAGTATGGATCCGCGCATGCTTAACGTTGTATATTGATGTTGTTGTCATTGCGTTTATTGCATTGCTTAAAATTCAATAACGCCTCTACCCTTATATAATACGGAATGACGTTAGGGCCATCGCCTATGAATGTGTTCATCTGAAACGCGATACTCGATAGTACGATGATAGCAAACGCGAAATCACAAAACTACGATGGTGAAAACGCGATAGTACGATGATGAAAACGCGAAATCACGAAACTACGATGGTGAAAACGCGATAGTACGATGATGAAAACGCGAAATCACGAAATTACGATGGTGAAAACGCGACAGTACGATGATGAAAACGCGATAGCACGATGATGAAAACGCGAATATACGACAGTATAATGATGATAATGCGATAAACTGTCGAGTTTTCATCATCGTACTGTCGCGTTTTCACCATCGTAATTTCGTGATTTCGCGTTTTCATCATCGTACTGTCGCGTTTTCACCATCGTAATTTCGTGATTTCGCGTTTTCATCATCGTACTATCGCGTTTTCATCATCGAACTATCGCGTTTTCATCATCGTACTGTCGCGCTTTCATCATCGTACTATCGCGTTTTCACCATCGTACTATCGCGTTTTCATCATCGTACTGTCGCGTTTTCACCATCGTACTGTGTTTTTTTCATAATCGTACTGTCGTGTTGTCATAATCGTACTGTCGTGTTTTCATCATCGTACTATCGCGTTTTATTAATCGTACTGTCGTGTTGTCATCATCGTACTATCGCGTTTTCATCATCGTATTATCGCGTTTTCATCCTCGTACTGTCGTGTTTTCATCATCGTACTATCGCGTTTTTATCATGGTACTATCGTCTTCCGATGCGCATGCGCATAGAAAAAATGTCGGTTTCAGGGGTGCATATATTAAGTCATTGAATCATGACTTCAACTGAAGCTTTTATCAAGCATTTTGAATTGATCTGAAATATTGTTCATTAAAAGTTTAAACAACGATTGACACAATAGTAGTAGTTGTAGCAGTAGTAGTTAAAGTAGTAATGGTAGTAGAAGTAGTAGCAGCAGCAGCAGCAGCAGCAGCAGTAGTAGTAGTAGTAGTAGTAGTAGTTGTAGTGTCTGTTTTACGAATGATCATTCTACTGCGACTATTATTGCTTTTGCTACTGCCACTGCCACTACCACTAACTACTACTACTACTACTACTACTACTACTACCACCACCACCACCACCACCACCACCACCACTACTACTACTACTACTACTACAGATGAACACATTCATAGGCGATGGCCCTAACGGCATTCCGTAACATAACCATTTTTCCACCTGTTTAAAAAATGACCCCATTTGTGATCAAAATTTAACGACTGATCACTTTTCAATTTTTTTTGGATGAAAACTTAATGTTGAATTCTTGGCAGGGTCACTTCTCAACGTTGAAAAATGACCCCGAGTCAATTCTCAACGTAGGAAAATGATCCATGGGGTCACTTTTTAATGGGGTCAAAATTTAATGTTACACCGGTTTAAACTACATTCAATATATCAGTTGCGATGTCCCCAAAAACGTACGTTTCAAGTTGAACTTCATAAAAATTAAAGGAGCAAAACACACACAACACTAGGTTTTACAGTATAAACACAATACGGCCAACACTTACATTTATACCAGCGTTCACGCATTGGCTGGATGTATAAATAGGCCGTGAGTCATTTCTGATGTTAACATTTCACTGGTGATCGAGAAATTAGCATAGTTTAGTTGCTTATAACAGTTGTTATCTTTTCATACCAAGATCGGATTCATATTATGTAAGTATTAGTGTTTTATATTGAATTGGTATATTGTGTTGTTTGCTTAACAATATTATAAACTTTAGAGTCTCCTTTCTCCAGAAATAGGTGGTTATTGTAACATCTTAGGGTTTTAAGGAATGAAGATTCAACACGCTACAGGACTATGTAAAATTACGTGCTTGCTATGATGCTATCAGCAGAGAAGTGAACTCAATTATAATATTAGCAGACGGTGCCAATATATTAACTTAGGCATGGTTGACAGGTTGACATTTAAATAACAATAAACATTACAGTAATATATGAATGATTGATTAAATTGATGAGACATTAAAAAATTACGAAAATAATTCCGTACGCTTTATTTGACAGCTCGTTTTGCATTTATTTTCCGTTTTATATAATTCGTTTTTAACAGCATAAAAACAGCTGTCGTGCCAGGAACGGACGTTACCTGCACCTGCTGAAACAATTCTGCACTAACTAGCAAATCTTCAACAAACAAGGTAGTTTTGATGTTAAAACGATTTGCACGATAATATTTTTTTTCTGTAACTTTTCGTGTATTGTTTTAGAAAATCCGTTTATAATAAAGATAATAAAATTCATTCCAAATTCATTTATAATCCAACTTAGAGACAATACGAACATTCTTATAAGTAATTGAAAAAATCACTGATATGACATAAATTGACATATAACATATTAAACCAAGACAGCACCATGTTGACAGAAACTCGTTAAAGAGTAAATTAAGCCCGAATGGCAGCCATTTCGCAGTGAATGTCTGCGGAACAATATTAGGAAATATGTTGAAAATATTCCATAGACTTAAAGCTGCACTCTCACAGATGAACGTTTTGACAATTGTTTCATTTTTTGTTTTGGAACGAGCCATTTTTTTCGAAAATCCTTGGAAACCAGTTATATTAGACTGCTGACAAAAACAGATCACAGATTTTTATATTCAAGTTCAAAAATTGATGTTAAATGCATTTTTCTTAAACCGTTAGTAACGGTTTAAGCCATAAAACATTAATTTTCGAACGGAAATATGAACATCTGTGATCTTATCTTTTGTCAGCAATCTTTTGTCAATGTTGGCAGATATTTACGCAAAAATTTGGTCTTTCCAGGACAAAAAATAAAAAAGTTGTGAAAATGGTCAATCTGTGAGAGTGCAGCTTTAAGGTAGATAATTATATAGGTGCATAATTGTCTTCTTTGGGTTTATAAATAGGAAGTTTTACACCTCTTTGTCCCAGTTTCGATCAACCAAACAGTCCATTTCATGGATGATTTAAGGTCAATGTTATAGTTTTATTAAGCTAGTTAATTTTGTAAATGTATAGCTAAATGGATCGGATCACTATCAAAACATATCTCACCAGTCTGTCCGCCACAAAATGAGTTTACATATCTAAGTATGCCATTTAACAGATTTATAAGTATGTTTACGCTCTGTATATTGCAAATAAAATCTGGATTTAAATCGGACAATGAGCTTTATATCATTTCAAACTTTACATATTATTGTTATAATTATGTAGCTTGGTAGAAAATCATTCCATGATTAAAATCAGTTAAAACAGGATAAGTGAGGCTACATTGAGGATAAATGTGAATGCTAATAAAAAGTCTAAAGTCTAATTGGAAAACCCATTGATAAAGTAAATAAGAACAATCCTCAAAACAAGATGACTATCCTATCGATGAAGAACATTAAGTGTTTTGCCAAGTATTAAGTGTCAAATAACTTCAATCACATTATATTAATACTAGTGCTTTTGTTAGTATAGCGCAATTAGTTATACACTCGCTTCAAATCATTGAATTGACTTATTTATTGATAAATCTGAAATAAATGCCGATGGGCTTTCAAACAATTGCACAACGTTTAAAATTGATAAATGTCAGCGATTGCCAAAGTTGACTTATAAACACAAGAATGCGGTTTTCAACTACCTGAAATAGTGCCCTCACTTCTTAAACCCTTTCCCACTTTTATGTATTGCTATCTCGCAATCGCCTAAAATCTTGATTAGTAAAACATTTTCTTCATTTTTTTTAGCGAAAGAGATAATTTTGTTTCATTATTATCAGTAATTGAGTATTTTTTTTATAATTTTTATTTATTTTCTGTTTGTAGCTAATTCTTGGCGATCGAGTGTTGAAGAAAGTTTGTACTTATATCTAAGTAACTTGAATAAGGAAGTAAAGGTTTGTATACATTGCAGAATATTTCGCGCCTCCCACCTACACGTAATATTTACTAAGCGTTTCTAAGACAACGCGTTCAGTGACGACTTCTATCCCGCAGTATTTCGCGGCATGTCGGAAATATACTGGAAGGGATACTTTAAGAATCACGTAAAATCTATACTCATTTGATTGATAGAAATGCCATTTCGCACGGACACTTTCATTGACGACCTCCATAATTTACATTACAAAAATGACAGGAAAGTAGCATGAACGGTTTTGAGGGAGGGCATGATGTCCCTGATCTTTATATTTAATGATTTATTTGGATGTTATGAACAAAAGCTTGTGAATTTCAATCTATATAACCACCAATAGAAACCTTATAGCATTGATGTGCGGATGTTAATGTTTACAGACCGAGATTATTATGGGAAATAGTGGAGGAGGAAGCGGTGGAGGCGGTGGAGGTGGCGGTGGGTTTGGAAATGGCACTGGAACAACAAATACCGGGGACAAAGATTCTGCCTCTAAGTCCCTACGTGTCAGACCCATTATACTGGACCTGTTTCATGAGGCACGAAGACCGGTTAATCTACTGACTGCATGTGGCAATGAAAGAGTCCCCTTTATATAGGGACATTGCTCTACATAAACATAAACAAATTATGATCGCCAAACAAACATTAGATTTTAAATGAATATAAATACGTTTTTACTATCAAAACTACATCATGTACCCCTCTGTCATTCGTTTGAGAAAATAAACTCAATTGTTTATTGGTTTTTTCTGTTATTTACTGAACAATAAGTCACTTTAATTTTCTCTTCATCACGCCGCCAACAAAACAAAAATATCAGCACATAAGGGTTTGCCATTTGATCGCTTTTAAAATGTTGAAGCAATGAGTCTTTTTAAACAGATTGGACCAACTTTTACAAGGGTTCCTTGTAATAAATTGTAAATTATGTTGCATCGAAAAAAGTACCATGCTATAACAAGAAAGGGTTATTGCGTACATTTAAAATGCTTCTGGATATTCTTATAATAATTCTGTTTTCTACAAAAAGGGATGCAAGTTGGAAGTTCGGGGCTATTTTTAATAAAATGCTAATATTTATGCTAGGATTAAACGCAGATACGTGCTGTGTTATTTATTGAATTTAAATATATTTTTGAACATTTTATTTCATATGTAGCACAAGTATATTTTATAACAATTAAAGGTTTCAAAAACTGAGAAAATCGAGATACTAGTTCTTCATTAAACATAAATTCTGCTGTTAAGATGTTGATAATTCTCTTTTAAAGTGTTAATAGACCAGATTAGTCTAGTCGGATTATAGAAGAAGAAGAAGAAGAAGAAGAAGAAGAAGAAGAAGAAGAAGAAGAAGAAGAAGAAGAAGAAGAAGAAGAAGAATGAGAAGAATGAGAAGAAGAAGAACAACAAGAAGAAGAAGAACAAGAAGAAGAAGAAGAAGAAGAAGAAGAAGAAGAAGAAGAAGAAGAAGAAGAAGAAGAAGAAGAAGAAGAAAAAGAAGAAGAAAAAAAAAGAAGAAGAAGAAGAACGTTTATTCATCCAGATGATGAGTTTGAAATAGGTCAATATGACCCCTGATCAAACATTTCAACAAAATACTATGCAAATAACACAAAGACGAACAGACACATACATGTACATTGCATTTACCAAATTGTTATTTGACTAGTGGCACATTATGGTTTAATTGCCTAACAAATGTGTAATAACTAAGTTACTAGTGAAAATATCACAAAAATAAAAAATAGTGAATGGTGACCTTATACTTCGTGCTTCGTTTGGTTACTTTTTCTTTTGGTCACATGATATTGTTTACTTCCTGGCATTTAAACAAAACACGTGGATAAACAAAAACAACAAAGGAAGACAATGTTAAAAGAGAGCAAAATACATATTAATACACATCGGATATATAAAATAAATTCAGTTACCGTATATATATGTGCATTAACAAGTATTGGATATTTCAGTGAAATCTTAACATACGTCAAATTTAAAGAGAGACGACTCATGATATGACAGTGCACACTGATATATACTCAGATAAGTTAATAATATGTCAATCCTATAATCATAAACTGTTAACGATACCAACCAGATTTAGATTGCAATTAACAGTTATATAACTGTATATGAATGAAAGTATATTTGTTGACTTATATCATAAAATATTTTTAATTCCATGGTACATGGCCTAGATACTTCGTGGAGTATTGTTTAATTTCAGTGTGACCAATCTATATCAGAGTCCTCTGTCTAATAAATGTAATGCTTGTTGATAAAACTAATTATAATATAGTAGTCAACCGTCTTATTTCAAAAGCTTTATATACATAAACAGCAATATTTCTAATTAAATTAATATTATTTGACTTTAACATACCAATACACTTAAACATATTTGGTCTAGTTGTATAAAATTTCTTGAGGTATTGTTTTCGAATTTCATCATATAACTTGCATCCAAATAGGAAGTGGTACTCGTCCTCTAATTTGTTACATGAATTACATACTCTTTCGTTTCTTGGTATATTAGTCCATCTACCAGTTTCAATATTTAATCTATGTGATGACACTAACAATCTTGTCAGAGCTATGAGACATTTTTTAATATCAACATGATTCAGATAATCACTTAATTCAAAACTTGTAAAAACCCTGTAGAAAGATGCTCTTGTGGAATTTTCTATTCTACCATACCAATTTTGAATAAAAGTGTCCTTGACACGTCGTTTGAAAATATTGATAAAAGCATTTACATTGCCAGCCCCTTGTGCAAGCCATACCTCATGAAAACCAAAATTGCATAGCATATTCCTTAACATTGATACCCAATTAGTAATTCTAGGATTATTTTCAAAATCATGAAGTAATACATTATACATAACTTTAATATACTTTCTGTCTTCACAATTTAAGATCTTAAGCCAGTACTTAACTGCCAGTATGTCAATCTTTGCGTGTACATATCAAGCCTACCTAACTCCCCATATACAAAATCGTTCTGAGTAGACACTTTAACACCCAAGATAATTTTACAAAACATTGTATGAATTCTTTCTATGATGCTGGCTTGTGAGAAACCCCAAACTTCACAGCTGTAAATCAGAATAGGTTTAACTAACTTGTCAAATAAATCAAGGACATGTTCAACTGATAAATCAGTAAATTTAAACAAAAATCTCTTTAAGTTGTAAATTGCTTTTTGAGCTTGACCAGAAAGAGTTTTTTGACATTCTACCCAGGATCCACCAGACGTCAAAACAACTCCAAGGTAGCAATATCTTGAGATAATCTCAATTTCAGAGTCACCATAGTAAAAATGTATATTGTCGGATAATCTCCCCCTTTTCTAAATATAACTATTTTTGTTTTATCTTTATTGGCAGTTAACTTCCACTTCGAGCAATATTCATATAAAATATTTAAATTATGTTGCATATCTTCACTAGTTTGAGCAAAAATAACAATATCATCTGCATACAGTAACATAAACAATTTTATCAAAGAAACATCAATGCCTTTTGCTCCCTTTAGAAACAATTCATCTTCCAGATCATTAAGGTATAATAAAACAAGAAAGGACTGAGACATTCACCTTGCCTCACGCCTAATACACTTTCAAAGACTTCTCCGGTCTCATTTAATAGTTTTACTCTAGATTTAACCTGTAAATACATGCTTTTTATGACCTCAAATAACTTTCCTCTAAGTCCTAATTTATACAAATTGTACCATATGTTTTCCCTAACTAAATAATCGAACGCTTTAGAAAAGTCGATAAATAAACAAAATAACTACTGCTTATTATTGAACACATGGCTTATCAAACTATTTAATACAAAAATGTTGTCAATTGTACCCATTTTGGCACGAAACCCAGCTTGAGCTTCAACGTAAATATAATTACTTTCAGCCCATTTATTAAGGCGTTCATTAATACATTTTGTAAATAATTTACCAACAACACTTAGTAAGGTTATACCTCTAAAATTTTTAACATCCTCTACAGAACCTTTCTTGTGAATTGGAATAATGTATCCTTCACTCCATTTGTCTGGAAAATATCCCATGTTGATAATTTTATTAAAAAGAGTCAGCAGTACCTGACCTAATACATCTTAACCATGAAAAATAAATTCGTTTATGATTTTATCTGGTCCTGAGCTATATGAGTTGTGTTACACAACTTTCCGGAGCAACATAATGCTAAAGAATGACCTTGTACATTTACATATACGAATAGAAGACAAGCACAAAATAATGTCTCTGGTAGCCTCTTAACAAAATACCAGAATAAATTATTACGTGTTAATAGGAGGAGAAATAATCAATGATAGACATGATATTTGGACTGGAAACGAACCCACATAGGTGTCATATACTGATTGTAACAAACCTGCAAAGCAAATATGAAGTTTCTGACTCTAAGTATGAAAATCCTGAGTCTAAGAGTTCTATAGTTATTGAGCGGTCACGAAGTGTGACAAACGGTCTTGTGACCAGCAACGCGTTTTTCACATAAAGGTCACTATGACATTGACTCATCTCAAAACTAGAACGGGTCATCTACTAATCATACGATGATTGAAAATCATTGGCCCATGCGTTTGTTAGTTATTGAACGGCAAGCGTTTCTCACCTCAAGGTCACACCAACTTTAACCTATTTACTACTGTAATAAACATCAGTAGATTTGTAGACACTTTCAGTGTAGCACTGTTATGTTAAGGTTATCATCAGAGGCAAATGCGCCAAGAGTGGGCCTTGAATCGTGCTTGAATCAACTGAGCTGTCTGTACATGTGGTAATTTTTACCCACTCAAACTTCAATCCTCCCACTAATATCCAAGGCTGATTTTGGCACAATTTCTAGTTAAAGTAAAGTAAAGCGGGGGTATTGAAAAGTCCGCCTAGTGTGGGGCTCAAACAACCCAAGAATGCCAGAACAATTGCACAGCTCGCTAATCAACTGGCTAACCCAGTACCTGGTGCTTAAACACATACACTTTATATCTTCCCTGCTGGACTGAGTCAACGTTTGATGATATTGAGAAACAAGATCTCCACACAACAATCACTAGTCGATACCGGAAATTTAACTATCATGCGTCCGATCTCCGTTCTTTATAACACAATAGATTACAACATTATTGTTACCACGGAATGTCATTCATCTGCAACGGATCTTTACTTTACATACACGCGGTCGGAAACTTTGTTGACACACCTTCTCTGAGTATTTATTGAAGGTTATTTATTGATAAGTTTGTAGTAGGTAACATGATTGAAGATTTACAAGGCTTGATTTCGAAATCGTACACAGAAGCAAACATGTGTCTTGTTGTACGGAACTTTGATGCAAAGAATGCTTCTTTTCAGCTGATCCTCTAAATTATGTATTTTATTTTCTGGAACTTTGATGCAAAGGCTGTAAGCATTGAATAAACTATATTGCTTGATAATCGTATTGATCGGCTTCGAAAGGAATTCTTTCAAAGGTAAATGCGTTATGATTGTAAACCGACCACGCTCAATATGGGTTAAGAATTATGAATTGAAATACATGTGCTTTGATTATAATATATCATAAATGCATGGAACACAAATTAAAAATGCACTTTTACACCAAAATAAGATGTACAGCATTGGTTTAAAATACGAGTGTCACTTTAACTGCAACGTAATGTCCTTTTCCAGTACATTACTAAAATAGTTATTCCAATATAGCTATTTTAAATTAAGATTTTGTTTAAAATACGTCAAACACCTACTAAACGAATACAGGTTCTATTTCGGAACGACTTGTTTATTTGAGTTTAGAAAACGAAGCCGCTAATTTCCAAGCTTCTGAAGTAGTCCCTTGAATGTATGTTCTTTGGAACAAATATTAACCCAATTATTGACTTTCTGAAAGCTAATGTGAAAGTTTGATATGAACATAATTTTGTTGTATGTTTATTGTTTGTTGATTGTTCTTTTACAGTATATCTCATTAAAGGCCATGCAACTGTCAGTGAATCGTTTAAATGGACACAAATGTGGTAAAATGCCTACACACGCACTTCCTGATGGTATTTTGTGTGAGATGCATGTATGTCTATTGAAGTGTCGTACTTCTCTATAATTTATGTGTTGGAACATATGCTTACGAGAGGAATGGTCTTAGTGTGATACTCAGTAAAGATTTCATTTAACGTTTCTTGTTCAGTTAATAAGTTGACATGCTTGTATCAGTATTGTGGTAGGATTTACCTCAATTATGACAATGGCGACTTACATTATGTCACCAATGTGACGAACATTTCCGACTGTTTACAAAATCCTGGGAACAAAAACACGAAGGGAATAGTGAGTCTATGTAAAATTGATATGCAAGTTATTATATTAGACTGAGACTGGTGAGGCAACAATATCGAATATCTAAACAGACTGATATTCGGCTGTTTTTACAAATGTCCATATATTCATTGATTGAACCAACTCTTAAAGAATTTTTACAAGTTAGTTAGCGAAATTTGCTTTAAATATCACTAAAGGGACAACCTTTTAACGAGTATGAACAAGTTGATATTCGCGTCGTACCAATTTTCACCAGGACCATGAACACAGAACGGAGGTGGACATGAAGCAATGTAATGATATGGAGCAAGGACGTTAAGTATAGCGACGATTAGTTTTTACTTCAGCTATTATTCCTTATTGTTGGGACACATGTGAAGTATTAGTAAACAAGAACAATCCTGCAAAGAATTCCATTGTGCTTTAAGGTCCGTTCCAAAATATCGTTCGCCATTATTTATTGTTTAACATGTTTAATTAATGCGTATTGTGTTGTTTTTGTTTGTTACGTGTTCGTTTGTTTTCATGTTATATAAGAAACGCAATTGATAGATATTAAGGGTATGAGGTTGAGAACTCGTAAACCAGTTAAACTAGAGAAACCCCGTTCCGCAGACCCTCCCATGTAATATAACGGTGCCTGTTGTTGTTTGTCTATGTTGTTTCGAAGCGTAGTGCGCCTCTCGTTTAGTGTATCTAAGGCCTTAACCTGTGCCTCTAAAAAGCCCTTTCAGATGTCCAGATATTAAGTGTATGCACAACTTACCCATTCAATTCGACAAAATTGATATTCAACAAACGCTTACTTAAAACGTGCGCGTAAAGAACGTTTTTCTTTCTACGATGTATTGCGATTTTAGTGGAAAAGATCGTATTCAAGCTTGAAGCACAGACATATAAAGACCAGTGATTTTGATTGCAATCTCATTTTGAAAGACTAGTAGGCGTATGAAAAGGAATTATTTTCTGCTGAGGGTTGTTTTTCACTAACTAATATAAGTACTGTCGTAAGCTTGAAGTACAGAAATTGAACCCCAGCGAGGGAAAGAGAGACATAATGAAAATATTAAATCATTGAAGTTCAATATAGAACTAAAACGAATGAAAGTGCAAAATATAAGGTAAGTGAATGAATGTACTGATTATCAGTTGATTCGAATGAAGATATAAAAGGTTGCAAGTATATTACACCTAAATGTTTCAGTTTGTTTTAAGTCGAATTGTTCTCCATTTCTTTGTATGTTCAATGCAACAACTCAAAAACTGTTTTGTTACACAAAACCCAAAACCTCTATATTTATACGCAAGATCTCTATAGCTGAGTCTGTATTTCTATGCAAGAACAAACTTAATAACAGCTTCTTTTTTTATATCATGATCTTTATGCAAGAAGATTATAACTGCTTATATTCTTAAATCATGAACTTAATGAAATAAGTCATTAACAGTTTCCATTTCTCTCGGAAATGCATTTTAAACACTTCTAATGATACATCACTGAAAATTATTGTTCGGAATATGATTTACGATATGTATTTTCAGAAAAGAGCAGACTGTCCAGATGTCCAAAATATTCTGTATCAGCTGAAATCTATTGACTTTTGTTTCAGTAAAAATCTTATACATATCTAGTCGTCAGCATTGGCAAGTCATAAAAACTTAAGTTATCACATACATACCCCCGACAAAGCCGCTTGAACACATGAATGGCTGAATGACATGTTTTCTTATTAACAACATGAGCATATGCACGATAAAACTCGCCGTTTAATTTTGTTTTTGAAAATTGAAATGACAATTCAGTCACAATTTTGGTCAGAACGACTAAACTGTCACACATATCCAAGGTTCACGGTTCGCCATGCTAAGCAAAGTTCTTCTGCAGTTTCATGAGTGAAAGGCAATGCTTTTGCGGGCTACATGTGTCATATTCTTTTTCGAGCCATTTGTAACTACAGTAAGTCATGGGTTATTACTTACGTAACATATTGTGGAATGTCACACAAGTTCGAGAAATACCATTCTGACAAATATTCCTATGACGTTCAATGGTTGTATGTGCCATACGTATTGGGTAAATGACGTGCCATGAAGGGACGAAAAGTGTCTATATAGCCCCATTAATACACGACCAAGTCACAGCCTGGACAATTATAAAAACTTGGACGTTTTAAAAAGGGCCTTTTCAGTTTTGGTTTGACTTAAAGACATGGGTTGTGCACTCTACACGTAATCTTCTCAAAATGAACATGTGTGCGAATTATTAAGTCCCTATGTTGAACTATTTTCAAACAAATGCATAGGTTGTAACCACAATTGCAAATATACTGCCCAATGAATGTGTTGTTATACAAATGTCGTGCATTTCAGTTAAGTTCAAAGTAATTCAAAACCCCAGGTATGACACAAGAACTGTGATAAATTGTGCAAATGTGTATGTTATGCTAAAAACAAATGAATTTACGATTTTAATAATTTAAAATTTGCGTCAAGTCTATATTGCACAGTACCGCAGTCACTAACTTTGCAATTAAGCTTTGATTTGCTTCAACATTTCTGACAACGACCGCAGAACATACAGTTTTCATTTATTTTTATTTCCAAATATATATCATTTTTAAAGAATTCCTATACTTGCAGTACGGAAATTGTAACATTGCATACACTAGATAAAATTTAATGCAAATACATACAGAATCAACAATGATAGTGAACCACAAACACATATTAGCTGAAAAATTACAAAACAACAAATTACATCTATTACAAATTGTACTTCTCATGAATATATTCAAATCAGGTTTTACTTTCACAACAAAAAACACAGTGACTTAAACCCTTTATAAAAACAAACTCCTTGCACATGTATATGACTTATTTAGGCTACGAGTTACTTTTTTAAAATTGCGCCAAAAATTGAAAATAATGTTACAATTGATTTTATCAATCACTTTGAGTGTTCCAGTGACATCCAAAGCCGGATATATGGGATGTATACATGTAGCGCCTTAGCTAAGGGTTTCGGTTTCCAAAGCATGTACTGAACTTATGGCTCAAAGATGGAAACGGAAGTTGATATATGAGGCATCCATTCGCGTCGTACAAATGCCACCAAGACCATGAACACAGAACGGATGGTGGAAATGAAGTAATGTTATGATATGGAGCTAGGACGTTAAATATAGCGACGATTAGTTTTAACTTTAGCTTTTATTACTTATTGTTGGAACAAAGGTGATGTATTCGTAAATTAGTACTGTCCTGCAAAGATTTCCATTGTGCTTCCAGGACCGTTCCGAAATATGATTCGCCATTATTTATTGTTCAACATGTTTAATTAATGCGTATTGTGTTGTTGTTTTTTGTTACGTTTTCGTGTGTTTTCATGTGATATAAAAACGCAATTGATAGATATTCAGAGTATGAGGTTGAGAACGTAAAATGTAAAAGATGGAGACGGAAGTTCTGATATATGAGGTATCCATTCGATTCTTTCAATGGTTCGTCTCAAAGTGAAGATGATCGATTTGATGGTTGGATGTTTGATCAAGTCTGTCTTTAATAATTGGACTTTCAAAATTTCGACAAATGTTCTTCATTTTGGCGAAAATGTCTTTAATGTTTGTGCTCAAAATTATGCTATTCCGAACGTTGCATTTCAAAGCTTTGGAGTGCTTTGAAAATTGGTTTGCAATATCAATAAGCAATGCGCCAGGTAGTGACAAATTTTCAAATTCCATCTCATGAATACACATATCGGCGCATTGGTCGACAATTTTTTCTACTCGAGTGTTCTTGAATCGCAGTATTTGCAATGTCTGCAAATTGCTTGCATCATCTAAAATGAGCGAAATGAAATCCTGTTCACATCGCTCAAACGATAGTTTTGACAGCCTGCTCCATTCTTTATCCCTGAGAACCATTTCGATTCGACCCGTGGTTATGTTAACCAGATACAGTTCTTCTATTGAATCTGAACAAACTGTTTTTACAACAGATTGAGACATTTCATCAACACGAAGTATCGACAGATTTTCACACATGGATAAATCAGTCTCGTCTACATGAACATTCTCTAGACTTAATTCACGAATGCATCTGGTAAATTTAGCGTTTTCTGGAAGATGAAGCTCTTTTGGCGGACGTATTTGCTGTTTCGGTTCAGAGGTATACGTCCAAAATATTTCTAAATTTTCAGTTGGGATTTTTTCAATCTGCACATCTAAGGTCAGCACATCGATGTACAAACATTTTAGATTCGTCATATGTGACATGTCTAATACCTTATTTTCGTGCGAATTTAATGCTTCAATGCGTAGGTCTTCCATATCATTGCAGTTTGCTAAAACATCTAAAACAGCCATTCCTTGTTCTGTAGACACATTGCGCACTATCATTTGTTTTAGTCTACATGACTGTGACAAATCAAACTGTCCATTCAGTTCAACATGAACAAGACTAAGCTGTTCCAGATTGTTTGTAAAGGTTGATGACATAGGAACTGAAACAATCAGTGGTTTAATCGTATTTGCTATTGGTTTACTATAGTATACCCATAGTTCACTTAGGTTTTCAGCCGCAATGACTGCTTTGTTCATTTTCACGTTTACTATCCTAAGGTGTTCGAGGTCTTTCATTCCAGATAAGTCAATTGTGGCATTGTTTGGATACTGCAATGAATCTAATCGTAGCTCTTTCAAACGGGTTAAATGCTCAAAGTTTTGAAAACATTTTGCATTGTAGTCCGCACTAGAAGATATATGTTCTAATACTAATTTCTGCAAGTTCACACACTCTGACAAGTCGATGGCAATGTTTAGCTTCACATACATGACACTCAATTCTTTCAGTTTTGCAGAAAAGTTTCCTTTTAGTTTTAGCTCTAGCTCTGTTGGAAGCCAAGTTTGTTGGAATTGGGTTTCAAAGTACATCCAGAACTGTTCTAAATTTTCTGCGTTTATTTGCACGGAAGAAAAACAAACATTTTCTAATTCAATATTAGACAAATGAGTGCATCCTGTTAGGTCTAAATGCTTTTGCTTTAACTCCACATCATTGATGAAAAGAAATCGTAAATGTCCACATGACGGTTCCGTTAGTGTTTCAAGCATCAATGTATCATTATTGCCAGTAATGATAAGAGTCCGTAATGATGTCAACTTAATATTATCTCTAAATTCCACATCTATGTCTTTTTCTCGTTCAGAAGATATCAAATGCAATGTATCAATATTATGCATATTTTGTACCACCAATGGACAAGGCGGTCCCGTGTTTTTTTTTCTGTCTATAAGCATGTGTTTCAAAACAATACCTGCTTTTAGTGTTCCACTGTTGATGCATTCCTCAAATGCCATAAGCACAGCATTCTGATAACTGATCAATTCATTCTCGTGATATTTTCCATCCCTGTAGAAAACTCGTTCAATTGAACTGTACATCTCTGAACACTTTTCTCCTTGCTCATTGTTCATAACACACAAGAACGACATCATGTCGGAGGATACATTTGCTTTGAAGTATGATTCAAAGCAATGCCAATGATTGCTGTTCAAAGGCAATGTGGAAATGTATACACATGCTAGCATTTCTTCATATGTCTTGTGCAAAAATGTATAAACCATTGTTTTTGCACTGAATTTGGTGGAAGCAGTTCCTGTTATGAGACCAGATGTTAAAAGAAAGATTTGTTCATCTTGGTCCAGCTTGTCCTGTACATATAGGCTGACTAAACTATCCTGCTTTTCAGATTGTCGCAATATGTCGTCAAATGCTAACCGTCCTAGATTGTAGACGAATGATGGTATGCTGTTACATGTTTCAGCTTCAGCAAATCCCGTTGGCAGGATGATTCCCTTATCATGATCATTTTTTCTTAACTTTTCAAAGCTTGTTGGCGCTTTCTCTTCTGCGAGTTTAAACATCATATCGACTACGTTGGCGTACATATGTGTTCGTGTCTTTCCTAGTAAGTGGCGTTTTGTTCCTGTTGTATTAATATCATAGCGATCGTGATATATGCAGAGTAATTGCAAAGCTATGAGTGGATTTGGCAATAGATTCTCTAAGTTCTGTTCTGTGAGAACAGTGAAAAACTCATCAATATCACGCTTGAGGACAGACTGACTATTTAAGCAAACATTGGCGTGCTTTAAAAGTTTGTGTGTACTTTCAGAAGTCATTTCATCAAGCTGGATTTCCGTGTATTTCGATGTAGGCATGCCCAATGCACCAAGTTTCCAAGGACGGGAAGTGCAAATAATTGTGTATTTCCTACATTCAAGCGGAAACATGAACTTAGACAAGTTTATCTCATCTAAACCATCTAATATGATTAAACTATGTTTTTCTGTCAAGTCGTTTTGTAAGATTCGTTTGTTGTTTTCATTATCCCATCTGTCATCGATGTTGTTTCGCAGATGACTAAATATAATGTCTTCAACATTCAGATTATTGCCTTCGACATCTTTAAGACTGACAAAGAAAAGGTAGTTAAACTTTCTTAAGTATTCTACGTCATGCAAGTAATCTGCCTTCCCTTTGAATTCTTCTAAGAGGTAAATGTCGTTTTTCTTTACGGCGCACCATAAACGAGCTAAAAATTTGCAGAACGAGGTCTTGCCCAATCCAGCATTTGATGTGATGCAGCTAAATCTTTTGCGCCTGTCAAGTGGATTCAACAGTTGCTCTAGACTAGTTATTGGTTCTTTTTCATAACTGGCATATCCAGTAGCCAACCTCATTGGCAAAACTTTAGAGAGCGTTGGTGGAACGTAAAACGCATCAAGGTCTGGATTTTCCTTTTGAAAAAATGGCCCCAGCGTCAGTTTTGTATTTTCCGAGAGATTATACTGTACAAGGTTGTATTCTAAACCTGTTGAAAAAAAATAATTATAATCATGGCATGTATCAACGAACTGAAATAAAACGCTCTTTATTAAATTAAGTCAAAGTAGTTTAGGTTTACACATTTGCAAATCTCACGATTTGAAAGAAAAGAGAACAACTCTTTTGTTAGCATTAATATCCTATTTTATGGAAACTCAGTATCGATGCCTTTCTACGATAAACAGCATTTTTAATATTACGAATTTCTAAACGATTGTCCCGAAAACCTGAACAGAACAGGAGAGGCTTGTCAAGCAGTATATTACATAAGCTTTGTCAGAAGCATTTTGAAGATATGATTAAGTTGATTATGTAGTTTGCATTGATTCACAATAGTTGACTAATGTGACGACAATCATTCCGCCGTTTAACAATGGAAAACGTTTCCATGAGACTGTCCATCGTGAGGTTTGATCAACTTATGCCCCCGATCCAAACACAAGAGGGTAATGCTCGCCCTGAATCACTCACGTGGAATTTGTGAAGATTTTTTATTATTTTAAAACATCTGTTGGCCATTACACAAGCTTGACATATAGAAAGTCATTAGTTGGCGCCTTGGGAGTTCGCTGGATATATTTGATATTGTCAAGGATATCGATTAATTTTTAGGGACCAGTTCATATATTGCAGGAAATATGATGCTATTTCCCTCAATGAACGATAAAATGTTATAGACAGTGTAATTTAACAAGAGACACACGAGAAACTATGCTATACTGGCAAGGATCTGTTGGTCATCAAATAAAATGCATGTAACCATATGTTTTCAGGGGAGACCAATGCTAAAATATGTATACCCAACTCTCAGTGCAACGTTGTATCCCTTAGCTTTATATCATTTTTAATTCAGAGAATGAAGACATATGTCCTTAAGACAATTGTTTTGCTTTTCAGGGACCAAGATCCAGTTATACGAGAGTCACACATGGCAGATCTCGCAGTGTTCGAAAGGGACAGATCTCTCAAAGATATTTAATTACTTTATAAGTTAAATTTTGATACAATCAAATCAATGACCACTTTATCGCATTCGCATGACTTGTAATTGTTTACAGACGCCCGGACGAAGGACTCAGGGACAACGCAAACGCTCTGATGGCCATTAGAGCTTACAGATGAAAATTCTTATTGATAACGGAGTCTAAAATTATAAATTGCTTTTAAAAGTATTAATTTTGTTTACATGTACCAGCATTTCCTTGAATAGTTAAAGGTTAAAAGGTACCATTACATTTTCCTATATGTTTCCCATCTCCTATGCAGTAAACGTTTTGAAAAATAACATCATGCTTAATTGTTCGTTTGGCAGTTATGCATTTTTATTCCAGGTTCATAATGCATTATCTTTAAATAAACTTGTTCCTCATATATTTTACTAATTACAGTTAAGCGTGTTAACAAAAATTTAACTAAGAGCAACAAGTATAAAGATAGTACACCATGTTTCATTTATCGTAAGTAATTGCATTGTGTGACATTGATACTAAAGTGTTTAAAACTTGATATATCCATATATCCATCGACAAACATGCATTGTCGAAACATTTGTCTAACTGGCACATTTTCTTATTTTAAGGAACTTGGTAATCCATAAAACTTTACCTTCTAACTCTTTGAGACACCGTCCTTTGCAAGGCTCTTCTCCAAGTTTTTGTCGTTTGGCTGGGGTACCATCCGACATGGTAGCAAGATATCTTCAAATCCTCTGCAAATCAATGAAATGTGTTTAGGGAAGTTCATTGGACGCGAATTTATTCAAGCAAATTGCTAAATTTTGCAAAATGATCATTAGCATAAACATGTTTTGAGGTAAATGATTAGTGTTTTGCTAAATTTGTACAAAACATTTGTTTTATATTTCATTTGTTTTATTCTGCACTTATTTGCAAAGGAAAGAAGACCAAACTTGTAATAAAAACATAATATTTTAAGACTCGGTCCTTTAACTTTTGTGCAAATGCACCTATGGTCCAAACCATGTTCTTTAACAAAAGACAAAATATTAGGCAAATTAAGCACTAAAGTGCCGACACCGAATAGGTAAAAATACGGTCTAAAATACGAACGCAAAGCTGAACATGTCCTTCTACGGATTAAGACTGTCGTCTGTAGCATCATAGAAACCTTGTTTTGTGGCAATATATAGAATTTACTATTTCTCGCTTCAAATGTCACCAAAATAAAGTTTTCACGCACCATTAAAGAAAAAATGGATCACTCTCCTCAAAACTATTTAAAGACCGATTTGACTTTAAAATAATCCTAATCACTGTTCGCATATCCATGACAACCTCGAATTATCACATATCCATACGCATCTTTTTCTCTACGCACAAAAGAGTTCCACCAAAAAATACATTTTTGCTTAATTTTGTTTAACTGAGGTGGGAGAAAAAGCATCTACCATAGCCTCTCGTGTAAGATAGGTTCATCCTAACCCTCGCGCAGGGTGTTTTGCGGCAGCTCGGTAAACCTTATTTCCGCAAAATACCCTACACTCGGGTCGGAATGAACCTATCCTACACCCTCGGCCATGTAAGATACTTATAATATTTCTACTAATTCATTAGGAGGGGGATTGCGCACCAGGTGCGACCCCCACAATTTTGATTCGCTAGTGGTGTATATGGACATTTCATATGTTATCGATGTGTTTTTCATGAATATTAATCTGCACTATGTAAGTAAGTTAACACTGACACTTTATACCCGTGAAGCTTTTGATTGCATTAACTAGCTTCTTTAAAAGTAGTTTAATGGCCAAACAGAGGCGAGGATGATCAAGATATATATATTATGTATATAATACACTGCAAACAACGTTATTATTATTATTGTTATGAAATTATAGTTTGTGACACATACTTTTTATAACTGATGAACAATGTTTTTATGATATAGTTTCTTACGGCAAAAAAGTTCTGAATTAAATGCAAAGGTCTTAAACGCTGATGATTTTCTCCAAAAAATGTAATGGGAAATTCCCATTGTAAAAAAATGCTACATCTTGAACATTAACAAATAAAATCTAAATTTAATTGCTCAAAATGGACAGAGTAAATATCTTAGTAACGATATTTTTGTATGGAAGCATGTATATCTTAAATTGCATGAGCTTTCACATTGATGAGAATATGATGAATTAAAAATTAAAATCTTTATTCTTCAGTATTTTAAAGACACTCTATATAACCATCTGACATGATTAAAAAACACCTTTCTTTATTTCCTCAAAATGCTCTACAACCTAAATCAATAAACAATGCTACAGACCTGCGTTTAATCGACCATTGTAAAGTATGGTTCGGATCAGCTATAGTTTTACGTATTGGCTAGAGTTATAAATAGGCGGTGAGTCATTTCCGATGATATATTTAGCTGTATACATGTCACTTATGTTTGTTCGACTGCATAAGTTTGTTTCAGTATTATATCATTCATTGTTTTTAGTTTATTTCTGTTACGGACTTTCTTATTGTAAATTTATGTATTTGATTTTGTAATCGCATTGTGTTGTATGCATAATATCTATAGAGTCCTCTAAACTCAATTTGCAAATGTTAACGAAACATGTTTTATTATATTGATGATTCATTGAAAAATCTACGAAAATATTCCGTATGAGCTTTTTAACACTTGTTGACACGTTTTCCTTTCATTTTTCGATAATATGTTTCGTTTTTAACATCATAACATCATATCTTGATACAATCATTCGTATATATATATACTACCTGTTTAAATGAAAGTATATATACTGTTTCTCTCATCTAATAGTGATGCTATGAAAGGCTTATATCTTGTAAATGTGAATTGCGAATCAATGATAACGGGCATAAGTACATGCAAACAATTTACAAGGTGAATGATCATATATTACCTTTTCGAGTGATCTTGAAATAGATATTTAAGAATTACGAAATAATGATAAAACTTACAAAGTTCAAAAATATAACAACCTATAAAATAAACGTATAATACACATTCTTGAATAGTTGTAGAATAAGAAAACAAATTAAAGTCGAAAAGTCATTCAATGTTAATACTCACGCGTGTTATGTCCCAGCAAGCTTGGCTTGCAACCTCGTTTTAGTATGAATACATGCTTGATCCAAAAATTGGACATTTACGGATAAACACTAGCACGCCTGTTAAACGCAACATGCTTCGATACACCAAATATTTTTCATATATGTAGGTGGTGATTTTTCGGTAATAAACTACTCAAAGTTTTAATTTTTCGGAGGAATTTGAATTGAGCTTTTACAAAACACATGTATATTTCCATTATTTTAGTTTTAATTATACCAAATTAATTATAAAACAATTGCCACATCTCTAGTTACTAGATTATCTTCTTTTTCGTATTTTTTTCAACTATTTCCTATCAATATTTTTTTTTTATTTTAGTCAACGGTGCAACAGATGACTTCAAACTCCAAACATTGGCATATTTAAAAAAAAAATGAAATAATAAAATTTTGCGACATCTTCTTTTACTTTATTTCTACCGTTTTGAAAATCTAGTTTCACATTGGATTAAGTAGTTCTGTCGATCTTGTGAGATTGCTGGAGGAGAAAATGTACGCGGTAATGTCATTCGATCTTCAATTGTTTGACTATATTTTTTCTTTTTAAATATTTTCTTTTTGAAAAAGATTCGAACATTTCAGCGTGGTTCGCTCAGATGTATGTTTGATCAGTTTGTATGAAGTAGGAAGCAGACGGAGGGGAAGGGGGGGGGGGGAATTCAAAAGCGGTAAAACAGGATTACGACGCAACCTTACCCGGGATGAATTGGATTAAAGTTGGTGATTAAACTAGTGATCTTGACATTTGATTGAAAGTTTCACACATAAATGTTGTATAGCAGCGAGGAGAAAACATGTAATATACTATAAATAGCTGCATTAAATGGAGACGACGAAGCGTTCATGGGATGATGTTGCAGGACATGCATCGAAATCAAGAGTTGTTCCCCATTTTATTCTCCTGGAAAAATATGTAAATTTTCGGTGGACAAGGTAAATGGCGAAACGAATCGAGTTTGGAGGAGAGGTAGCTATGGTGTTTGAGGAGATAGAGTAGTTGGATCGGGAGGAGATATGGTTAAGAATGCCGCGAGAAAATGAAGAACTGTGGCGATTGGATGAGAAAAAGAAAACATTGAAATGCCTACAAAAAATGGTAAAACCAAATATCATTTATAACAGTTACAAACACTTTAAGTACAGTTATGCAGGATAATGAAGTGAAATGTATTACATTTCGACATTTGTCGAGCTTAAAAACGGGTGTCTTTAGAAAACTGATAAAGCTAAGATTGATGTCTGAGACAGATTAAGATGGTGAAATTTTATCCATCAGATAGTGTAATTAGTGCGCCAGCAACGTCAAAGAAGCACAAGAGTTTCTTCCTGCCTAGCTGCCTGCCTGCCTCCTGCCTGCCTACCTGCCTGCCTGCCTGCCTACCTGCGTCACTGTTTCCATTCGCGTACAAGTTTCTCGTATACGGTCAAAATACCGTAAACAATATCGTAAAAGGCGGTGCCTTGTGTTGAAGATAGCGCAGCATCCCTGCACGTGCGAAAGTTGAGACCAGTTCTGCTGTTTAGGGTTCTTTAATACATAATTATGTTACTATATATAGTAACTTATTTGTAGAGGGATTTCGCAATTATTTGCATGACTCAGCGATTATCAGTTTTGCGGCCCGGGCCGATTTTTGATCATTATTTTCAAAATAAATTTTGGCGACTGCAAAATATTGTCTTGAATAAATAAATCAAATTGTATTGATCTGCTTGAACATATTTAATATTAAAAACCTAAATGGAGGCAAACGCGAACGCATTTTAGGAAGCGTTGACATTCAAAAGAAAAAAACAAAGGAAGCGACGAAATTCAATTTACTTGAAAAACAGCAACTGTTCATACATGTTGACATTAATACGAAGTATTGGTCTATTTAAGTACAAACAGTCGTTCTACTTGCTAAGTGTTCATGTTTATTGAATGCAATTCAGTTATTCAGGACATGAACAGACAGATGTCAGTGATTTGTACAGAAAAAATCGGATATACGTGTTGTGTAATTTTCAAAGTGATCAATTGAAATTGGAATGGGAACATAAAAGTGACAATAAAATGTTGTTTGCCTGTTTGGCTCACTCTCAAAAACTAAATAACAAAAAGTAAATTTAATTTGGCAGTGAGTTAACTCATCGTAGTCAAGCGAGAGCGAAATGAAAAAGCACAACTGGATTGCAGGTAAACTTTAAACTTGCAAAAAAAGAAAAACAAACATATGTATTAAAGAGATTAATATACGGCGTAGCGGGCCGTTGAGTGAAAATTGGCCCTCGACTACGTCTCGGGCCATTATGAGTCACTCGGGCCAATTATCACTCAATGGCCGGGCTACGCCGTGTATTAACCTGTAACTAATATCTGCGTTACGCAACCTTTAGAGTGCCTGGGGCCTCTTTCTTCTTAGGCCGCATAGAGCGTCAAAATCGTTACTTTTCAGCTGGTTCTGCCAAACCATATAATGGAAAGTTAATGTCAAAGATATCTCCGGAACCACGAATGCGGGGAGGTCGGGGCCGATCGTTTCGATCTTTCGATTCCCTACGTAAAGCAACCGTCGGCGCATATTTGGCGCACCTGTGTCACCGTTTCCATTTGCGTACAATTTCTGTTATACGGTCAAAAGCTAAATCTTACGTCATAGATCCGAACTTGAAATAGATGTGTTATCAGCTATCGAATCGTATTGATGGCTATTCGGTGCATAATTAAAATATGAATGTTATAATATTAAAATACAAATTATCAGTTTCGTTTCTTCCTTTAAAATGCTCATTTAAATATGCAACCAATCAAGCAATTTCAATACAAAAGCATGCACTCTTTTACTGATCACTGACACTCACTTAAAGAAGCGTACGCCTGAGCGGTTTAACTGAGCGCAAAATACCACGTGAGTACACAAAGTGGGTTTATATAATGCAGACACCAAATAAGTTGGAAATTGGTTTGGCGATATACAGAAAATGGTGCGAGTTTTATCATCCTGCGACGTCGCTGCGCTCCATTTTCTGTAGATCGCCAAAAGAATTGATCTATACGAAAAACCTAGCATGGAATACGTTTAATAATCATGCTTTGAAAAAAAGCGATATTATTTATGAATAGGCCGTGATTCCATTCCTTTGTGCATATATTTCACTGTTCAGTTGTTTATTTTATTATTCCAATTGATTCTATTTGATTTATATTTGTACTGTGTCGTATGTTTAATAAATAAAACTTAATATAGATTCACTGGTGTCTAAACTTTATCATAAGGTCTTAACCTCATAGCATTCGACGTGTGGGCTTTTCATACAATCATTCTAGCTGTGCATATAAATGAAATTTGAGAACCTGGATAAATGTAAACAATTTGAAGGGTAACAGATAACAGTTAGAAATTTTGAAGTCGTCTTGAATAGATTTAAAATATATTTTACGAAAATCCATCAATAAGAAAGAAGGGTATCTACGCTCTTAGCTAATTAGTATAAAAAACATGAGATACGAGTTCAGTACTGCATTTGTTATAGAAAAAAATCCACATAATAATTTGTCCTAGTATCATTCAGCTGAACTCGTTGTAGTAAAATGATACGCTGGATCTAAAAATAAAACAGTCCAGAGGTAAACACTATCACGCCTGTTAAACGCAACACCAAACATCTTATGTCCATCATGACAATTATTGCACTATTTTGTACTGGTGCAGTTCACGAAAGAGTGGAGATTAGTGCTGATAACAGATTTATTGTGGCTATCGTATTTTCCCTTTTCCAATAGATATATTTTGGCATCTTGAAGCTAAAATCAAATTTAAACCTGCGTGCAACGTAAACGATAAGTTAAATGTTTCATTTGCTTATTATAAGTAGTAGTAGACCGATGTTGTTCAGTTGAAACACGTATATAAAGACTATTTAACATTCATTCTGAATGAATCTGTTTAAATACCTTGTTAGTGATAGCGCATACCCGAGATGTTGCTCTTAAAGTTGAAACATAGAGAATGCAGGGTTATCGATAAGACTGTGCAAAGGATATTTAACATAAACGGACTCGATGGGTAAGGTTATGTAGTAATGTATTCATTTATACTTCTATATACTTCATTAAATTGGCTTACAATTGTTGCATTCTTAATCTTAATGTATCTAAGGGACATAAGTCTTTATATACTACAGCATATTTCTCTATTGTATTTTTACTATGTTTCATATATAGCTATGCCTGTAGTATTTCACTTGATGCTTGGGTATGAATGAATAAACACGTTACTCCAAGTGAGATCTCATGAATCTAACCCATTCCGCATGTTGTTGTAAGAACTAAACAAACAACGCAACATAGTGCAATCTTTTGATTTTTACGTAGTCAAATTTAAAGCAACAACAATTTTGGGAATAAACGCATGCAAGATCTTAAATCTAATTGGGGAAATTGAAGCAATAAAAACAAAACAAAAACTTACCGCTGACAAGCGAATCAATAATTAGAGACTATACACACATATTCACAGGTTTAGGGACGTTTGACGGGAAATTTCATTTTGAAATAGACAAAACCGTACCTCCTTTGATACATGCACCAAGAAACGTACCGTACACATCGATGCCAAGACTCAAAGAAACATTAGATAAGTTAAAAGAAAAAGGTATAATAAGCCTGTACATGATGCGACTGACTGGGTCAACCACCTAGTTATCGTAGAAAAGACGGACAAGTCCCTACGTCTTTGTCTCGACCGAGAAACCTAAACAAAGCCATAAAAAGATATCATTTGAAAATACCCACACTGAAGAATGTCACGGCTCAATTAAGTGGCAAAAACATTTTTTTTTAAATTCTTTATGAAAAAGATGGATACCATCAAGTAGAGCTAGACCAAAAAAGCTCATATCTATGCACATTCCAAACGACATTCCAGAGATATAGTTGGACTCGTGTACCTTTTGGATTGAAAAGTGCAAGCTAAATATTTGCCATGAAAAATATGCAGACATTTGAGGACATAGACATGTCGATATGATTTCAGATGACATTATCTCTCTGGAAAAGATGAAGCTGAACACGATGAAACGCTACGGCAAGTGCTCAGATGAGCTGAAGAAAAAAAGTCAGATTTTATAAAGATAATATGCAATTTAAAGTTAAGTCTGTAAAGTATATGAGGACAATAATCAGAGAAAATGGGATGAAGCCAATCATGATAACATAACGAGCATCACAGAAATGCCACCCCCAGCAGAAAAAAGGCATGCAGCGTCTACTAGGAATGGTAAACTACTTGGCTTCTTATATTGCTAATATGGCTGAAGTCACAGCGCCATTACGCATGCTAATAAATAAGAGCGCAGAGTTTGAATGGAACCAATAAAGCAAAGCCGCCATGGAAAAACCCCCAACTTTATTTCCAAGCCAACCAATACTGCAACTCTATGATGTAAACAAAGATGTCACGGTACAGAGATCTCAGCAAAAAAATGGTGGTTGTTTAATTCAAGACGGACAAGTGATTGCATATGGTTCAAGGTCAGTGACAGCAGCCGAAATGAACTATACAAACATTGAAAGAGGCGAGAAATTTTCATGAAATTACATGAAAACCACCCGCGAATATCAAAGACAAAAGCTAGAGCTTCTGGGTCTGTCTACTGGCCACGGATGAAATCGGACATTGAAGAAATATGCTCCAAATGTACAATCTGCAACATATACAAAAGAAGCAACGTTACAACAACACGAGCGCCCACTGGGACGTTGGCAAATGATAGGGATCGTCCTAATGCAATACAGAAATGGTGATTACGTAACTGTTGTTGACTACTTCTCAAAATCCTTTGAGCTACGGCTTTTAAATGAAAAAAAAAATGCATCCACGGTTGAGAGACATCCAATGTCTATATTTGCAGTGCACGGATAGCCGCAAATTAGTGCCGATAACATGCCGTTTAACAGCGAACACTTTAAAACATTCTGTGAAAAACATTCAATCAAACTTACAACACACCAACATACAGTCAAAGTAATGGTCAGGTTGAAAGATATGTCGGAATAATCAAATCATTGTTACCTAAAGCTCATAAAAATGGTTAAGACGAAAGAATAGCCTTGCTTAAATATCGGAACACACCGATCAATGGATGCGAAGAACCTTCCGCACAAATGCTCATGAGTAGGCGATTACGATATAAAAAAAAAACCTACGTAGTAAGATCTTTCGAAGCCGAAAGTGAGTAAAAATGCCCGCAAGCAGTTGTTGAAATGCCAGGATAATAAAAAGCGGATTAATGACAAAGGAGCGAAACCTAAGTAAAATTAAACCCGGACAAAATGTCATGCGTAGACGGAACAATCGCTTGTGAACCAGTAGTTTTCTTTCACGCCACCCAGCACCAAGTTGTATATCATCGACACGAACACCGGTTATAGACTCAGGCGAAATTAGCTTCACCTCATTGACCAGAGCACCAAAACTACGCTGACATGCCCGGTCAAGCAGCCGAAAACCTCGGACGACCGCAGCGTCTAAGACGGCTAATAAACAAACCAGCACGCTGCAAGAAATAAAGTGTTTAATGGGTTATCGGTTATAAGCAAAATACATATATGTAATATTTCTTAAAACTTAAAACTAAGAAAAGTTTTCAATTTGCCAATACTGCATGAATTGCGGTCTTACTGTTTGCACAACTATTTTGTGTAAAATATCGTTTATTTAAGTTGTATAACACATCAGTATTTGCTTAACGAGCACGTGGAAAGTTTTCTTGAATAAACCTATTGCAGTGTATAAATACTGTCTACCTTCAAAAGCAAGAATATTAACGAAACGGTTCCACATTTTCCAGAAAATCTTCAATAAACTGTTTAGTTTTGATAAGAAAACTATTTGCACGATAATAGTTTAATCTGAAAGTAACTTTCGTATACGTTTTTAGAAAACTAAGATAATAAACTTCATTCCAAATTTATTTATAATCAAACTCAGCACAAGACGATCATTCTTCCGTGACCTAGTGGTTAAGTCGTCCGCCTACGGAGCGGGAGGTCGAAGGTTCGAGTCTCACACGGGGCTTGTTCTGACATGGCCGGTTGCCGACCCAGCAGCTAGTTAAATCGAGGGGAACCGATTGCCTTCCTGCCAGGCGCCTGGCATTTGGGATAGGAATCGGGGTAAAGATGTTCACGAATGTAGGTGTCTCATAAGCCCAATGGCCCTTAACTAAGAGGGGTTAAACTATAATAAACAAACACTTTACTTTACGTTAATTTATAAGTAATTGAAACACTAACAGATATGACATAAATTGCCTGTTAACATATTGCACCAAGACAGCGCCATGTTGAAAGAAACTCGTTAAAGAGTAAATAAAACCCCATCACCCGAATGGCAGCCAATGAGTCATTTCGCAGTGAATGTCTGCAGAACAATACAGTCCAGGGAAATAGCCTCCCAAACACCTCATTTTGAGAAAAGTGCTTATCAGTCCATGAAATTGAACTAGTCAATAAATCACCACTTAGCATGTCATCCTGCTGGGCTATTTTCTGTGTATATTACCAGATGTTTCTTGTACTGACCATTTGCAGTATGTTAGCATTGAGTTTGTCATGAATGAAGTGCATGTATAATCAAAGCACTGATGGTGCTGAACGGTTTGAGCAATGATTCCTTTTAAGTGTTAATAAGAAAAATAACCATATGAATGATAGCATGGCACTCGCTCGCTCACTCTCACGCCTGCCCATCAATCGATCCAACTCGCCGACACACACACCCATCCACTAACTCACTCACCATTCAAAACCGACTCACAATCCAACCCACCCCCAATACATATTCTTAAAACGGGCATCATAGCAAAAGGTGGTATTTAGATTCAACTTAACTTTTATACTAGTGTGTTATTCAATTATGCCTATCAATTACAATTTTAAGAGAATGTGAACACAGTTGTAATACAGACAATACTATTTCAATTCAGATCACAGCTTTAAAAAGAGAGTATAATAAATTATTTACAAATGCACATATTTAAACCAATTATCCATAACAGCACTATATGGAAATAAGAGTTTTTAGAATGTTCAGAAGTATATGATTTACAAGCGCAAGGCTAGATATTGTTTGAACATACACACAAAAACATATATGTTCAGAGGAACATGACCCAGCTTACCATGATGTTGGAGTATAAACACCAATATATGTCTGCAAAATTATTAGAGTTATTAATAAATGGATAAGATAAAGGATAAATGTTCTTCCATCTTACATACAATGCTACTTGGTATATTTATCTTGATTCACTTCTAGAACAGTGCAGGCAGAAGGGAGAAACCCGTACTGAATTAATTATGGATTGTACACCTGAATTTACTTCCCTGTAGTATCTTATTTATATAATTATTATGCAGTACAGTTACAATTAGCTCAACACCAGACCTTCAAGTAGTTTTTCAGTTTATGGGAGTTCTCCCATTTATATCCAAGTGTTTATGTGTTTTATTATTAATATACGCAAAATATTACATACTCGAACTTATTTTGTAAATCAAACATTATTTCAGGTATGTTTCAAAGACTATTTTTAATTGAAATTTGGTACTTTCGAGTATGATTTTCAACTCCACATGGACTCAGTTAAATTATTGTGATCTATTATAAAAGTCTTGAGCCTAAAATCGTCCTTGAAAAGAAGGTACATGCAGTCGGTCTCTCCGTCCTGTTTTTGTCGATTATATATCTTTCTCACCCATGTCCTACTTTTTGGCAGAAGTGACCGCCATAGCATGTGAATGTGTCGCGCTCAAGATCCGTGCCCCTTACTTCAAGATCAAGGTCACAGCAAACTAAGTATGTGTCTGTCAGTCTGTCTCGTTTTTGTTTAAGTCCATATTTTGATTGTCGGATTTGAAAAACAAAATGTTTGGCAGAAGTGACCAGCATAATATGAGGAAGTGTCGCCATTAAACCCAACCTTCTATTCCAAGGTCACAGCAACCATCTGAACGTAGTATGCTTTGCTATAAAAGCCTTAGTGATATGCTGGATTAGGCACTGAACATGCTTAATGACAGCTGCACATGAGCTTGTATGGGTTTAAATGTGGTTGCCAAAATGTGGTCAATGTAGCACTGAGTAGGCTTAACTAGCTCTGAATGTGTTTTATTGTAGGCATAATGAAAATCATAGAGAACTGGACTAACTTACGTTTAGACACCCTGAAGTTTGTTTATCTATGAATATACTTGATTATATCCACAAAAGGAATCGTCAGACCCTGGAAGGATTCCTGTAGAAGCCTTCGGTAGATAAGAATACCGATTGTTATTCTGCAATGCTGTTTGCTTGACACATGATGGACTTAAATGTAGCTGCATTTGTGGTTATTTTGAACTGAGATGAATGTAAAAGATCCTTACTGTGGTATGTTTGACACTAGATAAACTACATTGCAGCGGAATTTAGATTTACAGGGCACTTCATTGACTTGATTTCTTTACACTAAATGGTCTCAAGTACTAGTATTACAAAAACTATTGTCAATTGGGAACTTCATAGACAGAGCTTTATAGAGCCCCTTTATTTTTTTATGGCACAAAATGTTTATTTGACACACAGAGGACTTTAGAACTGTGTGGAGACTATATGGCAGATAGGGGTTGATTGTAGCCATAATAAGGTTTAATGAGCTATGGCCTGAGTTTTTAGAGCCCGTATGGGGCTTGTTTATTCATGAGTCGGCTTGTCGGTGACCACAATAAGGATGCAGAGGGCCGCTAGAGAGACCTTTTTTTGTCTACAATACCCAATATGAAAGTGTCCTAATGGGGTTTGAGGAATTCAGTGGACTTTTAGAAACACGTTTTTGCTTTCTAAATACTACTTCGACCTGGGGAAATATTTTTTATTGGGTTGTTTTGTATTAGTAAGAATATTAAAACATTAGGTTTGAAAAACACAAAATGGACTTAAATGGTCATACTTCCGGCTGAATGGGCTTACATGAGACTGATAAAAACATTTCATATGTAAGTTGTTAAGCACTGAATGCGCTTAAGTAGGGACATTGTATGGTTGACTTGACTTTTAATATGGGAAAATAGATGAAATATATTGATTAGTTGTTTCGTGATTGTATTTATGACTTCAAACAAAACGAAGCAAAACTGTGCTGTCGATATTTATCATATTTGTATTTTCATATTCAAATGATTTTAACCTTCATTTTGAAATAGTAATGTATGTCCGTATGAAGTACATTATAAAACAATTATGTCATCTAATCATAACGATATGTTGCGTTTTTATACCAAGTATGCAAATATGCACCTGTGGTATTTTTTGGACGCGTTTCTATGGTAATTGATAACATTGACTTTTTTTTAATAAAATGCCATTAGTTTGTGTTGAAAAGAACATAAGTCATAATGATGAAGCTAATTTTATTTACTATTATGCTGCAGTAATTTATGAGAAATAAACAATGTTATCCTGTCACAAAACATTTCAACGGCACATATTCACGACGTATCAGCTGAAATAAGAGTGTGATAGCTTTTCATGGTAATTTAATGTATTTGAGATTTCATTAATCCATGTTTATAGCATATGAGTCTCAAAGAAAGTACAAATAGTTAAATGAACTTATAAAAAGAAAAGAATATTGAAAAATACCCCTACTCTGTCCTAGAAATGATCATTCCACGTACCTTGAAGTGTTCAATGTTGTATGTAAATTTTAATAATCTTATTATTTTAAAGAAATGCAATAAAATTAATTCTAACACTTACGTATTTAAAATATACTAAATCTGTTCTGAAATGTTCTGAACGACAAAGACAAGTGAAAATACAATGTACAACTCGGTACTCAGAGACATTTGTTAGAAATTTAATACCAGCTGGGCAGCTGTCAGTGTTTATAACTCTGTGTTATGCTTTAGATCATTATCACATAGGTGTTAATAAACACTGACCCTGGGTTAGCTTTATCAAAAATGATACGTTTGGAGGGCAAAAACTCTGGACTGAATATTGGGGAAAAAGTGGAAAGTATTCCATAGACCTAATTAAGGTAGATAATTATATAGGCGCGTAACCGTCTTCTTTGCATTTATAAACAGGAAGTTGTGTACTTCTTTTCCGCAGTTTCGTTAACAGGACCAAAACTATGGCCACGCAACCCTTCCCCCTGCCCCCCCCCCCCCCTTAAAAAATAAATAAAAAATAAAACTAATTTCAAGACCAAAAGTTATTAGAATATGATTGCTTATCACAAAAACGATCATTTACCAAACATTCCATTTCATGGATGACTCAAGGTCAATGTTATGGTTTTATTAAGCTTGTTAAAGTTGTAATTGTAAAGCTAAACGGATCGGATTACTATCAAAACATATCTCACCAGTCTATCCGCCACAAAATGAATTTAAAGTATGCCATTTACGAGATTTAGCAGTATGTTTACGTTCTGTATATTTGAAATAAAATCCTGATTTAAAATAGAACATGAGTTTTACATTATTCCCAAATTTATATATGATGGTTCTTATTATATATATCGGTAGAAAATCCATCGATGATTAATACTAGTTAAACGGGTTGAGTGAAATTAATAAAGAACAAACTAGCTATTAGACATTGAAGGTGGAAGGCTTTAAAAAGACTTATCGGAAAACTCCTTATCAGTAGTATAATAATTGGTATTTCGCGGCCATTTTGTTTGGTGGTGCGGTGGTTCTGTCGGTGGTTCCATTGTTTGCGCATGCGCAAGTTTGGAATTGACTTTCGCGGCCATTTTGTTTGGTGGTGCGGTGGTTCTGTCGGTGGTTCCATTGTTTACGCATGCGCAAGTTTGAAATTGACTTTCGCGGCCATATTTAGCGATTTCGCGCGTTAGCGGTCATATTTGGCGATTTCCCGCTTTTAGCGGTTATGTTTAACCATTGTTTAAAATCCAAGACAAAGGGTCATTGTTTAACTGGGTCTCCATTGATTATCAGTATTAATCTTTTTGCGATTGAAGTTGGCAGCCATTGTTTTACCGGCTAATATGAGTTATAATTTGACACCATATGACTCAAACAGGAGAATGTTTGATTCCTTTTGGGATGAGAATGGTAATATGTTACCCTGGAACGATAGTGAAGCTCGTTGTATATATTTGTGGGTTAAGGAGAGTCATCAGAAAATGGTAACTCTTTTAAGACAACCTAACAATTTTCAAACCATAGTTGATCAGTACAATAGCCATCAAGAGATTGAAGAATATCAGGATAGATGTAAATTCATTCCCTTTTTAACCGCATATACAGGACTTAAAGACGAGCCCATAGTACGAGAATAATCAACGTCCAAGACATTTTTTTTTTTGAATTGTCAATAGTGGTATATAACAAACCGAACAAATTGGATATTGTAAGTCTGTGCTTTAACAGTTGTCTAAAGTGTTTAAAAAATACAAAAAATGGCTCAAGCTCAGATACGTTTTTCTAACGAGTTGCAGACATATTTGAGAGGTTTTGGTTTTGAAAATGTCTCTTGGTCACCAATAAGAAGGGAAATTACATGCACACTTGGTGACAAATTTGTCATAGTTGTGAAAGAGAGACAGCGACGCATTAAAATAATATTTAAAAAGGGTCACCAAAGTTTTCAATTACCATTTGATATTTTTGAAACTCTCTGTGATATGAAGGAAAGTGTTCAGTTATTGGCTTCATTCTTACACGGACAGTCGAAATGACAACTTCAAAACTATTAGAGTTTGAATATAGTTCTCCAAGCATGCTATTCTTTCAAGACAGACTTAAAACGTTCGACATGTGGCCACCTCAAATAGAACCAAACAAGTTCCAATTATCTTCAGCAGGATTTTATTATACTGGCAGAAATGACACAGTAGAGTGTTTTTCTTGCGGTTTGCGATTACATCAGTGGCAGAAAGGAGACGAGTCGTTGTTAGAACATAAAACACATTCTCCAAGTTGTTTATTTTTGAACATAATTGGACATCATGAAAACGACATTTCATGGCAGCATAAGGACACCCGATCTTCGTCCTCCAATGACTCATCCCGAGCACCATGGACGTGGACCGAACCTCTGGCGGGTTTTCAATATGGCGATATCCCCGGATGATCTGAAAATTCAAATTTGAATTTTTCCGTTACCATATGTAACTATAAAAGACATACAACACAGCACAAACATTCAGTGTTTCATCGACATTTGGTGTGATCATATCGCAGCAGAAAAACTTAACATGGATTGCAGTGAACTATCTCAAGATATTTATGAAAATGAACATTGTGACTCCAAAACGAATGTTATGGACACTACAGAGATTTATACTCCAGTTTCTACAAGTGTCGCGCTAATGAATTCATACTTTGACTTTGTATATGCGAAGGCACTGTGTGAGGTTATGGGTATGGTGACTAGACAACTTTGCTATGGTTGCCAGATGGATCTCCCATCTCAAAAAGATCACGATTGTATCATGGATACAGACCCTGATGATGATGAGTATAAAATAGAACGTTACTTTAGTGACATGCTAAACGCAGTTAATGAAAAAAATATACTACAAAGTTGGGAAGAAATTGTGCGCATTTCAAACATTTCCTCTGAAATGATTGATTTACACAAACATTTGCTAGAGAGCAATGACTATCTGCAGATAATGAAAACCGAGCGGTGGTGTGAAAAAATGAAAAGAATGGTGTTGACAATCAATCGCATTGAAGATCGACTGTTTCGTCCATCACGTTGAGCAAAAGAATATTTACAACACAACAAAATGGACATATTATGCAATGTTGTATGTGTTTTACTGCTTTTTTCTTCAAAAAAAAGAATTGATGAGAAATTAAGAACTCTGGCATTGTGTGGCGTAAAATGATTTGTTATATTTATTACTTCACGAATTTCCTTTTTGCATGTTTCAAATAAATATTTAATTCACTTTATGTACATGTATGTCATTGTATGTACATGCTTGTATGATCATATGCTGACTTATTTTATACATGTTTAGTTTCAAATAAATGTATTTATATCTATACATGTTTTCATTTCCTTGCTTTAGTTTAATTAACAACCCATGTGTCCCATAATATAAACTACTAACAACGATGATCATGTTTAATCATGGAAAAAACGCAAAAGGAACATATCCTATCACAATATTATTTCGATTCTAAAAACGCAGGCAGCTTTTTGGGTGCAAAAAAGTTACACAGGATATTAAACAAAAACTATCCAAGAGTATTTACTACTTATTTCATACAGAAATGGCTCAACAATCAAGATTCGTATGCCATTCAACGTCAGGCGAGACATACATATAAAAGACCACGTGTTGAAGTGGCGGGTATGAACGATCAGGGTGATATGGATTTAATGGCAGTTGATAACATTGCTAAATACAATGATGGAGTTAAATACCTACTCATTGTTATAGATATATTTTCACGTTTTCTATCCGTTCGACCCTTAGTTAATAAAAAATCTAACACGGTATTGTTAGCAATAAAGGATATTCTTAGTGTTCATAAGTTTAAAAAGTTAAGAACGGACCGAGGTTCTGAATTTATCAATCGTGAATTAAAAGCGTTTATGCAAAAGAAGAGAGTTTACTTGTTTAATACACAAAGCACCGCTAAAGCAAACTATGCAGAGCGAGTCATTCGTACCCTTCGTGGTATGATATTTAGAATGTTAAGATATCAGCGAAATTATAGATATATAGATCACCTTCAAGATATTGTAAATAGTTACAATAATTCCCCTCATCGGAGTTTGGATGGATTAGCACCAAGTGATGTTACAAAGAAAAACGAGACACAACTTTGGAGTAAAATGTATCTAAAACCTAAAAAATTCCCCAAAACGCCTCCTCGCTTTAAATATAAAATTGGTGATTTGGTTAGATTAAGTTACACGAAACATCCCTTTAGAAGAGCTTATCAACAACAATATACTACAGAAGTTTTTAAAATAAAGAGCAAGATTTTCAAACAAGGTTTTCCATTGTATAAGATCATAGACTTGAATAAAGAACCAATATCAGGTTATGTGAATCAAAATGAAATAATTCCTGTTGATAAAGATGCAGACAGTCTTTGGTATGTTGATAAAGTTTTAAAAAAGAGAAAAGTCAAAGGGAAATTAGAGTATTTTGTTCGATGGGAAGGATTTCCAAAATCATTTGATAGCTGGATTGATGCAGATCAAGTTCAAGAACAATAATAATGGAACGATATGTGTTTGTGAGAGACAGTGAAAGTAATCACATCTTCACCGAGAACAAACCCTATAACTTCAAAGTGCAGTTAAAATTACCTCTATCTTTTAATGGTTACTGGAAGGTTGCTTTGTGTGAAATAAGTATAAAAACTGATCCTAAAGCAAGAAGAAAAACTGTAGATAATACCTTATTTATTTACTCAAACGTTTGCAAAGAAAGCGTTGTTGACGGAGGTGAACGTCCCTTATTGAGAAGAATAGAGAAAAACGAAGAAAATGGTTGGAATTATGTGTTAGAATCTCCTTTTTATTTACCCTTAAACCGATCAGAATTCCAAGAGATTGATTTCAGTATAAAAACTGTGGAAAACGAGTATGCTTCATTCGTAAGTTCACCAGTGCATCTCACACTTCATTTTAAGCGATATCCATTTTACCCCAAATATGAATCAATCTAAGTTGTATGTACCGAACCCACAAATGTGGATAGACTATTTCAAAAATAACAAACCTCAAGTTGGGAGGGGATTTGCCATTCCACACAAGTCGAAGATGGGAAGTAATGGTATGACAATCAGCACAGTTTCCCCATCGGAACAGACAGTAAACCAGGCGAAAAGTGAGCTGAAACGAGATGGTTTAAATACTTCAGAAATGTCAACCCTTGTTCATAAATTATCCAAACCTTCAGAAGTAACACATCGTGTAAACAGCGCGAGAAAAAAACAGTTCAGAAACAGGAGTAAACAAACTAAACCGAAAAAAGGACAGAAGTCTTCAAGAAAAAATAAACAAACTGAAAATAAACCTGTAAAAAACAATCAAAAATCAAGAAAAGGTGTAAAAGCAAGCAAAAAAGTGGACAATAAATGGAAAATTGATAAGAAAGCGAGAAATAATTCGAAGAAATCTATAACAACGTGGGATATATTTGGTTCATAAAATGTCTTATTTCACAAAAGACGGATTTTCTGAAGGTGTTCCGAATGAATTACTACTATTTGACTTACCTCCTACACAAGTTGCGGTGAATGATGTCCATTATCAAGAGATTCGTCCAATATCCCAAGTGTCGGATGATACTCCCATTGAGTTTCAAATCAGTGGTCAGAATTCGATGGACTATCTCGATCTGAAAGATACACAGTTATGTGTGAAACTAAAAGTAACTAATCCAGATGGATCTAACTTAAAATCGGGTGAGAAGGTGGGACCTGTGAATTTGTTCTTGCAGGCATTATTTTCAATTATAGAAGTGACTCTACAAAACAAGGCGGTTATATCATCTAATTACAATCCATATATAGCCATGTTTAATACTTTACTATGTAATGGAAAAGATGCTTCATTTTCTCAATTGTCTTCTCAACTATTCATAAAAGATGACAATGATCACCCAGAAGACTGTGATCCTAGTGGAGCAAACAATGGATTGTTTTTACGGGCAAAATATATAACAAAATCAAAAACTTTAGAGTTGCAAGGGCCTATATATCTCCAGCATTCTGTCTAAGTTCTGGCGAGACATCCCCAAGCTATAAAGTAAACATTACAGATAGTTATCTTTTAGTAAAAAAAGTTAGAGTCAATCCAGCTCTCATTGTTGCTCACTCTGAGATGTTAAAGATCAACACAGCAAAGTATCCATTTGATAGACTTGAATGTCGGTTACAAACCATTGCTGCAGGAAGTACGGTGTTTACGTGGGATAACTTATTTCAAGGACAAAAACCAAATACAATTGTCGTAGCCTTTGTTAGATCAGCAGCAATTTCGGGAGATTATAAATCAAATCCATTTCATTTCCTAAACTGTGACATTAGGAGTATTTGCCTTTATGCTGATGGGGTTCCAGTGTGGGGTAATCCACTAAAAACAAATTTTAATAATTTAAATGGAGAAAGTTTTATGAGAGTATACGCAAATATGTTTCTAACAAATGGAATGTGGAATAAAGATGCTGGACTTGATATAAACAGAGAAGACTTTGCACGCACATCCTGTATTTTTACATTTCAATTAGAGCCAAAGTTTTCTGATGAAGCATTTCTATCTCTAATAAAAACAGGAAATGTGCGATTAGAGGTTCAATTTGGAACGGCTTTATCTACCGCAACAAGCTGTATTGTGTATAATAGTTCTCCTGGATTTTTTCAAATTAACGCTCAGAGAGACATAATAACAGAATGAATACATCACAGCTTCAGTGTTGTATAGACTGTGATCCAATGTTGCAAAAAAACAATTTTGGGGGTGTTTGCGGCTGATCAACTACCAAACGACTTGGTATTTCCATGTGGTTTTATTGCCAATACAGAAAATCATTTCATGGAAGGAAGACATTGGTGTACATTTTACTTCCCAAATTCAACCACTATCGAATATTTTGACAGTTATGGGAAACCAATTGACTATTTTAACACTTATTTTCTGAAATATGCTTCTTATTTTTCAACTGTTATCACAAATTCGAGACAGCTACAAAGTAATTACAGTGATGTTTGTGGGATGTATTGTTTGTTTTTCTTACTACAACGAACAAATGGTGTATCTTTTTATGACATTGTACATAGTTTTTTCAATGATTATAACTGTAATGATTTACTTGTATATAACTTCGTTAGAAATATGTTTCCATATTGTTCGCAAAATGGTTGTTTCAAAAACCAAACATGTAGATCACTAATAAAGTAGTGTATTTAAATGGTTTTTGTTTGTATTCTATTTATTGTGTTCTCTGTTATCAACAAGTGTAGATCATGTTGGATGCATTAATTAAATTTGAATGCCCTGCCACTTGTATTGTGGCAGGAACAAGTGGAAGTGGAAAGTCAACCTTTCTATTTGAGTTGTTTAAAAATGCAAACTCTATGTTTACCATGATTCCGAAAAAGATTATATATTGTTATTCTACCTATCAATCCTTATTTGATGATATGAAAGAACATGTGGAAAATATTGAATTTTTTGAAGGTTTACCAACTAAAGACGATATGGACATGTGGACTATGGAAACTGACTTCAAAATATTAGTGATTGATGATTTAGCACAAAAAGCTTCACAAAGTGTAGATATTGTCAACTTATTCACCATTTATAGTCATCACCATAATTTTTCAGTCTTTTTCGTAGTGCAAAATTTATTTACAGGAGGAAAATATTTTCGAACTATTAGTCTAAACAGTCATTATTTTGTGTTGTTTAACAATCAGAGAGATAAATTACAAATTCAAGCATTAGCCAAACAAATGTTTCCCGGTGAAACGCATTATTTTATGGATGCCTATAGAAAAGCCACAAACAAGAAATATAGTTACCTTCTGGTGGATGTAAGTCCACATTCTAACCCGTTATATAAACTTCGTACAGACATCTTTCCACATCAAACCCCCATTGTATTTCTACCTGAAAAGGAGAAAAATGGAAGATAAACTACAGAAGGAGAGACATTTTTTAAAATTTATGATCAACACCAATGAAAAACAACAAAAAATGTTGATAAAAAACTTAACAAAATCTCAATTGGCTGCACTTATAGAGGTGATTTACAATGCTATCAGGGGAAATCTTGTCATTCCAGAAAAGGATAAAAAGAACTTGAAACGATATAGACATGTCATACGTAAAGTAATATCCAAAAGACTCTCTCAAAAAAGGAGGAAAGCCATTCTGTTAAAATATTTCAAACAGTTTTTAGCGTTAATTAAACCCAGTGAATCATGGCTCAAGAATTAGTGTTAATTCCTAAATCAAAGTATGAATACTTACTCTCTAAATGTGATGGAAGTTTACAAAACAGTCAACCTTCTAAAAACAATAACATGGTATTACAACAAAATGGTAAGAATTCACAGAAAAGGTTGACTCAAAATGGCGGGAAGTTACAGAAAAAATCAATTCAAAATGACGGAAATTTACAGAAAAGACTAGTCGTGAAACGTTTAAACAAGTTTTTTGAAAAACCTAAAAAAAATAAGAAAAAAAAATGAGAATCTCAAAGAAATAAAGTCAAAACAAAACAAAAGGGGAAAAACAAAGATAATTAACAAATTGAAATGGATTCCCTATAGTATTTGAAATTCAAATGTTTAAAATTCAAATGTTTGGCGAACTTTTTTCCCGCCAAATTCACATTTTGGTGGAATATTTTCCCACCAAAACATTTGACAAACTAGTTCATTTACTATTGAGTTTCCGAGTTAGTAACATTCTTTAAGTTTTTACAGAAGGAAGAAATTGATACTTTTGAACCTGAAAAAATACCAGAGGATGGATCTAAGGGGTATATTCTAGAAGTAGATCTAGAATATCCAAAACATTTACATGACAGTCATAACGACTACCCATTAGCTCCGGAACGTAAATTCACACCCAATGAAAAATTATCTCCTTATGCTCAACATGTGTTGAAACATTTACACAACAGTGAGGAACTTCCACCCAGAGCAAAGGTGGAAAAATTACTCACCACTTTAGAAAACAAACAGAATTATGTACTTCACTATCGCAACCTGCAACTGTATCTCCAACTCGGTCTAAAATTGAAAAAAATACATAAAGTATTAGAGTTCCAACAAGAGGCTTTCATGAAACCCTACGTTGAGTTCAACACCAAAATGCGACAACATGCCAAGACTGCTTTCGAGAAGAACTTCTTCAAACTCATGAACAACTCGGTCTTCGGTAAGGTTGTTGTTTTTTGTTGTTTTTTTTGTTTGTTTTTTGGGGGTTCGTGTTAATTATTACATTGTTATCATTTTTGTATGATCTGCCCGTATGTAATTTATACAATTTATTTATTGTCACTTCCATACCACTAATACTTATCTACAAAAACAACTGTTCAATAATTGTCAGGCGTAGTTTCACTTTTTGGTATTTCATTCATCTTCAATCAGACGCTTACAAGTGCTCATGTACAATTAGGAACCTAAAGTAAAACTGACCAAAACTAACTACCGGCAAGTAAAAAGTGTATTTTTCGGTCCCATTTTCATATCCCTCATCCAAAACACAGGTATCTAAGATAACGACGGATACCATCATAAAAACATATATTGAGCAGTTCAGAGTAAAGATTAACATGATGAAAAGTTACTTACCAAAAATTTTGTTTACTTTCAGGAAAAACCATGGAAAATCTTCGGAAGCATCGGTCCGTAGAACTTGTTCATACAGAAAAACGACTACAGAAGGTGTCATCCAAACCCACTTATAAGATGCACCGGATTTTTTCTGAAGACCTTGTTGGTGTTGAATTAAGTCGCAAAAAAATTAAATTAAATAAACCAATTTTTGTTGGAATGAGTATCCTTGATTTGTCAAAATATACCATGTACGATTTTTATTATAATCATTTGAAAAATGTGTATGGTAGCAACGTTGAGCTAGAATTAACGGACACAGATTCATTTTTAGTATCATGTACAACACCGGACATTTTCCAAGATATGTTGGCCTATTCACATTTGTTTGACACTTCAGATTTCCCTAAAGATCATTTTTTATATAGTGACTTCAACAAAAAAGTAATGGGAAAAATGAAAAGTGAAACAAATGAGAAATGTATTAGTGAATATTGCGGTTTGCGATCGAAAATGTATGCATTTAAGTGTGATGATATAGACGAGAAAAGAGCAAAAGGGATATCAAAAGCGGTTGTTAAAAAATCATTGACTCTTAATGATTATAAACATGTATTATTTAATAATTCTCAAATGCACTCAACAATGCATTCATTAAGAAGTCATAACCATAAAATTTATCTGGAAACAATCAGCAAAGTAGGATTATCTAGTTTTGATGACAAAAGATTTTTATTAGAATATGGAATTAAATCATATGCTTATGGACATTATAAGATACAAGAGATATAATTTCTATGTTTTATACCAAATTACATCTAATTTCATGTAATTTCATGTGATGTTATCTACTGCTCTACTGTTGAAATGTAACCTAAAATAAATAAAATAAATAAATAAAAATGTATGATCTTTGTTAAACAAATTGTTTGAATTCAATTATAATCAACTTTATTTTTATTGCATTGTATTGTATTTATAAGAAAATAAATATTAAAATCTTGTCTGATATTTTATTTATTGATACAACATACCGGAATGGTATAAAATAGCTCGTCAGACATGTCCTCAACTTATAAATCTCAATTTGGTCTTGTTAAATTTTAAAATATTGTATTAATGGAATGAAATAGTTATACACAAAAATAAATAATAAAAAACATTCACGTTTTCATTACAATAAGATCGAACACATCTTAACATTTCTGTAGGGTTGATTTAATGAAATGTAAACGATACATCATACCTTTAAGGTATGAGGTTATTTGATAAAGAAATTGTGTGAATCCTTTACCGATTTAATAAAAATAGTGAAACTCAAAAGAAGCTAAGAGAGGACAAAACTGTTATATCTTCAAAACCTACTTTTGGTGGTCAAAATAAAAGATTATTTAGTAAGTTTTTTGAAAAACCTTCATGTCATTGTAAGGTTCAACGGAGGTGTTCATAATGATAAACAGAGTCCAGTGAATCGAGCGCTGGCATTTGACAATGGTTTAATAAGTGATTCATTGTGATAGCTCACCACAGTGGAAGAGCTTTAGTCACCCTGAATGATAAACTAGATATATGATAACGACAATCTCGTCTTTTGAGCCATCAGCAGCTCATTTAACTGTCTTCACTTTTAAGTTATTACAATGGGTACGTCGGAGAGTAATTGAGTGGCTATTAGATATGGTGTTGTTGTACGAATTGACACTAAACGGTCAGGTTTTAGTCATTCAATTTCTTGAAATCACTTTCGATCACGCGATGGCTGGGTTCTGATGAACTTTTGTTTGTCAATGACCTGTGATCTTACATATAAAAGAATCCGTTTGATCACATATAAAGATGGTGGAGGTTATGATAAGTCCATCGTCTGATGAGGGAAAACAATACCATTGAATAGATCCTAGGTCGATGACCCTATGTTAGAAACGTTGGATGAGTTGTCCTTTGACATACAATACACTGATGTGGTTAGTGTGACAATGCTATTGTTTATATCCCTTCTATTGAAATGAATACTGTTAATCAATGGAGACCCAGTTAAACAATGACCCTTTGTCTTGGATTTCAAACAATGGTTAAATATGGCCGCTAACGCGGGAAACCGCCACAGATGGCCGCGAGAGTCAATTTCAAACGCACATCCAATTAAAAGACACATGCTAAATTTATAAGTTTAATGATGTATATTAATGTGTGATCAGTTCGTCCTCCACCTTCTTGTCTGTCTGGAGCGTACATCTGACAGGATCCAATTGTCCTATCCACCTAATGTACAGTAGCAATACTGAATTTTATCACCACACTTGCTAAAATGTATAACAATGTTGTTAAATTAGATGAGTTTGACTTGTAATTGCTGAAAGTATAGCTTTCATATCAAATATCTGCTGTATGTTTTAAATTAGAGTATGTCTTGCTATACCTATTTCAGGGACTAGAATTTGTCATTAATGCCATCGCGGATAAAATCATTTGCAAGTGAATAATTGCTTTTTTTTCTAGAACGGGCATAAGTACAATTTTCAATGTTCGTTGAATGCACAAGACTATAGGTACTCACATTACAATAACATAGTTGTTAAATGTTTTTCTCAAGAAGCAAATATTACCTGGAACAATTTGAACACCTGCTGAAGGAAAGTCATTTCCCCCTTTCTCCTCTTTAGCCAATATATCATTCGTCATAAATCTGTCAAAACCAGGGTACAAAATCAAGTACTAGTAATACGAAGGTTATTAAGGTACCTCTTTGTAAATTATTGGATCAACCAATCATGATTACAAGTTAACATTTAATATAAAGTATATAATACTGCAAAAGTTTCATGAAATCAAACCTGTGAAAAAGATGATGTTATAAATCTGTTTAATATCAATATGTACAGGATTGCTTGGTGACAGTTAATTAAACTATATACAATAACAATGATTAATTACAAACTAGTTTAATAACATACAAAACAAAATATCGCATGGGGCTTTCTGATTCTAACCAAAGATTAAAACAACACAGTAATGACTAATATTGATCTCAAAAAGAGATTTTTAAAGAGGAAAATTATCATTATCTTCTCACACAAAGGAGTGTGTAATAAATCGAGCGTTGGACAACGGTTTAATTAGTGACCTTCTGTGATAGATCACCTCATTGTACTAGATTTAGTTAGCCTGGATGATAAACTAAATGTATGATAACGATAATAGTGACAGTCCCGTCTTTTGGACTTTCAACACATCATTTAACCGACTTTTCACTTTAATGGTATTACAATGCGTCAATGACATGTGCTTTTTCACCTTAAATAATCAGAAGTTTGATCACTTAAAAAGATAGAGGGGGTTATAATTAGTACATCGTGTGATAAGGGGACAACAATTAAAGGCAATACTATTAAACAAATGATGCGTTAATCATTGTTAGAAACTTTGGAGCGTTGTCCTTTGGCATACATAACCCTGATCTGATAAAGACGATAGTGCTATCTTCGTGTCGTACCATAAACTACATTGAAATGAATACTCTCAATCAAACAATGCACCCGTCAACATTCCGCGGACCTGCCTGTGATGGGACCCGCCAGATTCGTCAAAGATTACCGCGAGTATCCTTCTTTTACCCTATAACCTAGTGATAACTATGGGTTTTTTCCTTTGTAAAAATGGAAAACATTATTATTTTTTTGAACAGAGACATTATAAATCTTTGTGGTAATGAAAAAACTGTATCTGCTGATGAACAAGGACAACAAACGTCTTTTCAAAGTTTTAAAATGAACATTTTGAAACCTTTGTCTTAAACTTTCTTCCAAAACATTCGTGTATGAATCGTTATTCTTTGAAACAAAGAAATCATATAAAATCATTAAAGGGAAAAAAACGTTGTAATTTTCCTAACTAGTGAGATCAAATTTTGTTTATTACTTGTAAAAGGGATTGAAAAAAAACTTTTGAAAAATTTGATGATTGTAGAAAACAATAGTTGTTATCATAACCTCTCAACTGTTAGGTCAGCTCAATATAACCTTTATCAATATTTTATGTAAAATGATCATGAGCCCCTTTTAAAAGGTATCAAGTACAATCATTATAACAATCGTGACCATTTCTATGATAAATGTTATTGTTAAAATGTTAAGATTGTTCTCCCTATCGCTCCTTTTGGGAGTTGAATTGATATATAAAAATATTGTATTGATGGTGATAACGGAACTCATCTTGGCTAATGTTATGTTAACGGAAAAATGAGTATGGTTTTGCAAGGTGAAAAGTTCATATCACCGTTCATTAAATTTGAATGTCTTTCACTGTTAACAATGACCCTTTGTCTTGGATTTTAAACAATGGTTAAACATAACCGCTAAAAGCGGGAAATCGCCAAATATGACCGCTAACGCGCGAAATCGCTAAATATGGCCGCGAAAGTCAATTTCAAAAACTTGCGCATGCGTAAACAATGGAACCACCGACAGAACCACCGCACCACCAAACAAAATGGCCGCGAAAGTCAATTTCAAACTTGCGCATGCGCAAACAATGAAACCACCGACAAAACCACCAAACCACCAAACAAAATGGCCGCGAAACTCCAATTATTATACTACTCTTATCAATAAAGTGACTTAAGGGGAAATGTTTTGCATATTGTCCAAAAATAATCATATTAAAGCTGCACACACAGCAACAGCTCACATATTTACCGATTTTTGAAAAAAAAAGTTTTGGAATGAGCAAATATTTTGCGTAAATATCTGCAAACCATTGATAAAAGACTGCTGACAAAAGATCTGATCGCAGATTTTCACATTTTCATTCGGAAATTAATGTTTAATGCCTAAAAGCGTTACTACGGTTAAAGAAAATTGCATACAAATATTTGAACTTAAAATAAATATCTGCGATCTATTTTTTGTCAGCAGTCTTATATCCATGGTTTACATTCATTTTCGCATGAATTGGCTCATTCAAAGACAGAAAATTAAAAAAAAAGTTGTCAAAACTTTCAATCTGTGAAAGTGAAGCTTTAATGTCAGTTATCTTTTGTTTGCATGGTGCTTTCAGTTGTACACTCTCTTAAAAATAATTAATTTGACTGATTTAAAGATATATATATCTATCTATATATATATATATATATAATGAATGCCGATGGTATTCTAAATTATTGCACAACGCTTAAAATTGATTCATCTTAGCGATTGCGAAAGCTGACTTATAAAAACAAGAGTGCGGCTTAATGACGCAACTATCTGAAATAGTGCCCCCTCACTTCTTAAACCATTTCTCTTTAACTTATATTTTGCTATCTTGAAATTACCTGTCATCTTGTTAAAGGCCTAGTTTAAGGAGTGTTTGGCATGATACTCCACTGCTGTGCATCTCCTGCTAATTACACTGTTGTCACAATAGGGGCCAATTTCCTGTGTATTCGTTTATTGGCTCAGGACCATTAAGGGTCCATTTTTATAATAAAACAGCCAAAACTGCACAGCAGGATACTCAGATTGGAGATCTGATAAGACAATTAGGCAATTAGATTAAGATCCGAGGTTGTGTACAAATACACGGTATGTTTTATTTATTTATTATTATTATTTTTTTTTTTTTGGGGGGGGGGCCTTTAAGTAAAATCCAACGCTTCCTTATCAAATGGGCTTTACTAGCTGATGTTTCCAAAATAACACACGTATGCTAAACATGCACTCTTTCTCCCACATAAGATTTACCACAATTATCACTATACTTTTATTATTCCAAAAAGGATGAGTAAACGTCGACAACAATTGTTTTAATGAAGGATTCCTATTTTAATTTGAAACAAATATACATAAACACAGTATTTCTACCTTTTGAGACTATAGTAGATCACAGTAAATATTTTAGCATTCGCCTATCATTTAATAATTTTGCGTTATCAGATATAAAAAACACAGTTTCAATCGGTATCGGTTATCGGTAATTGATATTTTCAATAAATGCATTATTTGGTTAGTAGTAAAAGGTTTATCAGTCAAATTATATGTTTGTTATACATGTGTATGTATTAATTTTGATTAAGAGTGTCACTTTAATGCTTATTACAGGTAGTATTGATTTTGACGGCAACCATTTTGAACCTGATACGTTGTAAATGATACGGTCTATCGGATATGTCTATTTGAATCGAAAGAAGTCTGTTTGAAAACCAAAGAGAAGCAAAGAGTTTTAATATTTGTTTGCTGAGAAGGAAATCATAACTTGTTTCGGGCTGTAAAAAGCGAGGTAAAGTCAAAGCTTCTCAATTCTGTCGAGGTTTATTTTGTTGTGTGCATATATCATTTTTTTATTATTATTCAAGTCAAGTTTACATGCTTTATGTTACATCAAAATAACAGTTCATGTACGGATATTGCACGAAAGGTAAACATTCAAACGGATTTTGTAAACACGGGATGACTCATTTCCGGCTGCGGTTCGCATAAATGGACTACTTCCTTTCATTGCCGGAGTGATAGCTTTTTGTTATTATTATTATTATTTTAATTATTATTATCAGTATTGTTATTTAATTTGTTTTATTTTTTGGCGGGGTGGGGGGAAATAGCTTGCCATTCATTGCATATGAAAGGTATATAAAATGCGCGTGCAGGCAGTTAAGCAAACTATACATGTTTTGAGAAGGGTTTGACATCTATTAATCAGTAAATCAATACGAAAAAACCCGAAGTACATTTTTATATCGGCATTTTCCATAAATAAATATTTTATAAGGCGTTCAAAACAGTTCTACATTTTAGAGGAAAGTATGTTTCATGACTGTGCATTACTGATGTAGCAAACCGGTGTTTGTCTTATAGTTATATTGGATATTGTATCCCTAAGATCCCTATATGTTAAGGTTACTGTTGTTCTCAAATGCCTTCAAAAGACTTCAGCTTTTAAATGAAACCAGTGGGTTCATCAAGATGCATCACTGAACATGTTTCCCCATATTTATGCATTCAGAACAAGCAATGAGCTCTCTGTGTAAGGTAGCCCAACCAAGAACATTTGTTTGAATGGATTTTGATTCTCATATCATTGTTTAAAATAAAGTTTATTTATTGCATAAAGTGATTACTATTATTCATATAATACCCCCATCACATGAGACAAACACCGTGAAGACCGCAATACGTCCTGGCAATTTCGACGAACGCAGCAAAGAAAGTAGTATTTGTATTTTCCATTTAAATCTTAAAGCTGCACTCTCACAGATTGAAGGTTTTTTTTTTATTTTTTGTCTTGGAACGAGCCAATGTTTGCAAAAATCCATGAAAACCAATTATATAATGCATCTGACAAAAATTAGATCGCAGATTTTTATATTTAAGTTCAAAAATTGATGTTTTATGCATTTTTCCTAAACCGTTTAAGCCAATAAACATTAATTTTCGAACGGAAATATGAAAATCTACAATCTGATCGTTTGTCAGCGATCTTATGTCATTGGTTTGTCATAATCGCCCTGACGTGCCGTGATAATCTCAACGGCGGAGACGATAATCATTATTGCCGGAACGAATTTCTATAGTAAACTCTTACTTTTTATAGCAACATGTGTATTATTACATCATAATATCATGTCAAATAATCATAATCAGATGTCAAATATACATAATTACATGTCAGTAGACCTAATTACATTTCAAACTGACACAAACACTTGTCTGGGAAACATAAAAACATAAAACAAAATCAAACGGACAAAATAACTAGGCCTGTGTATATTTAAAAAAAAATCTCTTTACTTCAAAATGCGATATTATGAAAGGACACTTTTCTGACGGACTGTATCACGTAGAGTTCGGTGTGTAAACGCATATCCGTCGAGATCGACTTATACAGCGAACAAGACGTGAAACAGGTCGCTAAGAATTAGCATCCTGTTGTGATACTGGTTTTGTTTCATGTCATATTTGATTTTTTTTCCACATTTAAATATTCAGCTATGAGTTTAACGGAACTGCAATTATATTTTTCACGGCATTTCCCAGATTTGCCAGTTCGCATATGACGACATAAATCACTCCTATTCATGATGAAACGACGTTCAGTATTATACTATTGATATGGAAAATGAGATCGATATCCATATATTAAAAACAATTTTGCTGACCAAAAGCGAGAGTGTAGCGTTTTTAACATAATAAATATTGTACTGTTTTGGCTAAATTCAATTAAGGTGAACGGAGTTTTCGCGACTGTAGCGCATTCAATTGTTTTTATTCAGAAGCATGTTGAATCAGTTCTCATAAACAATTTCTACAACCAAACTTGCTTTTTACAACAGCTGTCTGACCGCATGTGAAAGCTTTGTTCGCATTCCTTGTTTAAGCAGATCGACCGAGAAATATAATATCAAGCGATAGATAATGTTACCATTTTTTTGTAATAAATATACCTAAAATGCCAATACACTCGAACACTTTCGCAATGCATCGTACTACGTCGTATCCATGTCGCAACTATTTGTATCATATCGAACAAACTCGTACATCCCAGAAAACATGACCATTTTGGGCTGAATAGCGGCATATCGGTCAAGGTTTGCCGATATTATCCCGACATCGGGTCACTGAAATATTATATGCGTTATAATACAATATGGTTTGGATTCAAATGATTTTACATTATTATCTAAATAATAGTTTTTCATTTTTCATGGATAAAATACGTTTTATAAATATTTCAACATCTGACCAATGTAGGACCGATAAAGAAGTTTTATTGCTTCAAGGGAGAGCAATGCATATGTTTCAACTTTCACGAGTAGTTCATTCCCCTTGCGATTAATAAATATTTAAATTCAAATTCATGAAATAATAAAACAAATTTAAGTTTTGATTTTCATTCTGTAATTAAACGATTCAGTATACATTTATTTGATTACAATCCAGGAAATTATTTATTTATTCTAAGGGTTGATTTAGATAGTATGATATAATCATGTGAATATTTATTTGTATAAGGGGGAAAGAAACCTTAAAATAATGAGATAATAACATTGATATGCGGATGTTAATGTTTACAGACCGAGTTTATTATGGAAAATAGCGGAGGAGGCGATACAAGTGGTGGAGGCGATACAAAAGGTGGAGACTATACTGGAGGCGGTAAAGGCACTGGAACAACAAAGGAAGGGGAAAAGGATAATGCCACTAAGTTCATACGTGTCAGACCCATTCTAATGGACCTGCTTCTAGGCACGAAGACCGGTAAATCTAATGACTTCATGTGGCAATGAAAGGGTTCCTCTTTATACAGGACCATTGATCTACAGAAAATAAAAACGAAATTTGAACGCCAAACAGACAATAGATTTTAAATATAAATAAGTATCTACTATCAAGACTACATCGTGTTAACCTCTGTAATTAATTTGAGAAAATAAACTCAATTGTTTTAATTGCTTTTGTCGGTTATTTTACTGAACAATAAGTAACGTTAAATTTGGCACGCATGTCATCATCACGCCTCCAGCCAATATTAAGGTTTTACCATATGTTCGCTGTTCAAATTTTGAAGAATTGAATCTTTTTAAACCGATTAAAATTTTACAAAGTTCCTTGTAATTATTATGTTGCATTTAAATTAGTAAATCTTTCCGGTACCATTATGCAATAGTTTTGCTGTACATTTAAACTGCTTATGTATATTCGTGTAAAAACTCTGTTATCTACAAAAAAGGATGCTAGTTGGAAGTTAAGGTCTATTTTTGAATGAAATGCTAATGTTTTTACCTCTTTATTTTGTAATAAATATCGGTCAGAAACATTGTTGACACAATTACTTCAGTAAAAAAACCGTTGCTTTTCCTGCGATTATGATCAAGTTGGCAATCTATACATCTGTGACCGAAAATCGTCGATGGTTTTCGTAAAATCAAAACACACTGAAATCTCTACTAACATCAAAAAGTGAAATAAATCAGCATTCTGCTCACGATTGCCTTAGTGAAGTGTCAAATTTGTGGTAGCAGATGAATCTTGCTCAGCTAAACTTTATGTTTAACTGAAATTATTTAACAATAGGAGGAAATCAAAAGGGACATGACATGCATAGTTTTTAATCCCATGTTTTATTTCCTTTGTTGAACATTTGTTGAAGGTTATTTATTGATAAATTTGTAGTAGGTTACATGATTGAGGGTTACAAGGCTTGATTTCGAAATCGTATACAGAAGCAAACATGTGTCTTGTTGTACGGAAACTTTGGTGCAAAGAATATAAGCATTGAATAAACTACATTGCTTGATAATCGTATTATTCGACTTCGAAAGGAATTCTTTCAAAGATAAATGCCTTATGATTGTATACCGACCACGCTCCATATGTTTTTAGGATTATGAATTGAAATATATGTGCATTGATTATAATTTTTTATAGATGAATGGAACAAAACTTAAAAATGCACTATTACACCAAATAAGATGTACAGCATTGTTTTCAAATACGAGTGTCACTTAAACTGCAGCGTAATGTTCTTTTCCAGTGCATTACTAAGAGTTATTCCAATATAGCTATTTTAAACTAATATTTGGGTTAAAAACGCTAAACAAATATAGATTCTATTACGGAACGACATACTAATTTGAGTTTACAAACCGAAGCCGCTAGTTTCAAAGTTTCCGAAATAAAGTCCCTTGAATGTATGTTTTTTGGAACAAATGTTAACCAGAATATTGACGTTCTGTAAGCTAATGTGAAAGTTTGATATGAACATAATTTCGTTTGTTGTATATTGTTTGTTGATTGTTCTTTTACAGTATAACTCATTAAAGGACTTGCAACTGTCAGAGAATAGTTTAAATAGAAACAAATGTGATAAAATACCTCCACGCGCACGTCTTTTGATTGTTTTTTTTTGTGAGATGCATGTATGTCTTTTGAAGCGTCGTACTTCTCTATAATTTATGTGTTGGAACATGTGCTTATGAGTGTAATTGTCTTAGTTTGATACTTAGTAAAGATTTCATTTTACGTTTCTTGTTCAGTTAATAAGTTGGCATGCTGGTATTAGTATTGTGGTAGGAATTACCTCAATTATGACAATGGCTACTTACATTATGTCATCAATGTGACGAACTTTTCCGACAGTTTACAAAATCCTGGGAACAAAACCAAGAAGGGAACAGTGAGCCTGTGTGAAATTGATATGCAAGTTCTGATATTAGACAGAGACTGGTGAAGCAACAATATCGAATGTCTACACAGACTGTTTTTACAAATTCCATATATTCATTGATTGAACTAACTCTAAAAGAATTCGTAGAAGTTAGTAAGCGAAATTTGCTTTAGATATCACTAAAGGGACAACCTTTTAACGAGGATGAACAAGTTGATATCCATTGTATTCACAGTATCCATTGATATTCGTGTCGTACAAATGCCACCAATACCATGAACACAGAACGGAGGTGGACTTGAAGTAATGTAATGATATGGAGCAAGGACGTTAAGTATAGCGACTTTAGCTTTTATTCCTTATTGTTGGGACAAAGGTGAAGTATTCGTAAACTAGTACAGTCCTGCAAAGAATTTCACTGTGCTTCCAGGAGCGTTCCGGAACATGGTTCGCCATTATTTATTGTTCAACATGTTTAATTAATGCGTATTGTGTTGTTTTTGTTTGTTCCGTTTTCGTGTGTTTTCATGTGATATAAAAACGCAATTGATAGATATTGAGAGTATGAGGTTGAGAACGTAAAATGTAAAAGATGGAGACGGTAGTTCTGATTTATGAGGTATCCATTCGATTCTTTCAATGGTTCGTCTCAAAGTGAAGATGATCGATGTGATGGCTGTATGTTTGATCAAGTCTGTCTTTAATAATTGGACCTTCGAAATTTCGACAAATGTTCTTCAATTTGTCGAAAATGTCTTCAATGTTTGTGCTCAAAATGATGCTGTTCCGAACGTTGCATTTCAAAGCTTTGGAGCGCTTTGAAAATTGGTTTGCAATATCAATAAGCGATGCGCCAAGTAGTGACAATTTTTTAATTCCATCTCATGAATACACATATCCGCGCATTGGCCAACAATGTTTTCTATTCGGGTGTTCTTGAATCGCAGTAATTGCAATGTCTGCAAAGTGCTTGCATCATCTAAAATGAGCGAAATGAAATCCTGTTCACATCGCTCAAACGATAGTTTGGACAGCCTGCTCCATTCTTTATCCTTGAGAACAATTTCGATTCGACCCGTGGTTATGTTAACAATATACAGTTTTTCTATTGCATCTGAACAAACTGTTTCTACAACAGATTGAGACATTTCATCAACACGAAGTATCGACAGATTTTCACACATGGATAAATCAGTCTCGTCTACATGAACATTCTCTAGACTTAATTCACGAATGCATCTGGTAAATTTAGCGTATTTTGGAAGATGAAGCTCTTTTGCGGACGTATTTGCTGTTTCGGTTCAGTTGTATACGTCCAAAATATTTCTAGATTTTCAGTTGGGATATTTTCGATCTGTACATCTAAGGCAGCACATCGATATACCAATATTTTAGATTCGTCATATGTGACATGTCTAATACCTTATTCTCGTGCGAATTTAATGCTTCAATGCGTAGGTCTTCTATATCATTGCAGTTTGCTAAATCATTTGTTCTAGTCTACATGACTGTGACAAATCAAACTGTCCATTCAGTTCAACATGAACAAGACTAAGCTGTTCCAGATTGTTTGTAAAGGTTGATGACATAGGAACTGAAACATTCAGCGGTTGAATCGTATTTGCTATTGGTTTACTATAATATACCCATAGTTCACTTAGGTTTTCAGCCGCAATGACTGCTTTGTCCATTTTCACGTTTATTACTGTTCAGTACAGTATGAAGAACACTTTTTGTCAATACCGCTGAAACTAAGTATTTATGGAATAAGATATAAAGTTATTAATCCGCATTTCACGCTTCATTGAACTTGATGAAGACCTGGAGTAAATATTGGACGGAAATTTGCTACAATACTATATTCAGAATTCACGATATACTTCAATAGATTGATTCTGTTTGATATCATCTGTTAAAAAAGTTAACCATCGATTTTGTACGTTTGCTAGGAATTATTATGTGATCAAAATGATTTACTTTGTCAGTAGTTGAAATGAATATTAATGTGTTGCCGATGGGCGCTGCCATTTTGAATATTCTGAACGATATGCATTTCGAACCATTCATAACAAACAAACACAATATAGTACTTAGTCGGTACTGTCTAAATCTTTGAGTCAAAATACTTATAGATGGATTGAATGAATAGTGAATGAAATAAGAGAACTCTACAATGACCAGTTGCATACTTTAATGGCATAGACTGAGGTAACAATTATATGTCTTTTTTTAGAAAGACTTACGTATAAAGTTAAAATAACTTATTGACATCGTCAAAACCACTAACTGACTCGTTTATTTCATTTTTGTATTTTTAATAAGGACAAAAATGACTGTATTTTGAGATAAGTAATGTGCGGTTGGTGGAATTAGCGAAACCACTCCCCCGCCACCTCCGGTTTTCCCATCCTAATCACCCAAAGCACGATATACAGTACTCTCAATAAGTTAGACACTCCAATGAATCGTCCAAGTAAGTATATCGGAGAAAGAAAGTAATAAACCACGCTCGAAATGCACCATTTTGGACTTTGTTCAAACCTGATTGGGGGAATACCCAAATCCCACTGCCAACGCTTTTAGCAATATATATATTTCAGTTCTGAAGGAGGGGCGCATGTCAAAATGCTGCCTCCTTAAGTTATAACCCCTCGGACGCCAATTCCCTGAAACCAACATTCCACTCCGTCATTTTCGAATTCATTAGTAGGGGGATTGCGCGCCAGGTGCGACCCCCACATTGTTGATATGCTTTTGATGTATATGTACATTTTATATGTCATCAATGTGTTTTTCATGAATATTAATCTGTAATATATGTATATGTAAGTGAGTGAACACTGCACTTTAAACCCGTGACGCTTTTGATAGCATTAACTAGCTTCTTTAAAGCAGCGTAGAGGATGATCGAGATATGTATACAATAAACCTTTATTCTTCAGTATTTTAAAGACAATCTGTATAACTATCTAGCATAATAAAAACACCTTTCTTTATTTCCTCGAAATGCTCTACAACCTAAATCAATAAACAATGCTACAGACCTGCGTTCAATCGCTCTTTGTAAAGTATCGTCCGTATCAGCTATAGGTTTACGCATTGGCTGGAGTTATAAATAGGCTGTGAGTCATTTCCGATGAGATATTTAGCTGTATACATATCACTTATGTTTGTTCGACTGCACAAGTTTGTTTCAGTATTATAGCATTCAGTTTTTGAAGTTCATGTTTGTTATGGATTTATTTTATGATTTTGTACTCGCATTGTGTTGTATGTTTAATAAGTATAGAGTGTTCTTAACTTAATAAGCAAATAGTAACGAAACATGTTTTATAATATTAATAATACATTGAAAAAAACTACCAACATATTTCGTATGAGCTATTTACAATTTTTGACACCTTTTGCATTCATTTTCCGATTAAAGCTCTCGTTTTCAACATCATAACATAATCTCTTGATACAATAACTCTTATATATACTACCTGTGTATATGAACGTATATATACTGTTTCTCTCATCTAATAGTGATGCTATGAAAGGCTTATATCTTGTAAATGTGAATTGCGAATCAATGATAACGGGCATGAGTACATGCAAACAATGTACAAGGTGAATGATCATATCTTACTTTTTCAAGTGATCTTGAAATAGATGTTTAAGAATTACAAAATAATTATATAAATTACAATTGTTTGTCGTATCAATTAGTTGACTATATATTTTTTTTAAATATTTCGTTTTCGAAAAATATTCGAACATTTCAGCGTGTTTCGCTCAGATGTATGTTTCATTAGTTTGTATGAAGAAGGAAGCAGACGGAGTGGAGGATGGCTAATTAAAAAACGTAACGCAACCTTCGGGGTGCCTAGTTTCTATGGTCGCAAAATGCGTCCAAAACGTTACTTTTCAGCGGGTTTTGCCATATTTTATAATGGGAAGGTAATGTCGAAAATATATCCGGAATCACGAATGCGGGGAGGTCGGGACCGATGTTGTCGTTTAGGTCTCTCGATTCCCTACGTAAAGCGACCGTCGGCACGCACCTGCGTCACCGTTTCCATTCGCGTACAATTTTCTCGTATACGGTCAAAATCTAAATCTAACGTCTTAGATCCAATCTTGAAATAGATGTGTTGTCAGCAATCGAATCGTATTGATGGCTATTCAGTGCATAATTGAAATATGAATGTAATAATATTCAAATACAAATTGTCATTTTCGTTTCTTCCTTTAAAATGCTCTTACTATTATTCAACCAATCAAGCAAATGCAATACAAAAGTATAAAATCTTTCACTGATCATTGACACTCACTTAAAGAAGCTAAGGCTTGAGCGATTTAACTTTCGCTCTAAAATACCACGTGAGTACACAAAGTGGATCAATATACTGCGAACACCAAAAAAGTTAGAATTTGGTTTGGCGATATACAGAAAATGGTGCGAGTTTTATCATCATGCGGCGTCGCTGCGCTCCATTTTCTGTACATCGCCAATAGAACACAGACATATGCATACGATGATGAAAACACGACAGTACGATGATGAAAACGCGATAGTTCGATGGTGAAAACGTGATAGTACGATGATAAACACACGACAGTACGATGATGAAAACGCAATAGTACGATGTTGAAAACGCGAAAGTACGATGATGAAAACGCAATAGTACGATGATAAAAACACGACAGTACGATGATGAAAACGCGATAGTACGATGATGAAAACGCAATAGTACGATGATAAAAACACGACAGTACGATGATGAAAACACGACAGTACGATGATGAAAACACGACAGTACGCTGATGAAAACACGTCAGTACGATGATGAAAACGCGATAGTATGATGATGAAAACACGACAGTACGCTGATGAAAACGCGACAGTACGATGATGAAAGCGCGATGGCACGATGGTGAATACGCGATAGTACGATGATGAAAACACGACAGTACGATGCTGAAAACGCGATAGTACGATGATGAAAACGCAAAATCACGAAACTACGATGGTGAAAACGCGATAGTAGATGGTGAAAACACGGTAGTTTATCGCATTATCATCATCGTACTGTCGTATTTTTTGCGTTTTCATCATCGTACTTTCGCGTTTGCATTATCGTACTGTCGCGTTTTCACCATCGTAGCTTCGTGATTTCGAGTTTTTATCATCGTACTATCGAGTATTGCGTAACAGATCAACACATTCACAAGCGATGGCCCTAACGGCAATCCGTATCATGCGGCGTCGCTGCGCTCCAATTTCTGTAGATCGCAAATAGAACACATTCACAATACATTTTTCTTTTAGATCGATACGATAAACCTAGCATGATATACGTTTAATATTCATGATTTGAAAAATAGCGATATTATTTCAAATAGGCTGTGATTCCATTCCTTTGTGCATATATTTCACTGTTCAGTTGTTTATTTTATTATTCCAATTGATTCCATTTGATTTAATTTTTGTACTAAGTATGTCGTATGTTTAATAAATTAAACTAAATATAGATTCACCGGTGTCATTACAGGTCACATGGCATACCAAAGCACAGCATTGTTCTTGTTTTGGCCGACAGCATTATCGAAATAAACCTGGAAAATTTAATACATTTTTTTTCTTTTTTAAGCTATATGCAGTACATGAAGAAAGCAATGTTATATTGATGGACATATTTCATAAGCCATGGTTGAATCCAAATATCCAATCGTTATCAATCATCGAATGTGAAATGGAAAAAAAAATCTGAGTAAGAATGTGTTTCATGGTGTAAAATATGTAAGTTTCATCATCTTTTATATTCACTATTGATTCTCATAATCTCTTCTCAGCAATAAGGATAAAGTTTGCATAAGCTGTTAGAACCTTTAATCCATTAAAATTCTATAGATAATTTAAATGGGTGAAGCATTAAATACCTCAGCATGTTTTTCACCGACACCATAGTGCTGAAAGTAGTGGTGGGCCAGGCTCACGACACTGTCACTTCCTTTCCCCGGCAATTCGGCCTCGTCCACCAGATAAAATGTCTACTTTCCTGTACAAATAAATGTTAACTATTGTTAAAGGGACTATACACCAGATTGGCACCAAAAACAGTTTTTTTCTGTAACAAATCTCAGGACAATTATTTAATAAAATGTTTTACTCTTTGATATCATAATTGTAAAAAAAATACCAAAATGTAAATGTTCGATCCGGATTCACCAAAATTGCAGTCCAATGTTGTATCTACTGTGCTACGAAGGCTTACTCTAAACCTTTGGAATATCTAAGCTATATACCTAACTTGGTAATATCAGGTGATAACATCGACAAGCCAATCACGCATACAAATGAATTCTACTAGGTATACATACCTAGTAATCTTTTTTAATGGTACAATACGAAAAAACTGCAAATATATAATTGTAAACTATGTGGTACTTCAGTTACATGTAGTTAGTTTCAATGCATTGTACTCATTGATACCAAGTTTATGTCAGTTTTCGACAATTTTCTTCTTTTTTTCCCGCTATTTCATCATATGGTGTATAGCCCCTTTAATTGATTTCACAAATAATAATAAAATTGTACTGAAATAGTCAGCAAGAAGATAATGTAGACAACCCAAAATGACACTAACAGATAGCTGTATTACTTTTACAGATCTTTATTTCTAATTAAAATTCATTTTTAAAATCCAAGCTAAGATCAAGAGTGTTTAACTTGTTTACGTTGAATCTTTTAAAAGGATTTCTAAGTATGGCCAAGGTAAAAGTTTTTGAACAGGAATACAAAGCTGACAACATAAAAAATCTAACCTAAAAAATTAATTCTGACTTGGAAAGACAATTTTTACAGGTACATCATTATTGTATAAGATCTGTCTTATTCTGTTACTCCATGTTTAATTCAGAGTGACATCCTACCATAAAAACATAGCTGAACCTAAGGCACACATGCGAAACACATGACACTTCTGTGGGGTGGCGAAATATATCGGCCCAACTTGTTGGCATGATGTGGATAGTGGACTTGCTGGGCAAAATCCCATGAGTAGTGGTAGTGCACATCTTGGCAACATGGTTCAGCACCTTCAAAGACAATAATGATAGCAAATAAAAAATCAAATAGTATTTTACTTTATGAAAACAGGTGATCCGAACCGTTATTCAGTAACATTCAAATGATAGTAGTATGCACACTGCAGTTTGTTTACATTTTGAATCTCCTTGACATCTTCAGTTCTCAGAGTACCATCATAATTATTTTACAAAGTAATAAATCATCGTTGAAATTAGTCTCAGAAACATCATGTCCACTATCAGACTCTTGTTCATTTCACAATCAAAATCATCATTATTTATCAAACATAAAATTGACCTTTCATCTGAATCTTTTATATTTTGACTTTGAGAAGACTGCACAAATTCATTTATAATAAAGATTGTCAAGTTAAAGTTGTTCATTTGCAAAATCTGGATCATCATTTTGAATATATTCTTTTTCATAAGGTACCGTCGAGGCCTGTGACAACGTTTAACATTTAACCTTGGCGGTCATTATCGGTTGCTAACAACAAAACAATTCGCAGAATTCACTTCCGGGTTTTGACAATTACTTTGATTGCCATGTGAAAGTACTGTCAAATTACTTATCAAGCTTGTAGATTGTGTTATACTGATTAAAAATAATCATTAATGATTAAATAACATTTTATTTGTACTTACCACTTGCAATTCCACAATTTAAACCAAGAAACGTTGAAGTTTAACACCGGATGTTTCTCGTGATAAACTGGGAAACGGTGTCTCGGTTACTACGTTGTTTGTCAGAATGTTAACAAATATCGGTTATAAACAACCATTTCATGATCAAGCATATTCTGATCAATGTTCTTTCGTTTCAAAAAAATAAAATAATACTGTTTTTATTTCAAAAAGGCCTCACATCATCGACCAGAAATGTTTGCACCTTACCGTCATACAAACGTAGTTACCAAAGTCCAAAAGCCGAACAGCTGACCAACTCTTTCGGTAAATTAAACACACGTTAAAAGGTTATGATCAACTAAACGTCAATAAATAGTGTTGCAGAGGGTTTATTGCTGAAATTGACGTGTTTTTTTTATGTTGACAACAAATAACTAAGTTTTAAGCTCAAAAATACCATGAAAAATCAAGGGGAAAAGAGTGCGCGATTTGATTCTCGCTTTTTCTCGTTATTCACGTTAGCGCCACAATGATCAAAATCGCGTTCCCATCCACATATATATATATATAATTGTATACTGTATACACACCATAATCAAACATATACATCGATATGATCATAAATATTGTACCATCCGTCTCATACGTTTAGTTTAATAATTATCTGTCGAATATATGTGGTGGACAACTGCTTACACCAAGTATTTTACCCGGTGAGCTAATGTATATCTGTGGTGAATCACTACTTACACCAGGCCTAGTGCCTGGTGAGCCAAGGTATATGCATGTGCTGAGTCACTGCTTACAACAGGCCTAGTTCCTGGTAAGCCAAAGTTGAAGTTGAATTCACTCGATTTCAGTCTATGTAGATTAATAATGAACAGTGTTGAGTATTCGAAAACGCAAGTCCGTTTCTCAATTTAACGTTATTTATTCAAGTTATTATCAATTCAAAAAAGCTAAGTCAATCATTACAATGGCGGACATGTTCGGTGGACAGTTGATGAGTTAATCAATAGTTTAATGAAGTTTCAAAAGAATATACCTCGCATGTTTGTTTACAAGATGTTGAAAGTAGTTCAATCGTAAATTTAAGAAATGTCAACAGTCCCAAGCTCGAACTTGACACTTCTTATATACCCGCAAGATGCTGCAGCAATGCTGCAAGGCTTTTGATTGGTCTGCAGGACTGCAGCTCACATTTGCAGGTGAGAAGAAGGTGCAAAGCCTCGAGAACAATACAACAAGTAAATATGAACAATCATAATAATATATACATCAATTGAACGTGAATGCCAAATTGCATCTTATCTTAATGCTGCAGAAATAATATTATCATTCATCCGCGAAACAGTGTTATATCAACAATCGAATCAAATAGTGCGCTTGCAGCATTGTACTTGTAATCTTTAACATGAGCACATTTATATAAAACATCAATAATAAAACTATGCTTGAAACAATTTAACTTTACAATTCATACAGGAAAAGTTTACTACGATGAATAAATATCTAATAAATATTACAGCGCTGTAACCCAACAGTTAAAATGGCGGACATATTTGTGACAGTAGTGTGTACTTCAAATTTATAAACGGATTATACGGCTTCGATTCAAGGTATTCTTATGTAATTTAAATCTGAATTGTAATTGTAATTATCAACATATTCATTTACTACAAGACTTCTGGAATTATCATAAAAGAAATGGAAATACAGCGGAAAAAAACAGAATGTAAGTAACTTCGGATATCCGTACAATTGTTAAAATACAAGGGGGTACAACATCTTACAATATTAACATGTTTATGTACTGTATTGGTTACTTTATGAAGCGGAATGTAAGCGAGCAGCTTGAATTCGAAAATATTTATTTCAAACTTTATTTGCAAAATATTTCTTGTTTTATAAACACTATCAACACTATTTGGAAAGTAAGGCTTTATACACATTTTTGAGGTCGTTACCATGTGCAGAGACCTGCGAAATTGTAGTCAAAGTGCGGGGCATACAAATCATGAAAGGGCCTTTTCAAATAATAAAGGCAGAATTTATTTTTTGCAAGCAGGCATGATTTTTGCATTGCCCAAGTGATAACCTGGTACACAACATAACCTGTACACAATACTGGTTCTAGTGATTTACTGACCGTTTTAAGGCGATATCCCCAATTTTTATCTGTCAGGCTTTTTGATGCGTGCGTGGTCTATTTGTTGGTATGTGGTTTAAGTATGTGTGTGTGATGGTTACACGTTTGGGCATCTAGTTCAAAGTCGTTTTGTTTTCTTGCATTGTGCCTATGAAACGGGTTTATTATTTTATTTTATAACTGTAACTTTTAGTGTATTATTTTTTTGTTTTTATATTTTCAGATAAAGCTTGTTGTGGACAAATATGGGGGAGATGCAATAACACATTATCAGATGACACGAGCAGGCAAGCCTCAACGGCTTTAGAGGGTCGTGAACACATAACCAGATAAAACTAGCACATACATTGATTTTTATGGAAGTCCCTTAACTCACATGCTGATGACTCATTATTTGCTCTATTAGTCTCTTAACGTATTTCCAGATGAAACTGAAGTAGCGAACAGGAATTAACTGCTATATAAGCCCATAAACTCATAACCAGATGAAACGTATTAGACGTACATTAATGACTTTAGAAGCCCCTAATTACAAAACCAGATCAAACTAGAAGATACACAGTATTGGCTCTAGAATCTCATAAACACATTGTGAGGTTAAACTGGTTGACATGCATGAATGGTTTTCAACATTAAACACATAACCAGATGGCACTAGCAGACATGCATTAATGGCTCCAGAATCCCCTAAACACATTATTAGATGAAGATAATACATACACATTGATGGATCAAGAAGCCTCTTATCCATTACGAGATCAAACAAGTAGACATGAATTTATGGATTCAGATGTAATTTAACACATAACCAGATGACACTAGAAGACATGCGTTAATGGCTCTAGAATCCCCTGAACACACTACCAGATAAAGCTAGTAGACACATATTAATGGATCAAAAAGCCCCTAATCACATTACGAGTTCACACCAGCAGACATGAATGTATGGATTTAGATGTCATTAAACACATTACCAGATGACACTTGAAGACATGAATAAATGGCGCTATATAAGCTTCTAAACTAATCAACAGTTGATACAAGAAGATTGCCCCGGAACACATTAGCAGAAGACACTTAAGCAGATATTTATGGCTCCAGACATGCACTTATGGCTCTAGAAGTCCTTATACGACTATACCCCCAGCAGAGCTATTGAAAAAATGTCTTCTAACGGTTGTTAGCGGACTTTGCACGAGAATTTTGAGTAATCCCACTAGCCGATACATTGTATTTAGAAAGGCCATTATAATAATCTACTGTTTATTTTCGGAAAAATAGTTCTTAAGCGCATCAATTTTCTCACTAACATACGCAATACACTTATTGTCGAAAAATGTGAGATACAGTTACTCGTTTTTTTCTTCAAAAATGTTCTCTTACAGACGTGAGAAACCTTTTCGCTAGGAAGACCACCAATATTGTATCGCCTCCGACAAAATTGGTGTTCTTCCTAGCGAAACGGCTTCTTACGTCTGTTAGGGACACTTTTGAAGAAGCACTCGTACTGTATCTATTACATAAACATATTACTAGATGAGATTAGCAGGAACATATTAATGACTCTAGATGCCACTAATAAAAACATAACCAGATGAAACTAACAGACATGCATAATTGTCTCAAGAAGCTCTTTAGCACATTATCAGATACAACAAGAAGAACTGTTTGAATGACTTGAGAGGCCCCTAAATACATTATTCTTGACATTAGCAGATTTGCATACATTGCTTTGTAAGCCTGAAAACACTTTACATTATGTAATTTAAACAGCATACAATAATGGCTGTAGATGTCCGTAACCCATTACCGGATGACACTGGCATACATGCTTCAATGGCTATAGAAAGCCCTTCACCAGATGAAACTAATAGACATGTGTTAATGTCTCTGGAAGTCATTTTAAAAATAATCTGATGACAGAAGCAGATACACATGAATGGCTTTTAACGCATTACCAGATCAAACGACAACAGCAGACATTGACAAATGGCTCTCGAAGCCAATAAACACATTCCAGATTAAACTAGCTGACACACAGTAGTTAATCTAGAATAATCTAAAGACATAACCAGATGACAATAGCAGACACAAATTAATTGATCTAAAAGCTCCAAAACACATTACGAGATTAAACTAGCAGACATGCATTGCTGGAATAAAACTACATTAAACACATTACCAGATGACAATAGAAGACATACATTTATGTCTCTAGAATCCCCTGAACACGTTATTCGATAAAACTAGCCGAAGAATCATAAGAGATTTGGCTATAAGGTTTTTGAACAACTAAAAAGAAATATCTGTTTATCCGGTAGTCAGAATCGTTTATGCAAACAAGTTATGTTATATTTTGATCGCAAATTAACTTGACATCGTTACGAGTTCTATTATCCTACGCCGAAAGGCGAAGAGGATAAGGTAATGAGGCGTGCATGTGTGTGTCTTGGTTGATTTTTCTGGAGCACAAATTGCAGCTTTTGAGGTATTGACTACGTTAACAGATATATCTCATTGGGGTGAAGTGTAGTGCACATGCACTTTAACTCTGAATGCAGTTTTTTTAGGTTATTGTCCTTATCTTTATACCTACTTTTGTCCGGAGTAAAACTTAAAAAAAGTATTTGAGGTATTGATTCAAACTTCATGAATTGAGAGATCACATTGAGGAGAAGAGCAGTGCACAAGACTAAGACTATAACTCTTGGTAGAATATTGTTTGGTTATTGCCATTTGTGTATTTTCAATGTAATCCTTTGTTGTTAGGCGAAGTTGAGACTTTTCTTTATTCGGCTGGGGCTATGGTAGTCTTTGAGTGAACTTGTTTCCATTTTGATTGATTGTTGAAGTGATTATTGAACAAGAGCTGTCGTAGGACAGTGCGCCCGACTATTTGCTTTTTGACTTCGATATAAAAAAAACAACAATAAAAAAGTCAAATTAATAATAAACAAGAAAGGCCGCAATGCTACGAAACCAGGTTTTGAATGATTGGCAGAATAACTTCAGCCTACGTTGTGAGATTCAGTTACAATGTATTTTTTTCTTTACTTATAATAATCGTGACCTTGAACTTGGGTTCCCAAATGCAAAGCCACGGAAATCCTTCACGAGCTCTTCATACATTCCATGTTTGGTCACAATTCGTCAACCCTACTGAAGTTATTTTTTTGTAACAGTGACCTTGACCTTGACACAACGGTCCTGAAACGCAATCCAGTGAAAGTTTTTTACAAACTCTTCCTATATATTGGTCGTAATTTGTCGACCCAAATAATTTGATTAAATACAAACCATTTTTCTATTTTTAGTTATTGTGACCTAGGCATTGACCATGACTCTTCAAGCTCAATCCAATAAAAGGTCTTTATAAACTCCTACATATACAAAGTTTGGTCGCAATATGTTAAACCTAACTATTCAGTACCAACGAATTTTCGAATTTTAGTACCAGTGGCCTTGACCTTGACACTAGTGCACCAAACGCAATCCCACAATTGTGTGAAGTATTAAGTCAATTGGATCAGGGATGAAGAAGATGTTAGTAGCAATCCCAATTTGCCCTTAAACTTCAACCTGACACAATGTGCCCTAAAACTTGAACCACAGTTCCTAAGTGAATCAGTGGTCATACTTTGTATTAAGAATAGTATGGAGTTATGTAATATCATTGTGTGATATACCTAAACAACTGTGTGAAGTAATAAAGTAATTGAATTAAGGGTACTGGTGTAATAAGAGAAAATGTTACTTGCCCTAAACTTTAATCAGATGCCGACGACAACGCCAGGGCGAGAAACAAAGTCTCTGTATGCTTCTTCGAATAGTTGAGCTAAAAATGCCAACTTGCCCTAAAACTTAAACCTGACATCATGTGCCTAAAACTTTAACCGCAGTTCCAAAGTCAATCAAGGGCCATAATTTGTGTTTAGGATAATATGAAGTTATGTAACCTCATTGTGTGATTGTCCTGAACAGTTATGCGCAGTAAAAAGTGAATTGAATGGGTGGTATTGGAGTTATGGGTGAACATGTCAATTTGCCCTAGACTGTTACCGGACGCCGACGCCAAGGCGAGTAATAAAGCCTTCTTCTTTAAATTAAATATTTGATATACGATGTTTCGGTGAATCATATTCTGAATCGCGTAATCGTGCCCGTTTCTGCAAGAATAAATCAAAGCACCGAAAGTGCTGAGGGACGGTACTACTTAAAAGTTGCAGCAGTAATGTAACAACTGGAAGAATAAATGTAAGTAATGTGCTAGAAGAATAGGGAAAAGCATACTACATGTACTTACTCAATTACTTGTCAGTTTATTCTGTAGGGAATAGTGATTTGTCAAAAACATGTTCATTATAAGAATACAGGTATTATGTCTGTTAATTCAAACCATTCAGTTAAACAGGTTAGATGTTGGGGTTTTATCAAGCTGTGTGACCATGTTTTTGCGACAATGACCAACACGCAAAGGATACCAGAATATATGTGTGTTTGACTTTGATAGAAATGAAACTATAGAAAACATGATAGACAAAATGTGCATACTGTATATATCTAAAATTTGTTTACAAGAGACCTTTATTTGAAGAATGTAATACATGATGGATTTAAAGAATAATTTTGAGTTATATAAAATATATTGTTTTTTTAACAACACTATTCTAGGAACACTGAACATGGTTTTCAAGTTCATGACAATCAAATATAAATAAAGATCATTGTGATTAATAGAGCGGCACATTGTGGAGATGGAAGTGAATAAAGATTAAATGTAACTACTGAATGTAGTTGATATGTAATTATTGAAATTGTAGAAAAAAAGGTTATTATTATAAATAGGAAGTGGTGATATCGCGTTTGTAAATATCTGTATAATTGTAATAACTGGTGCAGTTGAGAATATTTTTAACATTGTGCACGTATTTCTGCTGAAGACAGTGATGTTAACAGATGAGCTTGACGCAGCAGTATGGATTACATAGCACTTACACCGATGCCAATCACAATAATATTTATATTTGTTAAACAACATTGACAAATGAGCACAAATTGATATATACATGCAAGGTTAAACTACATTTTTCACTGATCTACGTTAAAGCCAATTATTTGTTTCTTGATCTAAAATTGGTCTAAAAATGAGCCCTATTTACAATTGCAAAAATAGCATCAACATTTTTTAATGACTATCAATTATTCAAGGGTGAACTTGATTAATTTCAGTTGAACTGAAAGACCCCTTTATATATATTTTTAAACATAAAAAGTTATTATTAAACAATGCCTGAAAGTTAGGAAAATTGAAAAAGTACCACGCTTAGTTTGAAAAAATCAGCTCTGTTAGTACAAAAATGTGCGACCTGGATTGGATGGAACCCTTGTCTCTTCATTTTTCCAGATTGGAAAAGGGCACAGATAAAAATGAAAATACCATGTGTCCTTAAGTAGTCAGAACTGTTTTTGGACAAAAGGTAAAGTATTGATGGCTGCAGTATAAAGGCTATTACAGGATGGTTTTTTTTTGGAAGAAGTAACCAGCGAAAAGGTATACATAAAAACAATTGACTAGTCTCTTATGCAAATATCTATCTATGACGAACTACTTTGGCTAAATGCAAATGTGAAGGATATTGGGTTAATAAATATCAATATAGGGTTAAGACACCTTTTTGAGGTCGTTAACATCTGTAAAGGCCCGAACAATGGTTTGCAGCCTGAGTGCCTAGTTGATATTTATGTTGTTTTTTGATAGTTTTCAACATCCTGTATTGGTTTACATTTTTTATGTGATATCATAGTAGACATATGAATTACGCTAGGTTCACGTTTTTTTCTTTTTTCGATTTTAAATAACGATGAAAATCTAACAAACAACACAGCAAAGGTTTTACATGATATATATTCGGAAGCTTATGCAAATTAACAAATTACATATTAACCCGAACGGGATGGAATTTTCAGCATTTTCTAAAGACAAACATAGCATGTTCAAGATACAGTAATAATTAACACTAAACAACAATACAAGCAAATGGTTAAGCATAGCTTTAATAATTGCAAGGTCAAGACAATAAACCTTTTTTTTTAAAGTGGATATGAATATAACATAAAAAGCAGAACTTGATACATTTTGATCTGTATACATCCATTAATTTAAGATTTATTAATTATGAGTAAATGAAATGTGATACTTTTTGTGTTTTTCAAAAAATCAATAACAAGCTTAAAATGATTATGTACAGAATACAACAGCTAGAATGTTGTTATTTTCAAAATATGATTCAGAATTTCACAGGCAATCATATTTTTACAATAGTGTGTGTGGCTAAATGTCCGTGGACGATAGTGTTACAAACGGGTTATATTATTTATCTTTTAAAACAAATGACAAATGCAATTTCTAATAAAATATTTACAAAATGAGAGTGTCTTTCAAAGAATAAAGTTTCAATGTTCTTCTAAGACAAATGACTAAAATTACGTCGTCCTGCCATCCCTACCGCATAAGCGATTGCAATTTAAGCATGTAATAACACTTTTTGAAGAACCCCCGGTATATCTGTCAGAATACACTATCATGTGAATACAATTACCAATTTTGTATTGTGTTTAGTTAGAAATAAGGTACCGATTAAAATTAAAACATATTACCCAAAGACACACGTGAAAACTATTTAGTTTCGTTTAAATCAAACATTAAATTACTATTAAACTGCTAAATTTGTAATACGTGATATGATTGAACCTGGTTCATTAGACCTAAAGCTATATTTAATAACATATATCATGTCAGAAAAACGTTTATAAAAATAAATTCAGCAACGACATGCTTTGATTTGACAATTTTCTTATTCCAAAATCTCATTTAAAGGTCATGAAACATAATAATCATTTGAGCCTAAGGCAGCAGCAAGATACAAATTGTAGTGATGACAATATATAAAACATTAATGTGTAATATCCTCACGTTGATGCAGTAGTGCCTGTACACATATATTCGGCACAACTGGAACTCAGCAATAGCACTGGATTGGCAAAATTCGAATCGTTCCAACTGCCTCACAAAACCACAAGAAAAGTTTACTTTGATACATGCCTACAATGAGAAAGACAAAAAAAATGTAAAATCGAGTGAATCGTTTCAACTGCCTCTCAAAGCCACGTGACAATCTTACTTTGTCACAAAACTACAATGAGAAACACAAACACAGCACGAGTGTATCGTTCACTGCCTGCCTCACAAAACCGTACTCATTTGGCAGAAGCCTACAATAAGAAACACAAAAACAGCATGATTGTAAGCCAAAACTCAACGTACAGTTAACGACAAAATATACACAGGTTTTTGTTTGAAAAAAAAAAAGAATTCGTGAAATTTTACGAACACTGCATTTTCCCGGTAAATCAACAACATGGTTTTGTTTATGTATTTTTATTAAAATCCGGCGTTAAAAGATGCCTGTAATAAAGAAGCAATCTGAATCTAAAACAATAAAAGACAAATTTTAAGTGAATTTAGAAAATGTGCACAGTGAGCATTGCCATATCAGATAGATATGAGTGCTTTTGAACCGATCAGAAAATATAGAGGTCCAATTTACGGTTGGTAAAAATCTTTCTTCTTAATTAAATGTATTACCTTCCTTAATTAAGTTCACTTGATTTTACATTCATTTGTCTAAAAAATCCATTTTAAATATCTTGAATATGTTTAAATAAAGAAATTTATAAAAAAAACAAATAATAAAACTGTATATAAGTTGGTATATATTTTTATGCAGATAATGTATATTTTAATAAACTGAGTTTATCGATATATCGGCCCGATAGGTTGCCAACAAGATATCGGTCCAACTTGTATCTGATGAGCAAAGCAATAAGGACTCGATGTCGTTTACGACATCTATCCGATATATAAAATTTATATCTTGGTACATCTGGGTTGTTTTATTAAGCATTGTTTTACAAATTCAAATTTAATTTTGTCCGAAAAAATTAACACTTTGAACTGAACAGTCTCAATCAAACCGAGACTGTAAGTTAGATTTACATGAGATAAAATCTGAGCTTTCGAGGAATCTAAATGTTACGCAACATTTATGTTTCGTGTTGCAATTCATTCACGTTTTATTTACAAACCGGTCTTATTATCTGGAGATTCATTACTTCATTGTTTTTTTAATAAAATACCTTTTATAGCAGCATACACCACACGCAACAATTATCACAGCGAAAACCACGAAACCTGTCGTCAGTATCACATTTAAGGTCACCTCATCTGGAAGAAAAACTCATCATCATTTATAAATTCTTGCGCCTGATAAATGAATATTTAAACTCTAACAGACATCGTTGCTGATGTTTAAAACACTATCGTGAAAGACCAGGATTATAGTTTTAAAGTATGATAAGTATTTCTAAGGTGAGTTTGACTAAAGTCTGCATTTTGTATCTTATTTTGCAACCGCTACATTAAACATCTAATCAAAAATTGGTTTACATAATAGTTATCAAACTGTATGACCCTTAAGTTTTCTTGAAATGCATTAATATTTGCAAATTTAATATTTTTTATGTCATGACTACATTTACGTTTTCACGAATATTCTTGTAAGGATCTGATTTCACACTAACAAAGATGGTGTCCTAATTAAATAAAAAAAACATTAACATAACAAATAAACATTAATGAGAATATAATACGGTACCATACGTATACATGTTCTCCCATCACCATGTAGCACATATCCTGGTCGGCAGCTACATTGGTAAAACCCTTCTATGTTAATACAGATGCGATCACAACTATCCTTGTCCGTGTCACATTCATTCACATCTGTGGGGAAAACAAGAATCGTTAGGTAGTACCAACATATATATGAATACCAATAGTTTAAAGTAAAAATAATTAAATGGAATCAAACTTTTCTTAAGCTGGCGAAACAATTAAACATTCATTTCTGACTTTAAGTTTCTAGAAAACAAACCATTGATAAAGGATGGATGGTTATGGTTGATGATAACATTTTGCCAAAAATAAATTTAGCAGCGATTAAGAAAATATCTTTGGCAAATACAATAAAAGCATTTGAAGTAAAGGTGATTCATAAAGATTTCATTTACCTGCAATATTTATATGAAAAGCTATAGAAACATGCTCAGTAGCCAAAAATGTAAACATAAATGCAAGTTGCTAATTTAAAAACCTGCATTTGCTATTGGTTTGTGCAAACAAACGCACTTAATAATTAACAAACATCAGTTGCGATGTCGTTATATAACATCCGATATTTAAAGTTGAGACAGTTGTTTTCTATTGAGATTGTTATTGTGTACTTCCATACACAAACTTGGTAGTGATGTCCAGTAGAGAGTTAAACAGTACCTTTGCAAGTTTGTGAACCCGTGTCGAAGTAATATCCGGTTTCCAAATCACAGCTGAACGGTCCGGAAGTGTTGAAGCACTGGTCGCCAAAGGGGAACGGGGTTAGCCTGCATTCATCTATGTCTGAGTATAAAAAACTATATATATGTGCGTTTGTTTCGTTCGATGAAGGCAATAATAAGTGTTTTTCTCTGTCGTGGTGTTTCTTTGTGCGATCATCAAGCACAACTTGCATTCGAATGAGCCAATAATAGCATTGTTCCTAAATCAAAATTATAAGAGATTGTTTGAATTCCTGTGGATTTACAATATAGATAGATAGTGTCATTTCAACTACTTAATATACCTTTACAAGTTTTGAGGTCAGTCTTTAACATATACCCATTGTTACAGGAACATGTAAAAGACCCTTCGTCGTTTTTGCAAGAGTGCTGGCAGCCACCATTGTTTGAGGAACACTCATTTATATCTGAAACACATTTAACCTGTTATTATAAATTGTGGATCCCTTCATGTGTGGTAAAAGCAGTTTTGGAATTATTGAGACTGTTCACTGGAATTTTATTTGCAACACTATCAGCTACCAACTACCAATAATTTTGATAATTGAACAACGGTTTTATATTCGTATATACAGCAAATGTAAAACAACTAATGTAAAACAATGGCCCCCGCCAATATTAATTCATTGCTGTTGAGGTCATCACTCCTTTCCTTAACTACTAAGTGGTTAAAATGCCATAGCGTTTATTTTCAGTTTTTTGGAGCTTCATTACTTTTACCGGCAGGTGTCGATTAGATATTCTGAAAGTAGATGGAACAGTTAATCGCTTTAGCATATGCTAAGAATGGCCCTTAGACTTGAATAATAATTATCAAAGGATCTGTCTTTTGCTAAATTCATACGTTACTTGGTAGCATCGAAGATCAATCGGCTACGGCTAAGGTCAACCGCTAATGGCTAGTTTAAGTACTGTCCAGAAATAAGCTCCTTTTTGTGGTGATAGCCAGTAAAATACTTTGGTTATTGTCACGTGCGATTAAAGGTATCACATGACATCGTTAAACTATAAAAGGGAATTAGGAAACATTTCTAAATGGTCAACTACAATTGGGGCCACTTAGGGAGTATAAAACCTTAGTTTGGGAGTCCGTGAAGAAGTATGTTTCTGGTTGGGATTCTGATAGTCGAGAATGTAATTGGGTTTAAATCGTTAGGTCTACGGACCGAGTTAAGGCAGTCTGCCAGGTTAAGATCTGAGAGTCAGCTTTACTCTCGTTTAATAAACAAATAAATTGGCAACTAAGAAATAAATAATTGCTATCAATAAAACTTGTATCATCGGACGAGGTTGTTTTGACTATATAAATATACGATTGAGCGGCTTAGTGTATAGGGCGCGGTTAAATAGTGAGGGTGTTATACCAATAATTAAATGATTAAGGGCTTTTCATAGTGTAAAAGTGAGTCAGAAAGATAACATACTAAACTATTTCAAAAGTTCTGGTTTTATCTTGTTTAATTTAAAGAACCTTTTTCAAGAGTAGACAAACAATCTCTTTAAAATGATTTGGTGTAATAAGGACAATTACGATATTTTTTATCAGATTCGATGACATCTTTTAATATCAATTCAATCACCACAAAAATACAAGACATTATTGTTTGAGTAGTCATTAATAATTTCACATAAAAACATTTATTTTGTAGAAAGACTTTAACCACAAAATATGAAATATTCTTTTTTAAATAACTATTGTGTCGTAAAGTGTTCAACTCCTTATTACAAAAACGCATTATGGAAAGGATGTTTGTATTATAATTACAAAATTTGTAACCTCAAAATTAGATAAATAATGATATTTTGTAACATTTTCATTATAAAATAATATATATATACATTGTTCTCGTTTTGACGAAGGCAAGAATACGTTTCTTTTTTTTCTATCATGATGTTCCAAGGGTGTACAAACGTTGACTAACAATGAAGTGTTACTCATTATTCCAGTTAGGATGCTAATTGCTAATGATTTGATGGTTCAAAATATTAAAGTTTAATATAAAGAGTGTACATGTTAATGTGCTGCGTTGTTGAATTTCATTTATAGTAATGTAACAGAACATATGTCCTTTAAACCGATTAAAATGAATTAATATAAACACTTTCATCAATCATAATGGCACTTTTCTACCGTTACATGTCTTCCTATCAGTAGCCAGCTGGTACCCGGCCATACATGAACACGCATAGGAGCCATCTGTGTTTGTACAATTATGTCCGCACTGAGATGTTCCCACAGAACATTCGTTGATATCTGAAAATGTGGTTCAGCAGTGACATATTATAATCCAAAGCGAAATAAATATTATACATATTGTGTTATTAAGGGAGAAATATGCACATTTAAATAAAAAATACATTTTAAGAAGTTGTTTATGATTGATTCAAGGGAAGCAAGTCTGTGTTCAAGCGCGGTCTCCTTTCGTACCGTCCCAATATTTTACTGAAATAAGATGACTTTTGATGTGTTCTCCTACTGAATTCGTAATAACACAATTGTGAAGTTAGATGTTTGCGGGATTTAAGCAGACTCGATATAACTCATTATATTTATCTAGAAAACGTCGCCCTAACCATTGCATCGACGTCCGTCCGAAGCAAGTGTGTAGCCTTCTCTACAGCTGCACTGATGTGTCCCTGGCTTGTTTGTACATGTGTGAGCACATCCTCCATTGTCAGAAGAACACTCGTTAAAATCTATGATGAAAGAGATGAAATATACGTATTTGTTGTGCAACTCATTAAATTAATCAGAAAAAAAACTTTGTTAATATAAGTTTTATCTGGTCATTTCAATTCCATTTACAGAAATAAAACGTTCTACAGTGCATGATTTTAATCTTGTTGCTGTTAAACTGTACACAAGTCGTAGGATATAAATGCTAAATGAGTAATTTCTAACAATAGGGAAACGATCAAGCACAATTTGCATTCGTATGAACCAATACTAGCATATATCTTAATTCACGATTATAAGTGATTGCTTGAAGTCATGTGAATTTTCAATTTTTGGTACATAGTTTCATTTTCACAACTTAATATACCTTCACAAGTTTTGAGGTCAGTCTTTAACATATATCCACTGTTACAGGAACATGTATAAGACCCTAGGTGGTTTCTGCAAACGTGCTGGCAGCCACCATTATTTGAGGAACACTCATTTATATCTGAAACACACTTAGCCTGTAATTATAAATTTTGGATCCCATAATGTGTGGAAGAGCAGTTTTTGGTATGATTGAGACTGTTCACTGGTAGTAATACTATTTGCAGCACTATCAACTACCATTTACCAATAATTTTGATAATTAAACCACGGTTTTATATTTGTATGAAAAGCAAATGTAAAACGACAAATCGTTGACTGATTCAGGATCATCCATAGTGTTAATGTATTTAAGGAAGAACAGGTATTAAAATGTTTCATAAGTTCTGATTTTATCTTGTTTTTATGATGTTTTTTTTTTAATTCACGAGTTAAACATACATTCTTTTAGACATGATTTGGTGTAATAAGAAAATTTACGATATTTTTTTTTATCAGATTCGATGACATCTTTTAAAATAAATTCAATCACCACAAAAATACAAGACATTATTGTTTGAGTAGTCATTAATAATTTCACATAAAAAATATTTATTTTATAGAAAGACTTTAACCACAAAATATGAAATATTCTTTTTTAAATAACTATTGTGTCGTAAAGTGTTCAACTCCTTATTACAAATACGCATTATGGAAAGGAAGTTTGCATTATAATTACAAAATTTGTAACCTCAAAATTAGATAAATATATATATATATATATATATATATATATACATTGTTCTCGTTTCGATGAAGTCAAGAATACGTTTCTTTTTTCTATCGTGATGTTCCAAGGGTGTACAAACGATGACTAACAATGAAGTGTTACTCATTATTCCAGTTAGGATGCTAATTGGTAATGATTTAATGGTTCAAAATATTTTAGTTTAATATAAAGAGTGTACATGTTAATGTGCTGCGTTATTGAATTTCAATTATAGCAATGCAACAGAACATATGCCATTTGAACCGATTAAATGAATAAATATAAACACTTTCATCAATCATAATGGCACTTTTTTACCGTTACATGTCTTCCTATCAGCAGCCAGCTGGTACCCGGCCATACATGAACACGCATATGAGCCATCTGTGTTTGTACAATTATGTCCGCACTGAGATGTTCCCCCAGAACATTCGTTGATATCTGAAAATGTGGTTCAGCAGTGACATATTATAATCCAAAGCGAAATAAATATTATACATATTGTGTTATTAAGGGAGAAATATGCACATATAAATAAAAAGTACATTTTAAGAAGTTGTTTATGATTGATTCAAGGGAAGAAAGTCGGTGTTTAAACGCGGTCTTCTTTCGTGACGTCCCAATATTTTACTGAAATAAGCTGACTTTTGATGTGTCCTCCTATTGAATTCGTAATAACACTATTGTGAAGTTAGACGTTTGCGGGATTTAAGCAGACTCGATATAACTCATTATATTTATTTAGAAAACGTCGCCCTAACCATTGCATCGAAGTCCGTCTGAAGCAAGTGAGTAGCCTTCTCTACAGCTGCACTGATGTGTCCCTGGCTTGTTTGTACATGTGTGAGCACATCCTCCATTGTCAGAAAAACACTCGTTTATATCTATGATAAAAGAGATGAAATACACGTATTTGTTGTGCAACTCATTAAAATCATAAAAAACCTTTGTTAATATAAGTTTTTTTTCTGGTCATTTTTATTCCATTGACAGAAATAAAACGTTCTACAGTGCATTATTTAAAACTTGTTGCTGTTAAACTGTACACAAGTCGCAGGATATAAATGCTAAATGAGTAATTTCTCACAATAGGGAGACGATCAAGCACAATTTGCATTCGTATGAACCAATACTAGCATATATCTTAATTCACGATTATAAGTGATTGCTTGAATTCCTGTGGAATACAATTTAGTGAGATAGTTGCATTTCACAAACTATGAAATATTTTTTTTTAATTAATTATTGTGTCGTAAAGTGTTCAACTCCTTATTAATAATACCCATTATGGAGAGGATGTTTGTATTTTAATTAGAAAATTTGTAACCTCAAAATTAGATAAATAATGATATTTTGAAACATTTTCATTATAAAATAATATATAAAAACATTGTTTTCGTTTTGACGAAGGCAAGAATACGTTTCTTTTTTCTATCGTGATGCTCAAAGGGGTGTACAAACGTTGACTAACAATGAAGTGTTATTCATTATTCCAGTTAGGATGCTAATTGCTAATGATTTGATGGTTCAAAATATTTAAGTTTAATATAAAGAGTGTACATGTTAATGTGCTGCGTTGTTGAATTTCATTTATAGTAATGCAACAGAACATATGTCCTTTAAACCGATTAAAATGAATAAACATAAACACTTTCATCAATCATAATGGCACTTTTCTACCGTTACATGTCTTCCTTTCAGCAGCCAGCTGGTACCCGACCATACATGAACACGCATATGAGCCATCTATGTTAGTACAATTATGTCCGCACTGAGATGTTCCCCCAGAACATTCGTTGATATCTGAAAATGTGGTTCAGCAGTGACATATTATAAGCCAAAGCGAAATAAATATTATACATATTGTGTTATTAAGGGAGAAATATGCACATTTAAATGAAAAGTACATTTTAAGAAGTTGTTTATGATTGATTCAAGGGAAGCAAGTCTGTGTTCAAGCGCGGTCTTATTTCGTACCGTCCCAATATTTTACTGAAATAAGATGACTTTTGATGTGTCCTCCTACTGAATGTGTAATAACACAATTGTGAAGTTAGACGTTTGTGGGATTTAAGCAGACTCGATATAACTCATTACATTTATTTAGAAAACGTCGCCCTAACCATTGCATCGACGTCCGTCCGAAGCAAGTGTGTAGCCTTTTCTACAGCTGCACTGATGTGTCCCTGGCTTGTTTGTACATGTGTGAGCACATCCTCCATTGTCAGAAGAACACTCGTTAAAATCTATGATGAAAGAGATGAAATATACGTATTTGTTGTGCAACTCAATAAATTAATCAGAAAAAAAACTTTGTTAATATAAGTTTTATCTGGTCATTTTTATTCCATTGACAGAAATAAAACGTTCTACAGTGCATTATTTAAATCTTGTTGCTGTTAAATTGTACACAACGTAGGATATAAATGCTGAATGAGTAATTTCTCACAATAGGGAGACGATCAAGCACAATTTGCATTCGTATGAGCCAATACTAGCATATATCTTAATTCACGATTATAAGGGATTGTTTGAATTCCAGTGGAATACAATTTAGTTAGATAGATGCATTTCACAAACTATGAAATATGTTTTTTTTAAATAACTATTGTGTCGTAAAGTGTTCAACTCCTTATTAAAAATACCCATTATGGAGAGGATGTTTGTAGTTTAATTAGAAAATTTGTAACCTCAAAATTAGATAAATAATGATATTTTGAAACATTTTCATTATAAAATAATATATAAATACATTGTTTTCGTTTTGACGAATGGAAGAATAAGCTTCTTTTTTTCTATCGTGATGTACAAAGGGGTGTACAAATGTTGACTAACAATGAAGTGTTACTCATTATTCCAAATAGGATGCTAATTGCTAATGACTTGATGGTTCAAAATAATTCTGTTTAATATAAAAAGTGTACATGTTAATGTGCTGAGTTGTTAAATTTCATTTATAGTAATGTAACAGAACATATGTCCTTTAAACCGATTAAAATGAATTATCATATACACTTTCATCAATCATAATGGCACTTTTCTACCGTTACATGTCTTCCCATCAGCAGCCAGCTGGTACCCGGCCATACATGAACACGCATATGAGCCATCTGTGTTAGTACAATTATGTTCGCACTGAGATGTCCCCCCAAAACATTCGTTGATATCTGAAAATGTGGTTCAGCAGTGAAATATTATAAGCCAAAGCGAAATCAATATTATACATATTGTGTTATTAAGGGAGAAATATGCACATTTAAATAAAAAGTACATTTTAAGAAGTTGTTTATGATTGATTCAAGGGAAGCAAGTCGGTGTTCAAGTGCGGTCTTCTTTCCAAACGTCCCAATATTTTACTGAAATAAGCTGACTATTGATGTGTCCTCCTACTGAATGCGTTCTAACACAATTGTGAAGTCCGACGTTTGCGGGATTTAAGCAGACTCGATATAACTCATTATATTTATTTAGAAAACGACGCCCTAACCATTGCATCGACGTCCGTCCGAATCAAGTGTGTAGCCTTCTTCACAGCTGCACTGATGTGTCCCTGGCTTGTTTGTACATGTGTGAGCACATCCGCCATTGTCAGAATAACACTCGTTCATATCTATGATGAAAGAAATGAAATAAACCTATTTGTGGTGCAACTCATTAAAATCATGAAAAAAAAACTTTGTTAATATAAGTTTTATCTGGTCATTTCAATTTAATTGACAGAAATAAAACGTTCTACAGTGTATTATTTGAAACGTGTTGCTGTTAAATTGTACACAAGTCGCAGGATATAAATGCTGAATGAGTAATTTCTCACAATAGGGAGACGATCAAGCACAATTTGCATTCGTATGAACCAATACTAGCATATATCTTAATTCACGATTATAAGATATTGTTTGAAGTCGTGTGGATTTTCAATGTTTGGTACATAGTTTCATTTTTACAAATAAATATTCATTAACAAATTTTTTGAGGTCAGCCTTTAACATATATCAACTGTTACAGGAACATGTATAATACCCTAGGTTGGTTTTGCAAAAGTGCTGGCAGCCACCATTGTTTGAGGAACACTCATTTATATCTGAAACACACTTAGCCTGTAATTATAAATTTTGGATCCCATAATGTGTGGAAGAGCAGTTTTTGGTATGATTGAGACTGTTCACTGGTAGTAATACGATTTGCGGCACTATCAACTACCATCTACCAATAATTTTGATAATTAAAGCACGGTTTTATATTTGTATGAAAAGCAAATGAAAAACGACTAAGCGTTGACTGATTCAGGACCATCCATAGTGTAAATGTATTTTAGGAAGAACAGGTATTAAAATGTTTCATAAGTTCTGATTTTATCTTGTTTTGATGATTTATTTTAATTCAAGAGTTAAACATACATTCTTTTAAACATTATTTTGGTGTAATAAGGAAAATTTGGAAACATTATTTTATCAGATTCGATCAAAGATTTCAAATAAGTGCAATCACTACAAAAACACGAGACATAATTTGGGGAGTAGTCATTAGAATTCCATTAACAGAAATAAAATGTTCTGCAGTGCATTATTTGAAACTTATTGCTATCAAACTGTACGCAAGTCGCAGGATTTATATGCTGAGTGAATAATTTCCCACAATAGGGAGATCATTAAGCACAATTTGCATTCGTATGTGTCAACCATAGCAAATTTCCTAAATCACGATTATAAGATATTGTTTGAAGTCGTGTGGATTTTCAATGTTTGGTACATAGTTTCATTTTTACAAATAAATATTCATTAACAATTTTTTTGAGGTCAGCCTTTAACATATATCCACTGTAACAGGAACATGTATAAGACCCTAGGTGGTTTCTGCAAATGTGCTGGCATCCACCATTGTTTGAGGAAATCTCATTTATATCTAAACCCCCTTAGACTGTAATTATATATTTTGGATCCCTTAATGTGTGGAAAAAGCAGTTTTGGTATAATTGAGACTGTTCACTGGTAGTAATACTATGTGCAACACTTGCAACTACAAACTACATATAATTTTGATAATTAAACAACAGTTTTATATAAGTATGAAAAGCAAATGTAAAACGACAAAGCGTTGAATAATTAAGGACTTTCCATAGTGTAAATGTATTTCAGGAAGAAAAGGTATTAAAATGTTTCATAAGTTCTGGTTTTATCTGGTTTTGAGGATATTTGTAATTCAAGAGTTAAACATACATTCTTTTAAACATGATTTGGTGTAAAAAGAAAATTTACGATATTTGTTTTATCAGATTCGATGACATCCATTTAAAAAAATTCAATCTCCACAAAAATACAAAACATTATTGGTTGAGTAGTCATTAATAACTTAACATAAAAAGCATTTATTTTGTTAGAAGGCTTTAACCACAAAATATGAAATATTCTTTTTTTAATAACTATTGTGTCGTAAAGTGTTCAACTCCTTATTTCAAATACGCATTATAGAAAGGATGTTTGTATTATAATTACAAAATTTGTAACGTCAAAATTAGATAAATAATGATATTTTGTAAAATTTTCATTATAAAATAATATATAAATACATTGTTTTCGTTTTGACGAATGGAAGCATACGTTATTTTTTCTATCGTGATGTTCCAAGGGTGTACAAACGTTGACTAACAATGAAGTGTTACTCATTATTCCAGTTAGGATGCTAATTGCTAATGATTTGATGGTTTAATGCAACAGAACATATGCCATTTGAACCGATTAAATGAATTAATATAAACACTTTCATCAATCATAATGGCACTTTTTACCGTTACATGTCTTCCCATCAGCAGCCAGCTGGTACCCGGCCTTACATGAACACGCATATGAGCCATCTGTGTTAATACAATTATGTCTGCACTGAGATGTTCCCACAGAACATTCGTTGATATCTGAAAATGTGGTTCAGCAGTGAAATATTATAAGCCAAAGCGAAATCAATATTATACATATTGTGTTATTAAGGGAGAAATATGCACATTTAAATAAAAAGAACATTTTAAAAAGTTGTTTATGATTGATTCAAGGGAAGCAAGTTGGTGTTCAAGTGCGGTCTTCTTTCGTAACGTCCCAATATTTTACTGAAATAAGCTGACTATTGATGTGTCCTCCTACTGAATGCGTTATAACACAATTGTGAAGTTAGACGTTTGCGGGATTTAAGCAGACTCGATATAACTCATTATATTTATTAAGAAAACGAGAACAGGTATTAAAATGTTTCATAAGTTCTGATTTTATCTTGTTTTGATGATTTTGTTTTAATTCAAGAGTTAAACATACATTCTTTTAAACATTATTTTGGTGTAATAAGGAAAATTTGGAAACATTATTTTATCAGATTCGATCAAAGCTTTCAAATAAGTGCAATCACTACAAAAACACGAGACATAATTTGGGGAGTAGTCATTAGAATTCCATTAACAGAAATAAAATGTTCTGCAGTGCATTATTTGAAACTTATTGCTATGAAACTGTACGCAAGTCGCAGGATTTAAATGCTGAGTGAATAATTTCCCACAATAGGGAGATAATTAAGCACAATTTGCATTCGTATGTGTCAACCATAGCAAATTTCCTAAATCACGATTATTAGATATTGTTTGAAGTCGTGTGGATTTTCAATGTTTGGTACATAGTTTCATTTTTACAAATAAATATACATTAACAAATTTTTTGAGGTCAGCCTTTAACATATATCCACTGTTACAGGAACATGTATAAGACCCTAGGTGGTTTCTGCAAACGTGCTGGCATCCACCATTGTTTGAGGAAATCTCATTTATATCTAAACCCCCTAAGACTGTAATTATATATTTTGGATCCCTTAATGTGTGGAAAAAGCAGTTTTGGTATAATTGAGACTGTTCACTGGTAGTAATACTATGTGCAACACTTGCAACTACAAACTACATATAATTTTGATAATTAAACAACAGTTTTATATAAGTATGAAAAGCAAATGTAAAACGACAAAGCGTTGAATAATTAAGGACTTTCCATAGTGTAAATGTATTTCAGGAAGAAAAGGTATTAAAATGTTTCATAAATTCTGGTTTTATCTGGTTTTGAGGATATTTGTAATTCAAGAGTTAAACATACATTCTTTTAAACATGATTTGGTGTAAAAAGAAAATTTACGATATTTGTTTTATCAGATTCGATGACATCCATTTAAATAAATTCAATCACCACAAAAATACAAAACATTATTGTTTGTCTGAGTAGTCATTAATAACTTAACATAAAAAAGCATTTATTTTGTAGAAAGACTTTAACCACAAAATATGAAATATTCTTTTTTTAATAACTATTGTGTCGTAAAGTGTTCAACTCCTTATTACAAATACGCATTATGGAAAGGATGTTTGAATTACAATTACAAAATTTGTAACCTCAAAATTAGATAAATAATGATATTTTGTAAAATTTTCAATATAAAATAATATACAAATACATTGTTTTCGTTTTGACGAAGGGAAGAATACGTTATTTTTTCTATCGTGATGTTCCAAGGGTGTACAAACGTTGACTAACAATGAAGTGTTACTCATTATTCCAGTTAGGATGCTAATTGCTAATGATTTGACGGTTCAAAATATTTTAGTTCAATATAAAGAGTGGACATGGTAATGTGCTGAGTTGTTGAATTTCATTTAAAGTAATGCAACAGAACATATGCCATTTGAACCGATTAAATGAATTAATATAAACACCTTCATCAATCATAATGGCACTTTTTACCGTTACATGTCTTCCCATCAGCAGCCAGCTGGTACCCGGTCTTACATGAACACGCATATGAGCCATCTGTGTTAATACAATTATGTCCGCACTGAGATGTTCCCACAGAACATTCGTTGATATCTGAAAATGTGGTTCAGCAGTGACATATTATAAGCCAAAGCGAAATCAATATTATACATATTGTTTTATTAAGGGAGAAATATGCACATTTAAATAAAAAGTACATTTTAAGAAGTTGTTTATGATTGATTCAAGGGAACCAAGTCGGTGTTCAAGCGCGGTTTTCTTCCCGTGACGTCCCAATATTTTACTGAAATAAGCTGACTATTGATGTGGCCTCCTACTACATGCGTAATAACACAATTGTAAAGTCCGACGTTTGCGGGATTTAAGCAGACTTGATATAACTCATTATATTTATTTAGAAAACGTCGCCCTAACCATTGCATCGACGTCCGTCTGAAGCAAGTGTGTAGCCTTCTTTACAGCTGCACATATGTGTCCCTGGCTTGTTTGAACATGTGTGAGCACAGCCTCCGTTGTCAGAAGAACACTCGTTCATATCTATGATGAAAGAGATGAAATACACGTATTTATTGTGCAACTCATTAAAATCAGAAAAAAACTTTGTTAATATAAGTTTTATCTGGTCATTTACAGAAAAAAAAACGTTCTACAGTGTATTATTTAAACTTGTTGCTGTTAAACTGTACACAAGTCGCAGGATATAAATGCTGAATGAGTAATTTCTCACAATAGGGAGACGATCAAGCACAATTTGCATTCGTATGAACAAATAATAGCATATATCTTAATTCACGATTATAAGTGATTGTTTGAATTTCAGTGGAATACAATTTAGTTAGATAGATGCATTTCACAAACTATGAAATATGTTGTTTTTTTAATAACTATTGTGTCGTAAAGTGTTCAACTCCTTATTAAAAATACGCATTATGGAGAGGATATTTGTAGTTTAATTACAAAATTTGTAACCTCAAAATTAGATAAATAATGATATTTTGAAACATTTTCATTATAAAATAATATATAAATACATAATTTTCGTTTTGACAAATGGAAGAATACGCTTCTTTTTTTCTATCGTGATGTACAAAGGGGTGTACAAACGTTGACTAACAATGAAGTGTTACTCATTATTCCAAATAGGATGCTAATTGCTAATGACTTGATGGTTCAAAATAATTCTGTTTAATATAAAAAGTGTACATGTTAATGTGCTGAGTTGTTAAATTTCATTTATAGTAATGTAACAGAACATATGTCCTTTAAACCGATTAAAATGAATTATCATATACACTTTCATCAATCATAATGGCACTTTTCTACCGTTACATGTCTTCCCATCAGCAGCCAGCTGGTACCCGGCCATACATGAACACGCATATGAGCCATCTGTGTTAGTACAATTATGTTCGCACTTAGATGTCCCCCCAAAACATTCGTTGATATCTGAAAATGTGGTTCAGCAGTGAAATATTATAAGCCAAAGCGAAATCAATATTATACATATTGTGTTATTAAGGGAGAATTATGCACATTTAAATAAAAAGTACATTTTAAGAAGTTGTTTATGATTGATTCAAGGGAAGCAAGTCGGTGTTTAAGTGCGGTCTTCTTTCCTAACGTCCCAATATTTTACTGAAATAAGCTGACTATTGATGTGTCCTCCTACAGAATGCGTTATAATACAATTGTGAAGTTAGACGTTTCCGGGATTTAAGCAGACTCGATATAACTCATTATATTTATTTAGAAAACGACGCCCTAACCATTGCAATCAACACAAAAACACGAGACATTAATTCGTGAGTAGTCATTAAAATTTTGATATAAAACATCATTTTGTAGAAAGACTTTTACCAAAAACAATGAAATATTCTTTTTTAAATAACTATTGTGTCTTAAAATGGTTCAACTCCTCAGTACAAGTACATATCTGCAAAAGATGAATGTATTATTATTCTAAATTTTTTACCTCAAAATTAAATAAATAATGTTTTGAAACATATTCATTATAAAAAAGATAAACATGTACATTTGTTTCGTTTCGATAAAGGCAATAATAAGTGTTATATGTCGTGGTGTTTTCGGGTATACAAACATTTACTTACAAAAACGTTGTATTTACTATTCCGGTTAGGATGCTAATTGCTAGTGATGTGATGGTTCAAACTGTTTAAGTTAAACATAAAGAGTCTACATGCTAATACGTTCTACTGTGCATTATTTTAAACGTGTTGCTGTCAAACTGTACACAAGTCGCTGGATATAAATGCTGAGTGAAAAGTTTAACACAATAGTGAGATCATCAAGCACAATTTGCATTCGTATGAGCCAATACTATCATATATCTTAATTCACGATTATAAGAGACTGTTTCAGTTCTTTTGGAAAACAACTCAGGTAGATTGTGTCATCTTATTTATCATTATATTTATTTAGAAAACGTCGCCCTAACCATTGCATCGACGTCCGTCCGAAGCAAGTTTGTAGCCTTCTCTACAGCTGCACTGATGTGTCCCTGGCTTGTTTGTACATGTGTGAGCACATCCTCCATTGTTGGAAGAGCACTCGTTCTTATCTATGATGAAAGAGATGTAAGGAAATTTTTTGTGGTGCAACTCATTTAATCCATAAGAACTTCGTTAATATAAGTTTTATCTGGTCATTTCAATTTCATTTTAAGAAATAAAACGTTCTACAGTGCTTTATTTTAAATTTGTTGCTGTCAAACTGTACACAAGTCGCAGGATATAAATGCTGAGTAAATATTTTCGTAAAACATTGAGATCATCAAGCACAATTTGCATTCGTATGAGCCAATAATAGCATAACTCTTAATTCACGATTATAAGAGACTGTTTCAGTTCCTTTAGAAAACAATTCAGGTAGATTGTTACATCTTATTTATCAATATATTATTTAGAATACGTCGCCCTAACCATTGCATCGACGTCCGTCCGAAGCAAGTGTGTAGCCTTCTCTGCAGCTGCACTGATGTGTCCCTGGCTTGTTTGTACATGTGTGAGCACATCCTCCATTGTTGGAAGAGCACTCGTTCTTATCTATAATGAAAGAGATGTAAGGAAATTATTTGTGGTGCAACTCATTAAATCCATAAGAACTTCGTTAATATAAGTTTTATCTGGTCATTTCAATTTCATTTTAAGAACTAAAACGTTCTACAGTGCTTTATCTTAAATTTGTTGCTGTCAAACTGTACACAAGCCGCAGGATATAAATGCTGAGTGAATAATTTCTCACAACATTGAGATCATCAAGCATAATTTTCATTCATATGAGCGATCCATAGAAAATATCCAAAATAACGATTATAAGAGATTGTTTGAATTTCTGTTGATGAACAATGTTTGGTAGATAGTTTCATTTCAACTACTCAATATACCTTTACAAGTTTTGAGGTCAGTCTTTAACATATATCCACCGTAACAGGAACATGTATAAGACCCTAGTATGTTTCTGCAAACGTGCTGGCAGCCACCATTGTTTGAAAGACACTCATTTATATCTGAAAAACACTTAGCCTGCTATTACGAATATTGGATCATTTAATGTGTTGAAAATAAGTTTTAGTATGATTGAGACTGTAGTAACACTATTTTTAGCACTATCAGCTACCAATTATTAATAATTTTGATATTTAACCACGGTTATATTCGTATAAAAGCAAGCAAATGTAAAACGACTAAGCCATGAATGATTAGGGGCCTTCCATAGTGTAAAAGTGTGTATGGAAGAAAACATATTATAATGTCTCATATAAACATACATTCTTTTAAACATGTTTTGTTGTAAAAAGGAAAATTAGGAAAATTATATTATCAGATTCATTGACATCTTTTTATATAAGTTCAATCACTACACAAACATAAGAAATTAATGGTTGAGTAGTCATTAATGTTTTGACCCAAAAATATTTGGAAGAAAAACTTTTACCAAAGAATTTAAAATATTCTCTTTTATATAATAATCGTGTGGTAAAATGTGTTCAACTTAATTACGTTAAAGCGCGTCTGTTTCATATGAGCTTGATCCAACCAAGACACATGATGTCATAGGCGGCATAGATTTTCCGCACAATCTGGCCCTGGTTGACCTTATTTGAGCTTAATTGGACGTGAATCAAGTTTACTAATATCTTTCTTCTCATAAAATGTTTATGGCAATTTCAAAATATCATTTTCTGTTTACTGACGCTATAAAAATGACAGAGACGTCAGTTATATCATTATATTATTGTTGTGTCATATCTTTTACCTTTTGGCCATGACCAGATTGTTCAATGTGACTTTTAACGGTTCAATCACAATGTTTTCCTGCAACATTTGCCTCTTTAATTTCATTAGGGGCGTGAAACACGTGCATTCAAAATGTCCACAAAATCAGATTAATACATACATTTAGGTGTAAAACATACATTTAGGTGTTAGTTCGACAAAGTTTCTGTATTAAGTAAGTCTTGTCTTTTTGTGCCTGAACAATTCAAACGTTAGAATAAATAAAAGGAGACCATATAGGAAAGAAAAGAAAATATTGACTACACGTTTTCCTCTGAGAAGATATCTATTAACATAATTATACCCTTGATAACTTTGATTACTGATTTCGAAACAGTCCAACCGGTGCTTGAAGAAACAGCTGATTAACTGTTCCATTTTTGAAAGAAATCTTGTTAACTAATCGTTTGATTGACCCGTCCTTGCGGTAATAACTTTGAAAGAGATTGCACATTATTTTCTCATAGTACATACTATTGACTTACAACATACATTTTAGAATATAAGTTAACTCTAATTTCCTTGTACCTTCACACTTTGGAAGTTTGTAGCCAGTTTTGCAGTAACATCTGTCAGGCCCTGTACACGGATTGCCGTTCAAACATGATGTGGACCCATAGCACAAGGCTATATTAACATAAAATGAATGTATCTATGCATTCAAATCAATAATACTGCTAAAACTACAGGGACAAGTCCATTAGTAAAACACTGAAATACGATACATTGCACTGTATTAAAATTTATAAAGCACATACATAGAACGGAAACTTGTTAAAAGCTTGTATTCGCATGTTCATCATCATCATCATCATCATTATCATCATCATCATCATCATCATCATCATCATCATCATCACCACCACCACCACCACCACCACCACCATCCCTACCACCATCATTATCATTATTTTCATCATCATCATCATCATCATCATCATCATCATCATCATCATCATCATCATCATCATCATCATCATCATCATCATCATCACCACCACCACAACTTCCAACATCACCACATCCACCCCAACAACAACAACAACAACAACAATAACACTAGAAGCAGCAGAAGCAGTATCAACAACAAACACAAGCATAAGTAGTAGCAGCAGTAGATTTATCAACATCAGTATTCTCATGGTAATCGTCCTGATCATCGTTTTGTTTGTATCATAATCATTCATGTAAGGCCTACTGGTATATCTCCATGAAACCACACTCAAAAACAACATACGAGTGTTACAGTCTGATCCTGCATATCCCTTGCAGCAAACCTGGCGGTAACACGTGCTGTCACATTTGTACGACGCCAACCTGTTATATGGTAAGATTAGCACATTACAGAAAATCATGCACAGAATTAAAAAAACAACATACAGATTATTTAAATTGTAGTGTGTTGCCAGTCAAATAAGTAACATATCGGCTTCTTTCATACTTAATATATCGACAAAGAAACATTAATAAATGTGTATATATAAATCAAGACTATAAAGATTTAATAAGCATGCACTTTTATTACGTATATTAAAAATGTGGTATATATGCGCGCATAATAAGTTACTGTTTCAAGTGAGCATTTAGTTTAACGTCATATGAACAACTGCGAGACTCTTTCCTATCAAACGTTAACAATATTTCAGAGCTTGCACTTCACTGTTGTTGTTATTATTCACAATGTCTTTTTAATTAGCCAAATAACACGATAAAGTATTCCCTTAGTTTCGAAAATCATTGAAAACTCTGTGTCATTGTAAACTTAGATTACTTAGTAAATTCGAGGGATCCCCAAAATGTTCTGGCAAATGCCTGATATTTTGGCAAAAGATCCATCTGCGCAAACAGTTTCATGACCGATCATGAAAAATGATGGCAATTCTTAAACAAACCTGTGCCTAGAACATCGTTCCGATCTGAAAATCCCTACAAAACCCTGTTTCGTTGTTCTTAATTAAAAAAAACAGGAAGTAAATACATGTTCGCCTCAGTTTCTTTTAGCATACAGCGTAGAACAAGAACCCTTGTACCTCTTTTATAGCTGTAGTACCTATTGAAATGTACATGTTGAAATGAGAATAAGAATTTTTGGGATAAAATCTTTTGCCAAAAATACATTGATTTAAATAAAATCACTAAACTTAAAATGCCAATCTATTGTGTTAAAAATAAGTAATATTTAGGTGAAAAGTTATAACAAAAGACCCAAACAGAGTTGACAGTAAATTTGCTTTACCCATTTTTCCTGTCAATGTCACTTGAGCCTATCGATAAACATACCGGTAGCCAGTACACCCTCTTGACCCGAAGAATCCACATGATCTTCTGTAACTCTCCTTCTTTGTGCACGTCCCGCGACAGGAGTATGCTTCGGAACAGAATCCAGCTTCTGTAAAGCTACAAATACGGTCAATGATATAAACCATTTAAGGTAACTTGTTACTTAAAGATTCGTTAAGGGCTTTTCACAGTGCAAAAGTGCAAATATCTAAATGTTTCAAAAGGTCATGTTTTATTTAGATTTGAGGAACAATATTTTCAGGAAAGTGTTTTTTTACGGAAAGTCTGTGGACAATATAAGTATTTTTTTGTCAAAATGTCCGAGACTACCCTTTCGACAGTTATGTCTTGTGGGTTCATGATGATATATTTTCAAATAAGAAAAATACAATTAAATAGTAAAAATAGTGGATTAAATTAATGTCCTGGTTACAAAAATGCAAATATGTTTCTTCAAATGGCTGCAATCACAACAAATCTACAAGACATTGTTGATAGGGTAGAGTTGACTATTTTGACACAAAAAAATATTCTTTTTTATAAAAAGAAAAATCTAATATAATTTTGTTTCGTAAAATTCGCGCAACTGATAATTACACCTACACATGCTGCAATGGATGTAGATATTGTGCTTGCTAAATATTGAGCCTTCATGAATATTTTAAACATAAATTTTTGTTGTTTCGGTCATTCAAACAACTTTCGCACTGTGGAATACCATTAACGATTGCCTTTTAAACATGGCATATGTGATTTACTTTTTGTTATGATTTAAACAATTTATGATAACTTGCTACTCAGAGATTCGTTAACAAAAAACCTATTTAACTTAACATATGCGATTTGCTTTTGTTAGATTGTGTTTTATAAAGATATTCAATTACATTGAAAGTGATAGACCTATATCTCAAAGAGTCTCTGTTAAACTAACGCCTGAGATAATATAAATGGCAAAATGTATTCGGTTGAAATTGTTATATTATGTAAAGCGAGAAGCAAAGTTTAAAAAGGTAATACGAGCACATTTAGGCTTTTTAATATGCACTTATTGAATGTCCATATTGTAAAATCCGTAAGAACAGACGTTGTAAAAACTTGGAGACATATGATGTTTTAAGCTAAAGTCGGTATTGTGTATTTCAGCAAATATTATGCGAAAGGCTACTAATAAAACAGGTTTATTATCAATATGCGTCTTTCATGAATTAAACATTTGTAAATATAAGCGTGAAATAAGCGTGGTGGAATTTTACAAAGTGTGAAATAAGTATTTTTTTTCGATCAAGATGTGTCTCATTTTCACATAATTAATACCATATGGTTATAAGTACATCGTACTGATCTGGAAGATCGTATTCAATTCGAGTGGATTTTTGAAGATGGGGATTTCACGAACCAAAAATAAACACGAGAGTCGAAAACGTTTCCCGGACAAAAACGCAGTACTAAAAAACCTTCTAGTATATACATTACTGATACAAATCACCAAAAAGACACGTTTTACCATAACAAAATGTATTTTGAACGACGCAAATATTGAAACTGATGTTTTGCGTTAAAATTATATTCATTATTGTCATTATCAATGTTCCTACAAATCAATTAAATCATGTACAAAAAAAGATAATATCTTACAAAAATGTTACCTGAAAAATGTTAAAAACACAATGAGACACCAAATCCCGTATAACTTCATTTTCGAATATAGAACTTTTATTTCTGCTCCCTGTTTGTTGTAATACTGGTGACACTCTTTATTCAATGTCGTTATATTCTGCAATGTTAAAATTGTATTAACGCACTTAAATAAGTAAACATGTCATTTGATCTGTTAAGGTCTAATCATGGTTAAATTATTGCGTTTCATAAATTAAGAAGACTGCGTTGAGTTGTACCATATCAGTATCATAGTTTAATCACGATGTCAAAAGTTTTACTTAATATTCAAATAATCCACTTTTTATCTTAACTCGCAGGGCTGTTGAGCTAATTAAAAGAAAATCTTTCTCGCGGAATTAGACACACTTGATATACCATAGCTTACGCAGAACAAAATTTATCACTTTATCTGCTTCGATTTTATACAGTTTAATGAAATCCATAGAAACTATATTCATTGATTTGTTCTTAATGCACTCACAGTACAAGCAAACAATTCAATACACCAACCACATGCAATCCGTACAATCTCTAAATATAATTTCAAATAGTCTGAATGTTATTATGTCATTGAATGGTTTTATATAAATATTTCTTTTCAAATATATTGATTGATTCATACATTCCCAGACGTGGAACACGTAACGCTCAATCTTGGCCTATTATTGATTTTCAATACGACTCATTCATAATACCACTGATAAATAAACTATCGCAAAACATGGATACACATTAGCAGGTTTATAAGTATTAGAAAACAGGCGACTTTATATATGATTACGCAATCGTGGTTTATTTTGAGAGGTAGAGTAATTGTAAGCAGGTTTATGATTATCGGAAAAAACTTATTTAAGCGACACCGATATCGTCTTTATATATTTGTAAATATAAACGCTTACATGTTTTTGTGCAATTTCGGTTTCAAAATAATTAAAATGCGACACCGGTGTCTTCTCTTTTATACAAACTTAGTGTATTATAGAATGCACTGTACTAGTGCTAAAATAAATACTTGTATTGAATTTGACATTAATTTTCCATTACATACTGTTGAAAAACTTATCTTGGTCCATTATTAATAGTAAAATAGCATACATTTTAACATTTTACATCAAGTCTGACATGATGTTATTAACACATTTAATAGGATTATCCAAGTTATATAACCAATTCTACCTTAGAGTGCCTACTATCATGTTCACAATCGCGTAATACATTCTATATCTACGTAAAAACTGGATCAAATACTTGATCTTCCTTCTTTCTCTTTCTATCTGTTACCAATTCAATGCTTCTGGCGGTCGATACTGAAATAATATATATAGACATTACAGGAAATTTTAAACTTGATATGAATACATCATTATCTGGACAAAACATTGAATACGTATGTCAATAATTCAATCGACGTAGAATTTGATACTTGTAATTTTTCTCGCGTCAAATGCTTCTTCGTGGTAAAGCTGATTGTATCAATTGTTTTCCGTTAATTTCCCGTAAATTAAGAAAAACGACTATTGAAAATATTTTTAAAAAATAACTTTGTGAGTCCTGTTTAATTTGAACACATTCAAAGCAAGGTTCTAGTCCTTACCCATATTATCATAGAGTTGTCATGTGACCCGTGTTAATGTTTGTACCACGACGACGAGGAGGACGACTAGTAAATCACATAATTACATTCTTATATAAGAATTTTAACGTCGTCAGTCGTGTATATATATATATATATGTATATATATGTTTAAACTTTTTGCTACTGAGCATGTTTCTGTAGCCTTGTGCACATATATTGACTCGTTTGTCGTATATAACATTTTCAATGATAAGCCCCCATTAATTACTCTTCCGTTTGTCAAATATAGCATTATAAATGATAATCACTCATATATAAATCTCTCATTTGCCGTTTATAACATTATCGAAACAAAAACCATTACCACATAAATGTTTGCAAGCAAACTTTTCCTCTAATCATTTTTTATGTGTCAGTGTATCGTATATCACAAATAACACGTAGATTTATTTAATAGGAGAATCGAATAATAAAGCACACTATATCATATTTCATTCGAACCTTGTGGCTGTTAAAGTACTTCAAATATTTAAGTATGTGGAAAGGCAATTTACCCTTGGAGCACGGCCAACAAAGACATGCATAATTCTGAACATTCTACTAGTTGTATTTAACTTCAGAATACTTACTAAACCACAAAGTATTGCAATTTCGTTAAAAGTCAACAAAAGAAAGGAGAATAATTAGCAAATGAGAGAATTTGAAGATTTTGGCTGGTACTAAAACATAAGACTGGTCATTTTTTCGAGAATGTTCTGTTTTTGTAAATATGTATCAAGTTCAAGTTCAAGTTCAATATTTTATTTGCTAAAGGCCACCGGCCCAAGACAACAAATATGTATATTACAAATGTGCAAAAGCAACAATGGTAACATCGGTTGAACAATGTACAATATAATACAAACACAATTACAGAACAAACAAATGAGAGAAAAATCCCACAAGAAACCAACAAGAGAATGGAAAAAAAGAACAAAAGAAAAAACAAAAAAACAAAAACAAACAAACAAAAAACACGAAAGCTAAAGGGTTAAGAAATAAAGAAGTGCAAGTCGGAATACAGATTCGAATGTGTAGCATGCATTAAATACCTTTTCGAAACGAAATAGAAGGATCTAAAGAGTACACATTGTAATCAAATACTATACACAATACTCTAGCACAGGAAATACCCCTGCAATAACTTGCATCCCGTCTAAGTCATCGAGACGTCACCCACGCAGGTGTGGTTGATCTAGTGGTACCCACCGATACGTCAGGCACACATCTCAAAGGCCCCCGAGATCACAAGTAATTACAGATGTTACACAATTAATATCATTACCGAACAAAAGTACACAAGATACTGAAGTAAGTATTAATATTACTTATAACATTTTTACAACGCTTGTAGTAAAGTATTTCTATGTTGCATAGCAAAGTATATATACATAGCAATATCACTTAACAAATTTTCATTTTTTGTACGCATCAAGATGATACAATTGTTAAAAGTGGCATTTTCATAATATTTCTTGGGTAAATATGTTTTTCTAATATTAGAGTAGAAAGGACATTTGAGCAAAAAATGGTATTCTGTTTCAACAACATTTTTACATAATTTACAAAACCTTTGATCACGATGAATATTAGAGTACCGACCATATTCAATCTCAAGATTATGTGATGAGCATCGGAAACACGCAAGAGCATTTCTATATTTGCGTATATTGACGCAGTCTAAGTAAATTTCATGGCACAAACTTGATTTTAAACAAGAGTAAAATTTAAGTTTTTCAGAATCTATAATAGAAGAATGCCATTCCTGGCGATACTGGTCATTAAGTAATTGTTTCAACAAAGCAATAAAATGAGATTCATTCAATACTTCTTGGTTATACCAAACGTATCCGAATCCACAACTAAGCAATATATTCTTCACATATGTCACCAAATTCCTATGACCATGTTGGTCTGCCATCATAAGCATACTTTAAGCCTTTTTAATATATCTGTCATCTCCTACCTTCAAAATTCTAATCCAGTAATTAATAACCCGCTTTACAGATTCAATATACATAGGAAAACGACCACACTCGCCTAATACAGCAACATTTGTAGTTTTTAGTGGTATATAGCGCTTACAGGCATTAATGTGGACTTGTTCTACCACACATAATCGTTCTACACCCCAAATCTCTGAGCCATATAACAATACTGGTGCAACTTTGCTATCATATATCTTAAAAAATAAAGATTTAGATAATTGGCCATACTCATATAGTTTTGACAAAATAGATATTAGAATTCGTTTCGATTTGTTTGCTTGTTCCCCTGCCATTTTTGGTAGAGATAACTGCCTCGTTAAGGTGACGCCGACATATGTAAAGCTATTTACAACCTCTATTGATTCACCGCGATAATACCATTTTTCGGCTTTTGATAGTATGCCCCCATTTTTAAAAACCATAATTTTACTCTTTTTGGTGTTAACGAATAGTTTATATTCGACACAAAAGTCACAGAGTGCATTTAATAAACGCTGGAGACCACATGGGGTATCTGCTAGGATAGCAAGATCGTCCGCAAAGAATAAAGAATTTATAAGTGTTCTGTCTGGAAAAAATTGAATTCCGTTGTATTTTGGTGGTTGTATAAGGCTTATAAAGTCATTTATAAACAATATAAAGAGTATAGGAGAGGCCATGCCATCTTGTTTTAAACCTTGGGGACAATCAAAACTGTCTGATATATCGCCTCTTGGAGAGAGAACTCGGGCTTTCACACATTTGTACATTGAAGTAATTGCATAATATAGTCGTCCGGCAATGCCATTTCTTAACAATATATTAAATAGGCGTATTCTATCAACAAAATCGAAAGCTTTTTGAAAATCAACAAATGCCACATAAAGCTTTCTGCCCTTCATAGATAACTGACGTTGTGCCAATGCATATATAATAAAAGCATTGTCCGTAGTGCGATATCCCTCTCTAAATCCGGCATGAGACTCGGAAATCTGGTTGTAAATATTTACATAAAAAGTAATACGTTTACATAAAATACTAGTATATATTTCACTTAGTACGTTTAACAACGAAATGCCCCTGTAGTTATCAGTAGAGTTTGTATCACCTTTTTTAAATATAGGGATTATAACAGCTTCGCACCATTGATTCGGGTATACTCCAGTAATAAATATCCTGTTAAAGAGATTACTCAACAATGGAAGAATATGATGTATACTGTGTATGAAGCATTCTGGCACCAAACCATCATTACCGCCACTTTTACCAGCTTTAAGCCCTTTTATGGCTCGAATAATTTCGTCATCAAGTATATGTTCATCTATCTGTACGAGATAAGATAATATGCTAGGTAAAGTGTCCAAACCTTTTTAAAAAGAAAATATTTCATAGCATTACAAGATGTAAAAGTTGGTCAAAATATATACAGCTGTGAGAGTGTCATGGAAAATTTGCTAGTATCAAACAATAATATACGTATAAATAACTGACGTCTAAAATGTCAATGTTTGCTGTATCAGATGCAAAAACAAATGAGGCTTATTGTCTATCTGCTGACAGAAGGGTCTGTAGAAAGAAATTGAGATTTTTTTGTACTATTTCTCTTTGCTCAGATCCTTTTGAAGGAAATAGTTTTAAGATTGTTTCAAACAACGAGGTGTTTTCAAATCAATGTTACCCACGACGACCGCCTTAACATTGTTTTTTTAAAGAGGTTGTAATATTACACTGTCAAGTTTCACCCTCGTGGACACATTTACCCCAGGGGCAAATATGTGCATATAAACGCAAATACCAACTAAGGTAAGTTAACCATTTGGGACAAATTTTCCCTGGATGTGGGGAAAATTTTCTCAGGTGGGTATTTCATGTCATATAAAAACGACAATTAATTTTCCTAAAGGGGTATTTTGAATGCGGCAGTTCTAACAGTAAATAATTGACTAAAACTAAACAAGGGTAGAAATATGATATAAATACAATTGTATTTATTTTGCCATTTTCTTTTTAAAAATTTCGTTTCTCGTGCCTTAAACTCCATTAGGGCGCGATTCCAAATTGTCTCTTGTAGACGTTGGTTCACGACAGCCCTTTGTATCCCTATTCCCGCTCATTATTAAATCAGCACAAGACGACTTCTACAAAAGTCATGCCAGAGCTCATTTGACCACATATTGGCTGCCATCAACTCAAATCTGCCATACAGTCACCAATGACTGATTTTTCTCAAGTCCATTTTGTCAAAAAAAAACAAAAACATTTGGCAGTCCATATTGTGTCAAACGTATAATAAAAATGTTCGAAGGATTTTTAAAGTGTCCAATAAACAATAGATTTTCCTTACTTGAGACCATTTAGTGTTCAGAAATCCTGTTTCTATAAAGTTTATCTAGTGTCAAATGAAGGGCTCTTTCATATCCTACCCAGTTCAAAACAAACACAAACGTTGTTTATATCATTTTGGCAACGATAAGCCCGATTCAGAGCCAGGAACTCCATGTACTGCTCTTATTAAGCCTACTTTGTTCCAAATCGATCACATCGTGGCAACCATACAGCCCATACAAACACGTAAACCACATACAAGGTAACCATTACTATCTATTAAGTCTTTGTGCCATAGAGATTAAATTACTCAATTAGATTTTTATATTAAACGCCATCTTAGATTTCTTGTTTCTCGTTAAAGATAGTTAGACGAAATTAAGAAAAAACCCTCTGCCAGCCTGCAACACATTCAATGGATATTATTTTTCCTTTGACCTTAAAATCAGAAAATTCATCACTTTCAATGAAAGTATGATTGCCACAGCAACAAAAATCGTGTTTTTGAAGAATATTAGTATTCATTTGGAAATGGTTTCCTTTTTATATCATATTGTCATTAAATATTACAAAACAAGACATTTATTCAGGTCTCAGTGAGAACCAAAACTTCGAACTTCGCACTCACCCGATATGGTTTCCTTTGCCCCGTATATCCCATATCGGGTCACCTACTAACCCCGTAACTTATTATATATTAACTCAATTATAGTAATGGAGGCCAACTTGAATTTTGGCGGTTATATCAGATGAATGCAGAGTGGGTCCTCATTGTTTTTGAAATAGTATTCACTATTTCTGCAAGTGAACAACATTTCAAATGCACAATTTCTTTCAAAATATGACCTGACGTTTAGGGACTATCCTGCTAGAACTCGATGGGTAAATTTAGTGTAAAATGTTTTTCTACCACATTAAAAATTAAATAAAGACATGTTCAGTGGAAGGGTGTCTGCATCCCCTAGCTCAGTTAAAACGTTTCTGGTACAAAAAGGAACCATGTGTAACAAACATGGGATAAGATTATCAGACAATTACACATACCAAATACCACATATCAAAGATCATTGGCGTTATTCATAAAACGTCTAATGATAAGATGTTGACTAAAGTATGCCATTGTTTTTTAAGTTTTACATTGTTTTTCCTATGTGGTATCCATAAAGCTTGTTTATTTATGAATTTCATAAGTTTTTTATAAAATGTTGCAAACATTTAAAACGGCCACGTAGTTGTCTTAAATTTTGTTTTCCCATAGGAAAAGTATTCTGTCGAAAGCTCTAAATGAACTCGGTCCGCCTGATCACTAAAAAATTTAACCAGCGACTGAGACCACATGGTTATTGAATAGTTTTAAATTGGCAGAAGTCTCCCCTACCTCATGCATAGTCATATCGCCGACGATGCTTGATGTTTTGCATTAAGACTTTATACAAGCAAGTATTATAACTATTTCCTGCATAAGCATTGCCCTTTATAGTTCGACTTAAGTTAGAAGTTCTGGTTAAAGTTTTGCATGCAGCACACATAAGTCAATATCTCAGCAACAACTCCATGTATTACATTGACACTTTATACAAGGATTCTCAACCATACATCGTACCTTATAAATCAAGTTCGATAATTCTATTTTGAATATAATGCAAAATATTGCCGTTCATCAGTCGACTTACTAATCTTGTTAAGATTTCGCATGTAATCTTATTTTGCAGTGACACATGCATGTTTCATCAAACCGTTGTTATCCTGAAACTTAAAAGCGACGGAAAGTCGAGCGCTCTGCCTCTGTGAAAGCTATTGTTTAATAAGCAATCTACGTAAGAACTCAATTAGCTGAATGTTTGAACAAGCCTACTTTTACACTTAAACGCCCCTCCCAGACCCCCATCTCCCTTCGACCTAGCTATATAAGTACAGAGACTATTTTGTACACTCTGGTGCGGATGAAATTATATATATCTTTTTTGGTTTCTGCGCTGCTAGATAAAAGAAGCAATAGTATTCACTTAGCAGGGTTGAAATTTATGAAATGATAACTCATTGTTATGTTCTCATACCAATTAAATTAACAAAACTTTGCTTTGCTTTTTTCAAAACAAATACATCGAGGTATCTTCATATTGTCGTCGGCAATATCGGTAACGGTTTTCTCAAATTGTAACCGTGGCCATAACTGCAAACCCTTTTATGGCATTCAAACAACACCTGGTAAACATGAAGCAAGAGGCAAGATGCTAATGCACACTCTAGTTTTAACCACTTTTGAATGTTTCCTCTTTTTTGACTGAAAAAAACAACAGCAACACATGAGCGTTGGCATTTGCTTTGCGGCGTTCATATCTTAAAATTTAGCATTGAAGAAACAGAAAATGTGTTAACAATTAACATGACGCGGCCTGGCTGACTATTAATTGTTAACACATTTGTTTGGCCGGACAATACCCGAGTGACCAATCAATGTCTAGATTAGACGGGGCTTATTAGTTTACCGTTTCTATTCGCCATGACCTCCGACAATCTGCACTTATGAACAGTAGTGTAATTACTCTGTTTTGTAGAAAATCCACAAAACTGACATTTCCCCTTATTGCTGCTCAAATTATGATTTTTTGTTGGCATTTGTTTGATAACAAAGTGACCTTCCAGTAGACTAGTTCACCCTCCAAATTCTTACTGTGCCCGTACATAATACGTATCTTTTCCGTTAGTCTTAAAACAAGAAATATCATTACGAGTATAAGTGTATAATATTGATAACATCTTGCGATTTATTTTGATTTTGATTTTTTTCTCCTTCTTGTGCGTAAAGTTTTAAATCCGAAGTATAAACATTTGCTTTTAACTTTGTTTGGATTGTTAGTGAAAATGAATGACAATTCAGTTGATTTGAGTTGCATTTGTTTTTATTTAATTGAGGTAAAAAATCTAATAACATATAGCTAAAGGTCACAAAAAGTATATACGTATAGATAAAACAAAATCATCTTCGTAAATGACGCAAATTAATGTGTAAACCTGTGCATTTATAATGACTATGATCAATTTTAACTCCTACATGTATGTTGCTTTTTAGAACAGTTTTTGCATTTCATTTAATACGGATATTAATTCCTTGAGTATTAATTCCTTGAGAGAAACCTTACGGTAGTTATATCAGTAATGATAATTCACTAAACTTGTATAAAAGGTGATCTTTAATGGAGAAAGGAAGAAAAACAACAAAATCCAATTGTCCTTAACAAACGTCGTTTATCATTGACTTAAAGAAAACAAACACATGTTTCGTTTCCCTAAAATTGAGTTTAATAATAAAGACTGCCTTTCTATTGTAACAAAATTCAGATGTTATTTAGAAATTAATTATTTAATTTATTTAAAGTTTAGACGACATTAAATTATATCTACCTGAATCAAACATTGAATTTAATTAATAATAATAATTAACTAATTTATTGTTATACTTGCTTTTTTTGCTATGTTTTACCATGTTCCTTGCATTTTTTTTATCTGATTGTCAAGTATAAATTCTGTATAATTATCGTCTGCCTCTGTGTTCATGTCGGAGGGCCCATACTAAGGGGTCACATGACACTGTAAGCGTGGTCTATTCGTAATCGGCGTGGTGTCAATTAGAGGCAAATTATTAAACATTGTGTTCAAATAAAATTAATTTGTGGGTGCAAAATTCAATAAATTGTTGATTTAGGTGCTAACTGGGTGAAATGAAATCAAAATTACACCGAATTTCAAGAAACTCCTATTTCTCATGTTTCCCAGTAGCTCATAGAAATATGGTATTTTAATTCGTAAAGCAAATAGTTTTCTTTTTTTCTCTGTCTGATCTATTTTATAGCTGATGACAAAATCGTGTAAAGCTGGAACAGTGAGCAAGCAGTTGATCAGACACTGAATGAGGGGCCTTGAAGGAGTAGATCCTTCCATGACTAAAATCACATGCAGGTGCATATTGATGACTTGTGTGCAATTTTTAAGTCTAATATGATACTTAATACTGGAAGGTTGTTACTAGATTTTGACCATATATCCCCGTACAAACCCAATTTGTGCTGTTAATATTTTCACCAAACCTAGTACACATGTTGCATGCAAAAATTCGGAGCAAGGCCAAAAGCTCTGATTATATATATTTCACCTTGTGAAGACCAAAAGTAAATTTTTGGCTTCTGAATTCCAGTAATATAGTTTTAGTGCTTTCTTTGTAAAATATATATATTGCTCATCACACTGAAACAAACAATTATCATCTATTATCGCTGCCTGACGTTGTGTAAACATCACCAAATATTGTTTTACAATACCTTTTTGCTTTTTTCTAAAGACAAATTCGCAACAGTTTGTCCAGTCCGATTCAATTTTACCAGTCCAAGTCAACTTCAAGAGGCTTGGATGATGATTTAGACAGATGTTGTGAACTATGAGAGTTTTAAATTATAGAAAGCGATAAAAATAAAATCTAAAATACAGCGATTAGTATCATAAGTAATCAAAAAAACGTTTATCCTGTCAATTGCATACAAATCGGTCTAATAACAAGGTGCCGTGTAAATTTTAGTTTATTATGATATTAGACCACCTGATTTGTATCTACATTCAGTTGGTCATGTGACCGCGTAAACGGACTATTTTCTATTCGGAAATGTCAGAGGAAAAGCACAAATAAGGTTTCGGTATCTTTATCAATAGTCAGCCAACAACCGACCAGCAACAATCACTCTCTCATAAAGTCCCTTCACCCGCATAATAATTATACTGGCTAAACAATAGACCAGAAAATCTACTTGTAAAAATCTTACCCCACCCACATATCATGGAAACTGTGCAGCATTCAACGATAGTTAATTACATTTCTGTGGTGAATGACAAAATCTCACAACAGAAATGAATGATATCTTTGCCGGTGCAGTTCTGAACATCGAACACTATTAACATGAATTAAATCCATTTAACACTTGGCGATAGTTTGTAAACACTCGTGATCTTGAACCATGAACTGTGTACTGTACTCTGTGCTTTGCGGAATAAAATTGTTACATCATCAGATAATGTTTGGTGACTGATCCATGTTTATGCACTTTTAAAACCTTTTTATGTTTTGAATTGATATTGATGTATCAGAAAGCAATAACTTTGACCAAAAGCCTATTGAAAAAAGTTGAACAGTTTTGAGAATTGTTTTTGGGGCGATTTAAACATGGATACCGAATATGCTGACGTCACCAGGCAAAAAACCAGTTGTGCCCCTTATTTTTTAAAGATACTTGATAATTTCAAGGTTAATTGTAGTGTTTAAAACAAAAGTAACAGGACAAATAGAATACTCGGATAGTGCCCGATAAATTCCTCCGACTTGCCAGATAAACTTTCTCCATCCACGTCACTATCCTAGTATTCTCTATATCCGTGCCGATATATACGCTAAGAGTTCTTCATAAGAAGAACCACGACTCATGGATGTGTGTTTTGCCATCATTGTGACATAATGTACATGTTACGACATATTATTGTATTCTTTGAAATACGAAAGTATTATTGTGAAAGATTTCTTTACTGTATTATACTGTAAATTTACTTAAATGAATTGACTTATTATTTGGTGTAATACTATTGATTGGTATTTCCTTTTACCAGCCAAATAAAGACATTTTTCAAAAGAACATACAATGATATATACAAAGAGAAGGTAGCAATAGGTCGCATCGTTCCTCTCCTACAATTCCTCTGCATTTGAAGATGGTCTCTACATCGATAATTCTAGAATACGAATAATTGCTTCCACTTAAATTCAAGTGAAATGTCTTCAATCAAAATGGTTGTCCATGCAGTTACGCCCTATTCTATATAAGTATACGTTAAATTTAGGAATCTACTATATCCTTTATTTGATCTGCCATATCAGATATCTTAAAACACATCTCTCAAAAACAACTGAAGTACAATAATACGATATGCATTAGCACAATGATTTTAATGATTATTCAACACATTGCAACCGAACTTAATAACATTTTAGCAAGTTTTCATTACTTAAGTTGCGAATCACCAACTTCTTTTTAAGAATGTTAATGAATTAAACTTAAGATATAGGCTAATCCTGTCAAATTTCAGTTTTCTTAAGAAAAACCGTTTTAGGAATATGGCACCAAGGGCTCTAAGGTTTGTGAGGCTGTATTAACTCTGTGTACCGTTACGACGCTGTTGGACAAATTGGTATTGGAGATTTTAAGCTTATTAAACATAATCTCCTAAGAAAACTGCTAAATAAAGGTCCTAAATACCGGATAGCATCTGAAATTAATTTCCATACATATAAATTAGAACTGTATCCAAATATTGTACAAGCTGGTGTAAAAGAGAAGAGATTGAAGGTTTTGCCTTTATGCTTTGGATTATTAAATCAAATATAATATCTTCCCTAATAGATGAGAAAATTGAGTTTTGTAACAATACTCCATTAGCCCTCCCCTCTAAGTCTATTTCGATAACTCAAAAACTGATTATGGATATCAAATCCCTACATACAAAATTAATCTTCGTTCCCGCTGACAAAGCAGTTTATAATGTAAATATAGTTTGACGTTTATATTAGGTAAAAACTATCATTGATGAATTAAAATATTCCAGAACTTACGTTCCTAGCCTACTCGATGAAACATTATAATTAAAAAATGATATCGACTTTAATGTTCAATTTCAAGTTGTGTTGAATCATGACCATAAAATCATTCCAACAGTAAACTGGTTACCTTAAATGCATAATAAACTGTATAAATCACGATTTATAGTCAATTCTTTTTCTTGTTCTACTAAACAGGTTTCGGTTTTACTTAAATCCTGCTTAACTGCGATTAAAATGCATATTCAAAAATATAGCAATAAAGTTTTTGAGACGATATAAGGCGTCTGTGCATACTACTTATGACTTTTCAACGCTTTATACATCTATTCAACAGTATTTAGTTACAATAAACTTGACTCCTCTTATCAAAAAACATTTGCTAGGGAGAACACTGCTTATATGGCAGTTCATAATAAAATTGCTTTGTTGACCAATGACATGCCAAGATGTTATTGAAGTATTTCCTTTTGTTCTGAATAACTCTTCTCTAAAATTTGGTATATGTTTATATAATCAAATTGAATCAATATGCATAAAAATGGGCGCTAATTATGCACCTTTACTTGCTGACCTCTTTTTATACTGCTATGAAAGTAAATATATGTTGATAATATCTAAGTCTTGAGATCTTGTCCTTTTTTAAAAATTCTATAATACATTTACATATATTGACGATATTCTGAGTTTGGATAATCCGGTATGTACAGATAATATAAAATCGATATACTTTTCACAAATGTAACTTAATAAATCTAAAACATCCAATCTAAAAGCATCCTATTTACAGTATCTCTCATCCGATTGTTATGGTGTTTTTTTTTTTAAAATGAATCATAAAATTAAAATGTTTCCAGTGCTCTGCTGGTCATTGGCGTTGACCCTGTGCTATTAAACGGGGCTTATGTTTTAATCTTCGACTAATTTACAAGTGTACACACTTCGAGGCATAAGTAGCTGACCACTGGACAACAGTACATGATATACATTGAAATAGTTTAAATGAAAACAGTCATATTTACTATTAAATCTTCTACCTTCTACCAGTTCACCTAAAGCTACATATTTTAATGTCAAATGCTACCCTTGGTACTTTTATACCGACGCCCAGTGTTTGGCGACTACTACAATGTTTAAAAAACAAGAGGGACAAAGAATTATTACTGTTTGATTTAACTTCATGCTTACGTTAGCTAAAATAAAAAAAGTGTGTTTTGTGGTCATCACAAACCTGTCCTTGACTCATGTTTGTAAAATCAATTTATAGTTAAAGATTCAAAGGCTTAACACAATTTTAAATCTAACTTAAAAAAGCAATATCCTACGATTGTTTAAAAAAATGCAAAAAAGTAATATGTTAACACTTACATTTACTTGACCACCAACAATCCTCATTTCTTTTCCGGGAATAATATAAGAATTAGTAAGCAATTTTCCTCTTAGAGTTCTTATATTATCCCATTAGACCCATATTTTACTCCGTTTTAAATTGTCTGTGTTTAACATTTTTCTTTTCAAAGGCGTATGTATCCGGTTTGTAATATGATAGAAACTCCTTTATGTTTAAATAAGATTATGCCATACATGTGCAATTTCCTTTCTTAAACAAACCACAGGTTGTTTAGAGACGAACTAGTTTGGTTACTTGATAATTAGACATAGACAATACTCTCTACATGTGTTAATATTGTCATTCGAAACAACTGCTTATCAATGCGTAAATACTACTACGGCAGTATCATACGGTTAGTTTTGGTATATATTGTTATTTATAAAGCACTAGTATTATTTTAGAAAAGCATTTGAGCAAATTGTTACAAAGAAGATAATGACATCCGTTTCCGGTGAAAACATCATGTTTTTATCTGCTATAGAAAAAATGTAAACAAAGCATTTCAACTCGATTCCCGACGAGGTATAATCCAAACAGATCATATAAATGGGCAAAGTTTATCGCAAAAGACTCTCAATTATTGGTTTCAAAAAAGAAAAATACAGGTGTTAACAGTAAGAATGAAAAGTTATCTCTCTTTCCGAAAACAAACTAGAAAAGAAATCAAGACACTTTTCTCAAACTGATGCAGTTCACCCTGATGTTATTTCTGAAGTAGAGCCATTCACTGAGAGTGCGTATAGTAGCAAAAGTTATTGGATGCAGATCGAAGTGTCCGAAAGTATGTCAGACCCACAGCAAACCATTAACATACATGTGCCCGTGCTGCACAACACAACATAAAGAGGCCGAAATTCACATACACATCTTGAGGAATCACAGCATTGATGATCAGTCCTCTGTGTTCCTGTCCCCGCAGTACATTCTCCATCCGTCACAGGGGTCTATGTTTGTCTCACCCCCGCGGCCCCACCCGCTCAGATCGCATTTCAGAGTCACAATCAACCCTCTATGTTATCTGCCATGGACATTCAGCATATTGCGCAATGCGTCAAAACCTCATTGAAATCAGAATTAGCCGCTCTCGTCGAGGCGAGAGTCAATGATGCTGTAAAGTCACTACAAGAGCACATTCTTAGGCTGACATCCGAGGTAAACATTCTTAGAGAGCAACTAACGTCGCTTACTTAAGGCCAAACTAAACTTTATTCAGGGCAGACGCCAACTCAGGGAGAAAGAGTAAAATATTCTTAAACACTCATACGCACAGGGTACAGAAAGTAGAAAAATCAGCTCTCTTTAAGCTTATGAAATAATGCTCACCATGAGCCAATTTCTGACCACTGTAAGCAAGAGTGTAAAATGAAGACCATGAAAATGGCATACCACTGCCGCTCCCTGAAGCGTATTAAACAATCGCAGACACTTGGACGCATTATGGAAAAATCTTTAATAAAACATAGATTGATGGTTCTAACAACATGATCAACTCCCTCGCAGACCTTGCGAAATATGGTAACAGATCATCTGAGTAATTTATCATTGTTTCTTTATCTTTAACATCCCATGATTCTTCTACATCCTATGGATTATATCTTATATTTTTTTTATATTTATGTGGCAAAACCCTTTATGTTATAAATATTACATATATGTAAAACGTCTGTTCACTACTGTCTAGTTCACATTGACTTCCGTCTAGACTTGAATATTTTATAATGCTATTGATATAATATTCCTTATAAATTCATTACTGTGTTTGAGTTTTATTGTTTTTCCATTTTTTTTTATAAATGAAGAATCATCATAAAGCTGAATAATGCATTTTAATGTCAATACATTTAGATTTTTTTCTAAAATCATTAATCATTAACTACTATTTTCATTCAAACAAAAACACAACCTTTTAACGAGCGCGCTACTTCTCTAAAAGGCAAATGCTTATTATTGTGTATGCTACAATATATACAAACATTATTAGCGCTCGTCAACATGCAGCTAATACAATGTATGTTTGTAGTTTGGAAATTAACAACATTGCAGATTGTAAAAAATGCATGCGTGTCATTTTTCTGTTTATTGGTTTCAATACAAATGTCACTATCTGTATATTGTATTAGAGTCAATATTTCCATATCGGTTTGTTACCGGGTTACGGTCGCTGGCTACAAATATTATTATGAAATACATCATTCATTGACTGTCGATACCAGGTGTTTTTTCAATATCTACCACGGCGAGCGAAAAGGCCGCACACGTAATTTAATATTTCCGAGTGTAGATATCCATATCTATTTATTTTGCGTAATCATCAATAACAAAAAACAGTTTAGCTTGAATATCAGCCCAATGGTATCTGTTTGTATAATTTGATGTTCCCTACTAGTATACTTTACGTATAATAAGTTTTCTAATTATGCTCCTTTAATTGATTATCATCGTTCGGTCTGGTTCATAACTGGGCGACGGCCGATCCTAGGCTCATTCAGCAATGGAAAATCGATTATATAGTCTAGTTTCATAAACCCTGTGATGTGACATTTTGTGCTGCCAACTACTCCCTTTAAATTAGAGGAAATTGGTCCATGTATGTGCTGTTCATAAGAGGAACGACCCTATGTTAGTTGGAAATTATCTGCCTATAACATAATTAAGTTGCATTAGTCAAGTATTTGAAACGGTTATTCACAAGCATATGTTCAACATCTTCGTTGCCAACAACGGCCTAACAAACGGGTTTTGTTCCTAACGATTTAACTGTAAGTCAGCTTTCATACATTAATCATACATTTTGTCAAGCTATGGATGACGGAAAAGAAATTCGAGCTATGTTTTGCGATATCTCAAAGGCAGTTGACAGAGTATGGCGTAAAGGTCTTCTGTATAAACTATCTCAAAAAGGCATCTTTGGATCTCTTTACAAATGGCTATCCGATTATCTCAAAGGTCAACTGCAATGTGTAGTCTTGAATGGATATTACTTAGATTCTCTCTCCAAACAAGCCGGTGCTCCTCAAGGCTGAGTTTAGTTTTAAGTTGGATTTGGATTTTAATTCTTGGGACAGGGTCAATGTCCAGTGAATAAAAGTCAATACAAATACAAATACAAATACAAATACATTTGTATAGCGCAAAAAGTATTGTTCAATATTCGATTGCGCTTCACACAGTTCATGCGATATTTTACACAAGGCTATATACAGTCATTTACACATAAAATCTGGTAGGCTCTTATTTATAATACAGTCCAAACAAATAAGTTTTCAGTTCCTTTCTAAAAGTAGGTTCACTTTTAATGTGTTTTATGTCTCTGGGAAGAGCATTCCACCATTTTGGCCCAACCACAGCAAGTGATCTGTCAGCAATTCTGGTTCTGGTTCTTGGAACAATAAATTGAATGTCATCAGAAGATCTTAGTCTGTATTTTCCCTGAACACGGTTTAACAAAGACCTCAAATAAGACGGAGCTGTTCCCTGCACAATACGGAACACAGTGACAAGAATTTTAAACATAATTCTTGCCCTCACAGGTAGCCAGTGAAGGGATTTGAGGACTTCGGTAGTTGGATGACCGTATGGTGTGTTGGTCACAACTCTTGCTGCTTGGTTCTGAACTTTCTGAAGTCTGTTAATCCGTAAATAATCCATTGCAAAAGTCAATATGAGAATGAATAAGCCCGTTCACCATTATCTCTGTTGATTTTTGTGAAAGGTGTTTGCGAATTTCTTTCAGATTTCTAAGCTGAGCATGCGCAATCCGACATTTTTTTCTGATATGCATGTCAAAATTAAGAGTACTTTCCATATGTACACCCAAATCTCTGACATTATTAACACATTTTACTGATGATCCACCAACACTCACACTTGAAATGTTAAGTTTTGCTAGCTGATGTTTAGTTCCATACATGAAAATTTCTGTTTTTGAGTTATTCATTTTCAACTTAACCCTTATTATTTGCGTATCATTCTGAGAAATATTGATTTAAATAACAAAATAATAATGATAATTTATCGTAGAAAGACATGCTTCAAAAGAAATTTTGTCACTTAATAGTTTGCGACCTAACTGTTTATGCTTTCCGGTGTCTGTGAAATGATTTGGACACCGACGAAATTTGGGACTAAACAATTCATTATAAACCCAGATCCAATTGAACAATTGCAAAAACAATTATATAAACCTGGTGAAAATGTGGATTTTGAAGTTTTATGCTTTTATTTTGATATGTATATAGCGGATCTAATACTATATGCTATATCGCAAGCCATTAAAACGACTCGATAGAATATCTTCATGCAGAGTGACAGGTCGTGTGTTTGATATCCCCACCAGATGCACCAAGCAATTTGTACAATTTGTTACATTTGGCGCACAACTTAAACAACTCACGTTGCACGAAAGCCCCAAAATCATTGCATATTTTACTTTGTTGCCGAAATAGGACGAATTTTAAAATGAGGCTGTAAAGATTAACCAGGTATTAGATTTGTTCATAGATGAGCTTATACTGTCTCGCCAATTAGCTAGCTTTAAAAGCGATGCGGTCGAGTGTGAGCCTGCAGTGCGAAATGGCGTGGGTTCCATCTCCACAAGATGCACCTATCATTTTGTGAAGTCTGCTAAATATGCAATAGTGTGGTTTTATGAGGCATTAAACATACCTATAATGCAACGGTAGTTCAAGAGCTCCCCTTGATATTTATAGTATTTTTGATGTTCGAAAAATGTTAAGGCCATGGTCCCATATTCATCGGTGCATGTCGTTGTGTAAATACGTAATCTTGGTCATTAAAAAACAAAATGATAAAATATTTAAAAACGTTTGGAACAAATGTTGTCAGACAAAATATCCGTATGTATAGCAAGATCCATAACTTTGGCTTTAATACTTATTGACTATTGTCCCCTGTTTTGCTAAAGAAAACCCCGACAGACATTGTGCCTTTACGGAGCAATATCTTTGATTATATGTATACAAAATATGATTATACTATTGGTCACCATAAGTACGAATGACAACTCCATCGGGTATTATATTTTTACACTGCAATTGAACCCAATTGCGTTGATAATAACGATTGAAATACGTGTCTTTTAAATTCTGTTTCGTTACCAACGGTCATATGATTTTGTAGTTTGAAACATTAAGTCACATTTCAAGTGTATAACCCATTGATTACCAGTATACAATGTAAGGTACTTGTAAGGTACTTTACAAAAGTAAAATACCTTATCTTAATAATGTAGTCTAAGTGATATAAACATGTTTTATAGTTAACAAAATATATTCATGCATTGGTTAAAAAAGCCATATTGTTTGTTTTTTAACCGTACAGTATGCATTAAAAGAAAACAGAAAAAAATGCGTGTTTTATTATTGTAGCTATGTTTGTTAACCTGACTTGAGATATTGAATACTTGGTTAAGCTACCCCGTTTATTTCATTCAAGAAGAAATTTAATAGACGTACAATCTGTAGCAAACTAGACATTCATTTATCACTTTGCATCATCCAGTGTGTACTATTGAAATTCGATAGCTTGTCGAAATGTTATGGGGGTTTCCCCTCCATACAAAGAGTCGATGAAAAAGCTCATTCAATTTAAACAATTCATATCCAACTCTATGCCAGAACTTGTCAATAGGACCTTGTCCGTGCTTCACGTTTAGTCAGCGTAACGCCAGTGTGTGGACGGTGTAAGAAAGATCCTTGGGGTACCTGCTCCGGATACGTGTGAGGTGTTACCACTAACATGTCCCGCGGTTCTAGCTCATTGGAAAGCGCAACTAGTTTTGTGTGATCTCAGAGAACTGCGCCCCTAAGACAGGAATTCAAGGGAGTGAGTGAGTTGGAGAAACCCCTTGGGTGGGATAGTAACTTCCATTTGGATAGTATGGCCAGAAGGGCTCGTCTAGCTGTGTCGGACATTACTGCCGTGCTCGAGTGTCAGCCCAGTGATAGTGACTTTGTCATTAAAACGGAGGAGGCGTGGCTGTATTTTGCCACCCGAATTCATATCCAACTGAACTTATGAATAAGTGGATCTGGACTGCCATACACCCAAAATCTGCCAATGATTTGTCGAGGACGATTGGAACAAAATTGAAAGTGTTTGGCTTTGCCAGGGGTGCGCGCACTCGGAGAAGTTGGGTTTGACTATACTGTGTCGCAAAAGAAATGGAATACGCAACATCGGGTTCTTGATAGAGCACTAAGTAAATTGAGGGGGATCAAGTTCTGGTGTTGCATGCACGGGCGAGGGAACAGGAGGACAACATGTTGGAGCTGCTGTATATGCTGAACGGATGTGGGTGCAGCCAAGCCAACGTATTCATCTTCATTGTTTTACGGGTAATTGTGAAACAGTGGATGTGTGGGTGACAGAGTTCCCCAATGTGTGCTTTGGTAACACAAGTCTGATATCTAGTTGCTCAGAAGCAGCTAAGGAGGCACTACGAGGCTTGGATCCAAGTAGGCTGCTACTAGAGACCGACTCTCTTTTCTTCAAAGCAATGGCAGCTAAATTGGGGAGTCAACTACACCTGGGAAACATGGCCAATGCCATGGCACGGTACAGGTCGGAGTTGTGGCAGGTAAATATTACAGCTAGCTGGTACCAGTGGCCAACGGATGTATGCACTCCCGCAGTAGGGCGTGAGGCTGCCTCTTCACAAGCTGGGTGAGGGGACGTGAGAGGATCATGGTACTACAGTGACTATCATGATGGCCCCGAAGTGGAGTCGTGGAGTAGGTGATTCTGGGACCGTCTGCTGTGGAATACAAGGTAACACTTCTAGAGTTTTACCTTTTTTTAGAATAGGGGGAGTGTAGTGGTTGTTCCTCGGCAGGAAATGTTGAGTGGTCAACTGGAGTGATAGAAGTGACGGTTCCCTAGCGGGAACTGAGGAGTGCAACGGTGTTAATATTCGGTGTTACTTGGTTGGAGTCCGACTGAGCCGAGGTGTTTGCAGAACTGTTGATTCTATTAGAACTTCTTCTTATCTAGGTAAGATACAGTGGGACACAGCTTGACAGGGTCCTTAGCCTGTGTAGTGTGGTTCAAATTTCCGAATATGTACATATATATAAATTATTGCAATGACTAAATGCCTGATGGTTCAATGTTTTACTGGTTTGTTCAACTTAATTTATGTCATTTGTTTTGGAGTTTGGCACACTATGTTACGAAAAAAAATCGAATATATTAATGCAAAATGGCCGCTGTTGCTTACCAACTTTCGTTGTTCAATAAAGTATAAAGTATCCTTTCTTATCTGCTTTTACTGTATACAGTTATAAAATCCCCAAATGTTACGGTGAATGTTTCATGCTTGTAAATTATTGTCTATTTTGGAATTCTTCCCGACCCATAATAACAGCAACTCCCCAGTATATCGAATATGGATTTCTATACGTGCGTGTATATACCGTCGTTGACAAGTATATAATAAATGTTTGTAACGTGTTGTGCTCTAATTAGAGCATTTCACTTCTTTTAGTTACAGAGTTATTGTAAAAGTCAAGACATTATAACCTTATATTGTTATAAATTAAGAGTTTTGTTGCATGCTTCCATTTTTGTTTTCATTTTGTCAGAAAAACGCATGGTATAATGCATATCACAATTATAACATGCTCTTGCGATAGATCTAGTTTATTGTTTAACGCATAAATGACATTATTATCAAATTTTCTAGTATTTTTTTCAGCCGTTGTTTAATGTTGTTTCAAATATGTATATATTGTGGCATTTTTAAGTTTGCACATTGCATATTATCTGTAAATCAACGTGAAACGGGTAGTATGAACGTGAGTATTTGATGAGTATTTAAGTATGAACGGGTCAGCTCAAAGCGTTTCTAAATAGTTTTACTCGACCATTTATGTATAAAATCATGTTTCTTAGTAAAATATATACATAAAAAGCATCATAATAGATGTTGAGAGGCATTAACACTAATTAAAATATACCTGTATATCGGACAGTTTAATAACTGGTCCTTAAAAAATGTTTTGAGACGGTCCATCTTGTCAATCTCAATATTAACATTTAAAATTCATGACAAGTTAATTTAAGTTGTGTATTATTAGCTGCTCGACTATTCAAATAATAAGGAGGGATATTCTTTTTATTCATGGTAACTGTGTTTATGGTTACATACATTTTAATAAATGTTTCCTGTGCACAAGCACAAGCTATATGCCACAAATTACTCAATGTATTTTATATACATAGACTGTGAACCTATCCAAACACTACGAAGTTAATACAGTTGTTTTATCTATAAAATATTATATTTAATAGTAGATACTATATGAGTTTATCATATGGGACTGTATATTTATATATATCAGCTAATAAAATTATGTCAATGAATCGGAAGCATCTTTATATTTCGATATTTCAAAAACATGATAGTATTATGGAAGTTAAAGACGCTTTCGCAAACATATCGAATACTGTTCCAACCTTATTCAAGCATACAATAACAATAATATCTTTAATCAGGTATATGACCTGTGAACAGTAGCAGTATTAATCGGGAAGTTAATATCTTTATCTGCCTACATTTTCACATGCACACAATTTAAATCATTTTTTAAACTAAGGGTTTGTTCAAACGTGTGAATGCGAATAGAAATTATTTTTTGTCAAACAAATCAATAGTTTTAAGGTTGTTTTTTTTTACATTTATTAACACACTAGAGTTCGGTTCATCGGCGTAAACAATGCACAAAGCTCAAATGATATAACATTTGACCTTTCGAGTGAACTAACTGATATGCAATATTTATATTTCGTGTTGCATGACGTTCAGGCTTTGTTTACAAACTTCATCTAGGTTAACGTTTCTATCCGGTCTTATTATATGGCTATACCTTACTTTAAAGTAAATTACCTGTTATAGCACCATACACCACATGCAACAATTATCACAGCAAAAATCACGGCACTTATCTTTAGTATCACCGTAAGAGTCACCACAAGTGTTTGTGGAAACTCATCTGAAAATAGCATGGAAAACTAATATAAATGATATCTACCATCCAGAAAATAAACACATGCAATACATAGCAATATTAAAAGGTCCAAATAAGGTGATATTTGACGATTTAAAACCAGAAAGTGGCATGCGACAAATGTTTTATAGCTTCAAGCATTTCAAATGATACACCCTGCTCAACATGATGAATGCAAAACAAAGCGCAACACACCAAATATCAGGCTTATTTTCTGGAAAAGCCATTCAGTACTAAATAGTGAATTACCTTCAGTTCGCATTTCTGGCAATTCTGTGTAAGATCACACATTACCTTTAGGGGTTGTTGTTAGAGTTGTTTTGTCGATTGTGTCCTCTTTTTCTGTAAAATGTACAATTCATTCATTTACATAGTCTAGTAAAATTTTGACCTTGACGAGGCACCAAAACTAATACATCAGAGAAATATAGAACAATCGATACTCATAGCTGATTAACGTGAGAAAATAGATATGTCTATTGTTCAGAGAATGAAAAACATTTCCGACTTAGATTTTACTATGAAAAAAAATAGATTTTAGTAAACATACCGTATCTTACTATAAAAACTTTAAATTGAAAGCCTTTATTGTTCATTGCAAGACGTTTACATCTACATGCGTATTCTAATCGTACAAAAAATAAGTAACTTCACTTTTACTCTTGATTATTTTACTTGCTTCGCTTAAGAGAATAATAATTGCAAACTGAAATACCTGCATGATAAGGCTGGTGACAAAGTTGGATGCTACACAGTGGTAACTACCTTCGTCTGAATAAGTCACGTTGTGAATGGTCAACATCAAATTTGTCGACGAGTTGGTGATTTGTTCATCGTCTTTAAACCAAACGAAAGTCGGGGGAGGACTTCCTGTTACATTGCATACAAGGTGTAATGTTTGTCCTGCGACTACTGTTTGGTTTTCAAGAGGACACAAGGTGGTAGGTGGAGTAGCATAGAATACATTGGACCCATTCATCGCACCTAGTTGTTGCAAATGATCTAGTCTAAGAGACATTTCGTATACCTCGAGAACTTTCAGTGAATAGTTATTGGTCAATATAAGAAAGATGTCCTCAAAGGCGGAGATACTTTGCATGCTTTGATTTTTTTAATGTAAGTCAGTTGATGGTAAAACAATTTCATAAAGCGATGCAACAGCATAATGTGCACAATCCAGGAAGACACACATGTATCTGCGCTAAAGTATTCGCTTGTTACATTTTCCATGGCGACGACCCAATATTTGACCATATCTATTCTATTGGCATCATCGGTTTGATTTAAAGCCTACCACCAGCATCTCCAGAAATATTTATCACATCTGATAAGTAGGAATCAGAAGAAAAATTTGCTTTAGCAATATCGATGGTTTCTGTCAATTCAGGAAGGCTGATATTGAAATCAGCTTCAAGCACGTCTGATCGATTCCTAACTCCGTTAACGACGCATTTGCTAGGGAGTGATTTTCTTTTCAGCCCAGATCATCCTGTTCCGATGTTGAATTCATCAAAGTGCTGGTAGTTTCATTTGCCATGTCATGTAAGACATTCATAGTGTCCAACAGGAAAGAATAAATGATTTTAAATTTAATGCAATTTAGCAGAAATATGTCTGTCATTTTATCATATTTACAGTTCGTTAGGTTATTTTTAAAGCCAAATGTATCAATAATTATGTCAATGGTTTCATTGTTAAGTGATTCTGTAGTATTAACGTAAGTTTTCCTAGTTTCTCGGTAATGTTTGTACAATAAATTTAGGGAATCATATTTTTTTTCTCGTCGTTTTCGATCAAAGATATTTCCGATGGAATTTAGTATAGCTGTTATTGTTGCTTTCACAGCATACCACGGACTTTGGAAAACGTCATTAAAATAAATTCGTATTGTTATAGTTTTAAATCTAGTTTTAAAAGGGTTTACATTACAGTGGACATCAAAAACGGCTTTATCATGTGATGAAAGCGTGACTTTAAATTCACAATTTCGCACATCAACACTACTTTCTACTCCGTATCAAATGCTTAAATTTAAAGCAGCATTGCCTAGTTTTACTACCTTTTTAACAGCCTCAAGAGCAAGCTTTGCTCCTTCCAAAAACTCTTCAGCTGCTTCTCATCCTAGTTTAGCCACATCAAGTGCAGCTACAGCTATGTCCAAAACTACCCGTGATTTATCAACAATGAATTGTGTAGCAGACAGGGCCTCTTTAGCAACATCCAAGGCTAGCATTGAAATGCGGACACAGACATTGGCTGCTTCAAGTGCTAAATAGGCAACGCCTCGAGCAGCTCTGCATAGAAGGTTAATGGCAAGACAGATTGGATCAGGAAATGAAATCATGGAGCTAGTAAATTTAAATTCCTCAGACCCGTTTTTGACAAAAGTTAAATTTCATTTCCGGAATGCAGATTTTCTTGCAGTTTTTAATCCTACATAATATGTCAACCTTTCTTTGCGCTTCATTTAGTTTACTTAATGCATCTTAAAATGGTTTCTTCGCAGCATCTAATCCCTGGCTCTATCAAGAGCACGAGCAGCATCATCGAATTTTAAATTTGCATTTCGGAAAATGGACTCTTTATCTTCAAGCCAGTCCTTGGCTGAAGTTATATCTCTCTGATTTTTTGTAACACCCTCCTGTAATTTACTGCTTCTTTTGTTGGCCTCCTTAGCAATAGTATTTGTAAATCTACGAAGTGCAGCTAAATAACCATCATCAAAACTGCCATCTCCATCGGCATCGGCAACACACCTTTCTTTCACACCATATGACAAATGGTACCACTGATTACCCAATTCCGCAGATATTTGCAGTTGTGCTTTGGAAGATTTCCATACATTTCCTTCTACGTTAATAAATAAACCTTGATTTGTTATAAAAAGATCTGTTTGAGGCCGTATGCCTAAAAATACGGCTTCAACGCTTAATACAACAACTAATGCACCAATTGAGTCCCAGCTTATTGCGAGTCCAATGCCTGCCCCGGCTTCTATACAAAGGAAGGGTCCGATCTTAAGAAGTCCAGGGGAGACAACAGCCAAAACACTGGCGGCTCTGTCACCTTTGAGCACACTATATGCCCGTTTAAAACGGCTGCATGCACCTAGACTGTCCATAGAAAACACTAGCTCAATTTCAAACCCTATAACCTTCAAACCAGAAATATCAAGGTCGCCTTTAAAACGACACCCAGTTCCGTTTATTTTGTTTTAACGAAAGGGAAGCTTGAGCAGTCACATTACTGATCAACATATTTACTCTCTTCCGTATTGCATTGGTTTCTTCCTTAATAAGCTGTGTTATGTTATGTTTGACAATTTGTGTATTGTCTCGTATCGAATCTAAAAGTTCATCTGTATCGTTTTGCAATTGTTTCCATCCATTTCTCCAGACACTAGAAATTCGCTGAATGACTTGTTCAAATTCGGTATGTTTAAGTTACCTATATCTTGTATTACTTCATTCCACAATGGCTGAAAGATTTTGAACCGTCGTTTATACTGTATTAAGCAAAATGGTTGAATGGTTCGACCACAGAGTCTGATAACTAGATAAGACATCTCTAATGAGATTTTCAAACCGTTCACTTATGTGTTTTAAATCGAGTATTTCTTTTGTCACGACGATTAGTGTTTGATTGTGCGCTGGAGTCTTTGAATCGCTGGCCAGAAAAGCATAGACTTTAACATTGACCCCTGGCTTGATAAAACGCAAAAGTGGTGCATCGAGAAATGCTTCAGCGACATAAATACTCTTGCAGGATTAGGACCGCAAAAGCTCCTCGGCTGAGATTCTAAATAGGGAATACTTTGTTATAAAATTATATGCAATTAATGAGGACAGGATCTCAATTTCTATAAGTAAAATAAAACAATTCATATTACTTTGGAAGTGGAAAGAGAGAGTTGATATATTAATGGGCATTAAAGGACGCCATTAAACATATTAAAATAACTCTGCAAATGGAAAAGGGCACATACATAAAGGTATGTTTAAATAACTTACACATAAAAACGAGATTTTAACAATAACATATAATGTCCTATTTATTTAAATAAAATGTTTCTGCCAATCATTTACCTCCAAGCGAAGCAAGAACGTTAACTTCACTACTTCCACTGCCTCAAGTAGTTTGGTTCCCATATGGTGTTTTGAAAGTAAATTCTAATACACCAAATCCCTGCAGATTCACCACAAAACCCCATTCCACAAGAAATAAACTGTTTAATATCTGAATAGAATATAGAAATGTACAATTATTAGAATAATATTTATTAACATTAAATAACGTATCCACCATTCCTCCTTGGAATTATTTGTCGCCCTATATAAGTTAAAATATCATTTATTTTCATCACTTATGTTCAGATGCTTAAATTGCAATCAACTGATTATTCTAAATTTGGCGTGATGACTAATTCCATTTCGTCGTTGCGTTCCGAGCGGTCGAAATAACGATAAAAATAAAAGGCAATGTATATTTGTAGTGTCGTGTTTTTTATCCTTGCGAAAACGACATAATGACAATACAAAATTGCAAATAGACATAAAATATTTACGGTGGTAAAGAGATGAAATCTGTGATTTTTTTTCTTTTAATCTCGTAGCCACGACTTACTACCTCTTGTCTTGACTAAGTTATCTAGTTAACACGATTTAGTTATGTTGTGGCAACAACTTAGTACTTCGTTCCCAATACTGAGTTATTTCTAAGTCGTGGCCATGACATTCTTAGTCGTGGGAACGAGTTAGTAAGTCCTCACCACGAGGTAACTATAAGTGGAAACAGGTTGTCTTGTTAGCACAAACCTTCCAAAAATACAGAATGCACCATTAATACAACATATTGCAATTAAAAGAATAACACGATAGAATTTATAGTATACATACCTAACATGGGAATTCGACTATGCAACGAAACGACACAGTGTGTTCATCATTGTTACGTTATTTTGCGCCTCCAGAACAAAAGCTAACGAATTGGTATAAATCGGTCACCATACTTTCGAATATATATAAAATGCTTTTGTATTTTGCTGAGAATTCAATACAATTAAAAAATACATTATTTTCAGACTTACTGTTCATTATATATAATTAATTTATATATTTCCTTCGAGTATTTTTAAACAAATATACGCCTATATATAAGCTTACATTTATTGGAGACGGTATGGAAAGAAACGCATTTGCCATTCCTGATACGCGGAATATTTCAGTTTCCATTTGGACACCGCCTCCAATCCAGATATTTGCTTCTTGAAACACACTGAAAGTAATGTTTATACAAGATACAATAATGTCTACGAACACTTTGTTTGAAATTATCGGTTGTTATTTATGGACAGTGGTACCGCATAATTTATCAGCTTCTTTGTATGAAAGGATTTTAATGGCTATGATTGAATAGTGTCATTAGTTTTTACAATGCAGAGTGTATAACACTACAGCTTAAACCTGGATTTCACTAAGAAATAGTATTTTAACTGAATTTACGGAAAGTGAAATATTTCATCCCCGTTTCATTGTTGCAAATGTCTTGTCTTAGAATGCACATTAATATGTGGCGGATTTAAACACCAGAACCGTCGATCAGCTTTTTGAACATGTCAAATTTGTAAAGAATGTCTCTCGATTTTTCAGGCAAAATAAGGAAAACAGATCCTCCGTAATCCTGGCAGACATCAACAATGATGCAGCCGGTAAATTTACTTCCTGACCATAGATAGACAAAGCAAAACTGTTGCCAATTTCAGAACGGTGTAAATGCGTTCAGAATACAAAGGTGCCCCTCTGCATTCTGTATTTTGAATATCGTCACCTTTACTGAGCTCTGTCTGCAAATCATTAACACCAAGAATTTCGAAAAAAAGAGGTAAACATGAATTTGAAACCAGGAAGTCTCTAATATCTCATGGCGTTGTATCAAATGTCAAGCAATATAGCAATTTTTCTTCCCAATATGGAACGCCATCGTTGAAATCATGTGTTAACAATTCGGTTAATAATTCACAATCGTCGATTCCTTTGATGACTTCCAAGCCTGATATAGACACAGGTAGGGCTATTGTGTTTGTTTCAACAAATACAGTACCATAGGTATAAATTCTGCCAGGATCAGATTTCAATCTGTACCAATTTGATGTTGATGAAAGTAGAATCTTAATATAAGTTCCCTCGTCGCATCATCGCAGCCGCCGTTTAAGAATCCAGAACATTCATTTAAGTCTGTGATGAAACATAAATAAAGTTGTAGCATACATTGTGAGTAAGCACTACAAATAGCCTTATGTCGGGGAAAAAACCTGCATATGTAATGGCCAAATGCACTACTATCCCCGCAAGGAGTATCCCCCGTAAAAGGTAACAAATGTCTGAGCTCATAAGGGTGATCACTGCGATGAGCTGAAAATAATGAAAACTTAAAACTTTTTTAAACAATTACCCCATCTTTTAATATCTTAATCAATAAGTCATATGTTTATTTTGTAAAAGTATGAAGTCAGTTTTAAAGAAAGTTTTGATCCAAAAGGAATATTTTCTTTTAAACGATGATATGCTAATGAATCAAATGTGTTGAAATTGCAAAAACATTGTTGTAGCATGGGAAGTTTGAAAACATGCTTATTAGCAAATGATTTTTTTTATAAATTTTAAATTGAAGTTGGTAGGAGGGAATATAAGACTGTGAAGTATCAAGTTGATTGTCAGAATAAAACCCATGTTAATGACAAAATGAGCATGTACACATATCAATATAATATGACGTTTAAGGGCAGTGGTATGTAGTGTAACATAATAAATATAACACATTAAAGCATCTATTCATTTTTTAAATATCACTTATATTGTGTGTTTCATCATATCTTTTAAGTTTGTTAACATTTTTACGTTGGTGTTTTGGCAATTGTCATCAACACAATCATAAATATTAATACTATTGTTAATAGCGGAATAACTTGTCCGTATTCGTTTTCTTTCCCACCACACATCCGACTTTAAAAAACCCTCTGTTAACCAAGAAATATAGACAGGTCAATTCCACCCCAACATACCGTGTTGTAAATGTCATTTGTTTAGTCAATGTAATCTTAATGTAAGTACAGTGTTTTGTATGATATGATATCTTAAACAGGTTTTATATATTAAAAAAATATATATATATTTGTCGATATTAATACATTAACTGGTCCATTCTTATTTTTATTTTTTCTTATGATTCCCAACTTAAACTTACAACTTCAAAACAGTCTGGAAATATTACAACCTTTCAGTGTTTAACATAACTCACTGAATCTCATTTTAATAATTATATCGTTCCACACCCTGTTAAAATGTGTCCTATTTTTTTCTTTTAGTCATTCATGTGTTTCAATAGATATCAAAAAAAATATGTAAACCTGTTTTGTATTTGTTTCTATTTTGGGTCAAAACATGGGCGTGGCCATTGTATTGTACATTGTATTATGTCGTTTAAACATATGCCTGATTGTTGTACTATAATATGTTTATAGGTTTTAATATGTGCATATACTTTATAATGTATATGCATTTTAAAAACAATGCCTTAAACAGACACAAACAAAATGAAAGCATGTAAACGCTTAGTAAAACTGTTATAGAAGACGTACAATAACTGATATTGAAGCATTTTAAATAGTCTTTATCTAATATACGAGGGATGATCGGGTAGTTCGAACATTATTGCTCGAAAAATAAAATCACTATGTACTTGGAAAGCTATATATTTTTGAAGGTTGATATATTTGTCCACGATGTATAAATATAAGTTAAATACAAATTGAAAACTAAAAAAGTTACAGCAAATAACAATGACACAGTAATGCGTACCCGGAGCACGTCAGAGTACAACAAGCGACGTTATGATAACGTCAGAGATTCAGTCACACTTTTTCAGCGTAATCACCGCGGATTTGATTGCATTTTCTATGTCCCTGTAACCATTTAGTGTGGGTATCGCTGAACCAGTCACCGTCGTATGACGAAACAACATTTTGCGCGCACATACGAATCTTACTGGCGTCTTTAAATTCCAAGCCTCGTAGCCCTGCCTTGGTTTCCGGGAAAACTCTGAAATCCATGGGGGCAAGATCGGGACTGTAGGGTGGATGCAGAAGAATTTAAAAACCAAGCAAGTTGATTTCAAGGAGGGTTCAGCTAGCTATGTGTCCTGGAGCGTTATCTTGGTGAAATCTTATGCGCTCGAGGTCGAGATTAGGGCGTGTCTTTTTCAATGCCTGCATCAATTCACGCCTAAGAACCTGAAATTATAAAATTAAGTCAAACTTGGTATCGTGACAGTAACGCCAAAACAGTGCATTCGAATATTTTTGTTGACATTAATTTCTAATATTTTTAAACTTCTGAGTAATTATTTAATAGTTAAAATACTGTTTAAAATATAAATCTGCTTACCTTCGAATAGTAACTAGTGGTCACTGTCTGGCCATCGGGAACCTGGTGCTATAGGATCATGCCCTTCCTGTCCATGAAAAACATGAACATATGTTTCCCACCGCTTTTCGATACTCCTGCCTTCTTTAGGTGAGAGGTCCCCGAGTTTTTCCAAATACAGGACTGGGCTTTCGTCTCCGGGTCGAAGTGCCATAACCAAGTTTTCTCGGTTGTAACCATGCGGTCGAGGAATTCTTCGCCTTCACGCTCATACCGGCGGACGAACTCTTGCGGGCACCCTTGTTTGCCTCTTATGATCCTTAAGGAGTCTCGGCTCCCAGCGCGCGCACACTTTAGACATGCCTCATTCTGTTTTCAAAATTTCGTGCACGTAGAAGTGGAAACATCTAGTTCAGTAGCTAAATTTCTCAAAGTGTGTCGCCTGTCACTGTACACCATATTTTCACTTTATTTGGAATTCGAACAGTTCACCTTAGACGGCCGGCCACATCGTTGATCGTCTTTTATAGACCATCTTCCTTCCCGAAACCGTCGGTGCCACTGCATTTCGTGGTCGTACTGGAACTCTGTAAAATCTTCAACGTTTGACTTGGTGTCTTGTCTAATCCCACGCACAATTTAATGGCTGCCCACGACGTCTCCCGTTGACGTCATTGTTTTGTAATTTCGGTTAGTGACAACGCCGTTAAACAAATGCTTATATCTTCAACCAGAAGCAACGACAAACGTCAAAAATTTCAGGAAATGACGTCATAAGCGACGTTAGACAGCAGACGATTTCGCGCAGTCGTACGCAAAAGAAAACGCATTCAAATACGCTAGTAATCAATGAAATAAATGTTGAAAACTGCATACTTTTTGACGTGCTCCGGGTATGCCGATGCTATGGACACTGATAATTCAGCGAATAATACAAAATGTTTTTGTTTTTCAACTGCACGCTTATAAGAAGATGTTAACCATAGTATTCTTATTTTCATAGTAATGACACAAATTATAAGGAAGTTATACGAACAGACTACGAACTTCCCGATCATCCCTCGTAAACTAGTAACTGCGCTTATAATCTTTCCCCGGAATAAAGACGGTCTCTAATCACTCAGGTATTTTATAGGTATCAATTCTCTTTTCGGAATATAACAGGTATCAACTCTCTCCGGAGTAAAGCAGGGATCTACTCTCTCCGGGATATAACAGGTATTAATTATCTCCGGAATACAGCAGGGATCAACTATTTCCGGAATACAGCAGGGATAAATTATCTCCGGAATATAGCAGGTATCAACTATCTCCGGAATATATCAGTGATAAACTATCTCCGGAATACAGCAGGGATAAACTATCTCCGGAATATAGCAGGGATCAACTATCTCCGGAATATAGCAGGGATTAACTATTTCCGGAATACAGCAGGGATAAAATATCTCCGGAATACAGCATGTATCAACTATATCCGGAATATAGCAGGGATCAACTATCTCCGGAATATAGCAGTGATAAACTATCTCCGGAATACAGCAGGTATCAACTATATCCGGAATATAGCAGGGATCAACTATCTGCTGAATATAGCAGTGATGAATTATCTCCGGTATATAGCAGGTATCATCTATCTCCGGAATATAGCAGTGATCAACTATATCCGGAATGTAGCAGTGATCAACTCTCTCCGGAATAAAGCAGGGATCAACTATATCCGGAATATAGCAGGGATCAACTATCTCCGGGATATAGCAGTAATTAACTATCCCCCGTATATAGCAGGTATCAACTATCTCCGGAATACAGCAGGTATCAACTTTATCCGGAATATAGCAGGGATCAACTATCTCCGGAATATAGCAGTGATCAACTATATCCGGAATGTAGCAGTGATCAACTCTCTCCGGAATAAAGCAGGGATCAACTATATCCGGAATATAGCAGGGATCAACTATATCCGGAATATAGCAGGGATCAACTATCTCCGGTATATAGCAGGTATCAACTATCTCCGGAATACAGCAGGTATCAACTATATCCGGAATATAGCAGGGATCAACTATCTCCGGAATATAGCAGTGATCAACTATCTCCGGTATATAGCAGGTATCAACTATCTCCGGAATATAGCAGTGATCAACTCTCTCCGGAATATAGCAGTGATCAACTCTCTCCGGAATAAAGCAGGGATCTACTCTCTCCGGGATATAACAGGTATCAACTATCTCCGGAATATAGCAGGGATCAACTATTTCCGGAATACAGCAGGGATAAACTATCTCCGAAATATAGCAGGTATCAACTATCTCCGGAATATAGCAGGGATCAACTATCTCCGGAATATAGCAGTGATCAACTATTTCTGGAATACAGCAGGGATCAACTTTATCCGGAAAATAGCAGGGATCAACTATATCCGGGATATGGCAGGGATAAACTATCTCCGGGATATGGCAGGGATCAACTATATCCGTAATATAGCAGGGATCAACTATATCCGGGATATGGCAAGGATAAACTATCTCCGGAATACAGCAGGTATCAACTATATCCGGAATATAGCAGGGATCAACTATCTGCTGAATATAGCAGTGATCAATTATCTCCGGTATATAGCAGGTATCATCTATCTCCGGAATATAGCAGTGATCAACTATATCCGGAATATAGCAGTGATAAACTATCTCCGGAATAAAGCAGGGATCAACTATATCCGGAATATAGCAGGGATCAACTATCTCCGGGATATAGCAGTGATCAACTATCTCCCGTATATAGCAGTGATAAACAATCTCCGGAATATGGCAGTGATAAACTATCTGCGGAATACAGCAGTGATCAACTATCTCCGGTATATAGCAGGGATCAACTATCTCCGGGATATGGCAGGGATAAACTATCTCCGGTATATAGCAGGGATCAACTCTCTCCGGAATGTAGCAGTGATCAACTATCTCCGGTATATAGCAGGGATAAACTATCTCCGGAATATAGCAGTGATCAACTATATCCGGAATATAGCAGTGATAAACTATCTCCGGAATACAGCAGGTATCAACTATCGCCGGTATATAGCAGGTATCAACTCTCTCCGGTATATAGCAGGGATCAACTCTCTCCGGGATATGGCAGGGATCAACTATATCCGGAATATAGCAGTGATCAACTATATCCGGAATGTAACAGGTATCAACTATATCCTGAATGTAGCAGGTATCAACTATCGCCGGTATATAACAGAAATCAACTATCTCCGGTATATAGCAGGGATCAACTATATCCGTATATAGCAGGTATCAACTATCTCCGGTATATAGCAGGAATTAACTCTCTCCGGTATATAGCAGGGATCTACTCTCTCCGGAATGTAGCTGGGATCAACTCTCTCCGGAATGTAGCAGGGATCAAATTTCTCCGCAATATAGCATGTATAAACTCTCTCCGGAATATAGCAGGGATCAACTCTCTCCGGAATGTAGCAGGTATAAACTAGCTACGGAATATAATAGGTTTAAACTCTCTCTAAAATATAGCAGATATCAAATTAAGCAGGTATAAAATATTTCCTGAATATAGCAGGTAACAACTATCTCCCGAATTTAGTAGGTATCAACTATCGCCGGAGTATAATAAGTTTAAACTCTCTCTGAAATATAGCAGGGATCAACTACCTCCGGAATAAAGCAGGACTGTATCAACTCTCCGGAATATCTCTCAACTTTCTTCGGAATAAAGCAGGCATCCACTATTTCCTGAGTACAGCAGGTGTCAACTATTTCCGTAATACAGCAGGTTTCAACTTTTTCCGTAATACAGCAGGTATCAGCTAATTCCAGCATAAAGCGGGTATCAACTATTTCCAGAATACAGCAGGTATCAACTATTTCCTTAATACAGCAGGTATCAGCTAATTCAAGCATAAAGCGGGTATCAACTATTTCCAGAATACAGCAGGTATCAACTATTTCCAGAATACAGCAGGGATCGCCTCTGGTTCAGGTTCAAAGAGCAACTATACGGGCTTTAATACTTGGAGAATATTTACTGTAGCACATTGTTATAGCAAATACAATAACAAAAGAGAAGTTTTCTAGACAACCATTTTTAAATAATTGCATTAATGTTTTTACAATAGTTTTATAATGAGGCAGATCCATCTTCCGTAATTTAGATATGCATGCATTTATATATAAATCGTCAATGATCAGCGTAATTAAAACCCTCGGGATGATTCCGGGGATTCATCTCTGTAACAGCTTAAACCATATTTAAAGGACAAACTTTGTAGTTTCAATTGTATTTAGTGTATATCAGATATGTAGTTTCAAACTTATTTAGTGTATATCGGATTTGTAGTTTTCATTGAACTTTAGTACATCTGGGATTAGTATTTCCATTGGTTTTATTGTTTTATTGTATTTCAGAGTATTTCGGATCTGTAGTTTCCATTGTATTTCAGAGTATTTTGGATCTGTAGTTTCCATTGTATTTCAGAGTATTTCGGATCTGTAGTTTCCATATTTTAGAGTATTTCGGATCTGTTGTTTCTACTTATTATAGTGTATTTTGGATCTGTTGTTTTCATTTTATTTTAGTGTATTTCGGATCTATATTAATTGAACTATGTGTATTTGGGATTTGTAGTTGTATTTTAGTGTATTTGTGACACAATTGTATCTTATACGATGGCATATTAAATCAGAAAATGACATCCACATACATAGTAATATCACTTTAGGTAATATGATCAATTAAAAGTGTGTGTCAAGATCGAATACTCGGAAAACCGACCATCAAAACTAAAGGAGATGTTGTTGGGAGATAAAATGAATAAAAATGAACTATCCTTTTTCTATAAGAAAACCACTTGCATAATGATAACAAATTAAGTTTCCTCTTACTTTACCCAATAAAAAAGAAGTTGTTTTAGAAGCGTTACGTTGTAAACGCTTTTGGAAAACAGGGTAGGCTTAGGATGCATTCAGTGCCAATGCCCAATTGTGTTCGATTGAGAGTGTTCGTAGGGAGTAAAAAAGGTACTCTGTAGAAGACTGAAGAGTGACGTGTAAAAGTGTACACATTCTCAGGTTCTATGACATATAAGCCATGGGTAAGGACAGCTTACATGTTAAACTCAGTTTGTCCTTCAAACATTCTTACTTTTTATGACCTTTAAGCAATTCGTTAGAGCAGATTAAACGTAAGACAAGATAACCATCTCTCTCCAGTGTGATGACTAAATGTATTTAAAGAACAATATTTGTTTGTTCAAAGGATCGTTTTTCACATTTGCATGACCTTCGCCCAATTGAAATTAAATATTTACTTCCTGAATTATTAACATTTCATTTATTAAACTGCATGCATTTGGTTAAAAATATCACTTGACACTTTTCTTAAAAAGATCAAGCCATTTAAAGAATGAAACGAACGCATTTCGACCTGTTTTACTTGTCTCTTCTGCGTGCTAAAAGCTTAACACTTGATTGGTGTACTATCTAGTTTTAAACGTTACCATTGTTAATAAATATATGCATTGTGCTTCAATATTTTATTGCGCTGTTGTCTTTTGTGGATTTTTTTTTGTAACATGTTTTCGTACGATTGTGGTTAAAATCAAGTGTGAGGTCAAAAGCTCGAAAACTGGTTTTGTACCCGTAGTGTCTTCTTAATTTATTCTCACTGACAGCGCCATCGCAGTTTCTCAAACAAAGAATAATATGTGTGTATGTGTTTGTTGCTTTGTGATATTGTATGCATCTCGATAAGTGTGTGTAAAACACTTTTACCTGAGAAACAGCGATTAGTATTTCTGTCGTTTTAGACATACGTCTGACTATTAAACCTTTGCTTTATACGTGCCTTCCAAAGAATATCAAAAACATATTTAAAGATAAGAATAGTGACATATGTCGCGACAAGGAAAACACCATAAGACGTCGAGAAAGCAATCCTTTCACGAGTAATACAGCCACAAGTGAACACAAAATTTAATGTGATCATGAATGAAATAAATGTGAATTTTACACCATTGTACACATTTCCTGCTACTTTAATGTTAACTTTAGAACGCCATTTAAATGATATCAAACCAGGAGAGTGAACGCTATGTTACCTTTTTATAGCAATACGGAATCCAAACGATACAAGAGTGATGACAATATCCAAATTGATTTTCAAATAACAACATTGAGAATAACAATAATGGTGAAATGAATAGAGGATAACTTTAAATTCGGACATGACGTCATAGAAATTTTGTTCCAGCCATGTTTGTGCACTTTTTAAATTTGGAATTTAGAGCGGCCTAAAAATTTAAAACAGTAAAAATATATCACATTTGTTATGTAAATATTTTAAACAGTGAATTATCATTTTTGTTTTCCATAAAATGTTTGTTCATTAATAGTTGCCACAAGCATTTCATATACGTTTAAATGTAATTAAAAAAATAACAAATATATTATAAGTGACTTCTTCAAAGATGAAGTTAGACATAAGTATTGCCTTTATCGCTAATGGGTGTTTATGCTTACTGACGAATTAAAACTAAGTTTTAATTGTGTAAGAATGGACCGTTAGTATTTATTCTTTAATGCTATTGAAATTTGTATCGCACCATTTCATCAGTAAACTGCAACTGTTTCAACAATTTATTCATATTAATAATATATGATTCAGAAAAAATATGTTAGAGAACCAACGACAAAAGTATTCGTGTCAAATGATACACAAACACGAACTACGTTATCGTGTGATTTGATATATTGCATAAGTTTTGGAGAGGGGCCACAAGGTAAGTAACTGCGTCGCATGAAACATTGCTTTGGTTTCGGAGAGGGACCACAAGGTTAATAATCGTGTCGCATGACACATTGCTTAAGTTTCGGAGAGGGACGACAAGGTTAGAAATCGTGTCGCATGATACATTGCTTTGATTTCGGAGAGGGACCATGGTAATGGATTCCATTATATAGGGACTATAGAGTTGGACCTACTTATAGTAAGTAATGAAGATCAGTGCAGGTTGGATATACAGAAAAACAGGTGACTACCTTAATTTTGAAGATAAGTGTATAACATACAAGTGAATCACTACAGTTATTATATCGAGAATTACAGTATGGTGGCGTGAATTAGAAGACATGTGTTAATGAGAATGACTTGTTTTTGCCGTAAATTGGAAGATAATTGTTTCACGGTTTATACTCTTCACATATGGAGGAAATAAAAGATATATCTATCTATATGTGTAAGCGGTCCAGTAGCTCAGTCGGTAGAGCACCACCCTTAGAGCTAGGGGTCATTGATTAGAGTCCCGGTCTGGCTGTATTATTTACTCACTCTGTGACATTTGGCGCCCAACGAGGGACCGTGGTAGCATAACGCGCTCTCTGTGCTAATTATGTATATTCCTCAGCACTAGTCTTGGTCAAATTTCGAAGGACGAATTTCAAGTTTGCAGGGAAGTATGTCACGGTATCGATACCTACGCACGTGGTGGGGAGGTGTGTAAGCGGCCCAGAAGTTCAGTCGGTAGAGCACTCTCTCTGATAGCGAGGGGTCCCGGGTTCGAGCCCGGTATGGCTGCACACTTTTCTCACCCTGTGACAATTGCATAGAATATAAGTAAATGCCTGCAATGAATATAAAGATATTCAGACTGTTGCTGTGAATTTGAATACAAGTGTATTGAATACAAAGAAATCACAACAGTTATGATGTAGGGAATAATAGGTTGGGGCCGTGAAATCGGAGACAAGTGAATAAAAGACAAGTGAATCACTGAAGTTAAGATATTGGGAATAACAGGTTGGTGCCGTGAATTCGGAGACAAGTGAATAAAAGACAAGTGAATCACTGCAGTTAAGTGTTTTGGGAATAACAGGTTGGTGCCGTAAATTCGGAGACAAGTGAATGAAAGACATGTGAATCACTGAAGTGAAGATATAGGGAAAAACAGGTTGGTGCCGTGAATGAGAAGGCAAGTGAATAAAAGACAAGAGAATCACTGACGTTAAGATATAGGGAATAACAGGTCGGTGCCGTGAATGAGAAGGCAAGTGAATAAAAGTCAAGTGAATTACTGAAGTTAAGATATAGGAAATACCAGGTTGGTGCCGTGAATGAGAAGGCAAGTGAATAAAAGGCAAGTTAATCACTGCAGTTAAGATATAGGGAATACCAGGTTGGTGCCGTGAATGAGAAGGCAAGTGAATAAAAGACAAGAGAATCACTAACGTTAAGATATAGGGAATAACAGGTCGGTGCCGTGAATGAGAAGGTAAGTGAATAAAAGGCAAGTGAATCACTGAAGATAAGATATAGGGATTACCAGGTTGGTGCCGTGAATGAGAAGGCAAGTGAATAAAAGTCAAGTTAATTACTGAAGTTAAGATATAGGGAATAATAGGTTGGTGGTGTGAATGAGAAGGCAAGTGAATAAAAGGCAAGTGAATCACTGAAGTTAAGATATAGGGATTACCAGGTTGGAGCCGTGAATGAGAAGGCAAGTGAATAAAAGTCAAGTGAATTACTGAAGTTAAGATATAGAGAATAACAGGCTGGTGCCATTATTGGGAAGGTTTCAAGGATCACTCTTACAATGACGGAGTCCGTTAATCATTCACAGATATATCCTAGCCATGTTAAAGTATCACAGGTTACTGACTAAGAATACAACCTCATTGACTGACACATTGTAAACGCAAAATCTGACACAAGAAATATGTATCGACTGCTTGGCAGTAGGTGGACCTTTAAACACCCGCGAAAGTTGGATTATTTTATGATTAAGCGTAGTACTAAATAAATGCCTTTATGCAATTGCATTGGCTGTGTGTGAAGAGTATATTCTAAGGCCTATTTATACCTTACATTCTGCCTCTAAACAAGTTTAATATTTGAATTCATGACTACATGGCTTGTCCCTGCAGTTGTCATTATTTGATTCGTAAAATTTCATTTGAGCTGAACGCGCTCAATTCTGCAGCCATGCCATTTTTTTTCCAATCCACGGACCTTACCTGTATTTCTATCCTCTCACGTTTTTGTTTGCTTATCAAATACGTCATTTTATCAAAACATCGGTTTAAAATCGAGTTGACTATTGAGTATACGCAACTGTTTAAAGGAAATAGTTCAACAAATTTGAACTCATTCTTTTTTATTCCCCGACATCAAAGTCCTGAATTCAATTTCTTAGGCAAGTTCTATCATTTTTTTAATACAGATGTCTACGATATGTTATTATTGGTCGGACAACTGTCTGAAACATACACTTTAATCATAAAGTTGTCAGACCGAATCATGTAAACATTGAACAGAATGACACGTCTTTATAAACTGTTCAATACATATGGAAATAAAAGATATGCCAATAAAAATATATGATGAAGGCTTTTGACATCTATACAATCTCAATGGTTATCGAATATATGCAAACGTAATTCACTTATAACGATGAACCAAAGACTTAACTTCAACAAATGAAAATAAACGAAAATGATGTTTATAAATGTTTAGCGTCTGATCACATTATTAGTTTACATGTAGATATATACGCTAGGTTCTATGTGCACTGCTTTTCTATTTTCGATTTCGTATAACGAGGAAAATCATACAAACAACACAACAAAGGTTTTACATACTATGTATTCGGACACTTATGAAAATGAGCAAATTATACAGAACTTATCAACCTGAACGGAATTAAATTTTCAGCATTTTCTGTATACAAACATAGCATTTTCAAGATACAGTAATAATTATAACTAAACAACAATACAAGCAAATGGTTAAGCATAGCTTTAATAATTGCAAGGTCAAGACAATAAACCTTTTTTAAAATGTGGATGTGAATTAAACCTGTATTACATAAAAAGCAGAGCTTAATAAATTTTGATCTGTATACATTTATTTATTCAAGTTTCATTAATTCTGCGTAAATAAAATATAATACTTATTGTGTTTTGTTTTTTTTTCAAAAAATTCGATATCAAGCTTAAAATGATTATGTACAGAATACAACAGCTAGACTGTTGTTTTTTTTCCAAAATATGATTCATAATTTATGAAGAATCAGAATGTCACAGGCAATCATATCTATACAATAGTGTGTGTGTGTCTAAATGTCCATGGACGATAGTGTTACAAACGGATTCTTTCATTTATTTTTTAAAACAAATGGCAAATGCAATTTCTAAAGAAATATTTACAAAATGGGTGTCCTTCAAAAAATAAAGTTAAACACAGTTTTATATGTTTTTCGTGCAGCAACAACACCACCTCCTAGTTTATATGGGATAAGAAATTGCCGTTGAACAGACCATACCCTTTCAATGCTCTTCTTAGACAGATGACTAAATAAACCTTGTCCTGACATCCCTACGTCATAAGCGATTGCAATTTAAGCATGTAATAACACTTTTTGAAGAACCTCCATAGGTATATCTGTCAGAATACAGTAACATGTGAATACAATTACCAATTTTGTATTGTTTTGTTGATCAGTTAGAAATAACATATTAACCCAAACAAACGTGAAAACTATATAGTTTCGTTTTAAGCAAAAATTTAAATTACTATTGCACTGCTAAATTTGTATAACGTGGTATAATCGAACCTGATTTATTAGACCTAAAGCCTACACTATATTTAATAACAGATATCATGTCAGAAAAAACAGCAACAACATGTTTTGATTTGACAATTTTTATCTTCTAAAATCTAAATTAGAGATAATGTGATTATTTGAGCCTAAGGCAACAGCAAGGTACAAACTGATGTGTATACACTGATGAGAAAAATATAGAACATTAATGTGTAGTGTCCTCACGTTGATGCAATGGTGCCTATACAGATATATTTGGCACAACTGGAACTCAGCAATAACACTGGATTGACAAAACTTGAATCGTTCCAAAAGCCTCACACAACCATATGAATATTTTACTTTGACACATGCCTACAATGAGAAAGACAAAAAGAGGTAAAAATGAGTGTATCGTTATAACTGCATCGCAAAGTCACGGCACAATCTTACTTTGACACAAACCTACAATGAGAAACACAAACACAACATGAGTGTATCGTTCTAACTGCCTCAGAAAACCGTACTCATTTGGCAGAAGTCTACAGCTAGAAACACAAACACAACATGAGTGAATCGTTCTAACTGCTTCACAAAACCGTACTCATTTGGCACAAGCTTACAGCTTGAAACACAAACCTAACATGAGTGTATCGTTCCAACTGCCTCACAAGGTCACACGTATTTGGCAGAAGCCTACAGCTAAAAACACTAACACAACATGAGTGTAACTGCTTCACAAAGCCACACTCATTTGGCACAAGCCTATAATAAGAAACACAAACACAACATGAGTGTATCGTCCAACTGCCTCACAAAGCCACACGCATTTGGCACAAGCCTATAATAAGAAACACAAACACATCATGAGTGAATCGTTCCAACTGCCTCACAACGTCACACTTTTTTGGCAGAAACATACAACTACAAAAAAGTCTAGTTATATTAATACGGGCTAGTATGAGGCCGATAACACATTATATTTACAGGATTAAAGTAACATTTTATCACTGTTCAGCTGAGTTTATCGCTCAAAAATAACAAATACTAATTGTCAAGTTTAAAGTGTGTATAATAAGCATGTAAAAAACAGGTACATATTGAATTCCGATGCTGTTTTTTTATTTATCGGGATTTACGTGGTAGGCAAACCAAAGCATTTTTGCATTTGAAAAATGTGCGATAATTGCGACAGATACATGTGTCGTAGGCGATATTATACATTAGAAAGAGAGGTTAAATTCGTTGGACACAACGATATCAATTTAATTTTATGTTTTTGACAATTTCTTTTCTTCCAGCAATGTAATCATCTGATATTTAGTCTCTTTTATTCAGTACCTTTTATAGCACCATACACCACATGCAACAATGATCACAGCAATCACCACAGCACTTGTCGTTAGTATCACCGTTAGTGTCACAACCAGTGTTAATGGAAACTCATCTGGAAAAAAACACGGGAAACTTATATAACTGATATCTCCAATCCGAAATAAAACATTACATACATAATACCATCAAACGGTTAAAATAAGGTGATATTTGACGATTTAAAACCAGAACGTGGTATGTAGTATCAAAGGAATTAAAATAATAAAATGAATTATACAGGGAAAGTGGCAAAATATTCACACATGAACTTTGTTAAGAGACACATTGTAAGAATTCAAACGGCAATTAACAAGTGGCAAAAACATATTAACACCACATAATCAAATACAAACACCACAAATAGGCAAAACACGCATCAAAACAGTTTTGTCGATATGTGCTGGGATTATCGCATTGAAACTTTCATTGAATAACGAGCTCACTGGAACATGAGTCTACCGCGGAATTAAAAAAGTTTGTATAGACATAATTTCACTTGTCCCAACATTTACCAATGCTTTCAAATTTAAAAAAATATATACCTAATCAGAGCAAGCATCATAATGAACAAAATGAAAACAATGAAGAACCTGCAATAGCATGAATGAAGAGGAGCAAATGGGCTAGCTCTTAAATTGTATGATAAAGACTCAAGGATAGCCATTCGACATAGCTTATCCATAAGTCACTACATATATGTAATGCATATGTGTACCGTGTTTCCAAATGATATGTACCTGGGCTGAATATGTAGAATCGATTATACCATGATTATTTCTGATACACAGTTTTTCCATGATGTCGAACAAGATAAATTATGAAGTTTCAATACTATTAAAGGTGATTGTGATGCAAATAGTTGTTAATGACAAACTGTTAAAATGCCTAACTGTAGCAGAGTTGAGTTACCATTGTTAATTAGCAACGTTTATATATCGTACTTTACAAAACAAGGCAACTGTGTATTTTGCCGTTTATATTCAGTGTCTTGTGAATGCTGATATAGGGAGAAATAAGTCATTGGTATAGTAGGGCAAGTTGTCACAATGTACACCGTACTGTTGAATTCAATCACCATTCAACGAGGAGCTTGAGCAGGCTGTTGGAACAAACGTTTTAATATTAATTTGGTAGACCAATGATATCAAGTAAAATGCTAGCCATTATATCGTGCACATTATGATGAGTGTTGAACAAAGTGCAGCACACTAAATATCAGGCTTCTATTCTGGGAGAGCCATTCAGTACTTAAAAGTGCGTTACCTTCAGTACATATTTCTGGCAAAGCCATACTGTACCAAAAATATATATTACCTTCAGTGGTTGTCTTGTTGATTATGTCCTCTTTTTCTGTAAAATGTTTAATTCATTGATTGAAATAGTACATTAAATTTCAAGTTCGAGAAATAGAATTGCGATAACCAAATCGTTAATCAATGGAGATAAACGTGAGCAAATTGAAAACTTCATTGTCCAAAACATAATAACATTTCCGACTTGGAGATTTCACTATAAAGCAATTCGAATATAGAAAATATACTGTGTCTTACTATGATAAATTCTGATTGAAAGCCTTTATTTCATAGCAAGACGTTTACATCTACATGATTATACTTATCGTAGGAAAAATAAGTAAGTTCAATTTACTGTAAGACAGTTGATTATTTACTTGATAGGTTCCAGAGAAGAAGCATTACAAACTGAAATACCTGTCACAAAGACGTACGCCTCCTGCATGATAAGGCTGGTGACCAAGTTGGATGCTACACAGTGGTAACTACCTTCGTCTGAGTGAGTCACGTTGTGGATGGTCAACATCATATTTGTCGACGAGTTGGTGATTTGTTCATGGTCTTTAAACCAAATGAAAGTCGGGGGAGGATTTCCTGTGACATTGCATACGAGGTGGCATGTTTGTCCTGCCACTACTGTTTGGTTTTCAAGAGGATGCATTGTTGTAGGTGGAGTAGAACAGAATACATTGGACTCATTAATCGCACCTAGATGGTCCAAAAGGCTTAGAGACATTTCGTATACATCGAGAACTTTTAGCGAATAGTTATTGGTCAATATAAGAAAAATGTCCTCAAAAGCGGAGATACTTTGCATGCTTTGATTTGGTAAGTCAGTTGATGGTAAAACAATTTCATAAAGCGATGCGACAGCGTAATGTGCACAATCAAGGAAAGAGACACATGCATCTGCACTGAAGTATTGGCTTGTTACATTTTCCATGGCGACGACCCAATAATTGACAATTTCTACAGTATTGGCATCATCGGTTTGATTTTGAACCATTGCAGCCGCATCCCCAGAATATCTTTCCACATCCGATAAATAGGAATCAGAAGATAAATTTGCTTTTGCGCTGTCGATGGTTTCTGTCAATTCAGTAAGACTAATGTTGAATTCAGCTTCAGCTACGTTCGGATCAATTCCTAAATCCGTTAACGATGCATTTCCTAGGGAGTGCTTATCTTTTAAACCCAGAGTATCCTGTACGAATGTCGTATTCATCAAGGTACTAGCTGTCTCGTTTGCCATGTCATGCAAAGCATAGATAGTGTCAAATAGGAAAGTATGAATGTTTATAAATGTTTGACAATTTTTCCGAAATATTTCTGTCCTAATATCATATTCACTGTCCGTTTGGTTAGTCGTAAAGCCCAGTGTATCCGCGATTATGTCAATGGTTTCATTGTTAAGTGTTTCTGTAGCATTAACATGAGTATCCCTTGTTTTCCTGTAATGCTTGTATAATAAATTTAGTGAATCATATTCTATCTCTCTTCTTTTGCGTCCGAAGATATTTCCGATGGAATTGAGTATAGATGTTATTGTTGCCTTGGCAGCATACCATAGACTTTGGAAAATGTCATTGAAATTGATGCGTATTTTAATTGTTCTAAATCCAGTTTTAAATACATTTACATCACAGTGGACATCAAAAACGGCTTTATCATGTGATGAAAGTGTAACTTCAAAACCACAATTTCGCACATCAATTATACTTTCTAATCCGTATTTAATGATCAAATTTAAAGCTGCAACGCCTAATTTCACTACCTGCTTAACAGCCTCAAGAGCAAGCTTTGCTCCTTCCAATATCCCTTTAGTTGCCTCTAGTCCTAGTTTAGCCAAATCAAGTGCAGCTATAGCTATGTCCAAAACAACCCTTGATTTATCAACAATGAATTGTGCAGCTGACACTATTACTTTTGCAGCATCTAAGGCTAGCATTGGAATGCGGACAAATACCTTGGCTGCTTCTAGTGCTAAAAAAGCAATGGCTCGAACAGCTCTGCATAGAAGGTTAAGGGCGAGGCAGATAGGATCAGGAAAAGAAATCATGCAGCTTGTAAATTTACAACATGGGTATGGTATATTAAATACCCAAACCCGTTTGTGACAAATTTTACATTGAATTCCTGGAATACATATTTTCTTGCAGTTTTTAATCCTACATAATCTGTCAACCTTTCTTTGGGCTTCATTTAGTTTACTTAATGCATCTTTAAATGGTTTCTTCGCATCTTCTAGTTTATCGTTAGCTCTATCAAGTGCACGTACCGCATCATCGAATTTTGAATTTGCATTACGGAAAATCGACTTTTTATCTTCAAGCCAGTTTTGAGCTGAGGTTAACCCTCTCTGAGCCTTTGTCACACCGTCTTGTAACTTACTTATTCTTTTGTTGGCCTCATCAGCTATAGTATTTGTAAATCTACGAAGTGCAGCTAAATAACCATCATCAAAACTACCGTCTCCATCGGCATCGGCAACAAAACTTCCTTTCACACCAAACGACAATTGGTACCATTCATTTCCAAGTTCTGCAGATATTTGTAGTTGTGCTTTAAATGTATTCCATACATTTCCTTCGAGATAAATATATAAACCTTGATTTGTTATAAACAGGTCTGTTTGAGCCCTAATTCCAAGGAATTTGGCTTCTACACGTAACAAAGCAGCAAATTTACCAAGTGAGTCTAAGCTTATTGCAAGTCCAATGCCTATCCCATTTTCTATACGAAGGAAACGTCCGATCATAGGTAATCCAGAAGAGACAACAGCCAAAACTCTGGCAGCCCTATCACCCTTGAGAACACTATACGCACGCTCAAACCGGCTACATTCCCCCAGACTGTCTATGGAGTATACAAGCTCAATTTCTAGTCCTAAAATCTTTAAGCCTGAAATATCTAGGTCGCCCTTAAATCGAAATCCTGCTCCTGTTATGTTCTTAAACACCATAGAAGCTTGAGCAGTCACATTACTGATCAACATATTAACTCTCTCCCGTATTGCGTTGGTTTCTTCCTTTATAAGCTGTGTTATGTTGTGTTTGACAATTCGTGTATTTTTTCGTATCGAGTCTAAAAACGCATCAGTGTCGTTTTGCAATTGTTTCCATCCTTCTTTCCAGATACCAGTAATTCGTTGAATAACGTATTGCAGATTTGGTATGTTTGTGTTACCAATATCTTGTATAATGTCTTCAAGAATGGCTAGAAGTTTATGACCAGTGGTTATTATTGTATTAAGCAATATGGTTGAATGGTTCGACAACAGCGTTTGATACCTAGCTAAAACATCTTTTGTGAGATTAACAAACCGTTCACTTATATGTTTTAAATCAAGAACTTCTTTTGCTACATCAATTAGTGTTTGATTGTGCGCAGGAGTCTTTGGATCGCTAGCAAGAAAAGCATAGGCTTTAACATTGACCCCGGGTTTGATAAAACGCAAAAGTGGTGCATCGAGAAATGCTTCAGCGTTGAAAAGCACCGACATGAATATTCCTGCAGGATTTGCATTAATACCACAAAAGTTCCTCGGATTAGATCCTGAAAAGGGTTTACTATGTTATAATATTATATGAAAATATTAAGGACAGGATCGCAATTAACAATAAATAACACAGAACGATTTAAATTGTTGTTTATCAAGCGAAAATAGAATGACGTTACGAAGGGAAAGTTCATTTTACATTTACGACAACTCGTTATGGCATTTAGACATAAAACCATCTTGGCAGGCGTGAACTGACATTGATAAAAAACGACTTTATAGAGAAAGGCAGCGTAAACAAAAAGAAATAGAATTATAATATCAGCTTTAGTGAAAAAATTTTTTTGCTGCATAACATTAACCTCCAAGCGAAGCAAGAGCGTTAACTTCACCACTACCACTGCCTCGAATAGTTTGGCTTCCAAATGGAGTTTTGAACGTAAATTCCAAAGCACCAACTGCTTGAAGTCTCACCACAAACCCCCATTCCTCAAGAAATAAACTCTTCAATATCTGAAAATAGTATTATATCATGTAATAGAAATGCTCAATTAGTAGTATTACATTAAAAGTAAAAATGTTGATGTGTATCCACCATTTGTTGTTATAATTGATTTTAGCCTTATATATGTTTAAATATCACTTTTAGTTGTTTAGAAGTTTCGATTGCAATCAATGAAATGCGTGTTGGTAACTTTTTAATCTTAAATTAATATAATGGCTGATTATTCAATTTCGTCGTTTCGTTCCCCGCGGTCGAAATAACGACAAAACGAATAAACGACAATGTATCTTTGTCTGTTTGTCGTGTTTTCCCGTGGCCACGACTTACTATCTCGTTCCAACGACCTAGTTATTTCTTAGACAACCTAGATTAACTTAGTCGTAGGAACGAGTTAGTAAGTTCTAGCAACGAGATAAGTATGTCGTAGGAACGAGATGGTTAGTTTTTGCCACAACATACATAGTCGTGGGAACGAGTAAGTAAATCGTGGCCAAGAGATAGAACTACACGTCACCGCTATGCCACTGTAAATATTCGTGAAACAATAGCATTGAAATATATGTCCATTACTGTTTTAAATAATCAAACGACATGCCCGTTATCATTGAAGACAAACTTGATCGTTCCAAGGCGGGAATCTCATCATTAAACAGGGAAGCTTTTCTGATGTGTGTGTAGTCAGTTCGTGGTTTTTGTTTGTTTGTGTTCCGTTTGACCCATTACCTTGTAAGTTTTTCATGTAAGTTTCATCGTGTTATTGAACTCTAACTGACAAAGGAGTTATAAATAATGCAAACAATATTATCGAAACAATGTGCTTATTTTGCAAGTTGGCATTATAAGACTGGTTAAATGATCGCATCTGTTCGACGTCCTTTGAACAACACATTACGTTCATCGTTCAAAAGTTTAACGAGTTTACTTTGTGTTAAAAACAATAATCCGTGGCACACGATATGCAGCTAGACAATAGCAACTTTATGTTCCTCAATATTGACAACATTATGCTAATTTTAATGTTTTATTCTTTTGTTTCTTTACAATGAAAGACTTTCAAATATATTGAATGTTCAGCAGTTGTGTATGCATAAATCTGTAAGAAAACGTTTTAAAATGATATATAATCGATATAACTATTCTACAACAAATGCTAACTTCTATCTTGATGTCATTGTATTTTAATATAATTAAATAGTGGCTGATGTATGGTTTATTTAGAATACATCACATGTTTATGTTATCAAATCAATTAACATCTATATGGATAGAAGCTGCAAACTAAGAGAGAGAAATACTACAACTAGAATAAGTGTAAATCTGCCGGCAATCTGTTATTTTATACCGCATATAAACTTGTAATTGATTAGCAGAAAGGTGAACCGTAAAGTATGGCCCAAACGAAAGTTTGACGAATAATCGCTTTCCTATTCGATTATTTTTTACTTCGCAACTGACAGAGCGAAAAGACGAAAAGCGACAATTTAGCGACATCATACAAAACAACATAAAGCGCATAAAATGTCTCGTTTTCGTAATTTTATTGTGTCGTTTTGGCTGGGTTGAAAGAACGACAATACAAATAAACGACCTTGTATTATTTTCGATTGTGTTGTCGGTTGGTCCCTCGAAATAAAAAATAAAAAAGGGAAATGGTTTAATTCGATCACCATATTGAATATATTTTAGATGCTCTTTTTGCTGCAGATTCAATTCAAATTTAAATCATTGTATTTTATAATGCTTCAATGGCTTATTGTATATTAATGTGATATAATTATATGTCTCTCAAAAACGTCTCTCTTTTAATGGTAATCGCTTGAATACGAGCTTACATTTATTGGAGACGGGATGGAAAGAAACGCATTTGCCATTCCTGATACGCGGAATATGTCAGTTTCCATTTGGACATCGCCTCCAATCCATACATTTGCTTCTTGAAACACACTGAAAGTAAAGGTTATACATGTATACAATATGATTTTCGAACACGATGTTAAAATTTATCCGTTATTACTCATTGACAATTATACATTTTTATCAGCATGTTATATAGAAAATATTTTTTCAATATAATTGGATGTGCTCATGTTATAGTTCTTCCTCTAGCAATGGTTGCTGTTTAGCATAAAAGCTTATACCTGCGTTACAATAAGAAACGTTATTTAAAGTAAACTTACGGATACTGAATAATTTCATCTCCGTTCCATTGTTGCAAATGTCTTGTCTTAGCATGGACGTTAATGTGTTTCTGAAGAGACAGGCCTACTCCAATCGGGCGGATGTAAACACCAGAATCGTCGATCAGCTTTTTGAATATTTTATATTTGTCAAGAACGTTCCTTGAATTTTCAGGCAAGATAAGGAATACAGATCCCCCATAGTCCTGGCAGACATCAACAATGATGCAGAACGTATTGTTAAACATTGCAGCCGGTAACGTTACTTTCTGGCCATAGATAGACAAAGCAAAACTGTTGCCAAATTTCAGAACCGTGTAAAGGCGTTCAGAATACAAAGGTGCCCCTTTGCATTCTGTCCTCTGAATATCGTCACCTCTACTGAGCTCTGTCTGCAAATCATTTACACCAAGTATCTCGTAGCCGTTTGGGGAGAATTGTAGCCAGTCAGGCAAGGAATTCTCAATATTGTGAAAGAATGATGATAAAAATGAATTTGAAACTAGGAAGTCTCTTAAATCTCGTGGCGTTGTCCCAAATGTCCAGCAATATAGCAGTCTTTCTTCCCCGTATGGAACGCCATCGTTGATATCATGTGTTAACGATCCGGTTATTAATTCAAAATCGTCAGTTCCCTTAACGACTTCTAAGCCTGATATAGACACAGGAAGGGCTATGGCGTTGGCTTCAACAAATACAATACCATAAGTATAAATTCTTCCAGGATCAGTTTTCAAGCTGTACCAACTTGATGTTGACGAGAGTAGAATTTTAATGTCAGTGCCCTCGTCACATTTTGCTAAAACAATTGTAGAACAACCTCGGGGTAAAAACTGTCGCACCAACCCATACTTGGAAAATACGCTTGGTCCAGTTGAACCTGTAATACATACAGTTACATACGATCATATATCAGCTTATATTGATGCCGGACATGATTGGTTTCCAATAAGTACAGTAAAATAAAAAAATATTTATCAATGTACATGTGTATAACTATATCAATGCCGGACATGACTCCCAATTTAAACGCGAGAAAAATGAGTTAGGATGCCAAGTGTCCTCATTCAAGTCGTATACTAGTCAATATGTAAAATATATGTCAGCAGTATATTCAATTTGCCGTGTTATCGTAAACAAGAAATGCACACCTATATTTTTTTGTTTATATCGACTTTGAATATCGCTTTTGTGAAGACAATTTGAGTTAGAAGCTTTTTATAGCACCGTAGCAGTTACGTAATAAAATCAGCATATTAACCGGAACAAGTGAAGCCGTCCTTGTTCAGAGTGCTGTTGCCGCTGCATTTACAAACAAAAGAACCCACTTTGTTGATACATTCATCTTCGCAGCCGCCATTTAGGAATCCAGAACATTCATTTAAGTCTTTGAAAAACAAAACAATATAATATAAAGCAACATACGTGGGAAGTAAATCAGTATAAATAGCGTATGTCGGGGAGAAAAGCTGACCCGTAATGGTAATCCCCCTTAAGAAGGAGTGTATATCTTAATTCATAAAGGAGATCACTACGTTGAAGAAATTGAAGCAAGAAAATATTCAATAATCAAACCGTATGATTTGCAACTATAGTCATATGATTACATTTGTAAAAAATATGAAGCTAGTCTTTCAGTTTTGTTTTAGTTACAGTAAATGTAAAAGAACGTCTTCTCCATCAATGATATTCCTATGATTCAAGTGTTTTGATTAAAAAAAAACACATTTAATTTATCATGGGAAAAATGTTAAATGTTGGTAGCAACAAACCGAGTTCGCAATGCATTCCTGTGTAGCCCTTAGCACATGAGCAGGTATACCCGCCAATGTTGTCAATACAAAATCCTCCGTTTTCACATACGATGCCTTGGCAGTCGTCTTTGTCTGTTAACCATAAATGTATATGACAAGCATTCATATTGAACAGAAAAGACGTGAATTTAGCGTAGAAGTACTATTGAACTTGTTTACTAGAAACATATAGAAATGTCTGAGAGAAATATAAAATTTGTCTAAGAATGAGATAAAATATGGCCTTGAAAGATTAATAAGTTAAAAGCAAACTTTACATTTTTGTAATGATAAGAGAAAAAGGTTAAATTAAACGTACTTATACAATTGAATGTATCCGTTCCAAGCAAATATCCATTCTGACAGGTGCACGTGTAACTGCCGGGTGTGTTTGTACATGTCTGAGAGCACTGAGACGTCCCTTCTGAACATTCGTTAACGTCTAAGAAAACGTATAAATTGTTATGTTTGCATACATGTGCAACATTGCCAATATACTTAGATCAAATAATGCTATTCGCTAGTATTAACATTTGTAATTATTCAATCAGTAGCAATCTAACATTAACAAACTGTCTCGATGTAACTACGTTGTTGCGTTTTTCTCCTCAATATTAACCTTGTATTCATATGTATATGGGCATTAGACAAGTATGTGATCCTAATACTTCAAATCTATTATAAATATATTGCGTCTGAAAAAATGAATAGAAAAACCCTGATAGAAATGATTGCTGATGTTAAAAATATTATCGTGAAAAACCTGGATCATAGTTTTTAAGTATTTATTAGCTAAGTTTGAATACAGTCTGCTTTTTGTTTATTAATTTGGAACCTTTTTTTCAATTATATTTATTGTAAATAGTAATAAACACTATAACCCTTATTTTGCAAGCGCTCTTATATTTTGTTTACATAAAAGTTTAAAACATTGTGACCATTAAGTGTTTTTAAAGTTCATTGATATTTGCAAACTTAAGATTATTATTTTATTTAAAAAACACATTAATTATTTTACATTCTCACAAATATTCGTATAGAATCTGACCTCCTCGGTCTAACGAAAATGGATTTTTATCAACTGTAAAACATTAACATAACAGATTACCATGTATGAGAACATTAGACGTGTCCATACCTGTACATGTTCTTCCATCAGCATGTAGAACATATCCTGGTCGGCAACTACATTGGTAATACCCTTCCCTGTTAGTACAGATGTGATCACAACCATCCTTGTCAGTGTCACACTCATTTACATCTGTGGGGTAGACATGAATCGTTAGGTACTACAAACATGTATTTCAATACCAATAGTTTAAAAAGTACTAACATTGAATTAAACATTTCTTAAGCTGGCGAAAACATTGAACATTCATTTCTGCTCTAAAATTACGCAATGCATTGATGAAAGGTGGATGGTTAAGTTTAATGATAACATTTTGCCCAACTAATTTAAGTAGCTATTAAGAAAAAATCTTTGACAAATACAATGAAAGCTTCATTGAAGTAAAGGTGATTGATAAAGAGTTCATTTACATGCAAGTTGTTTAATTAAAATTCTGCATTTATTATTGGTATGTTCAAATAAACGCTCTTAATAATTTACAAACATCAGTTGTGATGTCACTATGTAATATCCGATATTCAAAGTGGAGACAGTTGTTTTCCATTGAGATTGTTATTGTGTACTTTCTTACACAAACTTGGTAGTGATGTTCAGTAGAGAGTAAAGTTTATTGTCACAGTACCTTTGCAAGTTTGTGAACCAGCGTCGAGGTAATATCCGGTTTCACAATCACAGTTGTAAGATCCGGGAGTGTTAACACACTGTTGGCCACAGGGTGGCGGAGTAAGGCTGCATTCATCTAAGTCTGAGTATGAAAATATTTGTATATATACTTGTTTCGTTGCGTTGAAGGCAAGAATAAGTGTTTTCTGTACTTATGTTCACCGGTTGTTCAAACTTTGACTAACAAACAAGTGACATTCATTTTGTCGGTTAGGATGCTGGTTGTTAATGGTTTTATGGTTCAAACTGTTTTAAATACTTCAATATTAAGAGTGTATGCAAATGTTAATGCGATACACTAGGGTTTTGAGTTTACATAATATGTGTCCTTTGATTCGATTAAAATGAATCAACATATACACTTTTAACTATTATAATAACCCTTCTTTACCGTTACATGCCTTCCCATCAGCAGCCAGCTGGTACCCGGCCCTACAGGAACACGTATATGAGCCAACAGTGTTGGTACAATCTTGTCCGCACTGAGATGTTCCCACAGAACATTCGTTGATGTCTGCAAATGTGTATCAACAGTGACATATTATAAGCCATAGCAAAATCAAAATAATTACATATTGATTTATTTAGAGAGAAGAATGAACATTTTAAATAAACAAGAAATTTAAGGAGTAGTTTATGATTGTTTCAAGAGTAGTAAGTTAGTTTTTAGTGCGATATTCTTTCGTGACGTCCAAATAGTTCACTAAAATAAGCTGACTTTTGATATGTCTACCTTTTGAATGCATAATAAAACAATTGCAATATTAGAAGTTTGCGGGATTTAAGTAAACATGATATAACTCATTATAGTTATTTAAAAAACGTAGCCATAACCATTGCATCGACGTCCGTCCGAAGCAAGTGTGTAGCCTTCTCTACAGCTGCACTGATGTGTCCCTGGCTTGTTAGAACACGTGTGAGCACATCCTCCATTGTTGGAAGAGCATTCGTTCTTATCTATGATAAAAGAGATGAAAGAAAACTATTTGTATTATAACTCCTTAAAATCATACGAACTTTGTTATTATAGATTCATCTGGTCATTACAATTCAATTTACAGAAATAAAACATGTCATAATGCAATATTTCAAACATATTGTTGTTAAATTGTAAACAAGTGCCATTATTAACATGCGAAGGGAACAGTTTACCACAATAGTAAGATCCTCCCGCACAGTTTACATTTGAATGAGCCAATTATAGCATATATCCTAAATCACAATTATAAGAGATTGTTTGAATTCCTGTGGATTTGCATTGTAGGTAAATATATTTATTTCAACTATTAAATATACCTTCACAAGTTTTGAGGTCAGTTTTTAACATATATCCACTGTTACAGGAACATGTAAAAGACCCGACGTTGTTCCTACAAACGTGCTGGCAGCCACCATTGTTTGAGGAACACTCATTTACATCTGAAACACACTTAGTCTGTTATTATAATTTCTGGATCTCTTGATGTGTGTAAAATCAGGTCGGTATAATTGAGACTGTTCACCTGTACTAATAATATTTGCAACACTATCAAATACCAACTACCAATAACTTGATAATTTAACAACGGTTTTATTCTGTTCCATAAGCGTTGAATGATTAACGGTCTTCCACAATGTAAAAGTGTGTTAAGAAGAAAACAAATTCAAATATTGCATAAGTTCTGTTTTTTTCTAGTTTTGAGGAACACTTTTTTCAAGAGTAAACCACACATTCTTTTTTACTTGTTTTGGTATAACAAGAGAAATTACGCAAATGATTTTATCAGATCCGATGACATCTTATGAAATGCAATGAAGTTCAATCACCACAAAACCACAAGACATTTTTGTATGAGTAGTCATTAATATTTTGACATAAAAATATTCATTTTGTAGAAAGACTTTTACCAACACAATTAAATTATAATGTTTTATATAATTATTGTGTCGCAAAATGCGTTCATCTTCTTATAACAAATAAAAAATTTCTAAAGGGTGTATGTATTATAATTCCTGAATTTGTAAAGTCAAAATTCAACAAATTATAATGTTTTAGTCCATCCAATCAACTTTTACACTATGGAAGGTCCTTAACGGGTTGAAATGCATATCAAAAACCAAGTTTATGTATGCCTTTTTCTCATCCTATTTCATTTAAAAGAATAATAAATGTAAAACATATGTTTTATCTTTCACATTATTCAAATGGTACCTTAACGGTTTTTGATATTTAAATAAACAGGTATTGTCAAGAGTGTGTTTGAACGTTTAAACGTAAGTACAGTATATGAATGCAAAATACTTTTTACATGGCGTGATTTGCATCACAATAATATAGAGAAATTAAATTGATAAAAGGCTTAATATAAATATATAAAAAGAGAGAGTAACACAAAGGATGAACTTGGTGGACGTGTTAATTATGTTTAAAATTATTCATCGAGTTTGACTGTTCAATTCTTGGGATTTGTCAAAATGTTCGTATAAGATGAATACATTAATTCCAAATCATTTAATCAGCATGGATATTTCTAAAAAAAATATTTTTGGAATACAAATAAGATGTACCGCAATTAAAACTTTTTTTAATTTTACTAAAATGATGTATAAATATCGAAATCAATGATCCTTATGAAGGGTACCGTGTATATTTTGAAAGAAAGGTGCAAAAAACACGTTATTTCTTACTTATGGGACTATAGTTGATCACTGCAATTTTTTAGGGACCCACCTAAAAGACATCTTATATCAGTTATTATTTGTGCTTTTTCAGTTTATAAATATACGGATACAATATTGTTATCAGTAATTAATATTTTCCATCAATGCCTTCTTTGGTAAGAAGTTAAAGGTTTATCACTCAAAATTTATGTCTGTTATTCATATGAACGTATTGATTTTAAATACGAGTGGTGCTTTTATGTAAAACTATTGCTTGGAATTTCAAACAAAACGTTCCCGTAAATCTAAGCGAGTATCTACCATTAGGGCCAAAATTCAGACACAGGAAAGTTTTCTTTTTATTTCGTCCACCACGATCAACAACAGTTGCCTAAGTCGGTATACTTTTCACGTTTCAAGCGGTTTAATTAAGCATGTCTTTAATTACATTAAAGCGAAAACGCGTTAGATGAGCTTGATCATATCAAGCCACATGACGTCATAGGCGGCGTAGATTTTCCGTACAATTTGGTCCTGTTTGACCTTACTTAAGCTCAATAGGAGGTAATCATGTTAACTCATATCTTTCTTCTCATTAAATGTTTACGGGCATTTTCAAAATATCATTGTTCTGTTTACTGCAGTTAAAAGAACGAGAGCGACGTCAGCTATATCATTCTATCATATTGTTGTGCATTTAGGTACAAGTTCGACAATGTTTCTTTCTTAAGTAAGTTTTGGGTATTTTGTGCATGAACGATCCAAGCTGCTTTATAAAACGAAAAGAAAATATTGACGCTTTCTTCTAACAATATATTTATTTATATAATTATAACCTGGATAACTTTGATACCTTATTTCGAAACAATCCAACCGTTGTTTCAGCGTTATGTTTGAAGACTTCAATAAATAGTGCCACTTTTGTTTTAGTGTAATGTATTTAGTGTTCAATAAAACAGAACAGCAGTTGCGTCAGTGAAGTGTGTTCCTTTTTAAAGAACGAGTTCTACTGTTTCTTCTAGGTAATGTATGTGGACTTCGAGTAACGGTTGTTTTACTGTTCCATTTTGAAAGAAATTGACTAACAACAAACATTCTACAATATAAGTTTACTATAATTGCCTTGTACCTTCACACTTTGGAAGTTTGTAGCCAATTTTGCAGCTACATCTGTCAGGCCCTGTACACTGGTTGCTGTTCAAACACGATGTGGACCCATAGCACAAAGCTGTGTCAACATAAAATGAACGTATCTTTATATTTAAATCAAAAATACTATTAAAACTAAAGGGACAAATTCATTATTGAATTAACTAAAATACGATACATTGTACTGTATTAAAATAAATAATACACCAACATAAAACGTTAACTTGCTCATCATCATCATCATCATCATCATCATCATCATCATCATCATCATCATCATCTTCATCACCACCACCATCACACCGCCACCACAACCAACATCATCATCATCATCGTCATCGGCAACGTTATCGGCAACGTCATCGTCGTCGTCATAAGCAACGTCATCGTCATCGGCATCGGCAACGTCATCGGCATCATCATAGTCGCCTAGTCATAGTAGTCGTTGTCGTCTTTTTGTTTTTATCATGATCATGCATTTAATGCCTTCCAGTACAGCTCTCTAAAACCGCACTTAAAAAAGAACTTACGAGTGGCACAGTCTGATCCTGTATATCCCTTGCAGCAAACCTGGCGGTAACACGTGCTGGTACAAGTAGCATACGTTGTCCTGTTATATGGTAAGAGTTGCCTTTTACAAAAAAAGGTCATGCTACACAGGCCAAATAATCGACATAATGGCCATTCAAAGGTGTACTGTGTTGTAACTAAATTCAGTTAAATATCGAATTCTTTGATACTTATAATAAAAATCCAAAGAGTATTGCATTGTCTGTTGTGCTGTTAATTGTAGACTATTTAGTTACGAGAATGATGTAGTCCAGGAGTCTCCCAAAATAACTGGCAGCTATATTCATCTACGGTTTTAAGATCCTTACTTTTCGATCATGTTCATGCGAATTATACAGCATAATATAGTGGCACATTATCCCATTACCGCCTATCGCTCATGATGAATGAAGGCAATTCCTAAACATACCTGTATCTAGTTAATTGTTCCAACCCGTGTAACTCTACAAATATCTTTTTTCAGTGTGTCTTAGTACAAAAACACCAAACAAATTATAGAAATTAAAAACGTTTCCAATTTTTTATATAGTTGAACAAATCTTTGTACCGATATACATCTTATAATAGCTGTGGTACATTTTGACAATTTTTAAATTCAAACCTGAAGTATATCTTGAAATGAGAATAAGACCATTTTGGACAAAAATCTTACCTTTAGCACAATCGCAAAATATGTAAATTATGTTGAATCACTAAAATTTTAATCGCAACTTATAGGGTCCAACATAAGGGGTGTTAAGGGAAATTTTATAAGTCTCCACATAAGATGACAGTAATCTTTCCTCTTCATATTGTTTTCTGTCAGCGTCACTCGAGCATAGCGTTAAACATACCTGTATCTGTTACATCTTGTCCACCCGAGGAATCCACACTTAGTTGTGTAATGTTCACTCTTTGTGCACTTACTGGTACATGTGTAAGCTTCGGAACAGAATCCAGCCTCTGCAGAGCTACAATATTTATATAAAAAAATTCAGGAACAAGCTCAGTAGCCAAAAGTTTAATTTAAAACAAAAACCCCGTTTAATGGCACAGGGTAAACGATAAAGACATAGAGCAAAAACATAAAATTACAAACAAGAAACGTGAAACAACAGCAAAAAAATCCACAAACAACACAGTGCATATATACTATATAACAAGCAAATTCGTTGAATTGATATTCCCCGCCTGATTGGGCTAAGTCAAGGAATGGAAATCAATGGTTGATGAAATATTGTATATAATGTAATATTTAGAATTGATCAAGAAACCTAGTTTATGACTCCATGTTACCCAGTTCCAAACTAATCTAAGATTTCATCAAGGCAAACATTCTGATCAAGTTTCATGAAGATTGGTCCAGCTATATCGCAAAATATATAGCCTTTAGAGTGTCTACAAGTTTGTTTTTTTTATTTGACCCAGTGACCTCATTTTTGATCCCACATGACCTACTAGTTTCAAACTATTCCAAGGTTTCATTGAGACATTCTGATAAAGTTTCATGGAAATTAGAGCAGATATATTGCCTATAGAGTGTTCCCAAGATTTCTGTAAGATATGACCTCGTGACCTAGGTTTTGACACATATGACACACTTTTTAAACGCAGTCGAAATTTAACCCAAAAGAACATTCTGACCATGTTTGAACTTAATCAGACCAATCACCACCATTAAATAGTTTCGGACAAGAGTTTTGAAAGTTTTGACCTTGTGACCTAATTTTCGATCAAATGTGACTCAGTTTTAAAAAAGTCCAAGATTTCATCAAGGAATACATTCTGATTAAGTTTAATGAGTATTTGACCATGTATAATGCCTCTAGTGTGTTTCAAAGATTTTTCTAAGATTTGACCTACTGACGTAGTTTTTGACCCCATGTGACCCAAAAGGATTTGCTTTTGATTTGTTTTAAGTTATTCAATACTTTTTAAAGCAACAGAAGTGTATCTATTAGATTCCATGTTAAACTAAGCATTTGATGACAAACCTGGTACAAAAATTGATCGCTTGAATTTTCCATGTCATAAAAACCAGAAATAAGTTCATTACGGTAATACGAGTACATTAAGGATTTTTACATGCACTAATTTAACGTCCATATTGTAACATCCGTGTTAAAATAAGGAAACTATGTGTTGAAATCTTAAACGGATTCATAAAACATATTCGTTACATTGATCATATTAAAAAATAAACTGACCGTCGGCTGTGAATTAATGTTTTCAATATTGTTTTATGTTTCTATAAATAGACAGTCATGATTATCTCATTGTAAAGTATGAAATACACCTGAATGAATTTCTATATATTAACCATTTAACAGTTTCTTTGCTACCGAGGTTTAACTACGGCTGACTTGATGTACAAACCTTTAATACATTATTCAGCCTTAAACGTTATACTTCAATATACATTTAAAACGCATTACCATTCACAGACGTTCAAAACATCGGTGTCGTTTATGTGTTATAGCATTTATTACTTGAAGTTTTCAGTGGAATATCGAATGTTATCAGTAAAAAAACAACTGTAAAACAGTCAATTTGAGGTTTTCACTCAGTAAAGAAATAACTTTCTTCCAGAACTACATTTTATACAAAATATTATTTCCTTATGCTTCACTGTGATCGATTGTAAGTAATTCGCTTTTAAAACATCATATAATCTGTCCAAATAACGATTTGATATTAAAAAAGTATATGGTTAAATATGGAATGGAATTCGGAATTAAATAACAATTATGTTCTATAAGGAAAGTGGAAGTCAGATTTATAAAACGTTTCCAGATTTGTTAAGAAGCTGAGTGACATCAGACATTTGCTCTCGTTTTGGGAAACGAACAAAATACATTACAAACAAAAAACAATTGTTCGAACCGTATTTGGCTGCTTTATAATCAATTTGATATATTATTAATCTGTTAGAGCTTGTAATACGAACGTCGTGGATATTGCATGAACAACACTGCATCATCAACAGTTCATAAACAACAATGCCCCTACATTATACGTCAAGCGCGGTCTTCAAATGCCTTCTGAGACTCAAGCATATTTTTGACTTCCTTTTTCTTGATGCTATCGGAAGGATGTATTATTGCACAAATGGTGTTTAGACCCCATGACAAAAGGAACGCATTACAAGCATTGCTTGGAATTTCTTACGGTATGTTCACCTTTAAGATACAAAGTCGTTAAATACGCAATATGGTTAACTTAAAGGAAAATATATTGAAAACGATGACGAGTTGTTGTTTTGGCAGTGATTATATTAAGCTTAAATCAACTCCAATAGAGTTGAACCTGACACACAATTAACCTCACTTGCTTTATTCCATATATAGGAGGCTTCACTGGGTAACACTTTCTCTGTCAACTCTCACTGTGACTCGTTAATGCACTGTTACCCGCTGACGTCATGATACGCTGCGATAAGGGGTTTACCCTTTACTTGTTCGTCTTTGCAATCAAGGCGCTTTAATTATTTGTGTATAAGCCGACAATGGCGAGGTTCACACATGATTCTAGAAATGATTAAAAAAATAAAATAAAGTAAGTTTAAAAAAAAATAATATTGCACCAGTAGGCGGAACAGTACATCTGCAAACCCTCGGATAGTCTCGGTCGACGTTGTTGCCTCTGGTTGAAATCACGCATTGTTTCTGTTAAGGGAGGCAATATTATATTCATAAACGGCCATCTTCTAATCCGATAATTAGGAAGAGCCAATATTAGTGAAACATCGCCAGGAGGCGGAGCTATTGAATGTCAGCCAATCAGAATATACAATGAGTACTCGTTCATTCAAAGATGAAAGTTCGTAAAATGCTATAGAAAATGCGAAGGGATGGTGAAAAATGTTGTCAAGCACTATTAAACCTTTTAAAATAATTGATAATTGTATTGTACAGACGAGACTCGCAATTTTAAATATTGTTGATTTAAAGCAGACGGTCACTGCCGATTTGTAGACATAGGAAAGCTGGCGCTAACACAATCAAATACATCAATTTATCAGTAAATGTTTTGAAAGTGAATTTGTAAAATATTCATGATGAACATTATTTTGTATCCTCCAAAATATTTTGATGCTTATGTCGCGTTTACATTTCATGTCTACGATCATGTCAAAAATCGCCGAAACCGCCATTTTGTCGGAACGATTTTCGGAGTTATTTTATCAATCTTCTATGCTGTATAAGTGTTTTTTTTAAGCAAAGGCAGTGATTTTTATTCTCATTTTTTTCTAAAACATCAACATATTAAGCATAACTTTACCAAAGACAATTAAATAACAGCCAGGCTGAATGTAACATTCGTACCCAATCCCGATCGTACCAACTAAAATTCGTCCTCTACATTTTTTTAATTTTTTTTGTGTATTTATGCCAGTATGATTGTTTCAAATGCTAAACTGTCTGTTGTTGTTGTTTTTAGTTTACATGATTTTTTAGGAGAAAAATGAGACATTGCACTAAGGAAGACTCCAGACAAGTACAGTCATAATATGAACTAAGGCGTCTACGGGCTTGAAGTGTTACTGCCGGAATCGTAGTTCTTTTTATGAAACACATGTTGTACAATACATCGCGGCCGGCATTTTTCGCCTCTCGGGCCATCAAGAACAACTAGCTGTTTTATATAAACAAGTCGCAAACTTTTCAGTACATGTTTTTTCAAGTTAAGGACAGAGCCTTAATTTATGAATATTCATATGGCAAGGACGAAGAGGCTTTTTTGAATGTGCTTTTCACAAAAGCACTGTCAAAACATTATTTTGGAAACAGGTGGTATATACTAGTGATGGGCCGATGATCGCCGATAATCGATTATATCGGCAGACATTCCTAATTTGGGGATCGGCGACCTCATCGTTCCATAATCGAAAAAAAAAGTTTGCTTGAATCCAGTAAATTTCCAACTTTATATACAGCAGTAACTTAGAGCTAAGGGAAGTAACCGATACTTTGAGTTTTAACAGTACTTTCATTTAGTTTTTCTTTGCGTTCAAATAGCTTTATGATGGCGGACGGCCAGGGGGGACATCGATCTAAAAATATTTGATTACCCTGGATATCGGTCGTCCAGGTGCTGGACAAGTGCAAATTATTCCAGCAAAATGGTTAGGGTCATTCAAGCCCAGATTCTTATGAAACTAGGCTTGATCGACCCCAGCTGTGCTCACATATTGAAATGAACGTCAAGATCAATGTAAAAACTGTTTGAAGAATGGAAATGTTTGCCGTCCAACTCCGAAAATACGTGAGAAAAGTTTTGCTTATTTAATTTCCGATTACTCTTTATTTTTAATAGCTAATGCCATCCAAAACCAATGTGTTATGTCTCATTTTTTTTCAATTTAATTTTCAAAACCGGTTTATTTAATGCACCAGTCAATTGTAACCAAGCCCCCCCCCCCCATTATTCAATATGCCAGAAATAATACCTGTTTTCTGACTGAAGCATAAGAAATGAAACACACATGAAAACTAAGTATTGATATATACATCAGAAAATGATGCTTTTGTGATACTGTCCGATTACAGCCGATTAATCGGATAATCGATCAATCAGGGTCTCCGATTAATCGATTATGAAAATCCAAGCCGATCGCCCATCACTAGTATATACACACTGTACTTTGCATGGTCTCTTAGTATTTTGATTAGTAATGCACCAGTCAATTGTAACTACGGCTCCCCTGGTCCGGGGAATAGCGGGGAGGTTGAATTTCGGTCCAGCCAACCCCGGCTAAAATCCTCGCCCTGCGGGTACGAACAGATGGTAAAATCCCTGCCAAATGCCCCTGTACCCCAGGGACCCTAGATAAGTCCCATGCCCCGCTATATTTAAAGCGAAGACAAAACCACCGCATTCAACCGGCACTCCGGGGCCACCCGAAAGGTACAAACACGGCCCATTTCCCGGGCTATCCCCGGTATACACCCAGACCTGGGGGGGGGGGGGTGCGTGGTTACAATTGACTGGTGCATAATTAAGACTATAGTATCCATTTCATAAAATATGTTGATTTAACTGCAACATTAGTAAAACATTCCATTGAACAAATACACCCGAAAGGTAAAAACACGGCCCATTTCCCTGGCTATCCCCAGTATACCCCCGGACCTGGGGGTGGGGGGGGGCGTGGTTAAAATTGACTGGTGCATAATTAAGACCAAAGTGAAAGAAATCGGCTAAGTAGTGTGAAGGAAATGGTTCCTATTACCAGATGTAAATCCTTATCAGTACTGGTCTTTCACACCTTCCATAAAGCAAGCAGTAAGTATTTCACAGTTTATTTATGAGTCCTTAATTTACTATCTACATACATTTATAAACTAAAGCTATAAAATATAATAAATATGCACATGGCCATTGTAAATGAGTAATGTGAAATGCATACAGTTATGTTGCAGTAGACAAATTATCAATTATTATAAACAAGAACTAGGTAGCATATAATTATAATGAGGATAAAACATGAGCATTCAGCTGATACTGAAGACATTTTTAAAAAAAAGTAAAAGATGAGTATATATTCTTGTAACAATAACATTCAATACTCATATTTGAAAATTTAACTTCAACACTATCCATTTCATAAAATATGTTGATTTAACTGCAACATCAGTAAAACATTCCTTTGACCAAATGCATGAGTATAATCCCTGATTAACAGTAAATAAAACAATTATTTTAATATCACATGTCAAAAGCATTATCACATTTGAAAAAAAAACTATTTTGTTTACACAGAAAAAAATACAAATACAATAAAAGTTAAGGAAATTTTTTTATAAAAAATATGAATGCAATAAATTGCCCATTGAGGGAAGGGTCAAACATAAGAACATTACTCAACTTTTATTAAAACTTCATGTTTTCAAACCAAAAGATTTAAGGGGTTTACTTCCATTTTCAAAAACTAGTAACTAGTATATTTTTAAAGCACATTTCAATATCTGCAATATATTTCCATCACATAAGTGTTTCGTTTATAGTAAAATTGTAGAATAAGTCTGTAATTAGAAAATAAATATATAAAAAAGTAACAGAAAAAATGCATGATTTTTTTTTAATTGAAAATGAAAACAAAAGTGAGCCTTACAAGTTTCAAATGTTTTATCATTTGAATGTTGAGGGCAACATAAGTGAATGAATAAGATAATGCTCAAATATATTTAAGGCTTATACTAAGAATAATTGATAATCTTTTGAAAAAGAATGGATTGAAAGTTACTACTACATGGTCTTAATTAAGCAGTGTAATGAACATGATTGTCAAGTTTAGAAGTGGTTAATAACTTTCCTGCTTGTACATGAACTAAAGCAAGTACTTTTTGCTTTTGATTGTTTTCCTTTAAAGCATTGATATAAAATAAAGAAAAATCCACTTATTTGAGGTTGTCATTTCTGCACACATTTGATTATTTAGGAAAAAATCAAAATGCAGTAAAAGTTTTGCTGTTACTTAAAGCTGCACTCTCACAGATTTAATGTTTTGACAACTTTTTTTTAAATTTTTGTCTTGGAATTTGATTTTCTTGTGTGTAAATATCTGCTTACCAGTGATGAAAGACTGCTGAGAAAAGATCAGATCGCAGATTTTCATATTTCCAATCCAAATTTAATGTTTTATGGCTTAAACCGTTACTAACGGTTTATTAAAAATGCATAAAACATCGTTTTTGGGACAGAAATATGAAAAGCTGTGATCTGATCTTTTGTCAGAAGTCTTTTATCATTCATTTGCAGATATTTACGCAAAAACTTGTTCGTTCGAAGACAAAAAATAAAAAAGTTGTCAAAACGTTCAATCTGTGAGAGTGCAGCTTTAACATCCGAAATCACAATAAATGAAAAAAAAAGGTATCACAATAAATTACATAAAAAGCTGTTTAATTTCTGATAAAAATAGAATAGAAACTCTATCCCTAAACTATGACAAAAACAGTGCTATTACTTTGATATAAAGTCTTCTTAAGCATATACGTACAATGTTTTTGTCCTGAGTAATATCCCAAAATATGTCATTATATAAATATTTACCCGAATGTTGACAATATGTACTGTCACACTGGAAGCCATGCAATATTTATTTTATTATACCGAACACAGTTAAATTTATATAATATATATATAAGATTTTTACCATAACACAACTTTCAAGTTTAATCAATTTATTCTGTAATTATTGTTTGTTCACATTTAATAGCTGTCATTTTGTTGCAAATGTCGTTTAGAAATAAGGCAAACACCGGTTGTAACCAGATTCACAATACATTTTAATAAGCGCTTACCACCTCAGACTTGAGGAAACAAAAAAATGCCTATTTTTAGAAGCGCATGCTATGTGGCGTGAGACCACAGTTATTTTTAATGTATGTTTCATTTAGACACTAACTTGGCTTCTTACTTTTAAACAGTCCCAATTGAAAAACAAGTAACTGGCTGCTGTAGAACAATCCAAGACACAAAATTTAATAACAAGAAAACATAGGGTGGACTATTGCGTTTTCTCACAAAATTGAGTAGTAAGACATGACCCTGAGGTCAAGACGGAATAAGGCTACAAACAACCAATTTACAAAGTTCCACAGGCAATGATTTTTCCAATTTTTACACTGAAAACTATCAGTTTTTGCAATACAGTGTCAAATTATGTTAAGCTCTATGCAAAAAGGCCACCTGTTTCTCCTCTTTCATTCACTTTAATAAAATATTGATACTTGAACACAAGCACTCTTTTTTCTATATTCACATCCGGATCTTGGTCAACAGGGGGCAGATAACTGTGGTCTTGAGCCTATTTAAGCAACATTTTTTCAGAAACAGACTTCAAAACTCCTATAGTTCAACTTAAGGCTATATGCAACACATACTGAAAGTTTGGCAATGATATATCAAACACTCAATGAATGAGACAAGTATTAGCACCTGGGTGTTTTCAAAAAAAAATGCAGCCTTTACTTTAATCAATGTTTTAATGAGATATATAGCAAATATATGCAGATAGTGTGTACTATTATGTGGAGTGCTTGTTTGCTTATAATTGTGCCAACTTTTAGAGATGTAGCATTATCTGTTAAAAAGTTTCGGTGAAATATGTAGTCAAAAATGTCACAAGTGTAACGCTTTTTGTGTGACATTTTTAAATTACCCTTTGTGTAATTTGTTAATTAAAGTTCAAAACTTTTTTGTATTAAAAAATGACTCAATGTAACTGAAAATTTGCTATAACCACTTCAAACAGTTTTATACTTTCACTTATAATTCTTACTAGTTAAATTCATAACTAGCATGTTTTAATTCACACCTGTTGAATTTTCAATCATTCAGAATTTCAGAGTTCTCAAAGTACTGGAGCTGCCTTGAAAAGTTATAAGGCACTATATAAAGAGACTATTTTTCTGATGAATAACAATCTGTTGGCTTTGTAGAACAAGTAGCATATTAACTCAAAACAAAGAGAATTTGTATCTAGTCTAGATTAACTAACATAACATAGGAATGTCACAAGTGTAACATTATATGTTTTAAACATCATCATTTTTCCCATTCATATTTAACAATGCATTTTTTTCTTTTTTTCACTTCCAGGAAGTCCAAAAACAACATGTATAGAAAAAATGATCAAGTGGGGAAGTGAATGACTTCACTACCTGATCATAACTGATGTCACAAGTGTAACGCATTTTGAGCATGTCGCATATTTTTAGACATCCATAACTCCATTACTCTTCGTTGTGTTAAGTTAACATGCAGGAACATTAAAACATATTTTAAGTATAGCATAGCCAAGTTTTGAGTGAGTACCATTTAAAATACATGACAATTTGTTTTTGTAGAAATGCAGAAGGGAACATTTTCTTTTTAAAACTATTTAGTCAAGTTTTTATAAAACTAAATTTAATGATTGATAATTTACATCCTCAGAAATAAAGAAAATATGAAATAAATATGATTATAGAATATAATTATTTAAGTTTTGCAACATGCCATGAAACGTTAACACTTGTGACATAATATTCATCTTTTGACTTTTATGAATAATACTTTTGATTTACACAGGTCAACAGTAAAGAATAACAATTAAACATGCGACTGATGGTCAAACTCCCTTTTAAAGGGAAAAACTTTAAGAATAAGGATAGGGATAGTGAAAGCAAGCCCTCTTCAAGCTCAAAAGAACGGGTAAAAAGGTACAGGGAGAAACTAAAATCAGATCCCAAACTTAAGAAAAAGTTTGAAAAGTTGAAACAAAAAGTGAAGGCCGAGAATGAATTATATAGACAGAAGGTTAAAGAGCTGAGAAAAAACAATTCTAAATATGATAAAGAAATAAAAGCCAAAGCCAGATTAAGGCAGAAAAAGCACAGAAAGGCTGCTGCTCTTAAAACAGAAGCTGCTGAAAATGCAAGTATGTCATCAGTTGAGTTACTAAGGTCAAAATCAGCTGTGAAAGGGCAGACAACCACAAAACAAACAGAACGTGCAAGAAAAACTTTATCAAAAGAATCTCATGCATGGGCTAGCACAAAAATTACAAAAGCATATGTCTAACATTAAAGTGTTCAACATATAACAGTCATTTTCTTCTTATCAACATGTAAAAAGGACTGTCATATGTTGAACGCTTTAATGTTAGACATATGCTTTTGTAATTTTTGTTAGTTTAAAGTTGAATAGTTATGTGTTATAATGCATTTTAATCAGTAATCATTACATACATATGCTTGGTATAATGATAATTTATGAAAGACTTCTTTATTTAAAGAAATTACTTTAAGCACTATTGTTGTCACAAGTGTAACAATTTCTGGGAAATATATACATTTTTAAAACATGCATAACATACTAAATACTTAACATACTTATATAGTCCTGTGTTTTGTCCATTAACCAATTCGAATTTAATAAAATTTGAAGTCCGGTGATCACAAAATGTTATAGTTAACATGTATAAAACATGTTTCATAAAAAGCAGAAACGGCCATTTCCCTCAAATGGTAAGCCGCAAACCTTTGAAGAGTCATTATTTCCTTATGCATTGGAATAATTTGACAAAGTAAGGTTTTCCTTGTAGCTTTGAATAGTGTCTATAGAACAGACCACAAAAAATGGCCTGCCTACTCTTTTAAGATTTTTTTCTAAGCAAAATAAGGTTTTTCCACTTCATCGGCTTAGTGTTTTATATAAAAAATGCCATAGAGCCAAACTGAAATGCTTCAACTTGTCAAAATTTTGCTTTTCTGGTCCACTTATATACAAAGGTAACAGAACTGTTCAGTTTAACAAAAGAAATTTAGTGATCATGTGTTTATAGACAGTCTAAACACCACTATATGCCAAATTGTTTGCTTCTGGGACAAATGGCGCAACAAAGGAAATGGAAAAAATCCCACCAAAACTGAAAGGTTCATGACAACTGCTAGTGTTTTCATTATTGAGGTGGCTACATGATGTAGAAAATGCAGAGATAGCATTATTATGCCCATTTTTAAAAACTTTTTACTTTAAGTATCTGTTTTGAAGGCTAGATTTGGCATTAAATTCAGAGTACAGCACTTCACCATTGTCTATAAGTTGCTTATTTGCTATTAATCTCACTCTTTGGAATCATTTACACACAAACAAGTACTACAGAGTTGACTAACATCTTCATTCTTCTGAAATATTGGATTCAGAGCTGCATCTCCTGGATTGAGATTGCAGGACTACCGCCGGGGAAAAAAAGGTGCAGCTAACTGGAGCTTATTGGCACATCATGATCTGCAAGCAAGACACAAAAGCAATGTTTTACACTAATAAAACTTTCTGCCACTACTGTTAAAGTTTGAAAAAGGCCTGTAAACACTCATTTGAGGCATACACAACCTATTATGTAGTCATCAATGTGATAAATATGCAGAAAAGATAATGAATTCAAGGATTTTCAGGACAAATTTTATGAAATATATAGTCTTTTGGACATTTTGCAATCAGTTTTTAACAACTCAAAGTTTAATCTCTTCTTATTGAGTACCCAGATGCATTTTGAATTCATTAAAACCAGACTTGCTTAGAATTTCTTCTTACTTGGAGACGGTATTCCTTTCTCGGAAATCCTTGCCGAGAGCCAGTATGGAAAACCACACGAGACCACATTTTGACCAGCACTGGTTCTTGTCCTTGAAAATTCCTCTGTGGCTACAGCAACCAGGCTGGCTATTGAAATAAGCAATAAATAAGGGATTTTAAGACATTTATAATGAATTAAGGTTGTTTTTAAATGCATGAAGGGAAAAGGCTCTTATCTTTATGAAAGCGGCTCACTTTTTTATTTCTTTTGCCTTGAGAAATGTCAAGTTTTTCAATGTATAAACTGAATAAATTAATGAATTAATGAATATATATATATGAATAGTTGATAGATTTGATTAATGAATTAATGAAAGGTGGCATTATTTCTTTAAAATAGGGATCTCATTGTGTTGCTGTGATTGTTGAAGTACATGTAGATGTTTTCTTGTCCATAAGCTGAAAATCATATGAACACTAATGCTTCAGTCAATTGTACCCACGCCCCCCCCCCAGGTCCGGCGGTTAACCGGGGAAAAGGGCCATGTTTTAACTTTCCAGGTGGCCCCGCAAGGCCGGGTGACCGCGGTGGTTTTGCCATAGTGCCAATTTTAGCGGAGGTGCGGGGGCATTTGGCCGGGGTTTAACCATCAGTTCGTCCCCGTAGGGCGGGGTTTTTACCCCGGGTTGGCTGGACTGAAAGTCAAAGTCCCGGCTATTCCCCGGACCTGAGGGGGGGGGGGTGGTGGTCGTGGTTATAATTGACTGGTGCAAAAATAAAACATCATTCTGCATCAAATGTGTAGTAAGTTTTGATTAATTGCTTATAGAATTTGCAATTTATGTAATGTTTGCTTAAAATAGCAAACAAAATGTGTGAATAGATGCACAATACAGCGAAAGACTAATACAAGTCAGCAGCTTCATTAGAGAATAATATTATTATCAAAGCCGCACCAGAAATGATTGACAAACAACATGAAAGAAATTCATTTAAAAATGGAACAAACAGTATCAATGGGCTTTTATGACCAAACTTACTCACTTTATACTTCAGTTTGGATACAATTTTCCATTATATGATCTTGAAGTGCTAACAAATTTTAGCATGTCGGCATGTTGGCATACACCAAGTACAGCTCGGCGGGGTGGCAGACGGGCTGTCTGGCTGGTTCATCATCATTTCCTCCCGGGTCTGTTTATAATAAGAATGAAAATAACACAACACCTACCCAAACATACAATCATTGACACCCTTATAGTATATACAACATACTCAATTAACACATCTCTGGCCTACCAGTTTAAATTGATGGGATTCAATATTTATTTGAGAGCTGGCTGAAATTTCAAACAGTAAAAAATATCTCAATATGTTTGAAACAGTGAAAGATTGTTTTTATTGTTCATAAATGTCTATAAATCACCACAAAGCATATATAATAAAAATGTTTTGAATTTTGCTATGCCTATGCTTTACTATATTAGAGCTGGCATTGTAAATGTCTTGTTAATTTTTCATAAACAATATATCCTTTTTTAAGTAATTCATATAGACTGTATTTTAAGAACAAATTGAGAAGAAAATATTTCTCGGCCATATTCTATCTCAAGTCGAAACAGCTGTTAGGAAGAGTAAATTGCACACTGCATGAAGAAAAATCACTGATCTACAAGCAATTGTTAAAAACTTCTGAAAAATATTGCAAAAAACGCCACTGTTTTGAGCTAAACTGATGACCCGCATTTTCTAATTATATGCGTAGAAAAAAGGTATTATTAACATTGCTTGTTGGGAGGGATTTTGTCGGGAGGGGAAACCCCTCCCGAACCCACCCCATTTAAATAATTAATTACTTAAATGTCATTTTTTACTTTGTAGGAAAGAGTTTGTCTAAAACTGTCTTGCATGCTTAAACATGCCTTCAGCTGATTAATTTTAAAAAGAGGTTAACTTAAAGAAATTCTGTGCGGAAATATGTGCCAGTTTAAGCGAGACATGTCAATACATTTCATCTCGCCTAAAGGTATCCTTCTGAAAAACTTGTTAAAAAAATCACCGGTAAGATGCTGTAAGCTCTAGCGTTATCATGTAATTCTGCCAAAAAAAACCACTGCCTTTTATGCTTAAACCTCCCCCGGGTTCATAATCTATAATACTCACATTATAATGCTTGTTGAAACCAGGTCAAACATGCCAAATTTGATGGTTGTTGGGAAGGGATACCCCTCCCGAACCCTCCCCTGTCAATCACATTATGAATTACTAAACATTTGATTTCATTGTTTGTGCTGAAGTGGTTTTTCTGTAATTTCATTCATACATCTTTATCGCTTAAAGTATTCGCGAGTTATCTGCCCCACTCCGCCATGACAAAAATATTAATTAAATACTGTAAACTTTTTTAATTTTTAAACTGGGCATAACTACACTCAGGTTACCCACAATCGTGACAGCAGTAAAAGAGCAGGAGTGCCTACATGTCGGCCTATATGGTTAAAGGGACTGTGTCACAGATCGATGCCAAATTTATGATATTTTTCGACAATTTTCTTTTCTTTTCGCTATTTTATCATCTGTGAGACAGCCCCTATAATGGACGGACGAGTCTAGTCTGTGTGAGTTGAAACCAGCTGCCCATCTAACTCAGTTGGCAAGAGCGCCGTGCTAGTGTTCCTGCGGTCGTGAGTCTGAGCCCCACACCAGGCTCACTTTTCTTCTCAGGTTTACCATAAGCATGCACAATGAAAAAGGAATGTTTTTTAAGATTTAGTTTTCACTACTTAAGTTTTAACTTTTTTTATTCAATACTTTAATTTTACAATACAATACAACGAAGTACACAATCGCACAGTTAACAATTAGTTTGGCATGTATAGTGATGAGTCATAAATTATGACCTGAAGGTCATATCTGGATACCGATTGCATCAACTTAGCTTGTTCATTATCCGTAAAAAACAACGTTATGTCATTATGGTGTCCAAACAGCAACGTATGAACGATTGAATTTACAATAACAAGTATAATTCTTAGTACAACTCACCGTGAAACCAACGTTAAATCAGTGTTATTGCATCATGATGAAAGTTTCAATATAATAGACATATTGAAGACGTCACGAGCACCTGCAATGTGCCTATATCATTGTTTACATCAGCTGTCGTAAAATGCGCATAAATACATTTAACTTAATTATTTCGATATACAGTTTAAACGGTATTTTTTTAAAATGTGGGGTAAAAAAACACAATTTGTATGCCAACCCTGTTCGTTTTGTATTATTATTGCAGAGTTATGAAATATAATTTCCGGTCAAAAGAAGTACTCTTTAGGCGTGTATTCATTATATATGTTCTCCACTCCTTTTATGGAAGTGCCGAAGGTGGATTGTACATGTACCTCGGGTATTTCCGTATTGATTTTCATTGGTTAACGGAGGTCAAACCCCGCCCTAAACATGTACAATTTGCTTGCCGGCATGCACGCACTTTATATGAACAATGTATGACGAGCTTGTCTGGTTCTCATTTTCACGGTTCAGTGGTGCCCAAATTTTTTAATGCCTATCACTCCGGCAAAAAAGAAGTAGTCCCTTGCATACACGTACAAACAGTAAGAGGGCTTGTACAGACAAACGCTTTGCGTTTGTCTTCAAGCCCGTATTACCACAGACAAGAAGACAAATTTTAATTTTGATATTTAAACACACCCTTCTAAATTTTGTGAAAAAGCAACAACATTTTGTACAAGTCTGAAAATCATGGAAAATGATTTAAATTGAGTCTGAAAACAAAACATTCTAAGAGGAAACCCCACACCCACCCCCTTATGACAGGGGTGGAACGCTCCCACACCCACCCCCATGCGCTAGTCTCTTGTAATGGTTGAATATAAACAATGAACATAAATATTAACATTTTGAATTGTGTATCAAACGCGCTACTTTACCTACAAATTCTATGAAAATTCCTAAAAATTCCTGAAAATTCCTGAAAATCAGACATGGAATTTAAAAAATTCCTGACTTTGGGTTTTATTGAAACCCCTGAATATGTACAAAATGTAACAAGAATATACACAATTATTTGTTTTCAGTTGACCTTTTAGCTGCCCACAGTCAAAATATAAAAGCGTCCCATACCGAAGAGAACGATTGTTTGAATAATCTAAATAACAAATAAAGAAATACTCTTTAAACTTTGAGAAAACATGTTTTAAATAAAACAGGATACAATAATAAAGGAATGAACAATTGTACGTGCTGCCTGTGTGAGTTTGAGAACTCTCATGGGTGTTAACTTAAAGCCAAAATCTCCGAAAATCAGCTTTAAAGAAACGTATCGTTTGTTGCTTTTAGTTGAAGATTATATTCTAATTATTTGTGATCATTGACACGTCAAATGATCACTTTTGAAATAAATCCTATCCTCAGCAGCTGCTTGAGTATTTTGGAAATTCAGGACAAGTAAGCAGTATTGTTGTTTCTTTAAATTGTTTCTTATAATCATAAGCTTTAAGTGCAATACTCCTTGAACTATCATTTTATTATTATGATTGTAGTTATCCAATGTTTAATAATGAAATTTATCACTAAAGTTTCATTAATATATATATAAATATAAATATCATTATCGGTGTTTTGCGTTAAATTATTTTATTAGTATTCTCATTATTAATATATTCTCTTAGAACAAGCAAACTCATTTTAAGGAATGAATTGCGGGGTTGATGTCATTATCGGAGTATGAACGCAATTGGGTTGGTCAATGTGTGTGGAGTCCGAAGGACTCCACGCGTACTTTGACCAACCCAATTGCGTTCATATCCCCGATAATGACATCAACCCCGCAATTCTTTCCTTATATTTACACCAATAGTTCATTATTTCATTCAAGAATTGTTAAAAAAATTCTTCATTTCATTTAAGAAAACCTTTAAGTAATCCGTTCTTACCCATTCTGTAAATAGAACGACCCGACTATAACCGGAAACATTTTTTTCAAATGACTTCACAATAACGCGGGAAAAAATCAACCACTTGAAATCACTTTAAAACGTAAAATTGAAACACTTCTGGTACCATTATATTTAAAATATAATAAACTAACACTTTTAAAATTGCTGTTGTACATTTTACGGGATCTGCAGACACAATACAACCAATAACAAGATCAATAGCTTTCATGTATATTGTTATGCAATGAATTACGATCCGAACATATCCGAAGATGTTGCGTTCATTGATTGATGAACGCAATTGCCGAAAGGCAGTTCATTTAAGAAATGGAAGTTGAGGTGTAAATATTACAAAATAAAACAAAACTTTAAAAAAAAGTTACCTGAATAATGTTAAAAACACAAGAGTGGGAAACAAAATCCCGTTCAACAGCATCTTTGAAAATACACTTCATAAACCCGTGTTCTGTTAAATTAATACACTGGTGTATACCAAGACCTCTTACGATATCATGCTTAAATGTAAGACACACCCAAACTATTAAAACTCACTTGATTGGTTACAGCTTAATCATGGGGATTTTATTTCATTCCCGGATATTGAATAGATAAAACTGAAGCAACCAACAGTTTTGCTTCAATGGCGTTTATACGTTGTTAGGTACACAGTAATTCACGATAAGAAGGTGCAATAAGTGCCGCCGGCGGTTTTGGGCGCGATTTATCAGATTCCAGAATCGTTAATGTATGCATGTAATGTGCTTAATGTTTGTTAAGAACGTGTGCAAAGAAAATTATTTGAAGCTTTAAAGTTAGTGAAAAAAAATGATTTCATATGTGCTTAAATGACATGTTCGTTACTGTCGCCAGAGTAAAAGGCTCAACGTTCATACATATTAACTTCATATTATTAAAACACATACGGAAATAAAGTGTTTATTCTCATATAATAGATTGACACATCCCCTTTGCTCGGTTAAATTACATCAGTGCGCCAGGACTGAAGTCAAATGCTGCCCTTTGAATGTAGATAAAACAATGTCGCCGAATTTACTGACATGTTCGTGACTATAAATTAATAAGGTTAAATGATCTTGGAAATCTATTACAGATTTACACTTTTCACATATTTCACTTAATCAAACATCGTTCAAATCATATGCAACATATCAGTTATTTAGCGAAAAAAGTGTTTGTTACATGTTGTTTTGCACAATGTTAACTGAAGAATTCCATATCAAACTGACATGTTCGTTTACGTACTTTACATAATAATACAGTCTAGCAGTACTGCTTTTTAACTCGTTGACGCTAGCCTTGTGCATGAGGTTTTACATATTTAGAAGTTAACATGGTGAAGCTTTCAACTCTCTCAAAACTTTATGGCATACAATCGTTTGAAATGTTCGTTACTGAAATATTCGTTACTCAAATGTAAATAAATGGGTGTAAAATTTTTGTACGATCATGACGATTCATTATGACGTCATACTTTCGTCATTCGAGCGGGAAATATGGCCGACGCTTCTGTTTTCGTGTCGTAAACAAGTGTTTTACACGAGATTGTTTGCTGGTACAAAGGTAGGTTCATTTACATACATCTATTGGCATTTGTTACTTGTGATCATAAACATTTTTTTCTTTTTAATGGTCATGGAAATCTTCATTTGTACCGCTTTTAGATTTACCATGGAAGTGCATGTCACGCATTTTCAATAAGTAAGTGCGCTTCATCTATATTAAAAACACATACAAACATGTCTGTAAATTGCTGTTTTATTGGCAAAACATGAATCTATCAACTTTTAACTACACAAATTCAAAACCTTTCGAACATCAAACAAATAAAACTTTTTTATGTGTGATGGAAATATACAACCCCAAAACATTTTTTTCCGTTACATTGAGATAACACTTTAGTTAGCATACATTATTTCAATATGTGCAATACACGACAACTTCTTTCTTATTCGGTTTCATTAACAAGATATTACTGATTTCAGTTTATGTCAACAATCAAACATGTCCGGCTTTTCAATATTTCTTATTAAAATATTACAAGTTGGTATTTTTCAAAATTATTGAAAAATCTGAGATAACGTTATGACGTCCATTTCCTTACTATATATATATCTAATTTCTCTTAAAAACACAATGTGAACTATATTTTCTATAACCTTTCAATACTTAATCATATAAAATGTATAATTCAGATTATAAACAAATAAAATACTGACACATGTTATCATGTTTCGACACAAGGTAATTGTAACGAACATTTCAATGCAACTGAAGTATGTACCTAAGACAGATATAGATGTGCAAACATGCAACTGATCTTAAACGTGGTATCGTGTGTGTATATAATTGTTATCGATAAATAAACAGAGTCTTTTGAAACATTATCATGCCAAATTGATAAAAAAAACTGCAAAATTTTGATGACAATGAGATTTATGTGACATTCGTGATAAGAATGACACAAGTTCTACCAAGTCCAGCCTCATGTTCACATAGCTGTGTAGAAACTGGCACTGGTCAAAGAACTTAATTGTAAGTTTGTAGCATATATGTTTTAAAAAACTCTAACTCAAAATCATATCATAAAAATTATCAAAATATTAAAATGTACGTTACCAACTAGTTTGTATCAAATAAAGTGTTCATTGTTATTCTGTTATCACTTATATGATCACTTATCATTGATACTAAGTTTCTAGAGCCACCGAAATATGGCAAATACAGTCATAGTGTGTATTTCTTTTGGAGATAAATAATAACACAACTTGTGCAATCAGTTGTAACGAACACCTCAAATACAACCATGCCATTTAACGTTGGTTAAACAATTCTTCTACCAGCTTGGTATCGGTTGGGTCTAACACCAGCATGCGTTTCGATTTGCCATATGGCAAAGGGGCTGATACTTTGCAAAGGATATCACTGTTTTCCACCCATATAACGTCTGGTTTTGCTGGCCACTGGTAAGACTTTTTCTTCTTTTCCAGGAAGGACACTTCTACAGTTTTGTCGTCCGAGTCAACATCCTTTACTTTACCAATGTACCAATTCTCGAGATAAACAGCAGCTATATAGTCATTTTCTTTTATTTGTAGTACTTTTCTAGCTGTGCTGGAACTAGGAACTGGTACACTGTTATCAGATTCTTGAGTGCTTGATATAGGAATGAAAGAGGCAGTGTTGCCTTCTTTAATCTTGTCGGATGGTGAGGGTTTTGACACTTTGGACACGAGTTTAGGTTTCAGTTCAATGCTTTCATTTCTCCACGTGTTACATGTGGATCTAGCCGAAATGATGCAGACGTCGCAATAACAGCTAGTGTTACGTACAGCAACAATATACTGGCTCTTTCCTTTGACTGCGTGAAGCTGCATTGTTCCAGTGATATGCTTAAGCTGAAGTTTAGCTATCTCAATAGCTTTCTCTTGACAACATTCAGTTGATACGAATATAAACTGTACTTTTTTCATGGTGCAGTGAGTAGACTGTGTCCACGCGTAAAAGTCCGATGGATCTTGTATGGCAACCTTTCCAGTTTTTACAGCACCATCGGCCATACGTTTAACCGTCCCCCCCAAGTCCATCACAGGGACCTTGACCGTGTCCGGCTTCCCAATAATTCCATGTTGCTTCTATCCCATAGATACTGTTGTGGCTGGCTATACTGTGGAAGATCACTTTGTTTCTGTATTGGGAAGTCGGACTGTCCGTCCAGTAGTGGATGCATTTGGTTGCAGGATTAATCAGTTTTACTTCCGGTATCAGTTTATCAATGAAAGTTAACACTGTTCCAGCGTTATGTCCCATTTCATCTGATACAACAACTATACTCTTGTGAAATATTTCATCGGAGCCTGTTGACTTGAAATAAATCACTATAGGATGTAGAGTGACACTGGTTTGATTCCAGTATGCTGACTGGATTTCCTTGACAGACTTGCATGAGTAATTCGCGCTAAAATCCATATGCACAATACAATAATTCTCGGGTAAATTTGGTACACAAGCAGGTGTCCCTTGTGATTAAGGACGTCAGAAGAATGAACTGTGGGCGGATTCTGCAGAAAGATGTGAACGACAATTTGATATCTGGGTTTTCACTGAGAAACTTTTGATACAACGATGAGAGGTAATCAATGAGAACTCTCATTTGGGTTTTCAATCCATCTTCAGATTTCATGCAGTCTGCTTTGCCGGGCATATTCCGAGAATTATCATCTCGTTGAAGGAACTCTATCACTTTTTTCTTTTGTTTTGCTACATCTCTATAACGGCCGATCTTCTCAATTTCAACGCTTTTCGAATTGACCTTCGCCATCGTATTTCTACTCATGCCGGTTTTCGCACCAAATCTACTTAGTACCCTGTACTTTCTCATAACCTTACCAGCTACCAGGTTTTGTAGAATTTTCTTGGTCTTGACTGGTGCTTTTCGGGCTGATAAACTGATCTCATCGCAGATGGCATTCGCAAAAACGAGCTCTTTTTGCACTCTGGTACCTTGTTCAGGGGTAAGTTTCAAATGTTGTACTAGTCTCGCAGCTTTTGATCTTGGAGTACTAGGACTTGATCATGCTTTCCGCTTTGTCCTTTGCATTGTACTGAGTGTGCTGCGATACTTGCGTTTCAAATTTTCATAATTCTCTTTCAATGCCTTCATATCTGTTTTGGCTTTCTTCAGCTCCTTCGAGATTCGCATTCTTGGGCCATTTGCTCTTTGTGGAAAGTTCATTCTAACCTGTAACAATCTGTTACGTTCATCTGAAGGGACACTCTCATAACCACTATTGCTTGGAGGCTCTATTTCATTTCCAACTGGATTTTGGGCATTTCTTAACAGTGCTTCTGCTTCTTTTTTGTTGTGGCGATATTGTTTCAAAAAATCTCTGTTTTTCTTGTTACGCTGCTCTCTTTTACCCTTTGAAAGCTCACTATTTGAAACATAGGTTCGTTTCCGCCTCTCTCGTTCTTTTGTCAGATATTGTTCGTTATTCTTTTCCTTTAACCGCTGTCGATACGCCTTTTGAATTTCAGCTCTGGACCTGACCATTTCTAAAAAGATAAATGGGGTCGCACCAATAAAATTACGAAGTTAACACTCTGAAATGTTCGTTACTCTGGGATGACATGTTCGTTACTTTTGTTAAGGCATGATATTCAGGGAATTTATACATCTGCATGTGCGTATATCAGTTAATTTCAAGACATTTAATATATTTCAATAAGACTGTAATACTTAAAGGGACATATTGATCGCTAGTTCAAGAAATTATCCGTACATAATATATGCACTAAACATATATTGCATTTTATAAACACTGGTGCTCTGAAAACAGTAGCTCGATAATATTGGGTTTATATATCGAATCAAATAAATTAAATTTAGATACACAATGTATTCTTGAATGTTCATCCGTATAATTAATTTGTTTTATTGTAGTAAAACTACTTCTTATAACTCTAAGAAAATGCGGTTTTATGGTGAAATGTTCGTTACCGTTTCGTAACGAACATGTCACATCAATATCATCCCCATGCATCATGCACATTTATATAGCAGCAAAAATATTGATCTCATATGGTTAATGGAGTTATTATCGATCAGCGAATATATTCCAACAGCAATATTAACAGTATATCTAACACAAATATTGGATACTATAAGTGACTTACCTCTGTTTCTGTGGAATATGAAAAATTCTTTCAAAACAAGTCAGGCTCATGTTAAATCGCCATTTTGTTACGTCATATCATCAAACTGAATGACGTAATAATTGTTTTGATAGATATAGCACTCATTTGCGAAAGTTATGAGTACTCGGTAACGGAGTGGTAACGAATCTGTCAGTAACGGAATCTTACAATTTCATTGTTTTTTGGAGATGTTTCGCATAAAATCATATGTTGCACAAATGTTGTTGTGTCTTTGTAGTTATTAATATATGTATTTTGCATTGATAATGTTATAAAACATGCGTATGTGTTCTTAATATAAATAATGCAGGTAACGAACATGTCGTTTTGAAGTCGTTCGACCATGATAAGTTTTTTCTATTACATTTTCTATTATACAATTACTAAAAACAAATACCATGTTAAGCTTAATATATTAAGCTTTGATCGTAGTTATATGAAAATGCTTTAATATCAATGATAATCAATTTAGGGTTAGTATCGTGTAGCTATTTCTATGAGCGGTAACGAACATGTTTTTTTAAATATTTGAATATTTGTTTTTATGAAAACAGTCTTGTTGTGAACAGATATAGAATAAATTTGGTCAAACGCGTTACGTTTTCTGCTTTACATTGGTACAATTAAAGAGTTAAATGTACGTAGATAAAACAAAACAAAACTGTTATATGTTAAGTATTGTGGTTTGGCGACAGTAACGAACATGTCAAAATTGTAACATTGAGCTGATATTTTTAAATATAAACTAGATATTTAAACTTTTTTAAAGGTGGTCTGAATAGACCATGGGCCGTAGTGCATTTTGGCAGTTTAAGTTTGTACGCAGTGTACAAAACGTCTCTGGTAAATTTGAGGCGACACTAATTGCACCTAATTATTGAAAATGCGTGATGTACGTAAATACTGGTAAAAGCATGTATTTTATAGTGAAATGTTCGTTACCGCATGGTAACGAACATTTCAAATATTTTGTTGATGCTACTTTGTTAATCAAATATATAGTGAACTATGCTTTTATAATACATCTATGTTTTCTTTTTCTTAACCCTTTTAAGGTGGTTCTAGATAGAAAAAAACCCTAATTATACCTGTCATATATAAATAAAATATCAGCAGTTGGCAGATGCTATTCAAAAAACGCATATGCTACATTCCTTTTTATATTGATGGATCGTTTGTAAATTAACCCTCTTAAGTCCAGTTATTTTTTATCTGTTGTCGTTGAACGGTGTATTTTTAATTACTGTGCAGTACAACGGCATGATTTCATATTGTAACAATGGCTACTTATTCTTCTTAAGATGAGTAACGAACATTTCAATGTCGGTAACGAACATTTCAAAAAAAATATTTTCTTTTTCAGACATAATGGGGAAGTCCAGAGCCGAAATTCAGAAGGCCTATAGGCAAAGGTTGAAAGAAAAAGACAATGATAAGTATCTTTTGAGGGAAAGACAAAGAAGAAAAGCAACATATATACAAAGCAGTCAACTCAGCCGAGCAGAACGTGCTAAGAGAAACCAAAAGAATAGAGACTATTTGAAAACATACAGAGAGAAGAAGAAGGTGCTGGAACAAGCAGAGGTAAACAATAATGTCAATGAACATGACGGTCTAAGTACTAGCGGGTACGACAGCTCATCTTCTATAGTCTATCTTCTCTGCACCACAAATGCTGAAAATCTTGCAGCCTCTTCCAGTGTTTGTTTTGATGGCCATCCGTATTTTCTTTCTCTCCCAAACCATGCATCAGTAATATCGGGGCACTTGCAGTACAAAGCATACACGCTGTCGAATTTTGTAATATAAGGTGGATATATTACTTTCAAACGGTTTAGAATCTTGTCGGCAAAGTCCACTGGTGAATACCTACTAGGGATTGATGGTCCCTTGGTTGGTAAAACTTCCATGTTTCTGTCATTCCAGCTGCGGACAAATCTGTAACCTTTCTTTGGCCTAAAGCATAGTTTGTAAAGATCACTAGCGATGATGTGTCCGTCATGATTGTAAAGTAATGCGTACCCTGGCGGTTCCCTTTCGGTTGTATAGCGGATAATTATTTTATCTTTATACCAACGACGGTGTGGCATTGTTTCTGAATCTAGGCAAATGTACTGGTTTTGAATAAACACATGATCAATATCACTTTCGCTACTAAAGGAAATCCCTTCCCTCCTGCTTCCAAATATTTCATGTTCAAAAACCCATTCCATCCCTTTTGAAAGTGCTTTGTCTCTTTGTAATTCAGAAATACCACGCGAAACTTTTTCATAACAGTTTATCCGTTGATGTACGTCTTCTAAGTCATATCCAATCCGACATAAAATGTCCACACATTCGTCGCTGAAATCAACTTGCGTGTTCTCCATTTTAAGTTGCTTAATACGATTACCGGCGATTACATCAGGTATACGTATGACTAACAGGTGTATTTCGGTTATAAACTGTTCGCCTTGGTTGGTTTGACCGATAAAACAATTATGTGTTTTCGGTACCCTCCCGAACCTTTTTTAAGTTGTTGTTGTGCAAATAAATAAAACATTGTATCGAAACTGAACCTAAAAGGTAAGTTCTTGTAAATTATATCAGAATGTTTATAACGAGATCCGTTGTATACAAACTACTTTTTCAGGTCAACATGACCCGTATCAAAAAAAATTGTACATACTAGTAAGTTAAAAGAAAATGTTAGGTAAGTATTCGGGATAGGATCCACCCAGTTTTATTTGCATTTTCCCTGACTACGACATTTAATATTAAAGAAAAGAAGCTGATTTTAAATATTAAAAACATACATGATATTTAATAGTTTATTTCTCATTCAAACTTTTTTCTTGTCAATAAATATGATTTAGAAACACATAGTTTTTTTCAGCTTGAAAACAGCCTTCTTTTACATAAGAGGGAGATAGATGATCTTAACCAATATGACAGGAGAATGGATGTGTCCAATATACCAGGTGACGCCCCTGGTGAGAATTTGGAGCATACAGTAATTGAGCGGGCAAACAAGGCTGGTGAAGCCTTGACCAACAATGATATTGACAGGATTCACAGAAAGGGGCGACCAAGAGATATGGTAAACAGGAAAGTTATTATAAAGTTCTCGTCCTTAAAAGCAAGAGATAAACTATACTCGGCAAGAAAAGGTATGGGCCATGGTATTTTTGTGTCTGAAAATCTTACACCTCTAAGAGAAAAGCTTGCCTATGAAGCAAGGCAACTTGTACGGCAGAAAGTGTTGGGCAAAACCTGGGTAGCCGGCTGCAAGGTCAAGTGCCAGCGGCCAGATCAGCAAAAGACCGAGGTCATCAGGGACATGGCTGATATTCAGTGTCTCCAGGTTGAGAAACCTCTACCAGTGCATGAGAGTAACCTCTAGATATTCATTCCGAATGAATTATATTATAATACAAACTTTGTTATATATATTAGTTATTTAGAATATTGAGTACTTCCATTTTTTTCTGTGGGTTTCATACTTATCATTATTTAATGCTATTTGCTCTTCTATTTTGATTCTTATTTTCAGATAATGCAAAAATGCATCGAAGGATAATTGTCTGTCATTACATTTTGATGAATTGATATAAAATTTCATTAAGATAATTAAAAAAATACAGATATTACTGTATTTGCTTTTTTTTGACTATTCCCAATAGGGCTTCCTGTTTGTAAATTGTTATCTTTATTGATGTCAATGTAATAAAGTTGTTAAGTTTATTCCATAACTGTTGAGTTTTTTGACACTCCCAATATAAATGTTCAATTGGTTCAACATTTGAGTTGCAGAAAGTACATAGACTGCAATCGACTAATTTGACTTTAAACAGAAATTTGTTGGTTGGTAATATTCTCATAAAGAATTTATAGTTGAAACTACGCAATGTTGTATCTATCGTTGATTTGTAAATATTACTATAAATATCTTTCCATTCCAGATGTTCACTAATTTCCAAAGTTTCTTTCCATTTTGCTTCTGAAATCGGTTTGAGAATATTACGCAACAAAATTGAATACAGAAGTTTATTTGTTTGTACTGATGTTTCAACTTTTTCTTTGAATTGTTGAGTATTAGCGTAAATAATCCCATCCGAAATCAGTTGTGGTTTTATATGTAATGGAATTGATCGAACAAGTGTTTGATAGTTTATAAAATCTGTATTCCTTATGTTGTATAGGTATTGTATTTGATTGAATTCGTAAAAATGGTTTGTTCTATAGTCGAAAATATGTTCAAGATACTTAATACCTTTTTCATACCATTGTTTGAAATACAGAGTTTTTCCATTATTGCAAATTGTTTGGTTATTCTATATCACTGTCTTAGCTGTTTCTATTGAGTTTGTGTCAAATATTTGCTTAATTTTACTCCAGGATTTGATGACATCATTTATGAATGAACCTTCTTTTGAAATTCTGTTTATTGTGGTATTGCCTAAGTCACAGTCAAAAACCAATTCATTTCCATAGTTAATTAGCTTCTTTTTAAGAAAAAAATTCCATTGACTTTTGTTTTTGTCGTCTAAATATCTTTTAACCCAGACAGCTTTAATGGAGTTAAGAAAGAGTTCGACATAAAATTTGTAAGTTTTAAACCACCGTTTTCGTGGTTTTGGTACATAATATCTCTTTTAATTTTGTCTGACTTCTTGTCCCAGAATAATTTGAAGATAGATAGTTTAATGTTTTAAATAATACACCTGGTTGGATTTGCGAGAACAGTGAATGGGTAGATGATTTTGGGCAATGCGTATGTTTTCACTACTGTAATTTTACCCATTAATGATAGTTTTCTATGTTCCCATTGTTTTAGAACTTTATGAAATTCTTCGACCTTTTTATTAATATTTTCGTCTATTGTTTTTTGTTTGTCATTGTAGAATGTAATACCTAAAGCGGTTGAGCATTCTGAAGTCCAAATAAATTGTTTATTATTGCATAGCTTTATTCTTGTGTTTTTTAAAGTTCTCACTCTAAGAATGATGGATTTATTTGTGTAGAGGTTTAGACCAGAACATTTTGAAAAAGATTCTAATGAATTAACCAAAGACTTAAAAGAGTGATCAGAGTCATCATTAAAATACGTTGCATCATCAGAGAAAAGAGATTGTTTTATTTCTGTATCGACGATTTTATACCCTTGATATCAACGTTTTGTTTTATATAGCCTGAAAGTATTTGTAGACAAATGATGAATAAAATGGAAGAAAGTGGACACCCCTGGCGTACTCCTTTTTCAATTTCAAAGGCCTCCGACATATGACCATTGTTTATTATTATACTTTGAATATCTGCATAGAAAAGTTTAGTCCATTTAATTATGTCTGTGCCAAAATTAAAGGATTGCAAACTGTCAAGTATAAAGGAATGATCAATACTATCAAATGCTTTTTGAAAGTCTGCAAATAATAGGAGTCCAGGTAGTTTATTTTCTTCAAGGTATTGCATAACTTCTATGATAGGACGAACATTTTCGCCGATGTATCTTCCTTTGATAAAACCAGTTTGTTAAAAGTCAATTATTTTAGGTAGTACTTTTTTAATTATATTAGCTATTGCTTTCGTTGCTATTTTATAATCAATATTCAATAGACTGATCGGTCTCCAATTGGAAAGGTTTTCTAAATTTTTACCGGGTTTAGGAATAAGTGTTATTATACCTTGCTTTTGAAGTGGTGTTAGATGTACATTTAGAAAAGAGTAATTCAATGAGTCTATACGAACGGATTGGATATCGTTGCAGAATGTTTTATAAAATTCTGTAGTCAGACTATCTGAACCAGGGCTTTTATTATTATTCATATCTTTTAAAGCATTTCCGCATTCATACATTGAGAGTCGACCTTCGCATAAATTACTATCGATATCTGGAAGTTTATTGTTGTTTGTGTTTATAAATGCATCTCTTATATTGTCTTCAAGGTTTAGGTTCTTACTATAGAGTTTTTTATAAAATTTTACTTCTTCAATTAATGTGTTTTTTTACTCCTGGTACAGTTTTATCATTCACTTTAAGTTTATACACTGTTTTTTTTCTCAGAATGTTTCTTCTCTAAATTAGCAAAATATTTTGTGTTCTTTTCATTATTTTCCACTTGTATTGCCTTTGACCTAAGAATATGACCATTAAAATATTCACTTCGAAGTTCGTCAAGTTTTTGTTTTTTTCTGTATAAGAGATTCAGTTATGTTGTCGATGTTGATATTTTCTATTAGCTGTTGTTCAAAAGTGTTTATTTCTTTTAATAGTCTTTCCTCTTCTGATTTAAGTATTCTTTTTTATGCGATGCATATTTGATTGTTGTGTTCCTAATTGAGCCTTTAATCATTTCCCATAATGTATTCGGATTAGCAGATTCATTAGGATATTTTGTTTCTTGTATGTATTCCTTTATTTGTGACTTATATTCATTGTCTAATAAAAGAGCACTATTTAGTCTGAAATATCCCGGACCTTTATCGCATTTTAAATCGTCTATCGTTATTGATATAATTGAATGGTCCGTTTTAAATCCTGGTTTAATCATACTTTTCTGTACGTAGTTTAAATAATCTAGACGGCAATGTTTATGTGGTTTGGAGTTTGAATGCCAGGTATATTGCATTTTAGATGGGTGGAGTAGTCGCCATATATCAACTATTTCACAAGAATTTATTATATCATGTATTTTATCTCTACACTTTTTATGCGTGTCAGTTTTGCCGTTCTTTTTGTCTAGAGAGCAATTGAGAATAGTATTAAAATCACCACCAATAATATATGTTTTATCGTTATTCTCCAACAAATATTTTTGTAGCATATCAAATATACTAGTATCATTCTTATTGGGTCCATATATGTTAATTAAGGTTATTCATTTTCGTTTAATATACTGTAAGAAGTCTACCCTCTGTAATTTCGGTATGATTTGATAATGTTATATTCGTATTGGGGTTGATAAGAATTGCGATTCCTACGCTATTTGAACTGTTACCACTAAAAACACAAGGTCCATCCCATTCGTCTTTCCATTTTGGAAATGGTTGTTTAGAGCAGTGTACTTCTTGCAGTAATATTATGTCGTATTTATTATTTTTAATCCATTCGAAAATTTGTTTTCGTTTTCCCATGTTGCCTCAACCTCTAACATTTAAAGATATTATTTGTGTTTCCATTTTTCAAATTCTTGTGGTAAGTCTGATATCAGGACACATTTTAGCCATAACAGAACGCATTTTGAATCACGGAGGAAATAAAATAATGACATATAAATGTCGATTTATGTATCGGCAAGTGCCATGGATCAAATAAAATTAATTGTGTTTACAAGTGCATCTATTTTAGATAATATTTTTAACTAGTTATAAGTCAATTATAAGGGTAATGAATGATTTATAGGATTAAGTAAGGTATAAAAAAGTACAATATTTCAGCCTTATATGAACAAACTAACAATTTGAATAATCGATATACTAGCATTAAAAACCGAAAAAGTCTTTAAATCTAACTATACTATTGTTAAGTATGAATTTTGCGGTTTTTCTTTGTTTAAGAATATTTTTCGAAAACGAAGCGAAAGTAAAAATATCCTTTTAAAGAAAAACCGGCATATATTATATAAAGTTCATACCCTGTATTGCACAATCTCTTTGTGAGAGACTTCTGGCACTGAGTATTACATGTACAGCCTGGTGATCAAAGGGATTGAACAGGGCATTACGTCTGTTTCAACAGAGATCGATGCTCTAAGTTACATATGTAAATCGTATTCATATCAATTGAAAAGAATAAGTTGTACAAAATTGGCATGTATTTATATATACTATTCCCCTTAAATTCTCCTTACATAATATCTGTCACAAATTGTACTTTTAAATGTTCACATATTAGTCTAAATGACAACAAGTTATACACATTTTACATACTGTAATAAATAGGTGGTGGTGTTAGTAGTTAATACTCCGGGTTCCGGGGTGAGCACATTGAAGGGTCCCAGAGTGACAGTTTAACCACCGCACACATATCCTGGGCAGAACCAGTACTAGGTGCCTTTACCTCTGCTAGGAACTGACAACTTCTGTACATGCCAGGGGCAGTGGTACAGTGCGATGGTCGTTGTAAGGAGTTCATAACCAATCACAACATAAGTGACCTTGTCCGCCCGGGAATCGCACCCGGGTTGTCCGATTCAGAGTCCAACGCTCTACCGATTGAGCCAACCGGGCGGACGTAATAAATAGAAACCTAATAATAATTAATATAGTAATTTTGTGATTTCAAAAACATGTACATTCTTATAATTTAATTAAAAAAATGTATCCTACGTGTAATGCAATAGTTTAAAAAGCAAAAGGAGGATAAAGTATAACGACATTGACATCAAAGGGAGCTAATAAAAGATCGTTCTTCTAATTACAGTACATTGATTTCATTGCCTTCCTTGAGTACCAATGTTGTATTACCAGGATCATTATCATCTCATTTATGATAAGAGTATTACTTTAAGCATTACCATTTCCCCGTCATGATAAATGTAAAATAATCTAATATACCATACATAGCTACTAAAGTAAGTATATGATATGGTATAAACCTGTGTTAATAATAATTTTAGATTGTTTTGCAAATAAGAAAGGGAAATTAAATTTTGATCAATAATCATACTAAAATAACCATAAAAGAATCTTTTAAGAGAAATCCTTTTAACAATATCAAAGGGGGGTAATTTTTAGGCATATTACACGCTTGATAGTAGTACATTAAGTAGAATAGCTATATCTATATATGTATAGACGTCTATATTATAATTATATTATTTAAACAAAAAATCATAACAGGCTGCTGTGCACACGTGTGTATAATTTTAAATTTGTATTATATCTGCATTTATCTAAAAGTAATAAATAAATCAACAGTTCACAGCCTGTTGAGATTTTTCATGGCAATCATATATAATCAAATATAATTATGTTTAAATTGTGTCGTTTTGTTTTCATTATTGTCGATTTTACACTATTAAATGTTTACTATTAACCATAAGAAAAGCATGTTGCTCGTGAGCTACAAAAGCTAATCGTATGACATGTCACAGTTTTCACGAGTAATTGCCGCAAGGTATACTGCTTTCCGAAGATAGCGTCACACGTTGATCGCCGATGTTTGCACAAGCCGTGGCCACGGGATGCCAGTCCAGTCCCTGTATTTGCAGAAACGGATATTGGAAATGTTGCCTGTATTGTTTTTGAAATATAATTTCCCTTCTCTTGCCCATACGCTTTCATTTTCGGATATGTGCCTTCTCGCATGACTTAACACTAGTCTGTTTAGCTTTGATAAGTCTTCATTGACATAAATGTTTGTACTTTTTAGTTCTTTTCTCCGTTTCAATAGGATGTTTCTGTCCATCCTGGAGATGTATCTCACATTTATTGGCCTAGCTCTGTCACTTGGGCGTCCGAGTCTGTGGCACATGTCTACATCTTTCATCGCCATATCTAGGCCCTTGATATTTTCGTTCAGGGATTTAATAACCATTTTTGATGTTTCCTCGGGCGTTTCGATACTTGACCCTGCCCCTTCCTGTATTCTAGATATAATCAGATTACTTCTTCTTCCATACTGATCAATTTCATTTATATACCCTGCTTGTGTTATAATTAGTTCCCTCTAGATCTACAAACACCTGTTTCGTTTTATCTGCGACCCTTTCTTTCACCTCTGCTTGCTCCTTTATATTTTTTTTCAGCTTGTCATTTTCTTTTTCTATTTCAAAAATTCTGGATTCAAGCTTGTCAATTTTGATGTCACATGCCTTTGTCATCTCTTCTTTTACTATCTTAACAATTTGAGGGACGATAGTTTTAATGTAATCTTCCTTCTGTTTTTCGGCTTTGTTTAATTTGGTGTTTATTTCTTTTAAGGCTTTTTGAATTGTGATCATGCTACTGTCTGAAGGGTCTACAGCATCAATATCGTCTTCCGATTCTAGTTGGGGGGGGTTGATTCTTCTTCCACGGTAGGGATGTTTTTTGGGGTTTTTTATAGCCTGGTTTTCCTTTCTCCCCTTTCTCTTCTTTTGTTTGCTCGTGCTGCATTTCTCCACTTCATTACCCCCATCATGTTCTCCAATGCTGCTGACACTGCTTTCGCTCTCTCTATCCCGTTTACGTGTATCAACTTTTTCCATACCTTATCTTTGTTGCGCAGTGTATGTTTAAAATCAGTCAGCGCGGGAATTCAGTATAACGTACAAGGCGATACAAGGTTATCTACATACCACTCATATACAGTTTACATGTTTTTAGCACGCCCCAATGGTTTACCGATAGAAAGTTTATAAAAGCATTGTTTTTCAATTTTCACAGCAAGAATGATGGTATTTTTCATCTACTTACAGCCCATGTCCTATTTCCAATGTTTATTTTACATTTTTATGTATTAAACCACTTTTAATTTCACAATTTTCACTAGCTCCCAAAAGTAAACACTGCCACACAAGGGACAAGGGACATCAAAAGTTAATTTTCATCTATCGTCAAAAGTTCGGTAGCTTGCCACAGTATTTTCGCGAACAAATACCACAAACAATTGAACAAACAACCAATTATCCGCTTCGAAACAGACATAATTATGTCACCATACCTAGACGTTTAAGTATTTACTCGAAATCACCAATCCCATCTTCCATAGATTTGTGGAACCGGCTTGATGTTCACCTTCGTAACAGTAACACGCTTAACGAATTTAAGGCACGTTTAAAAGAAACATACAATGGCTCAGTTGTTCCGAAATATTATCTTGTCGGGGACAGAATTTCAAATATACACCATACAAGAATCAGAAATGCTTGTAGCAACCTTAATGCACATCTCCACATAAATTTTCTTCGTGATACTCCTATTTGTGACTGTGGACAAGGCACAGAAGATGCAAAACATTATTTCTTTAAATGTAGTAGATACGGCGAAGAACGCGTGTTATTTTTTTCGAAATACTCGAATATTTCAGCCTTTAATTTCATTTAAATTATTATTTGGGATAGAGGATAACACAGTCGATGAAAACAGTGTGCTTTTTATTGAAGTTCTAAAGTACATAACATTAACGAAACGCTTCTTTTGATATCACCCTCAATCACGATATAAACGGTCTGGGATGTTATTACATAAGTATTTTCTTTTGGTGGCAACCAATTCTTTTCTTCTTTTTTCTAAAGTAACAAGCGTTATCTCTTTTTTCTAGTTACATTTAATCATGCATTTAAACAACATTGACGCTATATTGACGCCTGGGAAGGGCTGAAAATAATGTAGTAATAACTTGTAGCCCAACCCATTTGTTCTTTTTGTTTTATTTGATTGTAAATGAACATGTAAATTGTATGCAAAAAATTTCTTTACAAAAGAGCAATAAAATATGATTAAACTAAACTTCATGTATATGTCTGAGAGTCAAGCATTGTAAAAAGACATTGAATGATGGGATAGTGTTACGGTATTTCATTTTGAATATATAAAATTTCATGAATTGAACAAGAAAATAACATATATTATTATATTAGGCGTGTGTTAAGTTTTGATTTAGATACTAATTATTTTATAATAGCCATATTTATGGATCGTTGTTTTCACACATTTCATAATATTTACCTATAGACATGTTTCGCCAGATATGATATTCAATGTAAATATTCACATACATATAAATAAAAAACAGCATTTTCTCGAACAAGTATAACATTTACTCGCTAATATAAATACAAACAATCGTACTAGTACGTTCCACGTAAACAAAACACGTTTTGGATACGTCATTGCTAATTTTGACCAAAAAAGAAACGCTCTTTGTACGGGTACGTGTCATCCAGGAATTTGTATATTGTACACGTGTAGAAAAACATGACTGTACTAGACACGAGAAAAGTGCTTAGGCCAGAATCAGCGATCCTACAGGTACAAGTCTTAAGCCAATTTTCTCAAACTATGAGCAGCTACGTGTACGAGAACACGTGGACTTTTGGAGCCATTACATATTTGGTAAGCGTCGAAAATGCTCCTATGCGTCTTTAATTGTTGTGCAAGTCAGTGGGTAATGTACGTTAACATTGAGAATGGTTTCTTAGCTTTCATTTTATGAGGGTTTATAATAGTACAAATGACGTTTGGAATGTTTTTCACTGATGGGCACTACAACGGAAGACGCATTTGAGCCTTTTCAACGCATAACAAAATGTTATGGCTTCAACAATTGCCCGGTATGCATTGCACCTAGATAATAGGCTGAATGAAATGTTGTTATTTCTTTCATGTTCGTTTTAACTCAGATCAATGGCAATTGATATGATATTTGATTTTCTTGAATTAAAGCTGCATAATCGCGTGTCATTCAACAGGAACACTTTTCTTTCTATATCATTCAGTCTTCAGTTTCGGCAGAAAAAACATAATGATTCCTCCTAACATCACTGAAGATCCCAAAAAGTGAAAAGGTACGACCCAATTTCCAGTCACATCATGCAAATAACCTGCAATATAAAACAGAAACAAACAACAGTCGAAGCTGTTTAACAAATATCTGCTAGAAATCGATTATAATAAATAATGTAACTTAACATAATTGAATGCCTTATTGTATTATATATGTAATTATTAATTTCAGACAAAATATCGAAAGGTCTTACCGACAATGTAGAACTCGCAGGCAGCAGTAACACATTGAGATGACTCTGTAAAGCCAAGCACTTGTTGAAATGTGTCAAGGCCTATAATGTCAACGATAATAACAGCATAGAATGAAAAATAAACTCCACTCACAAGCCCAAGAATACACGCGTACGCTACAAGAAACTCAAAACTCGTATACCAACGGAGAAGATGTCCCGTTACTCCGATCATAAGCGAGCAGCAAGCAACAAGAGTTGTTCTTTGTATGTAACTTTTGTCAGCGATTAACGCCAACAACAGTCTTGAAAAAAAATCCAGTATACTGTATATAATAAACAGCAAAGCAATTCTGTCCGAGTCCACACCGATTTCCTTCGCAAATGGTGCAACAAAAACCGTACTCAAAATTATTGCAGGACATTGTAAAATTGCTGAAATTATAAAAGCAATGAAGGATGGTTTTCGAAATACCCTTAGGTGAAACATATCTTTTGCTGTCTTAAGTATTCGTGAACCATGGGACGTTTTCAAAGTAGTATCAACTGCAATTGTTTTATGTGCATTTACAACTGCATGTGTTTGGTTCAGGTTATTGTTTTTATTATGTGCTGCCCTTTCGCTTGATACTTGATCAGATACCTTTAATACACATTTATTCTCGTCTTCCGTGTTTTCTTGACACACATTAAATTTGGGATTGTCCTTGTCAGCTGCAGACTCTTTCACAACCTTAGCATTTTTCGTATTTTCTGCTAACATCAATGCATTTTCTCCTTCTTCTGACGTAACACATGTGCTCTTATAAAAGCCAGGTGGCCGAAACAAAAACGCGCTGACAAAACCATTGAGATATATTGCACCGATAATCATCAACCCTTCGTATCCGTAGTACTCCAGCAAAGCAGTTATTAATGGCGCGAAAACAAGGCTACCAACTGAGCCCCCTGCTATTGCAAGGGTAGTAGCTAAGCCCCTCCTTTTGTCAAAGTAAAGTCCGACCATAATTATCGACGTTCCGATCGTGAATGCATAACCCAGACCTATCAGTCGAAATCGAAAAAACGCATTGAATCTACAACCAACAAGTATTTCACTAAATGCCTTTCAACGAAAATTGACTTCGACACTTACAAATTAGATGAAATAGAGTTTGTGTAAACATATAAAGAACATTGCATATCAAGATAACTTACCAATTAACACTCCATATGAAAATAGTAGAACGTTTATGCTAACAGCCCTAGACGTGATAATAAATCCAGCAGAGTTTAATAAAGATCCAACGAACACGAGATTTCTGCAAGTCGTCAGTTTCACTCCTACAGTCATGACAAACATTGCTGTAAGATACACAGAATTTGACATTGTAAACGTATTTAGAATAAGAAATTTACTACCATATATGGTAAAATCAAGAACTCAAGAAAAATTCGGCTTGATTGCCCCGATTGCTCAGAACTTTGTTAAAGTTAATAATGTGATAAACGAAATCGTTGTTTACTTTTAAAGGCGAATCATTTCATGATGTGCTTATACACTTAACAAAACAAATTCAGCAAAATAAGTTGTCTCAAATCTAGTAAGGACTACTGAGGATCATAAGTAAAAACCTTGCAGAGCATCACAGATTTGAAAGTTAACTACGTTGGCGTTAACACCATTGATAATTCTAAACGAATATATGAACTATCGGCAAAATACATACTTTCACTTCTTTCATGTCACTATCTTCAGTGTGTGTATACCACGTGATAAATTGCGTCATATATGCTACGTCGGAAGGAAATATTTTGCTTAAACAAAGATAACTTCACTATTTCTTCAATTTTTTAAATGAAACATAGCGCAGTCTACGCCCCTTACGGAGCCCCACCTTCGGTCTTTTACCAGAGTTTGATTGAGAGTTTAGTTTCTTAAAACACTTTTCACTTAATCCTGCACAATAAGGCCGTCTAACGGCGCACTGTCAAAACATTGTTTTGAAAACATGTTTGTCGAAGTGTTTGGTGAAACTAATCACCTTATCAAAATCCGGTAATAAAACAAAGGCGGGACTCTTTAAGCGGCATAGCCTGCCCTTTGTTTTATTTAAAATGGTATAGTAAATGAAACGTAATCTTTGATTTAAGTCATTAGTTTAAGCAAAATGTGGCCTTCCGACGTGGCATATATGACATAATTTATCACGTGGTTTACACACACTGATCTTAATCTTAACATGCGGATATCCTTTAAGCTTATATTTAAATACAAGTTCATCCTACCGGATACACCGTATGTTAGGTTCTGCACCGTCGAAAGTAAGGATGTGGTTGCTGCCGAAGAATCGAATCGATCTTGAAAAGCAACGAATAAAATTCCGGATGATTTTGATATCCCGAGTGTCAACATCAGCTGAAGAGCCGCACCTGAAGATATCTTACGAATGATACCGAAATTGTTTCCGTAATAATGATGCAATAATAATTTGATACATATGATCTATTACAAGTCATATTATACATACTTTAATTATACGAACGTTTAAGAAAAGTGTGAATTAGTGAATCTGTGAAGATCTGAGGACGGCTATCAGGTCATTTTTGAACGAGTTCATAAAAGTGTTACCAAGCGATTTTTGTACGATCTGAGGACGACTTTTAGATCATTTTAAAACGAGTTAAAGAAAAGTGTAAGTCATTTTAAACTTGTTATGGAAAATGGTTTGTAAATTAATCTTTAATGATTTGTGTACGGCTAATAGGTGGTTTCCAGCAACATTTAAACCAGCCTTTTGCATGTGACAGTTAAATACCTTTAACTTTATCTGGTATCCCATATTCAAAAGCGTAAGTGTCAGACATAATAAGTACGGCACTTATTGACCGTAACAGATTAGACTTCAAAAGTAATGATGTAATGCTATTAAAGCATGATGTATGTTCGTGTTTATTATTTCCATCATCCAGCCAATATACAGACAGTAGTTTTGATGTATGTATACAACATAACACAAACGTTATTATTACTGCACTCGTTTGTGACCAATGACCTGACTGCAAACTTTAAGATTGAATACTATTGAAGCATGATTAATGTTCTTGCTATTCGTCCTTTCATCCAGCCAATATTAAACTTTTATCGTTTATAAGTAATTGAAATGTTACTATATATAGTAACACAATTATGCAGGGTTTTCGCGATTACTCGGATGACTCGGTAATCAATTTGCCAGCCCGGGCCGATTATCGTATCGCGTCCGGCCTGTGAAACGATCGCAAGTGAACTCACTAATCGTATCAAATCAAATTTGGCGACTGTGAAATCATGTATGAACAACATTATCATAATTTATTGAGCTTTTTGTTCAGATTAATAATTATTATCAAAAACGTTAAGGGAGGTAACGCGAACTCAGTTTTGGAAAATATACTAGTGATCGAAAACTGTAGACTTTTGGCGTCTTTTTTATTCATTGTTCACTTTCAAAAAACAAAATAAAAAAAAGAACAAAAAGACTGTACATACTTGTTGGCATGTATAATACGAGGTATTTTTTAAAAAGTACGGATTATTAATCTTTGCTACGATCAAATTTTTATTCAATTGATTTGTGAAATAACAGATAATAAAAAGATGTTATTAATCCGTACAGTAACAAATAGATATAATTATGTGTTGTTGAATAATTATTCTAAATTATATTGATGAAAAAATGAGTTTGCAACAAGATGTCGTTTGTCCTTTTACCCAACTTGGATAGCTATGAAAAACTCAATTTAATTTGAGAGTAAGTCTATTGATCGTGATGTAGCCTTAAGGCAATTAGAATTCATATGGAGTGCATGTGTAAAAATAAAGTAGCCTTATTATAGATCAACAAACCTATGTATTAAAGAGACTTATACACGATGTAGCTTGACTGTTGAGTGGTAATTGGCCCACATAGCTATAATATCCATCGAATACGTTTAGTGCCGCTAAGAGTCACTCGGGTCAATAATCAGACTACGCGGTGTATTAAATTACAAAAACAACATAAACACGTTCATTTCACACTTAAAACCTTTAAGAGTACCTTTTCAATCGTTTTATTGTACCTTGCACTTTCAAGCCACTGTGAGATAGACATCGTATACAGACCAACTGTGTATTTATTTGATTGATTGTGCTATAAATTATCTAACTCAAATAATGAATTGTTAGAATTTGAGAAGGTCGCCACCAGGTCATTGATTGAGGAAGGTATTCTATTTTATAATGATTAGAACTGAAAAACCTAACATTGTAATAGCTCAGTTATTTTTCCTATGCTTTTTATGTTAAATATGTTAAATATTCAACATGCTTTACAATTAACATTATGGAAGTCCATGCAAACTATTCAGTGTGCAATAACAATATTAAGAACGATGCCAGTTACCTATCAAAACGACCATGACCGGCCAGTGTCATGTGGCAGCATGGGAGGTGTTCAGTATACAATGGTGATTTATATAACATTGGCAGTTAGCTATCGGAGCAAGCCATGACCAGTCAGTATCCTGTGTAACTATGCAATGGGTAAAGTGATCAAGCATACTATACATATATGTAAAGGTTAACTATCAGAACTTTCTATGATAAGCCAGTGTCCGGTGGTACAATTTGATTGGTTTAGTGTATACGAATGATATAGAGAACATTGCCAGTAACCTATCAGAACCATAATTGACCAGATAGTGATCTGTGGAATTATGACTAATAAAATTGTTAAAATAACGTATCAGAACCATCCCTGACCGGCCTGTGTCCTGTGTCACCATGACATGGTTTTAGGGTACATTGATAATATACAGAACATTGGAAGTAACCTATCAATATTAAACACAACACCATTCATAACCGGCCATTGTGACACGTTGGCATCGGTTTAGAGTGCAATATATAAAACATGCATAGCCAGCCCATGTATTGAAACTATTATATGGGTGTAATGAAGAAGAATGATTTTAAGATCAATGACAGTTTCATATTAGAACCATCCATGACCAGCTAGTGTCCTGTGACACCATGACATGGATTTAGTGAATAAGAATAATACGTTTGTAGTTACACATAGGAACCATCCATGATAAGCCAGTGTCCTGTGAATCCATGAAATCTGTTTAGTGAACAAGAAATATGTACATAACACTGATAGTTACCTATCAGAACCATCCATGACCAGCCAGAATCCTGTGGCACCATGATATTGTTTTAGTGTAAATCTTTCAGTGTAACACCGGTTCTTGAACGTATTATATTCCGGAGTTGCACGTTTTAATCGATATGTTATATCCAGCTTTCAAAAAAAGTAAAGTAAATAATTGAATCACACAGAAATAAATGCACGTTTGATTTTTTTGCTTTTGAAGTTCGTTCCGCAACCACGCTATTATGTAATACTAATAAGATAGTGCATAGCTTACGAACAATGCTCATTGCAAAAGGCCAATGAATAATGTTTAAATAATATGTATGATTCGAGTGACATGTTTAAAAACATAATGTTTGAAGGACAGGTCTTGTCTTATTTTCTTTGTTTCAGTAGCATGCTCTTTACATTATTCATAAACATGCATTTAAACTTCTGCCTGCATTTGTAGTATAATAAACGCTGCCTTTATATGCATTTTGGCTTTAAAGTTGCACTCTTATTCCAGAATAAGATTTACCACAATTAAATCTATTGTTTTATTATTCCTAACAGGATGAATATAAGTAAAAAATACAATGGTTCTAATGAAGGTTACCTATTTTAATTTAAAAGAAATGTGCATAAAACACAGTATGTTCAACACTTGTGATTATAGGGAATCACAGTAAATCGTTTAGCATTCATCAATCATTTAATGTTTTTTGCGTTTTCAGCTATTAAATACAAGGTTACAGTCTTGTTATCAGTAATTAATATTTTCCATAAATGCATTATTAAGTAAGTAGTTAAGGGTTTATCAGTCAAAATATATGTCTGTTATACATGTGTATGCATTGATATTGAATAAGAGTGTCACTTAAACTCAAGCTCTGTTAAAAGCGATTTAACCTGCATTGTACCATAGTTGCACGGTGAGTATCTAAATACTATTCATTCCTTACACAAAGTGTTAATACTTCTAAGCTCAAAAGTATTATTTTACAGAATTAAAGGTAACGCTAATGTAATACTTCATTAAAACGACATTGAAATTATAAGTTTAAAACATTTAAAAAGGTATGATATTATTAAAAAAAATAACTGAAAAAATGTATGGATTGTCCTCAATCATGGCCGTTGACACAAATCTTCTAACAGCTGGCGTGAAGCTTGAAAGTAGATGAAAGTTGTAAAAAAAACTTTACAACTGTCTAACATCGGATATAGGATCACAGTTGCCCTGAAATTGCAAAATTGGAACATTTTGAAACAACTGCTAGAAGACATGAAACCATCATAGAGGCGTCCATGTTGTTGTTTTTTTAATGTTCAACGAAAATATCCGAACTCATCCGGTATATATGAACTCACCGCTATCACACAACTCTCATTCGTACCCTTAATTCGTATTATTTCGGAGCAATTTGTTTATCAGAATCACGGAACAAGATAACGGTCGGCAGTTTAAATTTAACGCCGGTCGGGTCTCCGGATCCACATTAACATTATATTGTTTGGCATAATCAGTAATTTAAATTATCTTGGTGTTAAAGAGAATATACCTGTTTCCCATAAAACTCAAGTTCACCGAGTTATAACCAAAACCTTTATTTTTCCAGTGGTATTTTAATGTTTGTTTGAAATTACATGCCCTTATATACCAAATAGTACCATGTGTGCCAATGGTTATTTATGCAAGTGAACTTTTAAAAGTTTTGATGCACTGAATGACCTTTGACTTGGTAATAAACTTCTCTCTTCAGGGGCCGACTGCCGGTATGAACGATTTGGACGTATAGTGCTACGTATGAGGTCGAACTAACTAACGAAGAGACTGGCTTATAATTTGGAAGGTATCCATAACTGTGGCGGTTGATGTTTTTTTCTCTGATCAATTCATGAGCAGCTTTTATTACCCTCATGAAAATGACTTATCGACGAACGAAACGCCTTGAAGTGTTGAAACTGATTGTTCGTAGCCGCTCTTGAGGCGGTACAAATCTACTGTCTCTGTTATTAAAAATGGAATTGCGATCGTAATTTGTTTAACTGACTGCCGAGCTAGTTATTTATCATACAGAAGTATCATCCCACAAACATTCTGCTTTTTATGTCCAAGCTGTAAGCAAAGCTCTGTACAGTTCACTCATGATAATCATTGAATTTAAAACTCAATGGACTTTACCCGTGTTAATATAATATATACACCTCAACTTCCATTCCTTAAATGAACTGCCTTTCGGCAATTGCGTTCATCAATCGATGAACGCAACATCTTCGGATATGTTCGGATCGTAATTCATTGCATAACAATATACATGAAAGCTATTGATCTTGTTATTGGTTGTATTGTGTCAGCAGGTCCCGTAAAATATAGATCAACATTTTAGAAAGTGTTAGTTTATTATGATTTTAATATATTGGTGCCAGAAGTATTTCAAACTTTACGTTTTAAAGTGATTTCAAGTGGTTGATCTTTTCCCGCGTTATTGTGACGTCATTTGAAAAAATATGTTTCCTGTTATAGTCGTGTCGTTCTATTTACAGAATGGGTAAGAACGGATTACTGAAAGGTTTTCTTAAATGAAATGAAGTAGTTTTTTTAACAATTATTGTATGAAATAATGAACTATTGGTGTAAATATAAGGAATGAATTGCGGGCCTGATGTCATTATCGGGATATGAACGCAATTGGGTTTGTCAAAGTACGCGTGGAGTCCTTCGGACTCCACACACATTGACCAACCCAATTGCGTTCATACCCCGATAATGACATCAACCCCGCAATTCATTCCTTAAATGGTTAACTCTCATCATTCTTGGCTTGTCTTTTCGATATTGTTTTTATATTCTTTATAAAAAACGTTATCAATGTTTGCGAGCTTAAGATATGGAATTAACTTATAAATACCCAATTGTATCTGAATTTGACTACGATATTAAGCGTTTAAAACTGTTGTGTTAAAAAGAGATATCGGAAACAAATCATTTTACTGATGAGGCCTTATCGACGGTCATCAACAGTCAGGCATAATTAAGTGATCACATTTGGTAGTGATTTGGTTGTAAATGGTTTCAATACGTTTATGTGTTTATAAAGTATTGACCTTTCATAAAATTTCTCACGACATTAACCGAATTAAAAAAAAAATATTTGTTTTTCTCTATTTCCATGTTATGGGTGATTCGGTAAAGGAATATCAAATGCATTGACAAATACGAATTTAGAGGGAAAAGTTATCACATATTACAAGTTGGTAGTAGTAGTAACATAAATTTATTGAAGGATTGAACCATTGAGGATATATCTATAACTGTTCAACTTATGTCTAGAAACAGTCAAATTTATACTGCTTTAGTAAAGCGATTGGGCTGAATGAAAAAGTTGATAATTAGCATTTGAAAGTAAGACTGAGGGGCAAGACAGTAGTTTGAATCCAATTTTGATTATAGAAAAAAAACGACTTTACAATATATAAGTGCCTTAGATGAAAATAGATGCAGATGTATTCTGTTGAAGTTGGTGATAGAATTGTAGAAAGTGCTTCAGATGGCTATCCTTACTGTAGAAAGTAATGGATTAATACGAATAGTTATCAAAACCGAAAAAGCTTTTGTGAACGATTTAACGATGATTCTTCCAATAAATTACTTAATTTTAAACCTTACAATGGACACGATCTTTCGCGTTTAATAGGCTTTTGAAGATAAATCTTGTGGAGGCACACTACTATGTTGATTGCGACTATGCATAGACAATGATTGTTATTACAACTTTGGTGACACCCAATAGGTCAGTTTGTTCAATAGGGTAGGAACGTTTTGAACGGTAACCTTGCAAAACGGACGTACTATATCTGTTAGGTATGATACAATATGTATGAGAAAACATACATAGAGAAAAAAGATCACTTTAGAGAAGCACCGAAAGAAAATGCATGTAAAAGAAGTTGATACTGAGGGATTATACCGTAACGCACATTTCGGTGTTCGAGGTGATACGTAAACTCGGTTTTTATATGACACAAGTATAAGCCTCAAATTCCTTCTTTGTTTGAAATGGGAGATAAGCTTAAACTTTATATTTTAAGAAAATACTATAAAGGTATTGTTTAGTGAATGCGCGGGCATTTTGCATGTTATTTTTTTATAAACATTGATATCTGCAGAGCTGAAGTTTTGCTTTGGTACACAAATTATGTTAATTTCTTGCTTTAGTAGACAAATCATGTTTATTTCTTGCTTTGTTAGACAAATCATGTTCATTTCTTGCTTTGTTAGACAAATCATGTTTATTTCTTGCTTTGGTAGATAAATCATGTTAATTTCTTTTTTATGTTCATTAAAGCTGGCCATTACTTCTAACCTTACTAACATTATACAACATTTAACAAGAAAATTGCCAATACACAAAGAACATAAAAAAATTCGATTATTACTAGTATTTGTTTGTCAATCTTGAAAAGATTGTAATATATAGAATTGCTTAAAAAATGTAGCTGATCGTCCTATTATTAGTTTATTGACATAAATCTTGATATCAAAATTTCGTGCTGCAGCATATTATCAGAAAACTAAAGTTGTTTTAGCATTTGATTTCAACAAAATGTTACATTAACGCATATGAAAGATATAATTAAGAACAAAAATGAGACCTCAAGATAGTGGATGTGCATGGATGGTTTTACTAAGTATGTTATCGTGTCACGATATATACTGCTTACGATTGTCGGAAGGCAATTACGAGACCAATGACCGTGTTAGGCAACACACTGATTGGGTCGCGAAGGGGGATACGGGGCAAGTGATTGTACGATCTGATGCACTGCTTGGGCGTCGGATATTCATCACGAGGTAAGTTTTATTTTCACGTTAAACACTGACTGGGTGCCGGAATGGGTTCATGATGAAAAAAATCATGTCACATGATACAACGATTGGGTTCCGGGGAGTTACACAACTTCAAATGTGTTACAGTGTTTTTCTCAGAGCAGTACATTAAATCCCTAGTTCGTAATTCATGACATACGAGTGTCACTTTTTCAGCTCCTTTAGTCATGACAGTGGGGTTGAAGATTCTCAGTTGCAAGACATTCGTAATGAGTTGGAGTCTGGCACCTGCGTTGCTCACACATCACCTCTGTTGCTAGGATCATACATTTTTTTTTTTTCATGGGATTTTACAACCTGTGTTCTCATGTTAACTTGATTGCATAGTTCTATATAACGTATAAGAAATAACATGCTTTCTGTTCAGATCAGTAAAATAGTTACACTAGGTTGTGGCCCTATGTATCGTATCTGGTTCATGCCGTTTTTATGCAAATAGTGTTTTTGACGCAATGATTAATTGATTAAATGTCAATAAGAGTCAACCGATAATTATTAAGTAACTTATTGCTTCGTTTTGCAGGCATCGGAATAGCTTTTATTTATGGACCATCCTTCCAAATTCGGCAGCAGTAGGCGGCGTTTCCATTGGTGGCATCATATTTGCGCGTTTGATATCATATCTTTTAAAAGGAACGTTTTCCAGGACTCGTTCTTGCTGTTAGGTTCTTTCCAGGGCTGTATAGCTGGTGCTCTCATGCGGCCGATTAAATGCTATGACAAAATGTTAAATATTGAACATCCGTTATCTGAAGAGATTAACAAAATGTTAAATCGTACAGACGATGAAAACAGTGAAACTAATATGTGTTGATACTTGTAGGGAGCTTCTTGTTCATGATAATACTAACTACACAATGCAGAGAAAGAAATTTCCTCAAACGAAGACAAGGAAACAACGATGTAATACATTGCGGCCTCCATTTAACTATAAATCAACGGACTGTGCTGATCCATACGATAAAATCAGAGAACCCAAACAAAATGATAAAGCGTTTAAAAAAATGCTTGACATAAACTTCCTAAAAAGTCCTATGTTCATTGCATTTTAACTCTTCGTCATTTTTCCGGATCAAGTAATTTAAACAGTCCATTGTGGGTTGCACCATGAGTCAAAGAAACTAGAATGGACAAAAACATTGTAGCAACATTGGTAACGTTTTACAGTATATTGGACTTACTGGCAAGGATTGTTTTAGGCTTTGTTGCTGATAAGAAATATTTGAGGCGATCTACCATGGCAGTTCCATCGTCAACCATAGTTTGGATATCAGGACTAATTTTGAAATTGTACACACCATTCACGAGCCTCGTTATATACCATAATTGTGGGACAATTTAGTGGGACCTACTTTTCGCTAAATTGTGCAGTCATCGTGGACTACCTCGGATATGATATGCTGAACTGTTAACTTGGCTCCAATGCATTGTTATCCGGTCTGATGGAGGCGTTAACGTTTTTTTTTTGTTGGTAGGTATTTCAGTTTTTATTTGTCCTGTGAAGTTACATTTTCTTTGTTGATAGAATTTATCGTTATACGTGTATAAAAACTAGTTTTTATTTATTTGTCTTTTTTGTTTTTCTTCCAAAAAGGCATACACAAGTATAGTTTATGGATCAAATATGAACACTTCTCATAGTCCGCGGGTTAGAGATTTTCATTGTTAATTTCAATATAGAGCTTTACTACTATTATATATTTAATATCTACCATGCTTGAAACCTTACTTTCAAACGATTATTTAATGTATTTTATGATAACACGCAGATAACAATTTGTTGATTTCGCTGTTTGCTTTTGTGATATCTAAAGATATAAAGCTAAATAGAGTATGTGTTACAATTGGGGACTTAGTAAGCATGCCTTTACCAAAAGACAAGGGATGGTCGTGGATGGTACTTATAGGTAATGCGATTGCTTCTTAATATGATAAACAAAGTTTCATTTAGCTTTTTGATTATCAAATTACAAAGCAATATAAATATTCCGAAGCTTTTATTTAATTAAAAATACACACGGTTATTAACTCTTAACGGTTTGTGTGCGTTTTATTAACTTAAAGGAGCCATTATGCAAATGACGTTGACCGGAGGACTGAATAAGTCGGCAGGCATTCTCTTCATCGCCTTTCAAGAACGTTTTGAGTCATCATCAGCTACGACGTCGTTGTTGTCAACCTTACCACATTTGACATACAGCATAGCAGGTTGTATAAATATATTATATTTCCTTAATTAAAAGATTTTTATCATTGTAATTATTATTAATATTATTATAATTAATATTATTGTTATTATTATTATTATTATTATTATTATTATTATTATTATTATTATTAGTATTAGTATTATATTATTATTATTATAATTATAATTATTATCATTATTAAAAATATCTAAATTAGTATTATTATTATAACTATTATTATTATAATTATTATTATTATTATCATTATTATTATTATTATTATTATTATTATTATTATTATTATTATTAATAATATATTTTATTTTTATAATTGTTATCTTTATTATTATTATTATTATTATTATTATTATTATTATTATTATCATTATTATTATTATTATTATTATTATTATTATTATTATTATTATTAATATTATCATCATTATTATTATTATTATTATTATTATTATTATTATTATTATTATTATTGTTATTATTATCATTATCATTATCATTATTATTATTATTATTATTATTATTATTATTATTATTATTATTATTATTATTATTATTATTATCAGTGTTATAATTATTATTATTTTTATCATTTCCATTATTATTATTCTTATCATTATTATTATTATTATTTTTATTCTTATTATTATTATTATTATTATTATTATTATTATTATTATTATTATTATTATTATTATTATCATTATTATCAAAAATATTAAAATTATTAATATTATTATTATTATTATTATTTGTATTATTATTATTATTATTATTATTATTATTATTATTATTATTATTATTATTATTATTATAATTATTATTATTATTATCATTATTATTTTTATTATTATATTTTTTATACTTGTAATCATTATTATCATTATTATTATTATTATTATTATTATTATTATTATTATTATTATTATTATCATTTCCATTATTATTATTATTATTATTATTATTATTATTATTAATATTATTATTATTATTATTATTATTATTATTATTATTTTTTTATTATTATTATTATCATTTCCATTATTATTATTAATTATTATTATTATTATTAGTAGTAGTAGTAGTAGTAGTAGTAGTAGTAGTAGTAGTAGTAGTAGTAGTAGTAGTAGCAGCAGTAGTAGTAGTAGTAGTAGTAGTAGTAGTAGTAGTAGTAGTAGTAGTAGTAGTAGTAGTAGTAGTAGTAGTAGTAGTAGTAGTAGTAGTAGTAGTAGTAGTAGTAGTAGTAGTAGTATAATTATTTATTTTTTTTATTATTATTATAATTATTATTATTATTATTATTATTATTATTATTATTATTATTATTATTATTATTTATATTATTATTTATATTATTATTTATATTATTAATATTATTATTATTATTATTATTTATATTATTAATATTATTATTATTTATATTATTAGTATTGTTTTATTATAATTATTTAAAAAATTATGACATTAACTTTTGTGATTAGTAGGTTAACATAATAAAGAAACATACATGTATTTGTTTCATCACTTTTTGTAATGACATTCGGCATCAAGCTTGCTACATGCCGAACTCTGGTGTTTCTTGGGTCTTTGGTCCACTGCATTGGATATATTATTACTTCTAGAGCACAGGATGTACGTGTGTTACTGATTTCCTACGGAATATTTAATGGTAAGGTTTACTATTTAGTAATTTTACGTAACAATAATTACGTAAATTCTTAATCTTTACTCAATATACACCTTATGGACACGTTTACAATGGTGTGCATTTCAATCAACAGCTCAGGCAATTCTTGCATCAAAGGTAACATCACATATGTTTTGTAAGGTTCGTTACTATATACAATTACAATGCAACAACACTAAATAGAATGTGTTATTTTTTACTGATATTGTCAACTACGTTCCAGGGACTGGAAATGCATTGACGCTATCAACATCACTGACTATGGTCGGATTTTATTTCGACAAACGACGGGGCTTTGCTAACAGCTTGACCACTGCAGGAAGCTCTTTTGGCGGCCTGATGTTTGCACAAGTTATTACTTTATTACTGGATGCATATGGATATCAGGGGTTACTAGTTATTGCTGCAGTGTCATTGCATGGCTCTATTAGTGATGCTCTGTATCGTCCTACAAAGTTCTATGAGACCAGTAATACAAGTAAACCGGAGGAAAAACCACTGGCAAAAATTGAACATAACCAAAATGATGTTATTTCTGATATCGATTTAAGTATACATGCAAACAACGAGCAGGGCATACAAGAACAAGAAAATATCAAAGATAGACATAGCAGCCCAGATATACTGTGTTTGAATGCTGATTTAGGAGCTTCTATATTGAAGATCCATAGGACCATGAGCGAGTCCTCCATAAACGACAGAAGCTCTTTTAGAATCTCAAAACGTTTAAATGTTTTTAAAACTCTAGCAAATGTGTTTGATATAAGAGTGTTTTCAATTCCGGTATTTATAGCTTTTGAAGTCTCTGCAATTCTTCTATGCCCTGCGACGATGCTCAGTCCGGTCTTTGTTGCACCGCATGCAAAAGAAGCACTAAATGATACAAAGAAAGTAGCAATCCTTATCACAATTTTTAGCTCCCTCGATCTCATTTCCAGAATTGTGTTAGCATTTATTTCTGACAGTAGAGTTATACGACGATCAACTTTAATAGCAATCTCCGCCTTTATAATTGGAATCAGTAACCATTGTGTTCGCTGGTATACGAGCTATGAGACAATCATAGCTCACACAGTAGTTCTTGGCGTATTTAGTGGGAATTACCTTTCCCTGTTCGCTGCAATAATCGTGGACTTTATGTCAATTGAGAGGTTACAAAGTGTACTAGGATTTACAGCATTGTTTCAGGGTTGTGCAGTCGCCATCTCCTTTTACCTTGTCGGCAAGTATATTTGTATTTTCAAAACGAAATATGTTGTTATAATAAATCACGATTGGAAAGAAGTTTATAACTTTATGTTGTACTGAAGATGAATTATAAGTGCAAATAGAGTGGTTGTTAAATGCATACTGTACTTGTAACATACTTTGGTTGTAATCTATTCTTTTCTAGTTGTCATTTACCTGAAATTTCATTTTCTACCAATTTCCAGGATACCTACGCGACGCTACCGGCTCATATGTCATGTCATACCACGTGTTGGGGGCTATGGTGATTGTCGGTGGACTAGTTATGTTGAGCCTTCCATATATACATGCAAGATCACAAAAAAACAACAACAAAAAACCCTTAAGTTTAAGTTACATGAGTAAATATTTTTTTTAATTTAAAACGTTTTCTATTTCATGTTATTACTATTTATTCAAATATTGTTTCGTTTGCATTTTGTTTAGCATTCAAATTTGTTATGTTGCTTGGTAATTTTCAAAAATTTATCTGTTATTCTTGTTTTTAGTTCGTCAGTTTACATTCTGGAACACTCTTAGATTCCTAGCGATGGATAAACTGCTAGCACATAATATTTTAAAATAGGCGTTTTCTTGAAGCTGGCATTAGATGACGTTAAAACATACTGTTATTATTATCATTTTTATTTTTATTTAGCAATTATTTAAGTTATCAAATTGTGACAAAATTATGCTATCTTTGACATGTTTGTAAATATTTTATTGATTCCAATTTGTTGTACGCTTATGGGCTCATTGACTTTATGCATTGAAAATAAACTATAAAATTATCATAATTGGACCTCATTTGAGACGTCTTGTGCTGAACATTTCCCCTTTGGCGGTTATAAAGGGATCCATTGCTTCAACGTAATTATATTATATACTGAAACAATTGATGTCGAACAGTCGAAGGTCTGTGAGTCGGTAAATAAACAGTATTCTTGGCAGAGTTATTAAAGAAAATTGCGAAAACGCATCTAGTTTTGCTTGTCGAGCTATTGCATGTTTCTTCTGAACATGCAAGCGACGTATACAGTTGTTTTATTAAATAAAATCTTGTAAATATGAGCTCGTTTCCGTACATATGTCTCAATCCAAAACCTGCTTGCCTTCATAACTTGTGAATAATAAAGATTGTATGAAATATTAAAATATTCAATATGTACAAATATGGATTATTTGTTTATTATGAGTGTCATAGAGTAGAAGAACACATAATATTTTGTTTATAATTCTCAGTTTAAGAGATCACCCTAGGGACCGAATCGCTCGGAGCAGATAGCTCGACTGGCAAAAAAACTGCAGTCCAAATACCAGGTTACGGAGAGTGATAGCATATTATTGATTGGAGAAAGACAAGCAGTGATGACATAGATGTTCTCTCTTGGCATTATGAAACACGATATTGATGCCAAGATAGTCATCATTCATGTTGAAACAATATCATTTATCCGTTCAATAATATTTTGTCTACGTCGCAGTGTCGGACTTTCTATAAAAACAGACGACAATAAAACGGTTTGCAACGAGGTACTCTTTACAATACATACATTTCCTAGCCAATTGAATCTGAGAGAGAAAAAACCTGCGTTGCTTGAATGCTGATGCATTTAGCGGAGTACATTGTGAAGAAACATTAATGAAATATATCTGATGGAAAGAAGGATTTATTGATGTTGCTTAGCATACAACATTATATGTTGTTTTTTTAATAACATTGCGTCAAAATGCACGCTGGTCGCTGTGACTGGTAATAGATCGGTTCAAATGTTTACAACAAGATTGGTTTCAAAGTTAACCAATGTTTCAGAAATGCATGTTTGTTCCTCCGAGTGATGTTTTAGTTTTGATTGGGCCAATATCAAATGTTGGTCTTCGAAGATATTGTAGAAAGTGATGTCACAGAGGTTAATCCACCAGAGTTAATATCATCAAGAATCATCCCGAGGGCTTGGCTAACGCTTAACTTTTAGTTTAATTGTTATCATTGCATACATTAAGGAAGAAGGGTCTGCCTTATTTGCACACAATTTTAAAAGCATATATGCTTAAGACGTTTTAAGAATAATTTGTCACAGGTATTATTACTCTACTCTTTTGTTGATTATTGTCAATGGAGGTATGCTACAGTAAATATTATTTAAGTATAAAAGCCCATAAAATTATTAATTGGCATTTTATTGCTATGTTTCGGCGATAGCTGATAAGCGCAGTAATTAGATACAATTCAGTTGTCACAGTTGTTCTCAAAAGCATAAACCGTAGCTCTCATATTGATTGAATAACGAATTGAATCGCTATGATAATAAATTGCTCGTTTTGAATACGTCTAGTAATTATTTCTTTTCATTCATGTTTGGGGAAACGTCAATACAAGTTTTACAATTTCTTTATATTACAATATAAAACATTCTCGTGTTTGGGTTGGAAACTCCTATCACCATTGGTAGCCAATATACGCAAATTTCATGGATGATCACTAGGTGATGTGAAAATCAAAGTCTTATGGAAATTTCGGATGTTAAATATATAAATAATAAGCCGCCGATATTATAATGTTATTAATTAGGTGATTTCATATTGGCCTAGTTATTTGTCCGAGGTTAGCTGTATTTGCCTGAGCCCGAAAGGCCGAAGGCAAATACGGTTGACCGAGGACAAATAACTAAACCAATAAGAAATCACCTAATTAATAAGTATTTTATTAATTAACTATAACCATTTTGGTTAAAAACATTCTTATCACTTACCTTTAGTTCACATCGAAGACGTATTTTAATATCCTTTATCCATTCATGGTGTCAGTCTTGACTTTGCTGATTTTGACATGTATCTTTACAGTAACATTGCACATACTTATGAATAAAGCACTGTACATTGTAAGGAAGCATGTCTTTTCGTCTTAATTTTGTAAATCACTAAAGCGTCAAATGTTTCACCTTCGTCGTCCATTCAATCATAATATTCGTAAAATCCACCAACGGGTTAAATACAACTGTTATATCAAACCGTACTCAGTGGTTCAATCATTCATTAGGTTCAAGCATTCCAAATAGAGTTTTACGAAGCACAACAATTTCAAAACAGTCGGAAAACGGAAAAAATGGCTACCTGAAAAATAATTTCCAGCATATTTCTCATATTAGGCGAGTTTCGACAGCCAATGAAAATGGACCATTTCTCAAATCCTATATTAGGCGAGTTTTGTAGCCAATCAAAACGGAAGAAACTTATATTAGGCGAGTTTGGGTGATATTGGCCGAGTTTGGTCGATATTGAGCGAGTTCTGGCATATATTGTCTTCAATTGTATGGTATTGGTACAGCATGTCTCTGTATCCCGTCAAAAACGTAATAGTTGATTAATTATAATTTGTACAACATTACAAAAGCATACCCCTATCTAATAAAAAGCAACACATTATTATAAACACAACACCGATGGTTAATTAATTTTGAATTTAAGCCGTCTGATTTAACAAGTTATAGTAAAACAACACGAAAAATCTTTAATTAAATAGTTTACAATACAATTTAAAACTCATCAATCAGTACTGTAATTAAAATCACTATTCGAACGTGAATTTAATTTTAGTTTCTAATGATTTGTAAGTATAACAATTTCTTTAATTTGCTTTTAAAATATTTTAATGTACTTTGATAATGGCAGAAATTTAGATTTAACAAATAAAAGCATCATGGGGAAACAGATTTGATGTGTGAGCTATATTCATTAGTCATAATATAATTGCATTTGTAACAAAAAATACATTAATAACAACCTATCCAACTAGTTCATAGATGTGTCGTAAGATTAAAATATCCCATTAACCTCTTATGGCGGATGCAACAGAGTGTAAATTATTTGCGTTTGCGATATAAACTTCCTAGTTGTAAATAAAAATCTCTTGATTTAAAAACATAAACAACTTTATGGCAAGCAAACTAACAAATGCATTACTCATTTTTAAATACGCTTTCTGATTGGTTAAACACTATCATCTGCGATGTCAAGTGAGTGTTATATGTTCCTTGTCTAAATATAAATACACAATCAATCATAGAAACTTGCAGACACTTTATTATCATATCACATATATTGTGGTCGATCATACCGATATATTATGGTCGATCACGCACATATATTGTGGTCGATCATACACATATATTGTTGTCGAGCATAAACATATATTGTGGTCGATCATACACATATATTGTGGTCGATCATAAACATATATTGTGGTCGATCATACACATATATTGTGGTCGATCATACACATATATTGTTGTCGAGCATAAACATATATTGTGGTCGATCATACACATATATTGTGATCGATCATACACATATATTGTTGTCGAGCATAAACATATATTGTGGTCGATCATAAACAAATATTGTAATGGAGCATACACATTTATTGTGGTCGATCTTATACATATATTGTCGGTCATAAACAAACATTGTGGTCGAGCATGCACATATATTGTGATCGATCATACACATATATTCTAGTCGATCATACACATACATTCTGGTCGATCATACACATATTCTGTGGTCGTTCATACACATTTATACTGTGGCCAATTACACACATATATTGTGGTCAATCACAAACATATATTGGGTTCGATCATACACATATACTGTGGTCGATCATATACATATATTGTTGTAGATCATATACATATATTGTTGTCGATCATATACATATATTGTTGTCGATCATATACATATATTGTTGTCGATCACACACATATATTGTGGTCGATCATATACATATATTTTTGTTAATCACACACATATATTGTGGTCGATCATATACATATATTTTTGTCAATTACACACATATATTGGGTTCGACCATACACATATACTGTGGTTGATCATACACATATACTCTGGTCGATCACACACATATATTGTGGTCGATCATATACATATATTGTTGTCAATCACACACATATATTGTGGTCGATCATATACATATATTGTTGTCAATCACACACATATATTGTGGTCGATCATATACATTTATTTTTGTCGATCACACACATATATTGTTGTCAATCACACACATATATTGGGTTCGACCATATACATATACTGTGGTCGATCATATACATATATTGTGGTCGATCATATACATATATTGTGGTCGATCATATACATATATTGTTGTCGATCACACACATATATTGGGTTCGACCATATACATATACTGTGGTCGATCTTATACATATATTGTGGTCGATCATAGACATATATTGTGGTCGATCATATACATATATTGTTGTCACTCACACACATATATTGTGGTCGATCATATACATATATTGTTGTCAATTACACACATATATTGGGTTCGACCATACACATATACTGTGGTCGATCATACACATATATTGTGGTCGGTCATATACATATATTGTGGTTGATCATATACATAATTTATATTGTTGTCGGTTTTTTGACAATGTCAGCTTGTCCCTTTTGTACATAAAGAACGAAACAATGAAATAAAGATTTTATGAAATTAAAAACGAACGCAAACGAGCCTATACGGTAGTACAAAGTCATAATAGGTGCTACGCATATGCTCAAGAATATAGTATATTTAACAATTAGCTCTGCAATTCATTGATGAACAACTGCAAAATCAAGACAAATACAGTGGAAACTCACTAAACCGGACAAGGTCCGGACTGGGCAAAATTTCCGGTTTAGTGAGGATTCCGGTTTAGTGAGGATTTGATGTATGGAGTAAGTTTACTCAAAATGTTAACTGAGTTAACCTTTAAAGGGAAGTTGAAAACTGCAATAAAATTAAAACACATAAAGATAACATTTATTTTACATCAACAATGGTTCAAATAACTTGAAATAGTGCATAGAATATACATGTATATTCATTAATATATCAATGTGCATGTCTTTGTACCATTACAGATACAGTTTAGATCATTGTACATGTATTTTTACGTTTCTAGTGTGATACATAATGTTCAGTCAAGGTAATTCTTCTTACATTACTTAAAGAAAGTCTCCAGTGTAGTCTGTGTTTGATAGTTTAATTAACGCACCGCTCTAATTTGATTCAATCATAGAAGTCTTTAGATAAAACAACCCTCCAAAATGATCACTTAATAACCGTTTCTAGTTCTTTATTTTCCGCGACAAACCATTTAATGTTTCAATCAATTTTCTTTTCACAAGTTTGATTATCGTTTGATTATCGCGCGGCAGTCAATCCACAGCGCAATCATCATTATCGATTATCGAGTTAACACAACATCATAGGTGCAATATTTAACGACGCACCGGCTGTCAAAACAAAGTGACAAAGTGACACGCGATTCGCGAATTCCTAATACACAAAATCGTTTTGACATGTTTGAACAAATATACGTCCGGTTTTGTGAGGTAAAATTACGTTGACAACTAACAATTTTCTCGATTTTTTGTCCGGTATCTGGAATTCCGAGGTTTTGTGGAGATCCGGTTTAGTGAGTTTCCACTGTCAGTAATTCTAAATAAGCAGGTGCAAACAATTGGGGCAAATAACTAAATTTCAAATATGTTCTTATAATTTTATTTTATCAAGAATTTATAACTTTGAACCTTTGTCAACAAGAAAATAACAATAAACACATCTAGACAACATTGTGTTACATCAATTTAAGGATCGGAAAATGACCATGATAATCAATATTTCATTATAGAATGTTCGTTACATGACACTCTCTTTTTTAAATATGTTTAAATTTGATTTGTTACGGTTAAATACAAGCTAAAACATAATCTTTAAGCAGATAATGCCTTGAGCGTCTGTTCGACATAAAATGTAATTGAAATAACGCATTATTTTCAAAAATTGGAAGCCTCAAACTTGCAACTAAATACAACGCCGTTTCTGTTGTAAAATGTGAAAAGGATTTTAATTATCTAAATGTTGAAAGTTCCAAACTTGAACTCTATATATCTCACTACATTCGCGAGAAAAAAATACAAATGTAACATAAATGAGTGGTTGGCATGTTACTGTGAAACCAATGGTTCAAAGTTTGGTTTATAAAGCTCTTTAACATAAGGCAAAAAGTAACGAACATTTCGTAAAATGTGTTAATTGAACATTGCGGAAAACAATTAAACAACGGGAATACAACATATTTAAAGAAGAGAGACATAGTATAAGCCTCAAGGCTTTCTTCTCAATTCTGTGTACACTATTATTTTGTGCATAATTTACATGTTTTTTTCTGTTTCAATGCATTACGTATTTGGTCTTTGTTAATTTGGATTATGCTCAAATTTGTAGAACTAAACTAATTGTAAATATTATATCGAAATAAATATTGTTTAAACCAACATATTTAAATACATATGGTTAGTTCACAAAGCTTTAATACCATGCTGTTGAATTACCTTATCAGTTGATATGCTTTGCAAATTCGAACATCCAACATAAATGTTTCTATCTTCTATAACAGTCCCTATTTCTGTATATATTGAAGATTATTCAAACATGAGAGGATATTTTAAAACAGCTAACGGTCCCTACCAGAAAAACAACATTAAACTAACTTAACTGATAACTTATTTAAATCAAATACGTCATTTATGACATAATATGGTTCCAGCTATACATTGATATGTCCGTTACCGTTTCCATGGTAATATGCAATATGTAATTCATGCAAACCAACACAATATACAGTGTTCCTTAGAGTATTGCTCAAACATTGTACTTTTTTGTAATTGTTAATAAAGGCAAACAAGCACATAGTCACATCGTCGTAACGTACATTTTCGTTCAGTAACACATGTTAAGTTTTACTTTTCACCTAGTTCATTGAAAAGTTGTTCAACATCCATTTTTTCTTCATCGGAAAGTTTGAATAGCCTCTTTGTCTTTCCGGTTGGAACTGGTTCATTTAATGTTGTGATGATATCTGAACATTTTATCCAGATAATTTCAGGACGGCTTGGCCACTTGAATAAACCTTTTTTCCTTTCCATAAAGGATATTTCTACTTCCATATCTTTTTCATCTGTGTCTGTTATTTTACCTACATACCAATTTGAACCATACTTTGCAGCTACATAGCAATCTATTTCAAATGGTACTGTATCCGGTCCATTTGTTGAGTTTTCAGCTGTGTTTTCTCCAAGTCCACATACAACACTTTCAATAGTTTCAGTTTCACTAGTGACTTTTGTTTTCACCTTCTCTATGGTTTCTCTTCTCCATGATTCGCATGTTAACTCCTCTGACATGCAAACTGTACAATAACAACTGGTATCGCGAACAGATACTTCAGAATTACCCCGAACTGTAATTGCATGAATTTTCATTGCACCACTTATTGCTTTTATGTCTCTCTTCTGGTTCAGTTGAACAGCCTTCGCCTCACATTCTTCCTTTGCAACGTAAAGAAACGTTATGTTCCGAAATTACGAATCTCTGACTGTGTCCATGCATAGAAGTCCTGGGGATTTTGAATTGTTGCTTTTCCAGTGTTAACAACATCGTCTCCCATTCTTTTAGTTACTCCTCCAAGGCCGTCGCAAGGTCCTTTCCCATGGCCGGACTCAAAATAATTCCATTTTGCGTCACAGCCATGAAACTCCTTGTGGTTTGCAACTTCCAGAAAGATGTACTTGTTCCTGTACTGTGAAGTAGGACTAGCTGGTCAGTAGTGAATACATGACACATCCGAGCAGATAAGTCTTACTTCCCTTAGGATAGATTCCATGAACGTCAATACAGTATTGGAGGAATGAGCAAGTTCATAAGACACTATGACAAAACTCTCGTGTTTCAGGTCAGTTGCTCCAGATGGTTGATATGACAAATGGGTGCAATGTTACATTTGTCATGTTCCAGTATGCTGATTGGATCTCATTCAGCGTTTTGCAGCTATAATTTTTAGCAAAATCCATTTGCACGATTACATTGTCTTCAGGCAAGTTGTCTTTCAAACGTCTGATTTCCTCGTATTGTACTCTAACTCGATTTACATGGGCTTCAAAGTCTTCTGTTTGAGCTTCTATATGAGCAACAAAGTCCTTCTTTGTCATTTTTTGTTCCACTATCCTCATAACCATTTTCTTCTTTCCCTTTTCTTCAACTGCAATGCGTTTCCACTGACTCACAACTATTTCGTCATTGTTCACTGTATCATTTATGTCTTTAATAAAGCTTTCCTTAGTGTCAAGAATTTTTTCTGCATTCACTGATACTTTAACATTCTCGTTTCTGGCCGCTTTCAATGTGAGAGACATATTCTGATGTGGAGTACACAGACATGTTGATCTGTTTATAAAGGAAGCTAGTAATATGTTTTTTGGTCTAATTCGGCAAAAAGAGGCAAGCGACAATTTGGTCGTTGGGTTTTCCGCTAAAAACTTTAAGTGCAAATTCGACATGTAATCCGTCAGGACTCGTGATTGTTTCTTCTCATTATCAGCCTTTTGAAAAATAAATTTCCCAGGCATCATTCGACTATTGTCATCTCTTTCCATAAAAGAAATTACCTTCTCTTTGTTCTTATAAATTTCTCTTCGTCGTCTTAGCCGTTCGTTTGCTATGCGTTTAGTCGAAACACGACCTAATTTGTTTCTGCATAATCCGGTTCGTTTACTCGCCATCTGTACTTCTTCAGAATCTTACCCCCGATAAGACTATGCAAAGTATGTCTTCGGTGTTTCTGTGCCTGCTCTCTCGCAATCGCCACCTCTTTACAAAGGACATTACTAAACAACAATTGTTTTCTAACTGCCTTGGATTGAGTTTCATTCAACCCAAGCTGTCTTACTTGCATGTTTGTCTTTGATCTTGGAGTGAGTTTATTTCCATGAACCTTTTTAGATCTCTGTAATGTTCTCAGTCTGTTTCTGTACTTCCTTTGAAGGTTCTCATATTTCTGTTCAAGGGATTTCACCTTTTGTTTGAATTTATTCAGATTGTTTTGCATTCTAACTCGTGACCCACGAGCACGTGCAGGAAAGTTCATTTGTACTACAAATCGACTAGGTCCTGCTTCAGGTGTCACTATAGAAGATGAGCTGTCGTACCCGCTAGTACTTAGACCGTCATGTTCATTGACATTATTGTTTACCTCTGCTTGTTCCAGCACCTTCTTCTTCTGTCTGTATGTTTTCAAATAGTCTCTATTCTTTTGGTTTCTCTTAGCACGTTCTGCTCGGCTGAGTTGACTGCTTTGTATATATGTTGCTTTTCCTCTTTGTCTTTCCCTCCAAAGATACTTCTCATTGTCTTTTTCTTTCAACCTTTGCCTATAGGCCTTCTGAATTTCGGCTCTGGACTTCCCCATTATGTCTGAAAAAGAAAATGTTTTTTTGAAATGTTCGTTACCGACATTGAAATGTTCGTTACTCATCTTAAGAAGAATAAGTAGCCATTGTTACAACATGAAATCATGCCGTTGTACTGCACAGTAATTAAAAATACATCGTTCAACGACAACAGATAAAAAAATAACTGGACTTAAGAGGGTTAATTTACAAACGATCCATCAATATAAAAAGGAATGTAGCATATGCGTTTTTTGAATAGCATCTGCCAACTGCTGATATTTTATTTATATATGGCAGGTATAATTAGGTTTTTTTTCTATCTAGAACCACCTTAAAAGGGTTAAGAAAAAGAAAACATAGATGTATTATATAAGCATAGTTCACTATATATTTGATTAACAAAGTAGCATCAGCAAAATATTTGAAATGTTCGTTACCATGCGGTAACGAACATTTCACTATAAAACACATGCTTTTACCAGTATTTACGTACATCACGCATTTTCAATAATTAGGTGCAATTAATGTCGCCTCAAATTTACCAGAGACGTTTTGTACCCTGCGTACAAACTTAAACTGCCAAAATGCACTACGGCCCATGGTCTATTCAGACCACTTTTAAAAAAGTTTAAATATCTAGTCTATATTTAAAAATATCAGCTCAATGTTACAATTCTGACATGTTCGTTACTGTCGCCAAACCACAATACTTAACATATAACAGTTTTGTTTTGTTTTATCTATGGTACCACCAGAACACACATTTAACTCTTTAATTGTACCAATGTAAAGCAGAAAACGTAACGCGTGGATTTGATCAAATGTATTCTTTATCTGTTCACAACAAGACTGTTTTCATAAAAACAAATATTCATATATTTAAAAAACATGTTCGTTACCGCTCATAGAAATAGCTACACGATACTAACCTATTGATTATAATTGATATTAAAGCATTTTCATATAACTACTATCAAAGCTTAATATATTAAGCTTAACATGGTATTTGTTTTTAGTAAATGTTTAATAGAAAATGTAATAGAAAAAACTTATCATGGTCGAACGACTTCAAAACGACATGTTCGTTACCTGCATTATTTATATTAAGAACACATACGCATGTTTTATAACATTATCAATGCAAAATACATATATTAATAACTACAAAGACACAACATCATTTGTGCAACATATGTTTTTATGCAAAACATCTCCAAAAAACAATGAAATTATAAGATTCCGTTACTGACAGATTCGTTACCACTCCGTTACCGAGTACTCATAACTTTCGCAAATGAGTGCTATATCTATCAGAACAACTATTACGTCATTCAGTTTGATGATATGACGTAAAAAAAATGGCGATTTAACATGAGCCTGACTTGTTTTGAAAGAATTTTTCATATTCCACAGAAACAGAGGTAAGTCACTTATAGTATCCATTATTTGTGTTAGATATACTATTAATATTGCTGTTGGAATATATTCGCTGATCGATAATAACTCCATAAACCATATGAGATCAATATTTTTGCTGCTATATAAATGTGCATGATGCATGGGGATGATATTGTGACATGTTCGTTACGAAACGGTAATGAACATTTCACCATAAAACCGCCTTTTCTTAGAGTTATAAGAAGTAGTTTTACTACAATAAAACAAATTAATTATACGGATGAACATTCAAGAATACATTGTGTATCTAAATTTAATTTATTTGATTCGATATATTTGATTCGATATATAAACCCAATATTATCGAGCTACTGTTTTCAGAGCACCAGTGTTTATAAAATGCAATATATGTTTAGTGCATATATTATGTACGGATTTTTTCTTGAACTAGCGATCAATATGTCCCTTAAAGTATTACAGTCTTATTGAAATATATTAAATGTCTTGATTTAACTGATATACGCACATGCAGATGTATTAATTTCCTGAATATCATGCCTTAACAAAAGTAACGAATATGTCATCCCAGAGTAACGAACATTTCAGAGTGTTAACTTCGTAATTTTATTGATGCGACCCCATTAATCTTTTCAGAAATGGTCAAGTCCAGAGCTGAAATTCAAAAGGCGTATCGACAGCGGTTAAAGGAAAAGAATAACGAAAAATATCTGACAAAAGAACGAGAGAGGCGGAAACGAACCTATGTTTCAAATAGTGAGCTTTCAAAGGGGAAAAGAGAGCAGCGTAACAAGAAAAACAGAGATTATTTGAAACAATATCGCCACAACAAAACAGAAGCAGAAGCACTGTTAAGAAATGCCCAAAATCCAGTTGGAAATGAAATAGAGCCTCCAAGCACTAGTGGTTATGAGAGTGTCCCTTCAGATGAACGTAACAGATTGTTACAGGTTAGAATGAACTTTCCACAAAGAGCAAATGGCCCAAGAATGCGAATCTCGAAGGAGCTGAAGAAAGCCAAAACAGATATGAAGGCATTAAAAGAGAATTATGAAAAATTGAAACGCAAGTATCGCAGCACACTGAGTACAATGCAAAGGACAAAGCGGAAAACATGTTCAAGTCCTAGTACTCCAAGATCAAAAGCTGCGAGACTAGTGCAACATTTGAAACTTACCCCTGAACAAGGTACCATAGTGCAAAAAGAGCTCGTTTTTGCGAATGCCATCTGCGATGAGATCAGTTTATCAGCCCGAAAAGCACCAGTCAAGACCAAGAAAATTCTACAAAACCTGGTAGCTGGTAAGGTTATGAGAAAGTACAGGGTACTAAGTAGATTTGGTGAGAAAACCGGCATGAGTAGAAATACGATGGCGAAGGTCAATTCGAAAAGCATTGAAATTGAGAAGATCGGCCGTTATAGAGATGTAGCAAAACAAAAGAAAAAAGTGATAGAGTTCCTTCAACGAGATGATAATTCTCGGAATATGCCCGGCAAAGCAGACTGCGTGAAATCTGAAGATGGATTGAAAACCCAAAAGATAGTTCTCACTGATTACCTCTCATCGTTGTATCAAAAGTTTCTCAGTGAAAACCCAGGTATCAAATTGTCGTTCACATCTTTCCACAGAATCCGCCCACAGTACATTCTTCTGACGTCCTTAATCACAAGGGACACCTGCTTGTGTACCAGACACCAGAACATGTCGATGACACTAAAGGCAGCTAAAAGACAAAATATAGACACGCCAGTGAATGGGGAAAAGATGCTTGAACGAAAAGTTGAAATAGTTAAGGATATTGAGAACAAAATAACATCAGAGACAATTGTTGTTGGCCAATGGAAGCGTGTACAGACCGAAGTTAAAGGACAGAAGAAATCCGTAATGAAAATAGTAGACTCCGAGATGACAAAGGCAGAGTTTGTCAAGCACGTCACATCACAGGCTGATGACTTTGATGAACATGTCACGAGAATTAAGACGCAGTACAAAGAAATGAAACGATTGAAGAAAAATTTACCCGAGAATCATGTTTTGTGCATTGTGCATATGGATTTTAGCGAGAATTACTCATGCAAGTCTGTCCAGGAAATCCAGTCAGCCTACTGGAATCAAACCAGTGTCGCTCTACATCCTATAGTGATTTATTTCAAGTCAACAGGCTCCGATGAAATATTTCACAAGAGCATAGTTGTTGTATCAGATGAAATGGGACATAACGCTGGAACAGTGTTAACTTTCATTGATAAACTGATACCGGAAGTAAAACGGAATAATCCTGCAACCAAATGCATCCACTACTGGACGGACAGTCCGACTTCCCAATACAGAAACAAAGTGATCTTCCACAGTATAGCCAGCCACAACAGTATCTATGGGATAGAAGCAACATGAAATTATTGGGAAGCCGGACACGGTAAAGGTCCCTGTGATGGACTTGGGGGGGGGGGCGGTTAAACGTATGGCCGATTGTGCTGTAAAAACTGGAAAGGTTGCCATACAAGATCCATCGGACTTTTACGCGTGGACACAGTCTACTCACTGCACCATGAAAAAAGTACAGTTTATATTTGTATCAACTGAATGTTGTCAAGAGAAAGCTATTGAGATAGCTAAACTTCAGCTAAAGCATATCACTGGAACAATGCAGCTTCACACAGTCAAAGAAAAGAGCCAGTATATTGTTGCTGTACGTAACACTAGCTGTTATTGCGACGTGTGCATCATATCGGCTAGATCCACATGTAACACGTGGAGAAATGAAAGCATTGAACTGAAACCTTAACTCGTGTCCAAAGTGTCAAAACCCTCACCATCCGACAAGATTAAAGAAGACAACACTGCCTCTTTCATTCCTATATCAAGCACTCAAGAGTCTGATAACAGTGTACCAGTTCCTAGTTCCAGCACAGCTAGAAAAGTACCACAAATAAAAGAAAATGACTATATAGCTGCTGTTTATCTCGAGAATTGGTACATTGGTAAAGTAAAGGATGTTGACTCGGACGACAAAACTGTAGAAGTGTCATTCCTGCAAAAGAAGAAAAAGTCCTACCAGTGGCCAGCAAAACCAGACGTTATATGGGTGGAAAACAGTGATATCCTTTGCAAAGTATCAGCCCCTTTGCCATATGGCAAATCGAAACGCATGCTGGTGTTAGACCCAACCGATACCAAGCTGGTAGAAGAATTGTTTAACCAACGTTAAATGGCATGGTTGTATTTGACGTGTTCGTTACAACTGAATTGCACAAGTTGTGTTATTTATTATCTCCAAAAGAAATACACACTATGACTGTATTTGCCATATTTCGGTGGCTCTAGAAACTTAGTATCAATGATAAGTGATCATATAAGTGATAACAGAATAACAATGAACACTTTATTTGATACAAACTAGTTGGTAACGTACATTTCAATATTTTGATATTTTTTATGATATGATTTGAGTTAGAGTTTTTTAAAACATATATGCTACAAACTTACAATTAAGTTCTATGACCAGTGTGTGTAAGTTTCTACACAGTTATGTGAACATGAGGCTGGACTTGGTAGAACTTGTGTCATTTTTATCACGAATGTCACATAAATCTCATTGTCATCAAAAATTTGCAGTTTTTTTATCAAGTTGGCATGATAATGTTTCAAAAGACTCTGTTTATCTATCGATAACAATTATATACACACACGATACCACGTTTAAGATCAGTTGCATGTTTGCACATCTATATCTGTCTTAGGTACATACTTCAGTTGCATTGAAATGTTGGTTACAATTACCTTGTGTCGAAACATGATAACATGTGTCAGTATTTTATTTGTTTATAATCTGAACTATACATTTTTATATGATTAAGTATTGAAAGGTTATAGCAAATATAGTTCACATTGTGTTTTTAAGGGAAATTAGATATATATGTAGTAAGGAAATGGACGTCATAACGTTATCTCAGATTTTTCAATAATTTTGAAAAATACCAACTTGTAATATTTTAATAAGAAATATTGAAAAGCCGGACATGTTTGATTGTTGACATAAACTGAAATCAGTAATATCTTGTTAATGAAACCGAATAAGAAAGAAGTTGTCGTGTATTGCACATATTGAAATAATGTATGCTAACTAAAGTGTTATCTCAATGTAACGGAAAAATGTTTTGGGGTTGTTTATTTCCATCACACATAAAAAAGTTTTATTTGTTTGATGTTCGAAAGGTTTTGAATTTGTGTAGTTAAAAGTTGATAGATTCATGTTTTGCCAATAAAACAGCAATTTACAGACATGTTTGTATGTGTTTTTAATATAGATGAAGCGCACTTACTTATTGAAAATGCGTGACATGCACTTCCATGGTAAATCTAAAAGCGGTACAAATGAAGATTTCCATGACCATTTAAAAGAAAAAAAAATGTTTATGATCACAAGTAACAGATGCCAATAGATGTATGTAAATGAACCTACCGTTGCACCAGCAAACAATCTCGTGTAAAACACTTGTTTACGACACGAAAACAGAAGCGTCGGCCATATTTCCCGCTCGAATGACGAAAGTATGACGTTATAATGAATCGTCATGATCGTACAAAAATTTTACACCCATTTATTTACATTTGAGTAACGAATATTTCAGTAACGAACATTTCAAACGATTGTATGCCATAAAGTTTTGAGAGAGTTGAAAGCTTCACCATGTTAGCTTCTAAATATGTCAAACCTCATGCACAAGGCTAGCGTCAACAAGTTAAAAAGCAGAACTGTTAGACTGTATTGTTATGTAAAGTACGTTAACGAACATGTCAGTTTGATATGGAATTCTTTAGTCAACATTGTGCAAAACAACATGTAACAAACACTTTTTTCGCTAAATAACTGATATGTTGCATATGATTTGAACGATGTTTGTTTAAGTGAAATATGTGAAAAGTGTAAATCTGTAATAGATTTCCAAGATCATTTAACCTTATTAATTTATAGTAACGAACATGTCAGTAAATTCGGCGACATTGTTTTATCTACATTCAAAGGGCAGCATTTGACTTCAGTCCTGGCGCACTGATGTAATTTAACCGAGCAAAGGGGATGTGTCAATCTATTATATGAGAATAAACACTTTATTTCCGTATGTGTTTTAATAATATGAAGATAATATGTATGAACGTTGAGCCTTTTACTCTGGCGACAGTAACGAACATGTCATTTAAGCACATATGAAATCATTTTTTTTTCACTAACTTCAAAGCTTGAAATAATTTTCTTTGCACACGTTCTTAACAAACATTAAGCACATTACATACATACATTAACGATTCTGGAATCTGATAAATCGCGCCCAAAACCGCCGGCGACACTTATTGCACCTTCTTATTGAGAATTACTGTGTACCTAACAACGTATAAACGCCATTGAAGCAAAACTGTTGGTTGCTTCAGTTTTATCTATTCAATATCCGGGAATGAAATAAAATCCCTATGATTAAGCTGTAACCAAATAAGTGAGTTTTAATAGTTTAGGTGTGTCTTACATTTAAGCATGATATCGTAAGAGGTCTTGGTATACACCAGTGTATTAATTTATTAGAACACAGGTTTATGAAGTGTATTTTCAAAGATGCTGTTGAACGGGATTTTGTTTCTCACTCTTGTGTTTTTAACGTTATTCAGGTAACATTTTTTAAAGTTTTGTTTTATTTTGTAATATTTACACCTCAACTTCCATTCCTTAAATGAACTGCCTTTCGGAATCGATGAACGCAACATCTTCGGATATGTTCGGATCGTAATTCATTGCATAACAATATACATGAAAGCTATTGATCTTGTTATTGGTTGTATTGTGTCTGCAGGTCCCGTAAAATGAAGATCAACATTTTTAAAAGTGTTAGTTTATTATATTTTAAATATAATGGTACCAGAAGTGTTTCAATTTTACGTTTTAAAGTGATTTCTAGTGGTTGATCTTTTCCCGCGTTATTGTGACGTCATTTGAAAAAATGTTTCCGGTTATAGTCGGGTCGTTCTATTTACAGAATGGGTAAGAACGGATTACTTAAAGGTTTTCTTAAATGAAATGAAGAATTTTTTTAACTATTCTTGAATGAAATAATGAACTATTGGTGTAAATATAAGGAAAGAATTGCGGGGTTGATGTCATTATCGGGGATATGAACGCAATTGGGCTGGTCAAAGTACGCGTGGAGTCCTTCGGACTCCACACACATTGACCAACCCAATTGCGTTCATACCCCGATAATGACATCAACCCCGCAATTCATTCCTTAAAATGAGTTTGCTTGTTCTAAGAGAATATATTAATAATGAGAATACAAATAAAATAATTTAACGCAAAACACCGATGATGATATTTATATTTATATATATTAATGAAACTTTACTGATAAATTTCATTATTAAAAATTGGATAACTACAATCATAATAATAAAATGCTAGTTCAAGGAGTATTGCACTTAAAGCTTATGACTATTAGAAACAATTTAAAAAAAACACAACAATACTGCTTACTTGTCCTGACTTTCCAAAATACTCAAGCAGCTGCTGAGGATAGGATTTATTTCAAAAGTGATCATGTGGCGTGTCAATGATCACAAATTATTAGAATATAATCTTCAACTAAAAGCAACAAACGATACGTTTCTTTAAAGCTTATATTCGGAGATTTTCGCTTTAAGTTAACACCCATGAGGGTTCTCAAACTCACACAGGCAGCACGTACAACTTTTCATTCATTTATTATTGTATCCTGTTTTATTTAAAACATGTTTTCTCAAAGTTTAAAGAGTATTTCTTTATTTGTTATTTAGATTATTCAAACAATCGTTCTCTTCGGCATGGGACGCTTTTATATTTTGACTGTGGGCAGCTAAAAGGTCAACTGAAAACAAATAATTGTGTATATTCTTGTTACATTTTGTACATATTCAGGGGTTTCAATAAAACCCAAAGTCAGGAAAAAAAATTAAATTCCATGTCTGATTTTCAGGAATTTTTCGGAATTTTCATAGAATTTGTAGGTAAAGTAGCGCGTTTGATACACAATTCAAAATGTTAATATTTATGTTTATTGTTTATATTCAACCATTACAAGAGACTAGCGTGGGGGCGCATGGGGGTGTGGGTGGTAGCGTTCCACCCCTGTCATAAGGGGGGGGGGGTCCTCTTAGAATGTTTTGTTTTCAGACTCAATTTAAATCATTTTCCATGATTTTCAGACTTGTACAAAATGTTGTTGCTTTTTCACAAAATTTAGAAGAGTGTGTTTAAATATCGAAATAAAAATTTGTCTTCTTGTCTGTGGTAATACGGGCTTGAAGACAAACTCTAAGCGTTAGTCTGTACAAGCCCTCTTCCGTTATGTACGTGTATGCAAGGGACTACTTCTTTTTTGCCGGAGTGATAGGCATTAAAAAATTTGGGCACCACTGAACCGTGAAAATGAGAACCAGACAAGCTCGTCATACATTGTTCATATAAAGCGCGTGCATGCCGACAAGCAAATTGTACATGTTTAGGGCGGGGTTTGACCTCCGTTTACCAATGAAAATCAATACGGAAATACCCGAGGTACATGTACAATCCACCTTCGGCACTTCCATAAAAGGAGTGGAGAACACATATAATGAATACACGTCTAAAGAGTACTTCTTTTGACCGGAAATTATATTTCATAATCTGCAATAATAATACAAAACGAACAGGGTTGTCATAACAATTGTGTTTTTTACCCCACATCTTAAAAATACCGTTTAAACTGTATATCGAAATAATTAAGTTAAATGTATTTATGCGCATTTTACGACAGCTGATGTAAACAATGATTTGCATATAGGCACATTGCAGGTGCGCGTGACGTCTTCAATGTGTCTATTATATTGAAACTTAACGTTGCTTTCACGGTGAGTTGTACTAAGAATTATACTTGTTATTGTAAATTCAATCGTTCATACGTTGCTGTTTGGACACAATAATGACATAACGTTGGTTTTTACGGATAATGAACAAGCTAAATTGATGCAATCGGTATCCAGATAATATGACCTTCAGGTCATAATTTATGACTCATCACTATACATGCCAAACTAATTGTTAACTGTGCGATTGTGTATTTCGTTGTATTGTATTGTAAAATTAAAGTATTGAATAAAAAAGTTAGGTAGTGAAAACTAAATCTTAAAAAACATTCCTTTTTCATTGTGCATGCTTATGATAAATCTGAGAAGAAAAGTGAGCCTGGTGTGGGGCTCAGACGCTCGACCGCAGGAACACTAGCACGGCGCTCTTGCCAACTGAGTTAAATGGGCAGCTGGTTTCAACTCACACAGACTAGACTCGTCCGTCCATTAAGGGGCTGTCTCACAGATGATAAAATAGTGAAAAGAAAAGAAAATTGTTGAAAAATATCATAAACTTGGCATCTATCTGTGACACAGTCCATTTAACCATTTAGGCCGACATGTAGGCACTCCTGCTCTTTTACTGCTGTCACGATTGTGGGTAACCTGAGTGTAATTATGCCAAGTTTAAAAATTATTATTTTTACAGTATTTAATTAATATTTTTGTCAAGGCGGAGTGGGGCAGATAACTCGCGAATACTTTAAGCGATAAAGATGTATGAATGAAATTACAGAAAAACCACTTCAGCACAAACAATGAAATCAAATGTTTAGTAATTCATAATGTGATTGACAGGTGAGGGTTCGGGAGGGGTATCCCCTCCCAACAACCATCAAATTTGGCATGTTTGACCTGGTTTCAACAAGCATTATAATGTGAGTATTATAGATTATGAACCCGGGGGAGGTTTAAGCATAAAAGCCAGTGTTTCTTTTTGGCAGAATTACATGATAACGCTAGAGCTTACAGCATCTTACCGGTGATTTTTTTAACAAGTTTTTCAGAAGGATACCTTTAGGCGAGATGAAATGTATTGACATGTCTTGCTTAAACTGGCACATATTTCCGCACAGAATTTCTTTAAGTTAACCTATTTTCAAAGATAATCAGCTGAAGGCATGTTTAAGCATGCAAGACAGTTTTAGACAAACTCTTTCCTACAAAGTAAAAAATGAGATTTAAGTAATTAATTATTTAAATGGGGTGGGTTCTGGAGGGGTTTCCCCTCCCGACAAAATCCCTCCCAACAAGCAATGTTAATAATACCTTTTTTCTACGCATATAATTAGAAAATGTGGGGTCATCAGTTTAGCTAAAAAACAGTGGCGTTTTTTTGCAATATTTTTCAGAAGTTTTTAACAATTGCTTGTAGATCAGTGATTTTTCTTTATGCAGTGTGCAATTTACTCTTCCTACCAGCTGTTTCGACTTGAGATAGAATATGGCCGAGAAATATTTTCTTCTCAATTTGTTCTTAAAATACAGTCTATATGAATTACTTAAAAAAGGATATATTGTTTATGTAAAATTAACAAGACAATACAATGCCAGCTCTAATATAGTAAAGCATAGGCATAGCAAAATTCAAAACATTTTTATTATATATGTTTTGTGGTGATTTATAGACATTTATGAACAATAAAAACAATCTTTCACTGTTTCAAACATATTGAGATATTTTTTACTGTTTGAAATTTCAGCCAGCTCTCAAATAAATATTGAATCCCATCAATTTAAACTGGTAGGCCAGAGATGTGTTAATTGAGTATGTTGTATATACTATAAGGGTGTCAATGATTGTATGTTTGGGTAGGTGTTGTGTTATTTTCATTCTTATTATAAACAGACCCGGGAGGAAATGATGATGAACCAGCCAGACAGCCCGTCTGCCAACCCGCCGAGCTGTACTTGGTGTATGCCAACATGCCGACATGCTAAAATTTGTTAGCACTTCAAGATCATATAATGGAAAATTGTATCCAAACTGAAGTATAAAGTAAGTAAGTTTGGTAATATAAGCCCATTGATACTGTTTGTTCCATTTATATATGAATTTCTTTCATGTTGTTTGTCAATCATTTCTGGTGCGGCTTTGATAATAATATTATTTTCTAATGAAGCTGCTGTCTTGTATTAGTCTTTCGCTGTATTGTGCATCTTTTCGCACATTCTGTTTGCTCTTTTAAGCAAACATTACATAAATTCTATAAGCAATTAATCAAAACTTAATACACATTTGATGCAGAATGATGTTTTATTTTTGCACCAGTCAATTATAACCACGCCCCCCCCCCCCCAGGTCCGGGGAATAGCCGGGACTTTGACTTTCAGTCCAGCCAACCCGGGGTAAAAACCGACCTGATGGTTAAACCCCGGTCAAATGCCCCCGCACCTCCGCTAAAATTGGCGCTATGGCACAAACACCGCGGTCATCCGGCCCTGCGGGGCCACCTGGAAAGTTCAAACACGGCCCTTTTCCCCGGTTAACCCCCAGACCTGGGGGGGGGGGCGTGGGTACAATTGACTGAAGCATTAGTGTGCATATGATTTTCAGCTTATGGACAAGAAAACATCTACATGTACTTCAACAATCACAGCAACACAATGAGATCCCTAATTAATTCATTAATCAATTCTATCAACCATTCATATATATTCATTAATTCATTCATTTATTCAGTTTATACATTGAAAAACTTGACATTTCTCAAGGCAAAAGAAATAAAAAAAGTGAGCCGCTTTCATAAAGATAAGAGCCTTTTCCCTTCATGCATTTAAAAACAACCTTAATTCATTATAAATGTCTTAAAATCCCTTATTTATTGCTTATTTCAATAGCCAGCCTGGTTGCTGTAGCCACAGAGGAATTTTCAAGGACAAGAACCAGTGCTGGTCAAAATGTGGTCTCGTGTGGTTTTCCATACTGGCTCTCGGCAAGGATTTCCGAGAAAGGAATACCGTCTCCAAGTAAGAAGAAATTCTAAGCATGTCTGGTTTTAATGCTTTCAAAATGCATCTGGGTACTCAATAAGATGAAATTAAACTTTGAGTTGTTAAAAACTGATTGCAAAATGTCCAAAAGACTATATATTTCATAAAATTTGTCCTGAAAATCCTTGAATTCATGATCTTTTCTGCATATTTATCACATTGATGACTACATAATAGGTTGGGTATGCCTCAAATGAGTGTTTTCAGGCCTTTTTCAAACTTTAACAGTAGTGGCAGAAAGTTTTATTAGTGTAAAACATAGCTTTTGTGTCTTGCTTGCAGATCATGATGTGCCAATAAGTTCCAGTTAGCTGCACCTTTTTTCCCCCGGCGGTAGTCCTGCAATCTGAATCCAGGAGATGCAGCTCTGAATCCAATATTTCAGAAGAATGAAGATGTTAGTCAACTCTGTAGTACTTGTTTGTGTGTAAATGATTCCAAAAAGTGAGATTTATAGCAAATAAGCAACTTATACACAATGGTGAAGTGCTGTACTCTGAATTTAATGCCAAATCTAGCCTTCAAAACAGATACTTAAAGTAAAAAGTTTTTGAAAATGGGCATAATAATGCTATCTCTACATTTTCTACATCATGTAGCCACCTCAATAATGAAAACACTAGCAGTTGTCATGAACCTTTCAGTTTTGGTGGGATTTTTTTCCATTTCCTTTGTTGCGCCATTTGTCCCAGAAGCAAACAATTTGGCATATAGTGGTGTTTAGACTGTCTATAAACACATGATCACAAAATTTGTTTTGTTAAACTGAACAGTTCTGTTACCTTTGTATATAAGTGGACCAGAAAAGCAAACTTTTGACAAGTTGAAGCATTTCAGTTTGGCTCTATGTCATTTTTTATATAAAACACTAAGCCGATAAAGTGGAAAAACCTTATTTTGCTTAGAAAAAAATCTTAAAAGAGTAGGCAGGCCATTTTGTGGTCTGTTCTATAGACACTATTCAAAGCTACAAGGAAAACTTTATTTTGTCAAATTATTCCAATGCATAAGGAAATAATGGCTCTTCAAAGGTTTGTGGCTTACCATTTGAGGGAAATAGCTGTTTCTGCTTTTTTATGAAAATACCACAGGTGCTAATACTCTCATTCATTTAGTTTTTAATATAGCATTGCCAAACTTTCAGTATGTGTTGCATATAGCCTTAAGTTGAACTATAGGAGTTTTGAAGTCTGTTTCTGAAAAAATGTTGCTTAAATAGGCTCAAGACCACAGTTATCTGCCCCCTGTTGACCAAGATCCGGATGTGAATATAGAAAAAAGAGTGCTTGTGTTCAAGTATCAATATTTTATTAAAGTTGAATGAAAGAGAAGAAACAGGTGGCCTTTTTGCATAGAGCTTAACATAATTTGACACTGTATTGCAAAAACTGAAAGTTTTCAGTGTAAAAATTGGAAAAATCATTGCCTGTGGAACTTTGTAAATTGGTTGTTTGTAGCCTTATTCCGTCTTGACCTCAGGGTCATGTCTTACTACTCAATTTTGTGAGAAACGCAATAGTCCACCCTATGTTTTCTTGTTATTAAATTTTGTGTCTTGGATTGTTCTACAGCAGCCAGTTACTTGTTTTTCAATTGGGACTGTTTAAAAGTAAGAAGCCAAGTTAGTGTCTAAATGAAACATATATTAAAAATAACTGTGGTCTCACGCCACATAGCATGCGCTTCTAAAAATAGGCATTTTTTTTGGTTTTCCCAAGTCTGAGGTGGTAAGCGCTTATTAAAATGTATTGTGAATCTGGTTACAACCGTGTTTGCCTTATTTCTAAACGACATTTGCAACAAAATGACAGCTATTAAATGTGAACAAACAATAATTACAGAATAAATTGATTAAACTTGAAAGTTGTGTTATGGTAAAAATCTTATATATATATGTATATAAATGTAACTGTGTTCGGTATAATAAAATAAATATTGCATGGCTTCCAGTGTGACAGTACATATTGTCAACATTTGGGTAAATATTTATATAATGACATATTTTGGGATATTACTCAGGACAAAAACATTGTACGTATATGCTTAAGAAGACTTTATATCAAAGTAATAGCACTGTTATTGTCATAGTTTAGGGATAGAGTTTCTATCCTATTTTTATCAGAAATTAAACAGCTTTTATGTAATTTATTTTCTGACATGTGTGATACCTTTTTTTTCATTTATTGTGATTTCTGATGTTAAAGTTGCACTCTCACAGATTGAACAACTTTTTTATTTTTTGTCTTCGAACGAACAAGTTTATGCGTAAATATCTGCAAACCAATGATAAAAGACTTCTGACAAAATATCAGATCACAGCTTTTCATATTTCCGTCCCAAAAATGATGTTTTATGCATTTTTAATAAACAGTTAGTAACGGTTTAAGCCATAAAACATTATAATTGGATTGGAAATATGAAAATCTGCGATCTGATCTTTTCTCAGCAGTCTTTCATCACTGGTAAGCAGATATTTACACACAAAAAAATCTAATTCCAAGACAAAAAATTAAAAAAAAGTTGTCAAAACAGTAAATCTGTGAGAGTGCAGCTTTAAGTAACAGCAAAACTTTTACTGCATTTTGATATTTTCCTAAATAATCAAATGTGTGCAGAAATGACAACCTCAGATAAGTGGATTATTCTTTATTTTATATCAATGCTTTAAAGGAAAACAATCAAAAGCAAAAAGTACTTGTTTTAGTTCATGTACAAGCAGGAAAGTTATTAACCACTTCTAAACTTGACAAGGCTCACTTTTGTTTTCATTTTCAATTAAAAAAAATTCATGCATTTTTTCTGTTACTTTTTTATATATTTATTTTCTAATTACAGACTTATTCTACAATTTTACTATAAACGAAACACTTATGTGATGGAAATATATTGCAGATATTGAAATGTGCTTTAAAAATATACTAGTTACTAGTTTTTGAAAATGGAAGTAAACCCCTTAAATCTTTTGGTTTGAAAAAATGAAGTTTTAATAAAAGTTGAGTAATGTTCTTATGTTGGACCCTTCCCTCAATGGGCAATTTATTGCATTCATATTTTTTTATAAAAAACTTCCTTAACTTTTATTTTATTTGTATTTTTTTCTGTGTAAACAATATAGTTTTTTTCAAATGTGATAATGCTTTTGACATGTGATATTAAAAATAATTGTTTTATTTACTGTTAATCAGGGATTATACTCATGCATTTGGTCAAAGGAATGTTTTACTGATGTTGCAGTTAAATCAACATATTTTATGAAATGGATAGTGTTGAAGCTAAATCTTCAAATATGAGTATTGAATGTTATTGTTACACGAATATATACTCATCTTTTACTTTTTTAAAAATGTCTTCAGTATCAGCTGAATGCTCACGTTTTATCCTTATTATAATTATATGCTACCTAGTTCTTGTTTATAATAATTGATAATTTGTCTACTGCATCATAACTGTATGCATTTCACAATACTCATTTACAATGGCCATGTGCATATTTATCTCATATTTTATAGCTTTAGTTTATAAATGTATGTAGATAGTAAATTAAGGACTCATAAATAAACTGTGAAATACTTACTGCTTGCTTTATGGAAGGTGTGAAAGACCAATACTGATAAGGATTTACATCTGGTAATTTGAACCATTTCCTTCACACTACTTAGCCGATTTCTTTCACTTTGGTCTTAATTATGCACCAGTCAATGTTAACCACGCCCCCCCCCCCCCAGGTCCGGGGTTATACTGGGGATAGCCAGGGAAATGGGCCGTCTTTTTACCTTTCGGGTGTATTTGTTCAATGGAATGTTTTACTAATGTTGCAGTTAAATCAACATATTTTATGAAATGGATACTATAGTCTTAATTATGCACCAGTCAATTGTAACCACGCCCCCAGGTCTGGGTGTATACAGGGGATAGCCCGGGAAATGGGCCGTGTTTTTACCTTTCGGGTGGCCCCGGAGTGCCGGTTGAATGCGGTGGTTTTGTCTTCGCTTTAAATATAGCGGGGAATGGGCCTTACCTAAGGTCCCTGGGGTACGGGGGCATTTCGCGGGGATTTTACCATCTGTTCGTACCCGCAGGGCGAGGATTTTAGCCGGCGTTGGCTGGACCGAAATTCAACCTCCCCGCTATTCCCTGGACCAGGGGAGCCGTGGTTACAATTGACTGGTGCATTACTAATCAAAATACTAAGAGACCATGCAAAGTACAGTGTGAATATACTAGTGAGGGCAATCGGCTTGGATTTTCATAATCGATTAATCGGAGACCCTGATTGATCGATTGTCCGATTAATCGGCTGTAATCGGACAGTATCACAAAAGCATCATTTTCTGATGTATATATCAATAAGGACCTTAGTTTTCATGTGTGTTTCATTTCTTATGCTTCAGTCAGAAAATAGGTATTATTTCTGGCATATTGAATGATGGGGGGGGGGGGGCTTGGTTACAATTGACTGGTGCATTAATTAAACCGGTTTTGAAAATTAAGTTGAAAAAAATGAGACATAACACATTAGTTTTGGATTGCATTAGCTATTAAAAATAAAGAGTAATCGGAAATTAAATAAGCAAAACTTTTCTCACGTATTTTCGGAGTTGGACGGCAAACATTTCCATTCTTCAAACAGTTTTTATATTGAGCTTGACGTTCATTTCAATATGTGCGGTCGGTGGAATTACCGAAATCCCGAAATCCCCGTAAATACCGAAATCCCCTTCCATTCTCTGAGGTATATAGAGTTTTCTTTAATACGCCCGGATTTACTACTTTATTGTGTTCGAATGTTGTATGCCGTAATTGTTGGAGGTTGGAGAGGGGTGGGGAAGCCTGGGGAGGGTGGGGGTGGGGGTCGTGGTGACTAAAACCCGGGACCCCCTTTTATTTTCAAAAGTTCATACAAAAGAAGAGTATGTGAGCACAGCTGGGGTCGATCAAGCCTAGTTTCATAAGAATCTGGGCTTGAATGACCCTAACCATTTTGCTGGAATAATTTGCACTTGTCCAGCACCTGGACGATCGATATCCAGGGTAATCAAATATATTTAGATCGATGTCCCCCCCCTGGCCGTCCGCCATCATAAAGCTATTTGAACGCAAAGAAAAACTAAATGAAAAAACTGTTAAAACTCAAAGTATCGGTTAGCTTTAGCTCTAAGTTACTGCTGTATATAAAGTTGGAAATTTACTGGATTCAAGCAAACTTTTTTTTTGATTATGGAACGATGAGGTCGCCGATCCCCAAATTAGGAATGTCTGCCGATATAATCGATTATCGGCGATGATCGGCCCATCACTAGTATATACCACCTGTTTCCAAAATAATGTTTTGACAGTGCTCCGTCAGATGGCTTTATTGTGAAAAGGTTTGTGGAAGTGTTTTAAGAAACTAAACTCGCAATCAAAATTTGGTTAAAGAACGAAGGTAGGGCTCCGTAATCGGCGTAGACTGCGCTATGTTTCATTTACAATGGTGAAGAAATAGTAAAGTTATCTTTGTTTAAAGTATTTTTTCAAATCAAAATATTGCCTTCCGACGTAGCATTTATGACGCAATTTATCACGTGGTATAAACACACTGAAAGTATGGACAGCACTAGACTGTAGACCCGATATAAAAATAATTATACAGCTGAAAAGCACATTCAAAAAAGCCTCTTCGTCCTTGCCATATGAATATTCATAAATTAAGGCTCTGTGCTTAACTTGAAAAAACATGTACTGAAAAGTTTGCGACTTGTTTATATAAAACAGCTAGTTGTTCTTGATGGCCCGAGAGGCCAAAAATGCCGGCCGCGATGTATTGTACAACATGTGTTTCATAAAAAGAACTACGATTCCGGCAATAACACTTCAAGCCCCTAGAGGCAGCGCCTTAGTTCATATTATGACTGTACTTGTCTGGAGTCTTCCTTAGTGCAATGTCTCATTTTTCTCCTAAAAATCATGTAAAATAAAAACAACAACAACAGACAGTTTAGCATTTGAAACAATCATACTGGCATAAATACACAAAAAAAACTAATATGTAGAGGACGAATTTTAGTTGGTACGATCGGGATTGGGTACGAATGTTACATTCAGCCTGGCTGTTATTTAATTGTCTTTGGTAAAGTTATGCTTAATATGTTGATGTTTTAGAAAAAAAATGACAATAAAAATCACTGCCTTTGCTTAAAAAACCACTTATACAGCATAGAAGATTGATAAAATAACTCCGAAAATCGTTCCGACAAAATGGCGGTTTCGGCGAATTTTAACATGATCGTAGACATGAAAGGTAAACGCGACATAAGCATCAAAATATTTTGTAGGATACGTAAAAATGTGCATCATGAATATTTTACAAATTCACTTTCAAAACATTTACTGATAAATTGATGTATTTGATTGTGTTAGCGCCAGCTTATCTATGTCTACAAATCGGCAGTAACCGTCTGCTTTAAATCAACAATATTTAAAATTGCGAGTCTCGTCTGTACAATACAATGATCAATTATTTTAAAAGGTTTAATAGTGCTTGACAACATTTTTCACCATCCCTTCGCATTTTCTATAGCATTTTAAGAACGTTCATCTTTGAATGAACGAGTACTCATTGTATATTCTGATTGGCTGACATTCAATAGCTCCGCCTCCTGGCGATGTTTCACTAATATTGGCTCTTCCTAATTATCGGATTAGAAGATGGCCGTTTATAAATATGATATTGCCTCCCTTAACAGAAACAATGCGTGATTTCAACCAGAGGCAACACCGTCGACCGAGACTTTATCCGAGGGTTTGCAGATATACTGTTCCGCCTACTGGTGCAATATTATTTTTTTTTAAATTTACTTTATTTATTTATTTAAATCATTTCTAGAATCATGTGTGAACCTCGCCATTGTCGGCTTATACACAAATAATTAAAGCGCCTTAATTGCAAAGACGAACAAGTAAAGGATAAACCCCGTATCGCAGCTTATCATGACGTCAGCGGGTAACAGTGCATTAACGGGTCACAGTGAGAGTTGACAGAGAAAGTGTTACCCAGTGAAGCCTCCTATATATGGAATAAAGCAAGTGAGGTTAATTGTGTGTCAGGTTCAACTCTATTGGAGTTGAATTAAGCTTAATATAATCACTGCCAAAACAACAACTCGTCATCGTTTTCAATATATTTTCCTTTAAGTTAACCATATTGCGTATTTAACGACTTTGTATCTTAAAAATGAACATACCATAAGAAATTCCAAGCAATGCTTGTAATGCGTTCCTTTTGTCATGGGGTCTAAACACCATTTGTGCAATAATACATCCTTCCGATAGCATCAAGAAAAAGGAAGTCAAAAATATGCTTGAGTCTCAAAAGGCATTTAAAGACCGCGCTTGACGTATAATGTAGGGGCATTGTTGTTTATGAACTGTTGATGATACAGTGTTGTTCATGCAATATCCACGAAGTTCGTATTACAAGCTCTAACAGATTAATAATATATCAAATTGATTATAAAGCAGCCAAATACGGGTCGAACAATTGTTTTTTGTTTGTAATGTATTTTGTTCGTTTCCCAAAACGAGAGCAAATGTCTGATGTCATTCAGCTTCTTAACAAATCTGGAAACGTTTTATAAATCTGACTTCCACTTTCCTTATAGAACATAATTGTTATTTAATTCCGAATTCCATTCCATATTTAACCATATACTGTTTTAAATATCAAATCGTTATTTGGACAGATTATATGATGTTTTAAAAGCGAATTACTTAGAATCGATCACAGTGAAGCATAAGGAAATAATATTTTGTATAAAATGTAGTTCTGGAAGAAAGTTATTTCTTTACTGAGTGAAAACCTCAAATTGACAGTTTTACAGTTGTTTTTTTTACTGATAAAATTCGATATTCGATATTCGATATTGAAAACTTCAAGTAATAAATGCTATAACACATAAACGACACCGATGTTTTGAACGTCTGGGAATGGTAATGCGTTTTAAATGTATGTTGAAGTATAACGTTTAAGGCTGAATAATGTATTAAAGTTTTGTACATCAAGTCAGCCGTAGTTAAACCTCGGTAGCAAAGAAACTGTTAAATGGTTAATATATAGAAATTCATTCAGGCGTATTTGATACTTTACAATGAGATAATCATGACTGTCTATTTATCGAAACATAAAACAATATTGAAAACAATAATTCACAGCCGACGGTCAGTTTATTTTTTATTATGATCAATGTAACGAATATGTTTTATGAATGCGTTTAAGATTTCAACACATAGTTTCCTTATTTTAACACGGATGTTACAATATGGACGTTAAATTAGTGCATGTAAAAATCCTTAATGTACTCGTATTACCGTAATGAACTTATTTCTGGTTTTTAAGACATGGAAAATTCAAGCGATCAATTTTTGTACCAGGTTTGTCATCAAATGCTTAGTTTAACATGGAATCTAATAGATACACTTCTGTTGCTTTAAAAAGCATTGAATATCTTAAAACAAATCAAAAGCAAATCCTTTTGGGTCACATGGGGTCAAAAACTAGGTCAGTAGGTCAAATCTTATAAAAATCTTTGAAACACACAAGAGGCATTATACATGGTCAAATACTCATTAAACTTAATCAGAATGTATTCCTTGATGAAATCTTGGAATTTTTTAAAACTGAGTCACATTTGATCGAAAATTAGGTCACAAGGTCAAAGCTTTCAAAACTCTTGTACGAAACTATTTAATGGCAGTGATTGGTCTGATTAAGTTCAAAAATGGTCAGAATGTTCTTTTGGGTTAAAGTTCGACTGCGTTTAAAAAGTGTGTCATATGTGTCAAAACCTAGGTCACGAGGTCATATCTTACAGAAATCTTGGGAACACTCTATAGGCAATATATCTGCTCTAATTTCCATGAAACTTTATCAGAATGTCTCAATGAAACCTTGGAATAGTTTGAAACTAGTAGGTCATGTGGGATCAAAAATGAGGTCACTGGGTCAAATCTTTAAAAAAACAAACTTGTAGACACTCTAAAGGCTATATATTTTGCAATATATCTGGACCAATCTTCATAAAATTTGATCAGAATGTTTGCCTTGATGAAATCTTAGATTAGTTTGGAACTGGGTAACATGGAGTCATAAACTAGGTTTCTTGATCAATTCTAAATGTTACATTATATACAATATTTCATCAACCATTGATTTCCATTCCTTGACTTAGCCCAATCAGGCGGGGAATATCAATGGAACGAAATTGCTTGTTATATAGAATATATGCACTGTGTTTTTGTGGAGTTTTGTGCTGTTGTTCCACGTTTCTTGTTTGTAATTTTATGTGTTTGTTATATGTCTTTATCGTTTACCCTGTGCCATTAAACGGGGTTTATGTTTTAAATTAAACTTTTGGCTACTGAGCTTGTTCCTGATTTTTTTATATAGATATTGTAGCTCTGCAGAGGCTGGATTCTGTTCCGAAGCTTACACATGTACCAGTAAGTGCACAAAGAGTGAACTTTACACAACTAAGTGTGGATTCCTTGGGTGGACAAGATGTAACAGATACAGGTATGTTTAACGCTATGCTCGAGTGACGCTGACAGAAAACAATATGAAGAGGAAAGATAACTGTCATCTTATGTGGAGACTTATAAAATTTCCCTTAACACCCCTTATGTTGGACCCTATAAGTTTTGCGATTTAAATTTTAGTGATTTAACATAATTTACATATTTTGCGATTGTGCTAAAGGTAAGATTTTTGTCCAAAATGGTCTTATTCTCATTTCAAGATATACTTCAGGTTTGCTTTTAAAAATTGTCAAAATGTACCACAGCTATTATAAGATGTATATCGGTACAAAGATTTGTTCCACTCTATAAAAAATTGGAAACGTTTTTAATTTCTTTAATTTGTTTGGTGTTTTCGTACTAAGACACACTGAAAAAAGATATTTGTAGAGTTACACGGGTTGGAACAATTAACTAGATACAGGTATGTTTAGGAATTGCCTTCATTCATCATGAGCGATAGGCGGTAATGGGATAATGTGCCACTATATTATGCTGTATAATTCGCATGAACATGATTATCTTATATTTACATTTATCAAAAAGTAAGGATCTTAAAACCGTAGATGAATATAGCTGCCAGTTATTTTTGGGAGACTCCTGAAATACATCATTCCCGTAACTAAGTAGTCTACAATTAACAGCACAACAGACCATGCAATACTCTTTGGATTTTTATTATAAGTATCAAAGAATTTGATATTTAACTGAATTTAGTTACAACACAGTACACCTTTGAATGGCCATTTGCAATTTTTGCTTCAAAAATCTTAATTATAAGGGAGTTAACTCTTGTACCTCTAATCCCTTTCATTCCTTTTCGGTAATTCTACGCTTGATTACCTGTATTTGGCGCTCACATTCATTGTTAAAATTTAAGTCGCGGGGACGGTCGTCTAATATTTTCACCCTCCCTCCCGCCCTTCATGTACTGTATTAATTTTGTAATTTATTTGTAATTACATGTATTGTGTTTATTCATATTTCCCCGATTAAAGGGTGATTTGGCTGCTATTGTTCTGTATCATATGTGTGAAATAATTATGCAGCCTTTTTTCGGCCAAATAAAATATGTTTCATATCATGTGTTTTAAATATTCCCGACATAATTATGTCGATTATTTGGCCTGTGTAGCATGACCTTTTTTGTAAAAGGCAACTCTTACCATATAACAGGACAACGTATGCTACTTGTACCAGCACTTGTTACCGCCAGGTTTGCTGCAAGGGATATACAGGATCAGACTGTGCCACTCGTAAGTTCTTTTTTAAGTGCGGTTTTAGAGAGCTGTACCGGAAGGCATTAAATGCATGATCATGATAAAAACAAAAAGAAGACAACGACTACTATGACTAGGCTACTATGACGATGCCAATGAGGTTGCCGATGCCGATGACGATGACATTGCTTATGACGACGACGATGACGTTGCCGATGACGTTGCCGATGACAATGACGATGACGTTGCTTATGACGACGACGATGACATTGCCGATAACGTTGCCGGTGACGATGATGATGATGATGTTGGTTGTGGTGGCGGTGGGGTGGTGGTAGTGATGATGATGATGATGATGATGATGATGATGATGATGATGATGATGAGCAAGTTTTATGATGGTGTATTATTTATTTTAATACAGTACAATGTATCGTATTTTAGTTAATTCATTAATGAATTTGTCCCTTTAGTTATAATAGTATTTTTGATTTAAATATAAAGATACGTTCATTTTATGTTGACACAGCTTTGTGCTATGGGTCCACATCGTGTTTGAACAGCACCAGTGTACAGGGCCTGACAGATGTAGCTGCAAAATTGGCTACAAACTTCCAAAGTGTGAAGGTACAAGGCAATTATAGTAAACTTATATTCTAAAATGTGTGTTGTTAGTCAATTTCTTTCAAAATGGAACAGTAAAACAACCGTTACTCGAAGTTCACATACATTACCTAGAAGAAACAGTAGAACTCGTTCTTTAAAAAGGAACACACTTCACTGACGCAACTGCTGTTCTGTTTTATTGAACACTAAATAAATTACACTAAAACAAAAGTGGCACTATTTATTGAAGTCTTAAAATATAACGCTGAAACAACGGTTTGATTGTTTCGAAATAAGGTATCAAAGTTATCCAGGTTATAATTATATAAATAAATATGTTGTTAGAAGAAAGCGTCAATATTTTCTTTTCGTTTTATAAAGCAGCTTGGATCGTTCATGCACAAAATACCCAAAACTTACTAAAGAAAGAAACATTGTCGAACTTGTTCCTAAATGCACAACAATATGATAGAATGATATAGCTGACGTCGCTCTCGTTCTTTTAACTGCAGTAAACAGAACAATGATATTTTGAAAATGCCCGTTAACATTTAATGAGAAGAAAGATATGAGTTAATATGATTACCTCCAATTGAGCTTAAGTAAGGTCAAACAGGACCAAATTGTACGGAAAATCTACGCCGCCTATGACGTCATGTGGCTTGGTATGATCAAGCTCATCTAACGCGTTTTTGCTTTAATGTAATTAAAGACATGCTTAATTAAACCGCTTGAAACGTGAAAAGTATACCGACTATAGGCAACTGTTGTTGATCGTGGTGGACGAAATAAAAAAAAAACTTTCCTGTGTCTGGATTTTGGCCCTCATGGTAGATACTCGCTTAGATTTACGGGAACGTTTTGTTTGAAATTTCAAGCAATAGTTTTACATTAAAGTACCACTCGTATTTAAAATCAATACATTCATATGAATAACAGACATAAATTTTGAGTGATAAACCTTTAACTTCTTACCAAAGAAGGCATTGATGGAAAATATTAATTACTGATAACAATATTGTATCCGTATATTTAAAAACTGAAAAAGCACAAATAATAACTGATATAAGATGTCTTTTAGGTGGGTCCCTAAAAAATTGCAGTGATTAACTATAGTCCCATAAGTAAGAAATAACGTGTTTTTGCACCTTTCTTTCAAAATATACACGGTACCCTTCATAAGGATCATTAATTTCGATATTTATACATCATTTTAGTAAAATTTTAAAAAAGTATTAATTGCGGTACATCTTATTTGTATTCCAAAAATATTTTTTTATAGAAATATCAATGCTGATTAAATGATTTGGAATTAATGTATTAATCTTATACGAACATTTTGACAAATCCCGAGAATTGAACAGTCAAACTCGATGAATAATTTTAAACATAATTAACATGTCCACCAAGTTCATCCTTTGTGTAACTCTCTCTTTTTATATATTTATATCAAGCCTTTTATCAATTTAATTTCTCTATATTATTGTGATGCAAATCACGTCGTGTAAAAAGTATTTTGCATTCATATAATGTACTTACGTTTAAACGTTCAAGGACACTCTTGACAATATCTTGTTTATTTAAATATCAAAAACAGTTAAGGTACCATTTGAATAATGTGAAAGATAAAACATATCTTTTACATTTATTATTCTTTTAAATGAAATAGGATGAGAAAAAGGCATACATAAACTTGGTTTTTGATATGCATTTCAACCCGTTAAGGACCTTCCATAGTGTAAAAGTTGATTGGATGGACTAAAACATTATAATTTGTTGAATTTTGACTTTACAAATTCAGGAATTATAATACATACACCCTTTAGAAGATTTTTATTTGTTATAAGAAGATGAACGCATTTTGCGACACAATAATTATATAAAACATTATAATTTAATTGTGTTGGTAAAAGTCTTTCTACAAAATGAATATTTTTATGTCAAAATATTAATGACTACTCATACAAAAATGTCTTGTGGCTTTGTGGTGATTGAACTTCATTGCATTTCATAAGATGTTATCGTATCTGATAAAATCATTTGCGTAATTTCTCTTGTTATACCAAAACAAGTAAAAAAGAATATGTGGTTTACTTTTGAAAACAGTGTTCCCCAAAACTAGAAAAAAACACAGAACTTGTGCAATATTTGAATTTGTGGAAGACCGTTAATCATTCAACGCTTAGTCCTTTTAGATTTACTTTATGGAACAGAATAAAACCGTTGTTAAATTATCAAGTTATTGTAGTTGGTATTTGATAGTGTTGCAAATATTATTAGTACAGGTGAACAGTCTCAATTATACCGAACTGATTTTACACACATCAAGAGATCCAGAAATTATAAGAACAGACTAAGTGTGTTTCAGATGTAAATGAATGTTCCTCAAACAATGGTGGCTGCCAGCACGTTTGCAGGAACAACGTCGGGTCTTTTACATGTTCCTGTAACAGTGGATATATGTTAAAAACTGATCTCAAAACTTGTGAAGGTATATTTAATAGTTGAAATAAATATATTTACCTACAATGCAAATCCACAGGAATTCAAACAATCTCTTATAATTGTGATTTAGGATATATGCTATAATTGGCTCATTCAAATGTAAACTGTGCAGGAGGATCTTACTATTGTGGTCAACTGTTCCCTTCGCATGTTAATAATGGCACTTGATTACAATTTAACAACAATATGTTTGAAATATTGCATTATGACATGTTTTATTTCTGTAAATTGAATTGTAATGACCAGATGAATCTATAATAACAAAGTTCGTATGATTTTAAGGAGTTATAATACAAATAGTTTTCTTTCATCTCTTTTATCATAGATAAGAACGAGTGCTCTTCCAACAATGGAGGATGTGCTCACACGTGTACTGACAAGCCAGGGACACATCAGTGCAGCTGTAGAGAAGGCTACACACTTGCTTCGGACGGACGTCGATGCAATGGTTATGGCGACGTTTTTTAAATAACTATAATGAGTTATATCTTGTTTACTTAAATCCGGCAAACTTCTAATATTGCAATTGTTTTAGTATGCATTCAAAAGGTAGACATATCAAAAGTCAGCTTATTTTAGTGAATTATTTGGAAGTCACGAAAGAATATCGCACTCAAAAACTAACTTACTACTCTTGAAACAATCATAAACTACTTCTTAAACTTCTTGTTTATATAAAATGTTCATTCTTCTCTCTAAATAAATCAATATGTAATTATTTTGTTTTTGCTATGGCTTATAATATGTCACTGTTGATACACATTTGCAGATATCAACGAATGTTCTGTGGGAACATCTCAGTGCGGACAAGATTGTACCAACACTGTTGGCTCATATACGTGTTCCTGTAGGGCCGGGTATCAGCTGGCTGCTGATGGGAAGGCATGTGACGGTAAAGAAGGGTTATTATAATTGTTAAAAGTGTATATGTTGATTCATTTTAATCGAATCAAAGGACACATATTATGTAAACTCAAAACCCTAGTGCATCGCATTAACATTTGCATACACTCTCAATATTGAATTATTTAAAACAGTTTGAACCATAAAACCATTAACAACCAGCATCCTAACCGAAAAAATGAATGTCACTTGTTTGTTAGTCAAAGTTTGAATAACCGATGAACATAAGTACAGAAAAACACTTATTCTTGCCTTCAACGCAACGAAACAAGTATATATACAAATATTTTCATACTCAGACGTAGATGAATGCAGGCTTACTCCACCACCCTGTGACCAACAGTGTTTTAACACTCCCGGATCTTACAACTGAGATTGTGGAACCGGATATTACCTCGACGCTGGTTCACAAACTTGCAAAGGTACTGTGACAATAAACTTTACTCTCTACTGGACATCACTACCAAGTTTGTGTATGAAAGGACACAATAGCAATCTCAATGGGAAAAAACTGTCTCCACTTTGAATATCGGATATTACATAACGACATCACAACTGATGTTTGTAAATTATTAAGAGCGTTTGTTTGAACATACCAATAGTAAATGCAGAATTTTAATTAAACAACTTGCATGTAAATGAACTCTTTATCAATCACCTTTACTTCAATGAAGCTGTTTAATGCTTTCATTGTATTTGTCAAAGATATTTTCTTAATAGCTACTTAAATTAGTTGGGCAAACTGTTATCATTAAACTTAACCATCCACCCTTCATCAATGCATTGCGTAAATTTAGAGCAGAAATGAATGTTCAATGTTTTCGCCAGTTTAAGAAACGTTTAATTCAATGTTAGTACTTTTTTAATGTTTTTAAACTATTGGTATTGAAATACATGTTTGTAGTACCTAACGATTCATGTCTACCCCACAGATGTAAATGAGTGTGACACGGACAAGGATGGTTGTGATCACATCTGTACTAACAGGGAAGGGTATTACCAATGTAGTTGCCGACCAGGATATGTTCTACATGCTGATGGAAGAACATGTACAGGTATGGACACGTCTAATGTTCTCATACATGTTAATCTGTTATGTTAATGTTTTACAGTTGATAAAAATCCCTTTTCGTTAGACCGAGGAGGTCAGATTCTATACGAATATTTGTGAGAATGTAAAATAATTAATGTGTTTTTTAAATAAAATAATAATCTTAAGTTTGCAAATATCAATGAACTTCAAAAACACTTAAGGGTCACAATGTTTTAAACTTTTATGTAAACAAAATATAAGAGCGCTTGCAAAATAAGGGTTATAGTGTTTATTACTATTTAGAATAAATATAATTGAAAAAAGGTTCAAAATTAATAAACAAAAAGCAGACTGTACTCAAACTTAGCTAATAAATACTTAAAAATTATGATCCAGGTTTTTCACGATAATATTTTTAACATCAGCAATCATTTCTATCAGAGTTTTTCTATTCATTTTTTCAGACGCAATATATTTATAATAGATTTGAAGTATTAGGATCACATACTTGTCTAATGCCCATATACATATGAATACAAGGTTAATATTGAGCAGAAAAACGCAACAACGTGTTAATGTTAGATTGCTACTGATTGAATAATTACAAATGTTAGCACCAGCGAATAGGAGTACACAAAATAACATTATTTGATCTAAGTATATTGGCAATGTTGCACACGTATGCAAACATAACAATTTATACGTTTTCTTAGACGTTAACGAATGTTCAGAAGGGACGTCTCAGTGCTCTCAGACATGTACAAACACACCCGGCAGTTATACGTGCACCTGTCAGAATGGATATTTGCTTGGAACGGATACATTCAATTGTATAAATACGTTTAATTTAACCTTTTTCTCTTATCATTACAAAAATGTAAAGTTTGCCTTAAACGTATTAATCTTGTATTTCTCTCAGATATTTCTATATGTTTCTAGTAAACAAGTTCAATAGTACTTCTACGCTAAATGCACGTCTTTTCTGTTGAATATGAATGCTTGTCATATACATTTATGGTTAACAGACAAAGACGACTGCCAAGGCATCGTATGTGAAAACGGAGGATTTTGTATTGACAACATTGGCGGGTATACCTGCTCATGTGCTAAGGGCTACACAGGAATGCATTGCGAACTCGGTTTGTTGCTACCAACATTTAACATTTTTCCCATGATAAATTAAATGTGTTTTTTTTAATCAAAACACTTGAATCATATGAATATCATTGATGAAGAAGGACGTTCTTTTACATTTACTGTAACTAAAACAAAACTGAAAGACTAGCTTCATATTTTTTTTACAAATGTAATCATATGATTATAGTTGCAAATCATACAGTTTGATTATTGAATATTTTCTTGCTTCAATTTCTTCACCTTAGTGATCTCCTTTATGAATTAAGATATACACTCCTGCTTAAGGGGGATTACCATTACGGGTCAGCTTTTTACCCCGACATACGCTATTTATACTGATTTACTTCCCACGTATGTTGCTTTATATTATATTGTTTTGTTAGACTTAAATTAATGTTCTGGATTCCTAAATGGCGGCTGCGAGGATGAATGTATCAACACAGTGGGTTCATTTGTTTGTAAATGCAGCGGCAACAGCACCCTGAACAAGGACGGCTTCACTTGTTCCGGTTAATATACGGATTTTATTACGTAACTGTTACGGTGCTATAAAAAGCTTCTAACTCAAATTGTCTTCACAAAAGCGATATTCAAAGTCGTTATAAACAAAACAATATAGGTGTGCATTTCTTGTTTACGATAACACGGCAAATTGAATATACTGCTGACATATATTTTACATATTGACTAGTATACGACTTGAATGAGGACACTTGGCATCCTAACTCATTTTTCTCGCGTTTAAATTGGGAGCCATGTCCGGCATTGATATAGTTATACACATGTACATTGATAAATATTTTTCATTTTACCGTACTTATTGGAAACCAATCATGTCCGGCATCAATATAAGCTGATAAATTATCGTATGTAACTGTATGTATTACAGGTTCAACTGGACCAAGCGTATTTTCCAAGTATGGGTTGGTGCGACAGTTTTTACCCCGAGGTTGTTCAACAATTGTTTTAGCAAAATGTGACGAGGGAACTGACATAAAAATTCTACTCTCGTCAACATCACGTTGGTACAGCTTGAAAACTGATCCTGGAATAATTTATACTCATGGTATTGTATTTGTTGAAACCAACGCCATAGCCCTTCCTGTGTCTATATCAGGCTTAGAAGTCGTTAAGGGAACTGACGATTTTGAATTAATAACCAGATCGTTAACACATGATATCAACGATGGCGTTCCATACGGGGAAGTAAGACTGCTATATTGCTGGACATTTGGGACAACGCCACGAGATTTAAGAGACTTCCTAGTTTCAAATTCATTTTTATCATCATTCTTTCACAATATTGAGAATTCCTTGCCTGACTGGCTTCAATTCTCCCCAAACGGCAACGAGATACTTGGTGTAAATGATTTGCAGACAGAGCTCAGTAGAGGTGACGATATTCAGAGGACAGAATGCAAAGGGGCACCTTTGTATTCTGAACGCCTTTACACGGTTCTGAAATTTGGCAACAGTTTTGCTTTGTCTATCTATGGCCAGAAAGTAACGTTACCGGCTGCAGTGTTTAACAATACGTTCTGCATCATTGTTGATGTCTGCCAGGACTATGGGGGATCTGTATTCCTTATCTTGCCTGAAAATTCAAGGAACATTCTTGACAAATTTAAAATGTTCAAAAAGCTGATCGACGATTCTGGTGTTTATATCCGCCCGATTGGAGTAGGCCTGTCTCTTCAGAAACACATTAACGTCCATGCTAAGACAACACATTTGCAACAATGGAACGGAGATGAAATTATTCAGTATCCGTAAGTTTACTCTAAATAACGTTTCTTATTGTAACGCAGGTATAAGCTTTTAAGCTAAACACCAACCACTGTTAGAGGAAGAACTATAACATGAGCACATCCAATTATATTGAAAAAAATATCTTCTATATAACATGCTGATAAAAATGTTTAATTTTTAATGAGTAATAACGGATAATTTTTAACATCGTGTTCGAAAATCATATTGTATACATGTATAACCTTTACTTTTAGTGTGTTTCAAGAAGCAAATGTATGGATTGGAGGCGATGTCCAAATGGAAACTAACATATTCCGCGTATCAGGAATGGCAAATGCGTTTCTTTCAATCCCGTCTCCAATAAATGTAAGCTCGTATTCAAGCGTTTACCACTAAAAGAGAGACGTTTTTGAGAGACATGTAATTATATCACATTAATATAAAATAAGTCATTGAAGCATTAAAAAATACAATGATTTAAATTTGAATTGAATCTGCAGCAAAAAGTGCATCTAAAATATATTCAATATGGTGATCGAATTTAACAATTTCCCTTTTTTGTTTTTGATTTCGAGGGACCAACCGACAACACAATCGAAAATAATACAAGGTCGTTTCTTTGTATTGTCGTTCTTTTAACCCAGCCAAAACGACATAATGACAAAATAAAATTACGAAAACGAGACATTTTATGCGCTTTATGTCGTTTTGTAGGATGTCGCTAAATTGTCGCTTTTCGTCTTTTCGCTCTGTCAGTTGCGAAGTAAAGAAGAATCGAATAGGAATACAATTATTCGCCAAATTTTCGTTTGGGTCATACTTTACGGTTCACCATTCTGCTAATCAATTGCAAGTTTATATGCGGTATAAAATAACAGATTGCCGGCAGATTTACACTTATTCTAGTTGTAGTATTTCTCTCTCTTAGTTTACTGCTTCTATCCATATAGATGTTAATTGATTTGATAACGTAAACATGTGATGTATTCTAAATAAACCATATATCAGCCACTATTTAATTATATTAAAATACAATGACATCAAGATAGAAGTTAGCATTTGTTGTAGAATAGTTATATCGATAATAAATGATATCAATTCAATACCTATTCGTAAAGATTTATGCATACACAACTGCTGATAATTAAATATTTTTGAAAGTCTTTTATTGTAAAGAAATAACATAATTAAACATTAAAATTAGCATAATGTTGTCAATATTGAGGAACATAACGTTGCTATTGTCTAGCTGCATATCGTGTGCCACGGATTATTGTTTTTAACACAAAGTAAACTCGTTAAACTTTTGAACGATGAACGTAATGTGTTGTTCAAAGGACGTCGGACAGATGAGATCATTTAACCAGTCTTAAAATGCCAACTTGAACAAATAAGCACATTGTTTCGATAATATTGTTTGCATTATTTATAACTCCTTTGTCAGTTAGAGTTCAATAACACGATGAAACTTACATGAAAAACAAGGTAATGGGTCAAACGGAACACAAACAAACAAAAACCACGAACTGACTATACACACATCAGAAAAGCTTCCCTGTTTAATGATGAGATTCCCGCCTTGGAACGATCAAGTTTGTCTTCAATGATAATGGGCATGTCGTTTGATTATTTAAAACAGTAATGGACATATATTTCAATGCTATTGTTTCACGAATATTTACAGTGGCATAGCGGTGGCGTGTAGTTCTATCTCTTGGCCACGACTTTGTATGTTGTGGCAAAGACTAACCATCTCGTTCCTACGACATACTTATCTCGTTGCTAGAACTTACTAACTCGTTCCTACGACTAAGTTAATCTAGGTTGTTTTAGAAATAATTAGGTCGTTGGAACGAGATAGTAAGTCGTGGCCACGGGAAAACACGACAAACAGACAAAGATACAATGTCGTTTATTCGTTTTGTCGTTATTTCGACCGGGGGGAACGAAACGACGAAATTGAATAATCAGCCATTATATTAATTTAAGATTAAAAAGTTACCAACACGCATTTCATTGACTGCAATCGAAACTTCTAAACAACTACAAGTGATATTTAAACATATATAAGGCTAAAATCAATTATAACAACAAATGGTGGATACACATCAACATTTTTACTTTTAATGTAATACTACTAATTGAGCATTTCTATTACATGATATAATACTATTTACAGATATTGAAGAGTTTATTTCTTGAGGAATGGGGGTTTGTGGTGAGACTTCAAGCAGTTGGTGCTTTGGAATATACGTTCAAAACTCCATTTGGAGACCAAACTATTCGAGGCAGTGGAGTGGTGAAGTTAACGCTCTTGCTTGGCTTGGAGGTTAATGTTATGCAGCAAAAATTTTATTTCACTAAAGCTGATATTATAATACAATTTCTTTTTGTTTACGCTGCCTTTCTCTATAAAGTCGTTTTTTTTATAAATGTCAGTTCACGCCTGCCCAGATGGTTTTATGTCTAAATGCCATAACGAGTTGTCGTTAATGTAAAATGGCGTCATTCTATGGATGTTTTTACATACCTTTTAAAATATGAACTTTCTCTTCGTAACGTCATTCTATTTTCGCTTGATAAACAACAATTTAAATCGTTCTGTGCTATTTATTGTTAATTGCGATCCTATCCTTAATATTTTCATATAATATTATAATATAGTAATCCCTTTTCAGGATCTAATCCGAGGAACTTTTGTGGTATTAATGCAAATCCTGCAGGAAGATTCATGTCGGTGCTTTTCAACGCTGAAGCATTTCTCGATGCACCACTTTTGCGTTTTATCAAACCCGGGGTCAATGTTAAAGCCTATGCTTTTCTTGCTAGCGATCCAAAGACTCCTGCGCACAATCAAACACTAATTGATGTAGCAAAAGAAGTTCTTGATTTAAAACATATAAGTGAACGGTTTGTTAATCTCACAAAAGATGTTTTAGCTAGGTATCAAACGGTGTTGTCGAACCATTCAACCATATTGCTTAATACAATAATAACCACTGGTCATAAAATTCTAGCCATTCTTGAAGACGTTATACAAGATATTGGTAACACAAACATACCAAATCTGCAACACATTATTCAACGAATTACTGGTATCTGGAAAGAAGGATGGAAACAATTGCAAAACGACACGGATGCGTTTTTAGACTCGAGAAAATACACGAATTGTCAAACATAACATAACACAGCTTATAAAGGAAGAAACCAACGCAATACGGGAGGGAGTTTATATGTTGATCAGTAATGTGACTGCTCAAGCTTCTATGGTGTTTAAGAACATAACAGGAGCTGGATTTCGATTTAAGGGCGACCTAGATATTTCAGGCTTAAAGATTTTAGGACTAGAAATTGAGCTTGTATACTCCATAGACAGTCTGGGGGAATGTAGCCGGTTTGAGCGTGCATATAGTGTTCTCAAGGGTGATAGGGCTGCCAGAGTTTTGGCATTCTGGATTACCTAAGATCGGACGTTTCCTTCGTATAGAAGCTGGGATAGGCATTGGACTTGCAATAAGCTTAGACTCACATGGTAAATTTGCTGCTTTGTTACGTGTAGAAGCCAAATTCCTTGGAATTAGGGCTCAAACAGACCTGTTTATAACAAATCAAGGTTTACATATTTATCTCGAAGGAAATGTATGGAATACATTTAAAGCACAACTACAAATATCTGCAGAACTTGGAAATGAACTTGGAAATGAATGGTACCAATTGTCGTTTGGTGTGAAAGGAAGTTTTGTTGCCGATGCCGATGGAGATGGTAGTTTTGATGATGGTTATTTAGCTGCACTTCGTAGATTTACAAATACTATAGCTGATGAGGCCAACAAAAGAATAAGTAAGTTACAAGACGGTGTGACAAAGGCTCAGAGAGGGTTAACCTCAGCTCAAAACTGGCTTGAAGATAAAATGTCGATGATGCGGTACGTGCACTTGATAGAGCTAACGATAAACTAGAAGATGCGAAGAAACCATTTAAAGATGCATTAAGTAAACTAAATGAAGCCCAAAGAAAGGTTGACAGATTATGTAGGATTAAAAACTGCAAGAAAATATGTATTTCAGGAATTCAATGTAAAATTTGTTACAAACGGGTTTGGATATTTAAAATACCATACCCATGTTGTAAATTTACAAGCTGCATGATTTCTTTTCCTGATCCTATCTGCCTCGCCCTTAACCTTCTATGCAGAGCTGTTCGAGCCATTGCTTTTTTGGCACTAGAAGCAGCCAAGGTATTTGCCCGCATTCCAATGCTAGCCTTAGATGCTGCAAAAGTAATAGTGTCAGCTGCACAATTCATTGTTGATAAATCAAGGGTTGTTTTGGACATAGCTATAGCTGCACTTGATTTGGCTAAACTAGGACTAGAGGCAACTAAAGGGATATTGGAAGGAGCAAAGCTTGCTCTTGAGGCTGTTAAGCAGGTAGTGAAATTAGGCGTTGCAGCTTTAAATTTGATCATTAAATACGGATTAGAAAGTATAATTGACGTGCAAAATTGCGGATTTGAAGTTACACTTTCATCACATGATAAAGCCGTTTTTGATGTCCACTGTGATGTAAACGTATTTAAAACTGGATTTAGAACAATTAAAATACGCATCAATTTCAATGACATTTTCCAAAGTCTATGGTATGCTGCCAAGGCAACAATAACATCTATACTCAATTCCATCGGAAATATCTTCGGACGCAAAAGAAGAGAGATAGAATATGATTCACTAAATTTATTATACAAGTATTACAGGAAAACAAGGGATACTCATGTTAATGCTACAGAAACACTTAACAATGAAACCATTGACATAATCGCGGATACTCTAGGCTTTACGACTAACCAAACGGACAGTGAATATGATATTAGGACAGAAATATTTCGGAAAAATTGTCAAACATTTATAAATATTCATACTTTCCTATTTGGCACTATCTATGCTTTGCATGACATGGCAAACGAGACAGCTAGTACCTTGATGAATACGACATTCGTACAGAATACTCCGGGTTTAAAAGAAAAGCACTCCCTAGGAAATGCATCGTTAACGGATTTAGGAATTGATCCGAACGTAGCTGAAGCTGAATTCAACATCAGTCTTACTGAATTGACAGAAACCATCGACAGCGCAAAAGCAAATTTATCTTCTGATTCCTATTTATCGGATGTGGAAAGATATTCTGAGGATGCGGCTGCAATGGTTCAAAATCAAACCGATGATGCCAATACTATAGAAATTGTCAATTATTGGGTCGTCGCCATGGAAAATGTAACAAGCCAATACTTCAGTGCAGATGTATGTGTCTCTTTCCTTGATTGTGCACATTACGCTGTCGCATCGCTTTATGAAATTGTTTTACCATCAGCTGACTTACCTAACAAAAATCAAAGCATGCAAAGTATCTCCGCCTTTGAGGACATTTTTCTTATATTGACCAATAACTATTCGCTAAAAGTTCTCGAGGTATACGAAATGTCTCTAGGTCTTTTGGACCATCTAGGTGCGATTAATGAGTCCAATGTATTCTGTTCTACTCCACCTACAACAATGCATCCTCTTGAAAACCAAACAGTAGTGGCAGGACAAACATGCCACCTCGTATGCAATGTCACAGGAAATCCTCCCCCGACTTTCATTTGGTTTAAAGACGATGAACAAATCATCAACTCGTCGACAAATATGATGTTGACCATCCACAACGTGACTCACTCAGACGTAGGTAGTTACCACTGTGTAGCATCCAACTTGGTCACCAGCCTTATCATGCAGGAGGCGTACGTCATTGTGACAGGTATTTCAGTTTGTAATGCTTCTTCTCTGGAACCTATCAAATAAATAATCAACTGTCTTACAGTAAATTGAACTTACTTATTTTTCCTACGATAAGTATAATCATGTAGATGTAAACGTCTTGCTATGAAAAAAAGGCTTTCAATCAGAAAGTATCATAGTTAGACACAGTATATTTTCTAAATTCGAATTGCTTTATAGTGAAATCTCCAAGTCGGAAATGTAATTATGTTTTGGACAATGAAGTTTTCAATTTGCTCACGTTTATCACCATTGAATAACGATTTGGTTATCGCAATTCTATTTCTCGAACTTGAAATTTAATGTACTATTTCAATCAATGAAATTTACATTTTACAGAAAAAGAGGACATAATCAACAAAACAACCACTGAAGGTAATATATGATCTGGTACAGTATGGCTTTGCCAGAAATATGTACTGAAGGTGACGCACTTTTTAGTACTGAATGGCTCTCCCAGAATAGAAGCCTGATATTTGGTGTGCTGCACTTTGTTCAACACTCATCATGTTGAGCACGATATAATGGCTAGCATTTTACTTGATATCATTGGTCTACCAAATTAATATTAAAACGTTTGTTCCAATAGCCTGCTCAAGCTCCTCGTTGAATGGTGATTGAATTTAACAGTACGGTGTACATTGTGACAACTTGCCCTACTATACCAATGACTTATTTCTCCCTATATCAGCATCCACACGACACTGAATATAAACGGCAAAATACACAGTTGCCTTGTTTTGAAAAGTACGATATATAAACGTTGCTAATTAACAATGGTAACTCAACTCTGCTACAGTTAGGCCTCAGTTTATCATTAACAACTATTTGCATCACAATCACCTCTAATAGTAACTTCATAATTTATCTTGTTCGACATCATGGCAAAACTGTGTATCAGAAATTATCATGGTATAATCAATTCTACATATTCAGTCCAGGTACATATCTTTTGAAACACGGTACACATATGCTTTACATATATGTAGATACTTATGGATAAGCTATGTCGAATGGCTATCCTTGAGTCTTTATCATACAATTTAAGAGCTAGCCCATTTGCTCTTGCTTCATTCATGCTATTGCAGGTTCTTCATTGTTTTCATTTTGTTCATTTTGATGCTTGCTCTGATTATGTATATATTTTTTAAATTTGAAAGCATTGGTAAATGTTGGGACAAGTGAAATTAAGTCTATACAAACTTTTTTTAATTCCGCGGTAGACTCATGTTCCAGTGAGCTCGTTATTCAATGAAAGTTCCAATGCGGTAATCCCAGCACATATCGACAAAACTGTTTTGATGCGTGTTTTGTCTATTTGTGGTGTTTGTATTTGATTATGTGGTGTTAATATGTTTCTGCCACTTGTTAATTGCCGTTTGAATTCTTACAATGTGTCTCTTAACAAAGTTCATGTGTGAATATTTTGCCACTTTCCCTGTATAATTCATTTTATTATTTTAATTCCTTTGATACTACATACCACGTTCTGGTTTTAAATCGTCAAATATCACCTTATTTTAACCGTTTGATGGTATTATGTATGTAATGTTTTATTCCGGTTTGGAGATATCAGTTATATAAGTTTCCCGTGTTTTTTTCCAGATGAGTTCCCATTAACACTGGCTGTGACACTAACGGTGATACTAACGACAAGTGCTGTGGTGATTGCTGTGATCATTGTTGCATGTGGTGTATGGTGCTATAAAAGGTACTTAATAAAATAGACTAAATATCAGATGATTACATTGCTGGAAGAAAAGAAATTGTCAAAAACATAAAATAAATTGATATCGTTGTGTCCAACGAATTTAACCTCTCTTTCTAATGTATCATATCGCCTACGACACATGTATCTGTCGCAATTATCGCACATTTTTCAAATGCAAAAATGCTTTGGTTTGCCTACCACGTAAATCCCGATAAATAAAAAAACAGCATCGGTATGCAATATGTACCTGTTTTTTACATGCTTATTATACACACTTTAAAATTGACAATTAGAATTTGCTATTTTTGAGCGATAAACTCAGCTGAACAGCGATAAAATGTTACTTTAATCCTGTAAAGATAATGTGTTATCGGCCTCATACTAGCCCGTTTTAATATAACTAGACTTTTTGTAGTTGTAGGTTTCTGCCAAAAAAGTGTGACGTTATGAGGCAGTTGGAACGATTCACTCATGATGTGTTTGTGTTTCTTATTATAGGCTTGTGCCAAATGCGTGTGGCTTTGTGAGGCAGTTGGACGACACACTCATGTTGTGTTTGTGTTTCTTATTATAGGCTTGTGCCAAATGCGTGTGGCTTTGTGAGGCAGTTGGACGACACACTCATGTTGTGTTTGTGTTTATTATTATAGGCTTGTGCCAAATGAGTGTGGTTTTGTGAAGCAGTTACACTCATGTTGTGTTTGTGTTTCTAGCTGTAGGTTTCTGCCAAATACGTGTGACCTTGTGAGGCAGTTGGAACGATACACAAGGTATTTTAGTCATCTGTCTAAGAACAACATTGAAAGGATATGGTCTGTTCAACGGCAATTTCTTATCCCATATAAACTAGGAGGTGGTGTTGTTGTTGCACGAAAAACATATAAAAATGTGCTTATCATTATTTTTTGAAGGACACTCTAATTTTGTAAATATTTTTATAAAAATTGCATTTCCAATTTGTTTTAAACGATAAATGAAAGAACCCGTTTGTTACACTATCGTCCACGGACACACAAACACACACACACTATTGTACAAATATGATTGCCTGTGAAATTCTGATTCTTCATAAATTTTGAATCATATTTTGGAAATAACAACAGTCTAGCTGTTGAATTATGTATATAATCATTTTAAGCTTGATATCGAAGTTTTGAAAAAAACAACACAATAAGTATTACATTTTATTTACACAGCATTAATGAAACTTGAATTAATGAATGTATACAGATCAAAATTTATCAAGCTCTGCTTTTTATGTAATACAAGTTTAATTCATAGCTACTTTAAAAAAGGTTTATTGTCTTGACCTTTCAACTATTAAAGCTATGTTTGACCATTTGCTTGTATTATTGTTTAGTGTTAATTATTACTGTATCTTGAAAATGCTATGTTTGTATGTAGAAAATGCTGAAAATTTCATTCCGTTCAGGTTGATATATTTTGTATAATTTGCTCATTTTCATAATCGTCCGAATATATAGTATGTAAAACCTTTGTTGTGTTGTTTGTATGCTTTTCCTCGTTATACGAGATCGAAAATAGAAAAGCAATGCACATAGAACCTAGCGTACTTCATATATCTACTATGATATCACATCAAAAATGTAAATCAATACAGGATGTTGAAAACTATAAAAAAAACATATATATATCAGTGTATTTTATAAATATTTACACGTGAATATTTTCGATAAAATTGCACGTGTATATTTCAATGCTATTAAATATATCTGTTTTTTGCCAGATAACGCACGGCTAAAAATTGACAACGGTAGACGATATCATAATTTCACCATAATTGTCACTTATTCATCTCACCTCTATATCACAAATGTTAAAGAAGTCATTGATGTTCATTAAGTACACAAACGCTCACGAAGTCAGGAATGTTCACGAAGACACAAATGCTAAAAATGTACATGCATGTTCACATGTTAGGTAAAACTACAGAAACAAGCTCAGTAGCCAAGAATTTAAAGATAAACCCCGTTTAATGGCACAGGGTTAACGCCAAATACATAGAACACACAAACAAAAAATCACAAACAAGAAACATAAAACAACAGCACAAAGCTCCACAAACAGCACAGTGCATATAGAAAAACTAGGTGTTTTATCAAGGATTGCTTGGTACCGCCTTGGAACTGTCAGTAAATTAATAATGTGATCAGAAGCTAAACATTTATAAACATCATTTCCGTTTTTTTTTACATTTGTTGAAGTTAAGTCTTTAGTTCATCGTTATAAGTGAATTACGTTTGCAGATATTCGATAACCATTGAGATTGTATAGATGTCAAAAGCCTTCATCATATATTGTTATTGGCATATCTTTTATTTCCATATGAATTGAACAGTTTATAAAGACGCGTCATTCTGTTCAATGTTAACATGACTCAGTCTGACAACTGTACGATTAAAGTGTATGTTTCAGGCAGTTGTCCGACCAATAATAACGTATCATAGACATCTGTATTAAAATATGATTGAACTATCCTAACAAATTGAATTCAGGACTTTGATGACGGGGATTAAACAAGGGTGAGTTCAAATTTGTTGAACTATTTCCTTTAAACAGTTGCGTATACTCAATAGTCAAATCAATTTTAAACCGATGTTTTGTTGAAATGACGTATTCGATATCAAACAAAAAGTAAGAGGATAGAAATACAGGTAAGGTCCGTTGATTGGAAAAAACATGGCATGGCTGCAGAATTGAGCGCGTTCGGCTCAAATGAAATTTTACGAATTATATAATGACAACTGCAGGGACAAGCAATATAGTCATGAATTCAAATATTAAACTTGTCTAGAGGCAGAATGTAAGGTATAAATAGGCCTTAGAATATACACTACGCACACAGCCAATGCAATTGCATAAAGGCATTCATTAAGTACTACGCTTAATCATAAAGCATTCCTTTCGCGGGTGTTTAAAGGTCCACCTACTGCCAAGCATCCGATACATACTTCTTGTGTCAAATTTTGCGTTTATAATGTGTCAGTCAATGAGGTTGTATTCTTAGTTCGTAACCTGTAGTACGATTTTAATGATTAAGTATGTGTCGTCTAACTAATACTTTAACATAGCTAGGATATATCTGTCAAAGATTAACGGACTCCGTCATTGTAAGAGTGATCTTGCAAGATAAAACTTCTCATTAATGGAACCAGCCTGTTATTCTCTATATCTTAACTTCAGTGATTCACTTGTCTTTTATTTACGTGCCTTCTTATTAACGGCACCAGCTTGTTCTTCCCAATATCTTAACTGCAGTGATTCACTTGTCTTTCATTCACTTGTCTCCGAATTCACGGCACCAACCTGTTATTCTAAATATCTTAACTGCAGTGAATCACTTGCCTTTTATTCACTTGTCTCCGAATTCACGGCACCAACCTGTTGTTCCATATAACTTAACTTCAGTGATTCACTTCTCTTTTATTCACTTGTCTCCGAATTCACGGCACAAACCTGTTATTCCCAATATCTTAACTTCAGTGATTCACTTGTCTTTTATTCACTTGTCACCAAATTCACGGCACCAACCAGTTATTCCATATATCTTAACTGTTGTAATGTCTTTGTATTCAATACACTTGGCAATAGTCTGTATTTTTTTATATTCATTGCAGTCATTTACTTATATTCTATACAATTGTCACAGGGTGGGGAAATTGTGCAGCCATACCGGGGCTCGAACCCGGGACCCCTCGCTATCAGGGCAAGTGCTCTACCGACTGAGCTCCTTGACTGCTTACACACCTCCTCACCACATGTGTAGGTATCGATACCGTGACATACTTCCCCTCAAATTGGAAATTCGTCCCCGAATTTGACGAAGACCTGTGCTGAGGAATATACATAGTTAACACTGAGAGCGCGTTATGCTACCAAACAGTTGTACCATGGTCCCTCGTTGGGCGCCAAACAGAGTGAGTAAAGTATACAGCCAGACTGGGACTCGAACCAATGACCCCTCGCTCTAAGGGTGGTGCTCTACTGACTGAGCTTCCGGACCGCTTACACACCTCCTCGGCACATGTGTAGGTATCGGTACCGTGTCACAATTATCTTCCAATTCACGTGAAAAACAAGTCATTCTCGTTTACACTTGTCTTCCAATTCACGCTACTGTCCTGTAATTCTCGATATAATAACTGCAGTGATTCACTTGTATGTTATGCACTTATCTTCAAAACTAGTGTAGTTACCTGTTTTTCTATAATTCTAACCTGCACTGATCTTCATTACTTACTATGAATAAGTCCAACTCTATAGTCCCTACTTAATGGAATGCATAACAAGGCCTCTTGTTGTTGTTTATTCAGTTTTTACCTATCAGCATCCAAACATTTAGCTATATTGGCCAGTACGTCTGATATACTGTAGAAATTTACCAATGTTGCAACACAGTTTTCGTCTATACCATTTCCTCTTGTGCATGGTTCAACATTCATTTGGCAGATTAAATTACTTAGAGAACATGACGGAGACTTCAAACGAAAACAACCCTCATAAAATGTGTTTGTATGTTCATGTAAAAAAGAATTAAAGTGACTTTGTCATTCCGTTTTTTTGTTGTTGTCTTCATAGTACAGATAAGCATATCGACGTTCTAGATTCATAGTAAAATGGAGGCCGTCATGCATTAAATCTTTAGTTACTTTGTATTCGCTTACGGCAGTATCGTTCCCTGTATTCTCTGAGGCAATATTATCACCGACCAGAAACTCAACATGTGCATCAAAATCTTTGACTTTACTTTTCGTTCTGTCATCGTTTGTAAGATTTAAGAGTTCTATGTCTTTCACAGATGACTCATCTCAGAATATTGATGTTCTTTGGTAGAAATGTCGCTAAAGAATGTTATTGCATGAAAGTACCGTTTAGATAACCGTGGACTACAATCGAACTCAGTAACAACAAACTACCCTTTAAACCGTTCTTTGAAGGCATGTGTTATAAGTCGCGCGAATATGAGGCCAATAATGGAAACACCGATAATTGCTAACATTTGCGAGTCCCAATTATCGGTCAAAACATTGTTTAATGATATATATCTTTATACCAACCACTTAAGTCGTATCAAAATTATGTCTAATTAAGAAAATGTGCATAACGAAGGCATGGTATAGAAAGATCACATAGGCCCACTGGCAGATATTTAATCAAGAGTTAGGCACAGATCTTTAATTAGCATTGACTTTGGTATAACTGATATAAAACAGATGCAAACATACGTAGTAAAATACAGTGAGCAAACTTGACAACTTGAAAGCCTCTTGCAACACAAGTAATGGTGTAGGCAACGCAAATAATCACGCCACCTAGTCATAACGAACAAATGTCTGGCAACTCAGAAGCTTCAGACCGGTCTTCATAACTAACGGAACGGATATTGGAAAATGGGAACATGACATTGTTCTGCACTTCAGGATCTAAAAAGTTAAGCACAATATATTACTGCAATGTGATTATAGTATTCCATAAAGATGTATTTTTGGTTTTATTGTAACCAATTACATGGCACTAATTGCCATTCAGATATTCAATTAACCAACACAG